>NC_091999.1:66277459-66877459 GCF_044704955.1 Pristiophorus japonicus
TCGTTATGGAGAGAGACAGGCATACAAAGAGGTATATAGATAGAGAGATACAGGTGTAGTGTGATACAGATAGAGAGAGAGAGAGAGAGAGAGAGAGCGCGAGAGAGAGAGAGAAAAAGATAGCGAAACGAGGATAGATTTAGCGTAAGACAGAAACAGGGATAAAGAGATACAGAGTGATTCAGAGAAACAGAGAGAAAGAGAAAGGGAGAGCGAGAGTTAAAGAGAGAGAGAAAGAAATTCAGACTGTCAGAGAGACAGATATATGATATATATATATATATATAAATATAGATAGACAGATAGATAGATAGATAGATAGATAGATAGATAGATAGATAGATAGATAGATAGATAGATAGATAGATAGATAGATAGATAGATAGATAGATAGATAGATAGATAGATAGATAGATAGATAGATAGATAGGTACAAATTATACAGAAGTAAAGAGAGGCTGTAAGGGGTTAAAATACCGTCACTAAAGTGGGAGTCGACAGACGGACAGATGGTTACTAAAGTGGCTAGTGAAGGTTGTGAATTGATCTGACAAATGGTCGAGATTGTAGGGCTTATCACTATTAGGAGGTTCTGAGGAATCAGGAGTTCCTCTGTCTTACGGTAGTGATTGCAATATATACTAAATTGACCGGTTGTATGTAAAACTCAGTTATGCATGTATAGCACTCGCTTTTTATGGGTTTTAAGAAGCAGAAACAGCAAATTGTGCTGCACAGTAAAGCGTGATGAACCATTCGTTGTGTAAACCTTAATAAAGACTGAGAGAAACATACATTCAGTAGTGAATAACACATCCATCAAGGGCAGTGGAGAATTAACAGTTTAGAAACAAGGTTGGAATAGCATCTCAATCTCATGGGATTCTTAACGGAACTCGAACATTTTCACTAGAGTTCTCTTGGGAACAGGATAAGAAAGTAGGTAATTGGGAAGAAGATAGCAAATTCTGGGAAGCAATTTCAATTCACACTTCATGAGGAATTGAGGCAAATTTAACACCACAGAATACCACATTCCAGAAGGGTGACATGTGATGCAAGATGGATAGGTGGGGAAGCACCACTCAGAGCCAGTCTGACAAGGGTCAACACATTAATGTAAGTTCGTTGATAGTAGTAGGCCAATCGATTTTTTTTAAGAGAGGTACACACCTCGAAAACTGTAGAAGTGTATTTGCAAAACTTCTGTTCTGGGAAGGTCGATCCGTGAAAACTCCCTTGCATGCTTGAATAAAAAACGGTTGAAACGAAGTTTCGTCTGAGTGATTCTGTGATCGCTATTTGGGCGGGTAGGTGTCGATTCCTTATATCAGGGAGTCCATCTTGAGGAAGAGGAGTTTTCCTTCTACCCCAACATAGACAATGATACAAAGAGGTTTAGAGATACAGCGATTGAGCGAGCGGTACAGAGAGCAAGAAAAAGAGATAGAGAAAGCGAGAGAGAGAGAGATACATAAATGGATAGACTGATACGGAGATAGCGAGATAAAGAGAGAGATGTAAAGAGAGACAGAGAGAGAGAGAGAGATTCATGTTTGTGCTTCTTGATATAGATCTTCACTCCAAACTCAGTATCATGATTTCAATCCTGTCTTCAGACGCCGATTCGTCCTGGTTTTTGAATGGACAATGAAAGGTTGACAATGTTATAAAACCCGTCAGAACCTGTCAGCATGTTTCTACCTATGGGTTGCAGAGATCTGTTCCCCAGACGCCGTTCAGGTATTTATTTCCAGTAGCTCCCCTGTTTACACTGAGGGTGGGCTTTGCGCAATGCATTGAGCTGTGTGTACATGTTACTGGCATTTATGAAATTGCACGTGTGGGTCCAGCCTCTTTTGCTAGAGTGTTGTTTATTCTGATAACATGATGCCTTTTACTTGCTAATGCTCCTTATCCAGTCCAGTGAGGAAGTATTGTCCGTGTTTCAGGACCCACCGAGTATCACCTTAGGTGATGGGCAAAGTGTCACTTTGAAGTGTAATTATTCGACACCACCTCCTCACCGTTTTTTTTCTCGTGCATTCAGCAGCCAGAGGAAAATCCGCGATAAATACTCCAAACCACGATCCAGAAATAATGTAACTGCCTTTGGGAAGTGTCTGTTCTAGTTACATTAGACAATGCCATAGGAACGGTACCTTTAACCATTCAATATTGCCAGGTGTCTGACAGCGTCATTTATTACTGTTCACTGGTCATAATGTGTTCTGTGCACAATGTGCATGGCTGTAAGCCGGCTTTTCCGATCTGTCAAGCTCCAACTTGACAGATCCTCCACATCTCAGCAGCCAGCACATTGACATGGGCAAGATTACGGTATTTACCCATATCTTGCCCAGCAAATGTCCTGAAAACTTGAACCTAATAAAAGCAGGCGCATATCCTTCCTTTATAGGCATGAGAGTTTTAAATCATAAAACTCATAGAAAAGTAAAATTTAAAATACACATTTTTTGTTAAAAGCCCTGCCACTGAGGTAAGTTTATTTTAAACCGGAAATAAAAAAACATTAAAAAAAATTGGAAAGATTTTTTTGTTGGACAAAAATAGCTTTAATTTAAATAAATATTAAATGTGTGGTGTATTTTTTCTATTTTTTCTTTTTGTTTTGATGTTTGGCGGGTGTGTTTCTCAATCATAATAATCAGAACGCCAACTTATGGAGTTCCCATTATTATGAATGAGAAAATATTGTACCTTGATTGGCTGCCCAGGGCCATGTGATTCCAGCTCAAGCTTATGGACGATGAGACGTGCACGCCTCTGCTGCACAGCGTGGAGGCCTCAAGGCCTGAATTGATGGTAGTCGCAGCAATTGCAGGTAGTTCTGCCACTTTTAAAAATGTTTTCGTCAATCGCCCTCGGGAAGACATCGACTGGGATTTCTAGGCCATTGTTAAAAAAGAATGAAACGATCGCAGTTGCGACTGTGTTTGCTGACAGACATTTCGATGTACCACATGGTCGAGACCGTGCCTGTGATTGTATCAAAACCTAATGTGCAGCGTCAGGAAAACATTGTGTCAATTTGGAACAGTAATAGGAGGGCAGTCCTTCCAATGATGAAGTTTCTTCTTGAGAACTTAACGTTGGTATTTTTTGCACAAGAACGCACACTTTCATATGTTTAACGTCAATGTTAAGAAAATACACAAAGGAATGTATTACACATTTGTTAGTGTTCCTTTGTTCGTGAACTTTACTGACCTGACGATTTACCAGATCATTTTGCATTATCCTTTGATTACCTCAGGGTTAAAATGGAGAAGGGAGTGGCCTCGTGTCAGACCGAGAGACTTAAGCTTGAGTAGAGTGGGCCTATATTCTCTTGAATTTAGAGGAAATAGGTGATCCCATTGAAACGGGGACAATTTTTAGAGGGCTTGGCAGCGTCGATGATAAAAGGATGATTAAACTCGCTGGAAATTCTAGAACTAGGGGGGATAGACCCAGCATAACGGGTCCGCCATTTAGGACTGAGATGAGGAGGGATTACTTCACTCAGAGGATGGTGAATATTTGCAATTTTTATGTTCCCGGGGGCTGTGGATGTTCAGTTGTTCTATATTCGAGACAGAGGTCAATAGATTTTTGGGCTCAAAACGAATATGGGGATGGGAAGTGGAGATGATGTACAAGTTCAGCCATGACCTTATTGACCAGCAAAGCAGGCTGGAAGGGCCACATGACCTACTCCTGCACATATTTTTTACGTTCTTATGTTCTTAAGAAGAAACGAGTCACAGGCGTAGGGGGCAATCTTGAAGGGCGCGGTAGTGCAAAACTGGCAATAGCGAATCGGTTGCACATTTTACAAGGCCGATAAAGACAAATGTCATGACAGAATGTCAGCCCAAAGAAAAGAAAGATACCAAGATATAATCCGAGTAGTAATTGAAGCCGACTCTTAAAGCTTTTCTAGTTTACTAACTTTACAATTCGATTGCAAAGATATTTTGCCGCATCCGTTAACCCCTCCCTGAATTTTCTCTCAGTCACTGCATAAATACACGTTTTGGTGCAGCAACTTAGGAGCTAGAGCATGTTTCCACTTTCCTGGCGAATGAACTTTGGGTCATTGAAATTAGAACCTGCGAAATAAGGTTCGTTTATAATTTTCCCATCCAAGAAATCTACAACATCCGTCATCCATAACAGGATAAAACTGCCCGAGATGGTGAAGAGTTATATGATGGACTTTTTCCGGCTCTCCATCTCTGGTTCACTCTCATTCTTTCCATTGATGTGGGTCCGGAGCGTCCTGCGGGCTCTGTTGGCTGCTACAATGTGTCTGACGGTCAGAGCATTCAGCAGCAAGATCAGAAAGAATTGGCGAACTGGGTTTAAAAGACGAGCAAATCAATCATACGCTGTCCACGCGAGTGAAGTGTAGAAGCTTGATTTAATATTACAAAACCACGGGACCTTATGATTATATAGAGCGGTTCGAATATAAAGTACGACGGAACGCTTTTTAAACAGCTCAGTAAACGGACCGTTCCTATAACCACAGCCGCTGTTTTCTCGGTGCAATAATTTGTTTTCAGCTTCTGGCAACAAATGGCTACAAATCGATCAAAGGTGAAAGCGACCGTTAACCAGACCGAACTCTCCGTGGCTGCATAAATTAGCACAGTACTGAGAGTACACGCCGGGGTCAGGGACTAAAAACTAACTGGAAAATAAATGCCACGAATCCGATTGAATATCACAGCTGTGTTAACGAGCAGAAGATCCGTCACCGCCATGGACACCAGGTACCGAGTGATACATCTGGAGAGACCACAACTTCCTCGGGAAAGGATCACAATCACCACTTAATTAGCTGAGAGTAAGAAGAAAATTAACATTGGGAAGCTACCAGTCAAAGTCTCAGCAAACATATAAGTGTGACAGTTATTCTGTGACATTTTGAGACTTCATCCTACCAAAGCAGAACACCGTTTACAAAATATACCCCCAAAATTATTAGTGCGTTTCCAGTGTCACCTGTATCTCGACATTACTCCCGATAATTAGTTGTCAACTGTAGGATACAGTATAATATAACAGGAAAGTAGCTTAAAAATACAATCGTCAGTATTAATAAGTTTGCATTATGAGATTGTATTCTTTGATAGAATCGACCACGGTTTAGATGAGGCCATTGGGATATTACAGGAGAATACTCAGTCAGCAGGAGGATTCACGTTAATGCAAATTAAGGCGCATCAAAGGGTTTGTGTAAGATTTCTCGCTTGTTTGTAGCTAAGACGCCTCCAAACTGTTCTATATTCTGTTGACAGCAGACATTTATAACCATACAAACTCTATATCTTCTACATAAACACAACTCTAATTTCAGCGAGACTGGAGTGTCTATGGTGCCACATTTCCATTTACAGGTGATGTGGCACATGGCAACAGAAACACGACATGAGAATACTCTCAGAATTGATAGGTTCAGAGCTACTGATGTCACATCTAGGTTTATAAATCGGCGAAAGCTCACGGAGCGAAATTGCCCTTCACCCTGATTGGGGTTGGTATCCTACTGGGGTTGGGACGTCCTGCGCCCAGTGTGGACGTACCGCCCCGGCTGCTGAATTGGGCTTATTGCCGCTCAAATGCAAAATCGCGCGTTACACTTACTTTAGTGGCGGTACAAGCAGCACTAACAGGGTGAGTAGTGCAGTGCTACGCAGATGCTCCACATAACGCTGATGCGGGTTATTGCCCCTACCCTTCGCCAAAAGGGGAGGGCCTCTGTGCACTTTGCAATCCTCTGGTCGTCTCCACTAAACCACCAGGACAGCGTGGAACTGGCCCTGCAGCCCGGCACCCAAAAGAGAACACCGGGCTCAACAATGGTGGCTTGGACCATATGAACATAAGAACATAAAAAATAGGAACAGAAGTAGGTTATACGGCCCCTCGAGCCTGCTCTGTCATTCAATAAGATCATGGATGATCTAATCATGGACTCAGCTTCCCATACCCATCCGCTCCCAATAACCTCTTATCCCCTTATCGTTTCAGAAACTGTCTATTTCTGACTTAAATTTATTCAGTATCCCAGCTTCCACAGCTCTTTGAGGAAGCGAATTCTACAGAGGTACAATCCTCTGAGACAAGAAATTCCTCCTCATCATTGTTTTAAATGGACGGCCCCTTATTCTAAGATCAAACCCCCTAGTTCTAGTCTCCCCCATCAGTGGAAACAGACTCGCTGCATCCACCTTGTCAAACCCGCTCATAATCTTTTACGTTTCGATAAGATCACCTCTCATTCTTCTGAACTCCATATAATATAGGGCCAACATTTTCAGCCTTTCCTCATAAATCAACCCCAGCATTCCTGGAAGCAAATTAGTGAACCTTCTCTGAACTGCCTGCAAAGCAATGATACCCTTGCGTATATATGGAAACCAAAACTGCACACAGTATTCCAGGTGTGGCCTCACCAACAATATAGCTGCAGCAAACCTTCCCTGCTTTTATACTCCATCCACTTTACAATAAAGGCCAAGATACCATTGGCCTTACTGATCACTTGCTGTACCTGTGTACTATCTTTTGTATTTCATGTACAATTACACCCAGGTCCCGCTGTACTGCGGCACTTTGCAATCTTTCCCCATTCAAATAATGACTTGCTCTTTGATTTTTTCTGCCAAACTGCCTCACACTATCGAACATTTTAATCCATCTGCCAAATTTTTTGCCCACTCACATAGCCTTTCAATGTTCTTTTGCACATTCTTTGTATGACCCTCACACATTTGTTTTCCTCCCATCTTTGTATCGTCAGCCAACGTGGCAACGTTACGCTCTGTCCTTTCTTCCAAGTCATTAATATAGATTGTAAATAGTTGGGGTCCCATCACTGAACCCTGCGGCACCCCACTAGTTACTGGTTGCCAACCAGAGAATGAACCATTCATCCCGACACTCTGTTCTCTGCTGGTTAGCCAATCCTCTTTACATGTCACAACCAAGTGAACTTTATCTTGTGCAGTACCCTTTGACCAAGCCAGAGGGGGACATGTAGAGCCAACCCGAGAGTCGGCAAAACGAGGAAGATGATGTCGCCAGGCTCTGGCGACATTACCTTTAACTTCTGCCTGCAGCGGATGTCAGCAAGCTGGGGTTGGCACCCAAGCCTTGCGGCAAGCGTTCTCCAAATGCTATCCAAGACATCCTCAGCTTCCCGGATGCTCCAGAGTGAATCCATGCACAGCTCCAGTGCCGCAATGCGTCTGACAGGAGCTGCAGCTCGACACCCTTCCCGCACACACAGTAGCCAGTCTCCCTGACTTGCCACATAGCACAGGAGGAGCAGAACACGGCTCTGGACTCTCGTGCATGACTTAACCTTTAGATTAACATAATTTGGCAACAATGCCAAAGGTTTCCTACTGATAAGAAAAGGAAAAGAAAAGAAAAAGAAAAAGGATAACTGCTCACCAATCAACCAGCCAATAACTTACCCGCTTGGCTGTGATGTTACTCTTCGATTTCTTTTTACTTCTATTTCGTTTTTTGATTTTTGTCGCTACACCAGCTGTTCCTGCGACTGCTCTTCCTCCCGATCTGCCGCAGACCTTTTATTGGCCTCCAACCTCCTGCTCCCTCTAGCTCCTCGAACTGCTGCTCCTCCCGATCAGAGTGCAAGGTTTACTCACATAATACATGGTGTACCCATACAATACAAGCTAAAATTAAGCAATACAATCTATTCTCACACAATACAAGGTGTACATACGCATTACAAGGTTTACGCACACAACCCCAAGGTGTAATCACATAATAAAAGGTGTACACATACAGTAAAAGGGGTGCTCATACAATACAAGGTGTACACATACAACAAAAGCTTTACTTTCACAATACAAGATGTACTTACACGATAAAACGTGTGCTCACACTATAAAAGTTATACTCACACGATATAAAATGTGATCTCACACCATAATATCAAAACTCACACTATATAAGCTGTATTCATGCAACAATGTCAGTACTCACACAATACAAGGTGTACTCACATAATAAAAGCTTTACTTATAAATACATGGTGTACTCCCACAGTACAAGATGTAGTCACGCAACACAAGCTGTACTCATACAACACAAGTTCTACTCACACAATATATCGTGACTTCAAACAAAACAAGGTGTACCCACACAAAACAACATATACGGAAAAATTACAATCTGTACTCACGCAATACGTTGCGTACTCACCCGATACAAAGTATTATCATTGGCAGTGCGTTAGAACGAGGATGACTTGCTTCCACGCCAAAAAAAGGGGTGAGTTCACAGATATTTCAATGAAGGACCTAATATTCCAGGTTCCAAAGTACATCCTGATGGGTGGAAGAAGCTTGTGCATGGATTTTTTTTTAACATGTGGTGGCCGTTACACACCAGCCGCCACACGGGCTTGACAGAACTATGCCTTATTCCAGTGGCAAGGATTATCCAAGGTGTGCTCTGCTGCATGGACCGAGTGTGCACACATATCACTGTGTGGTCTGGCACGCGCTGCCAAATGGCCCCGAACTCACGCCTCTGTAACCGACAAGGCTATGCACTAAGAGCTGTGAAGTGGGATTAGGCTGGATAGCTCTCTATCAGTCTGCGCAAACACGATGGGCCTAAATGGCCTCCTTCCGTGCTGTAAATTTCTATGTTTCTATAATGAGAAATAATTTACAGTATCGGGGTCGATAACCAGGTGTTTGAAGGCCATTCATTTCTCTATTTCCATTTCGCTGTTAGTTAAAGGTACACAGATTGATTTCCCCTCAGTATGCATATTTAGTTTTTAAACAAAAATCCTTCCTGTTAATAGAGACCCACATTCTGCACTGGCTAAGATGGCTGATGGCTTCAGACTTTAAAATTCTTGTACTCTTGTTCAAAACACGCAAAGACCTTGCCCCTCCCTATCTCTGTAACCTCCTCCAGCCCACCAACCCTCTTAATGAGGGAAAACATTTTCAGTGTCAGAAGGCTCGTTAGCCAGGGGACACCCTTTTAAGATGATTGGCAAATGTACCAGATGCCACACGAGCGAAAAAAAATCAGCAGAGAGATGTTATGGCCTGGAACGCACTGCCTGTAAGGGTGCTGGAGGCAGATTCACTCTTTACTTGCAAAAGAGATCAATATTTGAGTTGGAAAGATTTGCAGGGTTATGAGGCAAGAGTTGTGGAGTGGACTAATTCTACGGCTTAGGATGAGCAAGAGAGCAAAGAGTATTCCAGAGAAACTAGAACTGTCTGTAGAGAATTTATATCCTGGGCAGGGAAGGTCAGTCCCATGGAATGTACATCCTGGGCAGGCAGCTCAGTCCCATGGAATGTACATCCTGGGCAGTGCAGCTCATTCCCATGGAATGCACATCCTGGGCAGGCAGCTCAATCCCATGGAATGTACATCCTGGGCAGGGCGGCTCAGTCCCATGGAGTGTTCCTCCTGGGCAGGCAGCTCAGTCCCATGGAATGTACATTCTGGGTAGTGCAGCTCAGTCCCATGGAATGGATATCCTGGGCTGACAGCTCAGTCCCATAAAACGCACATCCTGGGCAGGGAAGCTCAGTCCCATGGAATGCACATCCTGGCGAGGAAGCTCAGTCCCATGGAACGCACATCGTGGGCACGGCAGCTTAGTACCATGGAATGCACATCCTGGGCCATGTGGAAAGACCTGGATGACAACGTTGCGGGAAGTATTGTCAGCTGGAGCATTTTGAGCTCCGGGTTTCGGAGCTTAAGCGGTTGCTAGCGTCAATGCAGTGCATCCGCGGGGCTCAGAGTTTCGAGGATAACACATTTCGGAGGCAGTCACCCAGCATCTTAAAATTGTGCAGGCATAGAGGGAATAGGAGACTGTCAGACAGACAAGGAGGAACTGACATTGAATACAGGAGTCCCCTGACTCGTTAACCTCTTTTCAGTTCTGGTTATTGAGGAGCACGTTGGTTTCTCTGGGGAGTGAAGCCAATGCCAAGTCCCCGGAACCATGGGTGGCTCAGCTGCACAAAAGGGAATGAAGATGAGTGGAAGAGCAATACTGGTAAGTTACTTGATACGTGTGGAATAGACAGACGTTTGACGGCTGCAGACATGACTCCAGGATGGTTATTGCCTCCCTGGTGCCAGATTCAAGGTTGTCACTGAAAGGCTGCAGGACATAGTGAGGGGAGGGGGGGGCGGTGAATAGCCAGAAGTCGTGGTCCATATTAGCAGCAATGACAAAGATAGAAAGAGGGATGACGTCCTTCAGACAGTTTTAAGGGAGCTGGGAAAGAGAGTAAAAAACAGGACCTCAAAGTTAGTAATCTCCAGATTACTCCCAGTACCACGTGCTAGTGAGTACAGAAATAGGAGGATCGAGCAGATGAATATGTGGCTTGAGACGATGCAGGAGGGAAGACTTTAGATTCCTGTGGCATTGGGACTGTTTCTGGGGGCGGTGGGACCTGTACAAGCCAGTCGGGTTGCACTTGAACAAAGCTGGGACCTAGGTCCTCGACAAGCCAGGGAGAGCCTCAGCTCGGTGGTGGGAAAAGTATTGGACAAAATGCTGAGGGATAGGTTAAATCTTCATTTGGGAAGACACAGATTCATCAAGGACAGACAGCATGGATTAGTTAAGGGAAAGTCGAGTCTGTCTACCGATTGACCCTTAAAAAAGGAGGGAGAGAGAAAACAGGGAATTATAGACCGATCAGCCTGATATCGGTAGTGGGTAAAATGATGGAATCAATTATTAAGGATATCATAGCAGTGCATTTGGAAAGAGGTAATATGACAGGTCCAAGTCAGCATGGATTTGTGAAAGGGAAATCATGCTTGACAAATCTTCTGGAATTCTTTGAGGATGTTTCCAGTCGAGTGGACAAGGGAGAACCAGTTGATGTGGTATATTTGGACTTTCAGAAGGCTTTCGACAAGGTCCCACACAAGAGATTAATGTGCAAAGTTAAAGCACATGGGATTGTGGGTAGTGTGCTGACATGGATTGAGAACTGGTTGTCAGACAGGAAGCAAAGATTAGGAGTAAATGGTGACTTTTCAGAAAGACAGGCAGTGAGTAGTGGGGTACCGCAAGGTTCTGTGCTGGGGCCCCAGCTGTTCACACTGTACATTGATGATTTAGACGAGGGGATTAAATGTAATATCTCCAAATTTGCGGATGACACTAAGTTGGGTGGCAGTGTGAGCTGCGAGGAGGATGCTATGAGGCTGCAGAGCGACTTGGATAGGTTAGGTGAGTGGGCAAATGCATGGCTGATGAAGTATAATGTGGATAAATGTGAGGATATCCACTTTGGTGGTAAAAACAGAGAGACAGACTATTATCTGAATGGTGACAGATTAGGAAAAGGGGAGGTGCAAAGAGACCTGGGTGTCATGTACATTCGTCATTGAAGTTTGGCATGCAGGTACAGCATGCGGTTAAGAAAGCAAATGGCATGTTGGCCTTCATAGCGAGTGGATTTGAGTACAGGGGCAGGGAGGTGTTGCTACAATTGTACAGGGCCTTGGCGAGGCCACACCTGGAGTATTGTGTACAGTTTTGGTCTCCTAACCTGAGGAAGGACATTCTTGCTATTGAGGGAGTGCAGCGAAGGTTCACCAGACTGATTCCTGGGATGGCGGGACTGACCTATCAGGAAAGACTCGATCAACTGGGCTTGTATTCACTGGAGTTCAGAAGAATGAGAGGGGACCTCATAGAAACGTTTAAAATTCTGATGGGGTTAGACAGGTTAGATGCAGGAAGAATGTTCCCAATGTTGGGGAAGTCCAGAACCAGGAGTCACAGTCTAAGGATAAGGGGGAAGCGAATTAGGACCTTGATGAGGAGGAATTTCTTCACCCAGAGAGTGGTGAACCTGTGGAACTCTCTACCACAGAAAGTTGTTGAGGCCAATTCACTAAATATATTCAAAAAGGAGTTAGATGAAGTCCTTACTACTAGGGGAATCAAGGGGTATGGTGAGAAAGCAGGAATGGTGTACTGAAGTTGCATGTTCACCCATGAACTAATTGAATGGCGGTGCAGGCTAGAAGGGCCGAATGGCCTACTCCTGCACCTATTCTCTATGTTTCTATGTTTCTATGTTTCAGTATAGCCCCTCAAAATATTCAATGAGGGCAGGGCAATTGATGTAGTGTATATAGATTTTTCAACGATTTTGATAAAGTCCACATGGCAGACTGTCACAAACGTATAAGCCATTGGGATCCAAGGCAAAGTGGCAAGTTGGATTATAATTTGGCACAGAGACAGGAAGCAAAGATTAATGGTTGATGGGTGTTTTTGAGACTGGAAGGCTGTCTCCAGTGGGGAATCCATGTGGCTCAGTAAAAGGTCCCTTTTTTATCAATAAATTGGACTTGAATGCAGACGGTATGATTAGGAAGTATGCAGATGACACACAAATTGGCCTTGTGGTTGATAATGAAGAAGAAAGCTGTAGACTGCAGTAAGATGTCAATGGACTGATCAGGTGGGCAGAACAGTAGCAAATGGACTTCAATCCGCAGAAGTATGAGGTTTTGTATTTGGGGAGGGCTAACAATGCAGGGGAATATGCAATGCATCGTAGGATACTGAGAAGTGTAGATGAATAAAGAGACCTAGGAGTGCATATCCACAGACCCATGAAAGTTTCAGGACTGGTAGACATTATAAGTACATTAAGATTATAACTAGAGACAGAGTGGGGCCTATTAGAGACCACAAACGAAATCTGTGTGTGGAGGAAGAAGATGTGGATATAATTCTTAATAAATACCGTGCATTGGTTTTCACAAAAGAGAGGGGCGATGCAGATTTTGAAATGAGGGAGGAGTGTGAAATATTGGACCAGGGAAACAAAGTTAGAGAAGAAGTATTCAGGGAGTTAGCAGCTTTGAAAGTGGATAAATTCCCAGGCCCAGATGAAATGTATCCCAGGCTTTTAAGAGAAGCAAAAGAGGAAAAAGCAGAGGCTCTGGCCATAATTTTCCAATCCACTCTTGCTACAGGTGTGGTGCCAGAGGACTGGAGAACCTCCAATGTTTCACCTTTGTTTAAAAAGGAAGTCAAGGATAGATCGAGTTATTAAAGGCCTGTCAGCATAACCTCAGTGGTGGGAATTTTTTTTCAAAAATCCTGAGAGACAGGATAAATCTTCATTTGGAAAGACGTGGGTTAATCAGGCACAGTCTGCACGAATTTGTTAAGGGAAGGTCATGTCTGACTTACTTGATTGAATTTTTCGAGGAGATAACCAGAGAGTCGATGATGCCAGTGCATATGATGTAGTGTATTTGGATTTTAGCAAAGCTTTTGATAAGTTCCCACATTGGAAGCCTCCAAAAGTTCGCCACCATCCACCGTCTACTCCACGACAACACAAACACCATGAAACTTACCAAGGGTTCCATTACAGACCCAATCCACGTCCAGACCGGGGTCAAACAGGGCTGCGTCATCACCCCAACTCTCTTCTGAATCCTCCTCGTTTCTGTGATCCACCTCAAAGTCAACAAGCTCCGGGCTGGTGTGGAACGAAACTGCCGAACCAGTGAGAACCTGTTCAACCTTAGTCATTTCAAGGCCAGAGCCAAGAGCACCCCAACCTCTGTCATCGAGCTACAGTATGCGGACGATGCCTGCGTCTGCGCACATACAGAGACTGAACTCCATGACATAATGGACGTATTTACTGAGGCCGACGAAAACTTGGGCTGAATACTAAACATCCGTAAGACAAATGTCCTCCACCAGCCTGTTCTTGAGGCACAGCACGGCCCCCGCGGCTCTGGACAAGGTGGACCATTTCCCATACGTGGGGAGCTTCTTATCAACAAGAGCAGATTAACGACTTGATTCAACACCGCCTCCAGTGCGCCAGTGCAGCATTCGGCTGCCTGAGGAAAAGAGTATGCGAAGACCAGGCCCTCAAAACTGCCACCAAGCTCATGGTCTACAGGGCTGTAGTAATACGCGCCCTCCTGTATGGCTCAGAGACATGGACCATGTACAGTAGACACCTCAAGTCGCTGGAGAAATACCAACAATGATGACTCCGTAAGATCCTACAATTCCCCTGGGAGGACAAACGAACCAACATTAGCGTCCACGGCCAGGGCAACATCCCCTGCATTGAAACACTGACCACAAGTGATCAGATCAGCTAGCCAGGCCACATTGTTCGCATGCCAGACACGAGACTCCCAAAGCAAGCTTTCTACTCGGAACTCCTTCACGGCAAATGAGCCAAAGGTGGGCAAAGGAAACGTTTCAGGGACACCCTCAAAGCCTCCCTGAGCAAGTGCAACATCCCGACTGACAGCTGGGAGTCCCTGGCCAAAGACCACCCAAAGTGGAGGAAGTGCATCCGGGAGGCGCTGAGCACCCTGAGTCTCTTCTTCGAGAGCATGCAAAAATCTAGTGCAGTCGCCGGAAAGAGCGCATGGTAAACCTGTCCCACCAACACTTTCCCTCAACGACTATCTGTCCTACGTGTGACATGGACTGTGGTTCTTGTATTGGACTGTTCAGCCAGCTAAGGCCTCATTTCAAGAGTGGAAGCAAGTCTTCCTCGATTCCGACTAACTGCCTAAGATGATGACCGACTGTTCCATTTTAGAGCTTTTTCTTACTCTAACGGGTATCACTTCTCACCTAGTTCACCTTCTAAAATGTAAAACCTGCAACAGAAAACTGGAAGGCTTCTCCTCCCACGAGCGGGCCACCTGATATAGAGGATCGGCTCTCGCCCCAACCCGCGTAGAAGTTCTCCAAGTTATCAGACAGAAATAAATGGCAAGCTATAACGATCTTTTATTACGAATGTCCACCACCACCTCTCATCACAGCCGCCTGTGAGTGGAGATGCTCCTCGTGTAGCAAAATCACGTCATTTATACATTTAACAAAACCCCTTCGACCCCCGGTACGACCCTCCCCGATCTCCAGTTGGGTTACCTTATCAATAATACTTTGGATTGACAGACCCCAAGGCAGCCTTAGACGCTACTATGATGGCTTCATCAGGTAAGAATTTGCTGATTCTCCTTGGTGCTGGTGAGTCTGCCTCGAGCGTCTTTGCAAGGTCTTATCAATGTCTGCTTAGGTTCTCACATCGTATCCTGTCGGATATTGATCGAATGTCCTTCTACTTATTGAATTGACGAGTTCTGGAGCTTTGGTACTGGAATGTGCAAGGCCAAAGGGAGGCATTTTACCTTCTTATGGGTCGGTGCAGGGACCAACATTTAACCCTTGTCCTGGTGGTACCCCTAATGCCAAATTTTCTCTTACGTTTCCCCACTTTTGGCCCATGGCTGTACGCAAAGCTGGCCATATTTCCCGATAACTATCTCCCTGTAGGAAATATCCAGATAGGTCCGTTCACCTGGGTGGCTATCTCCCAAACTTCGGGACCTCCTGAGACCTTCCTCGCAGAGTTATATAAGGTACGTCCTTCCTGTAGGAGGGCTGAAATTTTCATCCCTTATGGCCTTAATCATAATGTGTGCTCTGCCGTGTCGTTTGGCCTGTTTTATTCCCACATATTAATCCCACCATTACCATCAGGACCAGGCCCTGTATTACTACAAGTATATGTGATATTATTCTTTTCCATGGGTGAATCTGTATATTAAGTCCAATGTTCCACAGTTTTGAATACCAAAGCTGGTCAGCCAGTATTGCGTCAGTGTATCTCTGCAAGTTGTCTATTTCTTCCATCAGCCGAATGTACTGCCGTCTTTGATTCTGGATTCCATGCACCAAATATGATTGTTCCTCACTTAACTCAGGTATCTATTTGCCTTGCAGTTCCCAAACCGTCTCCTTGTACTCCTCCCCGAGGGTATCCGTGATTGTTCCGTGGATGGTTTCCACTGTCTCGGGATGTATATGGGTCTGAAACAGAAGCTAAGTTTGTTGATGACACAGGTGGTAACTCCTCCCCTCCTCTTAATCGTCGGGTTGGCTGCTCCTGTGCTCATGCGCCAATCTACATTCCCTTGGGGAGCAGCGATTGTTTCGGAATCGTGTTCGAGAGGAGTGTTACTCAGCATGCATCCGTTTGTTTTGTGGAATCTACCATCATCATTCGTCATTCGTGGCGTACCTCGTCATAAAATCACTTGATTATTTCTTACAGCAATCAGTTATGTCAATGTCTTTGGTATTAATTTAATCACACGTCTGGAGGGGTGATGGTAACGTAACAGCGTTTTCTTCACCGATACTGTTGGTTTGATGTAAGGGTCTCCTTTTGTTACGTCATACTCTGGTATTGCACCTGTAGGGCTTGGTCATCCATGTCCCTCCCCAGTAAACGCCTTAAGATTTGCATTACGTTGTTAACCCGGTCGTCTATTGCATACAGGTCTATGAAATTCATCTTCCTAACCCCTGCCGCAAAACCCGTGCCTAGTGTTTCCAATATTAAATCTCAGGGTAGTGGATTCCGGACCTTCGAGGATCCGTTGAGTCAAATTCTGGGAAAGACATAGTTTCTTTCCCACAGAAGCTAGGAAGAATGATATCCGTTAGGTTTAAGTTAAGTAGTTGCTGACGCACCCAAAATTATATCCTTTCTTTATATTCTTTTATTACTAGCCACCCTTTGGCTCCAGCCTTTATGGACGGGCTTATGGGGGGACTTGCGTTTTTGTGCTGGTAAGAGTTGTTGTCCCCAGGTTGGTTGTCGGGGCAGCGGAAGGCCTTCCCAGGCTCCCTTTGGGCGTGTTTGGTGTTCCAGCCAGATCTTTATTGTCACCTTTCCTCGATACTCCATCCGCCCCCCTTTTTAGGTTGTATTCAATCTTGATTGCGCTGCGCACGATCAGCACCGGCTTCTCCGTGTTATTACCGTGTCACGCTTCAGGACATATACATTTTATTCCAGAGACCTCCCTTGATTTTCATTTTATCTCACTGGCCAGTTTTCCTAAATATCCTCGGGTCCCCCCACCACCGCCTTCTGTTCTCATCCTTCTGTTTATTACGGGGTGGATTTGGCTGCTTGTTTTGCAGCTTCGTTCGCCCAGGCATGAGTTGCTAGAACTGAAATTCCATCCAGGTGGATTTCTGCGCACTTCCACTTTTGGTCCTATGAGTTGCTCTTGTCCTCGGAATCTACTGGAGCCCATGGCATTGGCAGCCTGTTGCATTACAACCTTACTTCATACATTATACATAGCCATGCGTTAAAATAAGTTTTGTCCTTGCTCCAGTCCTTGGCTGCTGGGATGCATATTTCCTCAGTTATATCAAACAAAGCCCCATAGCTCATGTAGTTGTGTCTTTCGTGCCTGTGCTATATTTCTCGTAGTCGGTCTGTATTATCCAGTGCTTCCCTGGGCCTTAAGGTTCCCAGTATCATGAGTCCCCACATTCGAAGTAGCCACTGCGGTCGATCTCGGTGAGTGTTTTAGCTGCAAATTTTAAACCGATAGCCTGGTCGTCACCAGGTGTTAAGTTCTGGTCGAACCATCTTTTATCCATGCATGTCGAGGTCACTCTGTGAAATCGGAGGTAAGGGTTAGGTTGGGTTTGTGGACTACACTTACCCAGCGGGGGGTACTTTCGCACTATTGCCATAGGTGATGGTGCTATGGCTGCGCACTGCACTATCCGTCTGGTCCTGTCTTTATCTCTTCCAGCTTATTTATTTTAGCTTTTAATTCTTGAATTTGATTTGTTTGAGTATCTTTTTTTTATTTGTATCAGGCGAGTATTATTACATAGGCCTGTTCTGTTTAATTTTATTGTGACTATCCCACCATTTCCTCTGTCTGTCAGGTGAGTCTTTATTTTATTAAGAAATCCAAATTAATAATGTCCAGTATAAAACAGCTGTCAATGGAAAGGGTTAACTCCTTTACAGGTTTGTAAGAAGGCCTGATGTCATTACATGACTTCACGTAATCATCCGAAATTTTTTACAAGTTTTTGTACCTTCAAAACTCGCTTAGAAATTAGGAGTCCGTTAAAGCAGCAGAAATCATTAGTGAAGCCGCCATAATCAAAATCTTCTCATCGGGAAAGACAGCGTTTTAGATTAGACTCCAATTTTTATAAACTACTAATTCAAATACTTGCCAAATATTTTTTTTTCATTGAATCAGTATATTTTTCAGAGCCAATATCAACTAGTATTTTGTAAATTATGATTTTTTTTCATTTAAATCTCCTTTCTTCAAATTAGGTTAACACTGAGGGCTTTTGTCTCCATAAATGTGTTAACTTAAAATCATAAGACAATCGAAAACACTTTTTTTCCAAATTCGTTCAATTTGTTTGCCTTCAAGGTTGCGTATTTATCTCTTCCATCTTTACCATAACTAGAACAGAGTCTAGCACGTATACTTTGTAAGCTGCTTTCCGTTATTTCAAATGTTCCAGTTTCAAGGCCATTACATTGTCCTTTGTTCTCAACTGCTAAAGCCTGCCGTTTTAACATTTTATTTTTGCGGTGCCTTCTCTTAACCAGTGGTACTTGAAACTTTCACAAGGAAATTAACTTCTCAGGTTCCCATCCTAATCTCTGCTCCTCTTTTGTAGTATTTCTATTCATTTTAAAACATAGGATCATTGGGTTACAAAATGTCAAATATGGTAATACTGTTTTTTTTTTATATCGGTCTTCACATTTTTGCTTATAGTGATTCAAAGATCACTGAATGCAAAATACTTGTTTTATAATTGTGTGTCCAACTTCTGTTTTAGAAGCTGAACAATAAAACCTCTAATCTTTTTAAGGTTCAGCTTCTAACGCAGTAATTGTGTAATGTTATGAAAAAGTCTTCCAAACACAAGATGTTTATCAAGGATAATCACCTGAAATATCTCAGAATATTGTACTGCCAATTTAATACTCTTTTTAGTGAGCGGGAAGATTTTTGCGTCGAGGTTGAATACAAAGGAAAATGGAGGCGTCCTTCCCCAGCCTGCAGCCTCGAGAGACCCATGCGGGTTTTTTTTTAAAGGCATTACAACTTCTTCCCTTCCCCTTTCTTTGTTTAATGGCCTGGGTCCCGTTCCCTCAGCAGCTCCATTTTTCCTTTTACTTATCGAGTTACCCATCTACTTCGGAGCAATGAGGATCTTGGGTCCTCCCTTTAATTCATGTTAGGCATGCAGGACGTTATTTATATCTATATGTCTTCCTTGGCGCCGTACAGTTGTACTGCCATTCTTTGGGTCAATATGTCCCGTCACTGCGGGGACGTCCTCACTATGTCCTCAATCTCTCGTCCATGCACCGTGCGCTCGTAACGCTTCGGGTCAATAGACCTTCCCCTAGATCTTACCTTGCATCATACCCTCGCACTGCCGCGCTATCGACATGTGCTCGTTTTAGGATGCACATTTTGACCCCATTTCACACCTAGATCGTCCTTGTCCACCATCTCCGTCTCTCTGGGACTCGCTACAGATGGTTCTTTGTACACATATCCGTCCCTTACGGTTTACAATGCCACAGCGCTAACTCGAAGGTGGAAAATTAAAACATACTCACCCCAACAGCTGGATCATTGTTCCATTCGAGAAGGCCATATCCTGCTCGCAGTGCCAAATGTAAGGGCAAACTGGAAGGCTTGAACTCCCACGAGCTTGCCCCAACCCACGTAGAAGTTCTTGAAGTTAGCAGACAGAGACGAATGGCAAGGTATAATGATCTTTTATTATGAAATCCGGGAACATCTCTCATCACAGCCACCTGTGAGTGGAAATGCTACTCGTGCAGCAAAATCAAACATCATTTAAACTTTTCACAAACCCCTTCGCCCCCGGTACGACCCTCCCCGATCTCCAATTGGGTTACCTTTTCAGTAATACTTTGGATTGACAGACCACAAGGCAGCCTTCGACCCTACTAAGATGATTTCATCAGGTTAGAATTTCCTGATTCTCCTTGGTGCCCGTGAATCTGCCTCGAGCATCTTCGCAAGGCCTTATCAATGTCTGTTTAGGTTGTCACATCGTATCCTGTCGGAATATTATCTAATGCCCAAGTACATATTGAATTAATAACTTCTGGAGCCTTGGTCCTTAAATGTGCAAGGCCGAAGAGAGGTATTTTACCTCCTTATGGTTCGGTACAGGAACCAGCACTTTAAACCTTGTCGCGCTGGTTCCCCTAATGCCAAGTTTCTCTTACAGAAGCTGTAATGGAGGTATGCAGAGCTGGAAATGGTTGGAGGTGGGAGGGATGGTGGGAGGGAGGCAAGGAAAGACGGGTGGAGCGTGGCAGGGATGGAGGGAGGGAGAGCAGATGGGTGGAAGGGAAGGAGAGACAGATGGACGGAGGGATGTATGTTGGGAATGAGTGCTGGCGTATCTCCCAATTTACCTGATCAAAACTATTAATCATTTGGAAAACTTCAGTAAGTCGCCATTACCTGCTCACCTCTAAGGAGCACAATCCCAGCTTCCAAATGCTCTGATGTTACAGTGCAGACAGTGTAACACTCAAGTTCTGTGAGTCCTTCTGCCTCCGGCACTTCCAGATGTTCCTTGTGGAATCGCTGCCACTTTTATATGGACCCAGTGGAAATGCCTGTGTGGGAACTACATCGCAGGCTGGGTAAGATAACTCGCCCCTGATAATAAACGGATCAATGCAAGACTGGGCTCAGGGCCTGAACATGAGACACGATGAGATGATTGGCAGCATTTTAAAATGCAAGCTGTGATATGTTCAACCTCGGCCCAGAGGGATCACTCTCACCTCTGACTCAGAATGTCACCGAAGCTAAACCCCAGTCCAGAGACCTGAGCCCATAATCTATGCCGACACGCCCGGTGCCAGGACTGAGGGAGTGCTGCGTACGGTCAGACATGATGTCTTTCGTGGGAGACATTGAAATGAGGTCCCATTTTCCCACTCAGGTGGATATAAAGGACTCATGGCAGTATCTTAAAGTGCAGAGGAGTTGTCCACGGAATATATTTATCCCTCAACCGACAACTGAAAAACAAATTATCTGATCATTATTTCATTGCTGTGTATGGAATGTTGCTGTGCAGGAATTGGCTGCCACATTTCCTACATTACAGCACTTCCAAAGTAATTAATTGGCTGTAAAGCATTTGGGACATCATGAGGTCACGAAGGATGCTATATAAATGCTACTTGTTTCAAAATGTCAACATTTTAATATACAATTTGCGATATGTGAAAAGCTCAGATAGCACTCTGATTGTCGAGCACTCCTCTGTTCACTGGTTTAACTTGTTTAGTTTCAATGGGTTAAATATTCGACTTTATGGATATCCAGTGGAATAGCAAGTTCCTGTTCAGATATGTTCCAGTAATTGCGGCGTCGAACTTTCAGAACGGAATCATGCATTTTAACATGTATTCCCTTTGCAAAACATCTGTTCTAATTGACCAAATCTGAAGCCATCGTCATTGTTCGATATATATCTATGATAGTTGTACCAACTGTCAATATTCTAAAAATAAACCCTTGTTGTGAGTTGACACTAATCAATAAGTGACTCTGTTGATTTGAATATGCTACCATGAGCACTTCATGCGAACCAATGCGGCATTTATGTAAATAAAACAGAAAGAGAAGTGCCAGATTAGAGACTTCAGCAGCAGAGACACAATAAATATTCCTCAACCAACACAGCATAGCAATAAAGATAGAGAGAAACGCAAACCTCTCATCAGATTCCAGCAACAATTGATTTTTGGGACATTTCTCTAAGTTATAGGATAATAAATTAAAAATGATACCCACGGTCAGAATGGGGAAATATTCTAGTCACCTTATATAGTAACATCACAGATATGTCAGTGGAGAATTCATGTATCCTCTCCCTCTCATATTTTTACTTTCCATCTTGTCTCTCAAGAATGGATAATTGGCCTTCCCTCACAAATGGATATCAACATCTAACAAAAGTTTTCCTTGAGCACTAATGACATTCCTTGAAACAAATTCATTGTAGTGCACAGAGGGAGCATTTTTCCAAAATGTGAACTGTGCCTTAAATGATCTGGGATTGTGTGATTGCACATTATGGAGGGAGCTTTACTCTGTATCTGACACATGATGTACCTGCACTGCTAGTGCTTGATGCCGCAGTGTAGAGGGAGCTTTTCTCTGTAGCTAACCAGCACTCTACCTGGCCTGGAAGTGTTTGATGGGGTGGTGTAGAGGGCACTTTATTCTGTATCTAACCCGTCCTGTACATGCATTGGGAGTTACAGAGTCCAGTGCAGTAATAACTGAAATAGGTTCCAGTGTAATATAAACAGAGACCCTCTCTAATTTTGTGAAAGGATGGGCTAGTGTAATATAAACCATGTCCTGGTCTAGTATAAAATAAACAGAGACAGGGTGTTGTATAATCGGAACAAAGGCATGGCATATTCCAGTAATATCTGAGACAGCGCCAATACAATATTGGTAGATCAACGGCAGTAAAAGCTGAGGTAGGGCTTCGTGCAGTAATTACTGATACAGGAACATTTCTTTATTCGTTCCTGGCAGGTGGGTGTGGGTGTCGCTGGCAAAGCCCACATTGATTGTCTATCACTATTTGGCCTTGAGAAGCAGGTGGTGTGCTGCGAACTAGAACCGCTACAGTCCGTGTGGTGAAGGGCCCCCTACATTGTTAAGGAGAGTGTTCCATGATTTTGATCCAGCGACTATGAAGGAACGATAATAAGCTTGCAAGTCAGAATGGTGTGTGATATGGAGGGGAACGTAGAGGTGATCGTGTTCCCCTGAGACTGCTGCCCTGTTCTTCGAGGTGGAAGAGGTCGTAGGTTTGGAAAGTGCTGTCGACGATCTCTTGGCGAGTTGCTGCAAAGCATCTTGTGGATTTTAATCACTGCAGACATGCTGCACTGGTGGTGGAGGGAATGAATATGTAACGTGGTGGATGGGGTAAAATAACCTTGAGAAGGGTCTAGTATAGTGCAGCTATTTTGTTTCCATCTCACACATTGGTTTTTTTCGCATTTTTATCATCAGCAAACTTGGCTATGTTACATTCGGTCTCTTCTTCCAAGTCATTAGATTATTTATATTTGGATCCCTGCGGCACCCCACTAGTTGCTGATTGTCAACCCTCGAATGAACCATTGATCCCGACTCTCTGTTTTCTGTTAGTTAACCAATTCTCTATCCATGCTAATATGTAGCCCCAACCCCGTGAACGTTTATCTTGTGCCGTAACCTTTTATCTAGCACCTTGTCAAATGCCTTCTTCTGGAAGTCCAAATACACCACATCCACTGGTTCTCTTTTTACCCACTCCTCAAAGAATTCTATCAAATGTATCAAACATGACTTCCCCTTCATAAATCCATGCTGATTCTGCCTGACCGAATTTTGCTTTTCCAAATGTTCTGCTGCTGCTCCTTTAATAATGGACTCCAACATTTTCCCAAACACAGATGTTAGGCTAACTGGTCTTTAGTTTCCTACTTTTTTCTGCCTTCTTTTTTAAATAGTGGCGTTAAATTTGCAGTTTTCCCATCTGCTCATCACCTTAAATCTGTATCCTCTCTTCTCGATCTTTCCGCCAAACTACTCTGACTAGACCCCTTATGATTCAGAACACCTCTATGAAATCTCCACTCAACCTTTCTGCTCTAAGGAGAACAATCCAGCTTCTCCAGTCTATCCATGTAATCGAAGTACCATATCCCTGGATTCACAATTGTAAATTTTTTCTGAAACCTCTCTAAGACCTTCACATCTTTCCAAAGGAATTGGACCCAATAGTCCTGGTAAGGCTGAACCACTGTTTTCGGAACTTTCACATCATAACTTCCTTTCATTTGTACTCTATGCATGTTTTTATGAAGCCCAGGATCATGTAAGCTTTTTTTTACCACTTTCTCAACCGGCCCTGCCACCTTCAATGATTTGTGCACATATACCTCAGGTCACTGTCTTCATGCACCTCATTTAGCATTGTACCTTTAGTTTATTTTGCCTCTCCTCATTCGTCTTATCAATGTGTATCATTTCCCACTTTTCTCCATTTCATTTGCCACGAGTGCACCCATTCCATCAGCATGTCTATGTCATCTTGAAGTCATCACTATCCTCTTCGCTGTTCACTCTAATTCCAAGTTTTATGCCATCTGCAAATTTCGACATTTTACCCTGTACTCCTATGTCTAAGTCTTGAATATAAATGAAGAAACGCAGTATTCCGAGTACCAACCGCTGCAGAACACCTTCCCCCAGTCCAAAAAAACAAATGGTCACTTCTATTCCGTGGTTGCTGTCACTTAGCCATTTTCATATCCATGCTTCCACTGTCCACTTCATTATATGGGTTTAAATTTTTATGGCAAGGATATTATCAAGGCACTTTTTCAAACACCTTTTGGAAGTCCACCACATCAACCTTATAAACTGTGATTGGGTCTAGTGCAGTAAAAACTGCGACCGGGTCTGGTGTAATAAGAGTAATAATGTCAGATAATTACAGATTTATTAACCTCCTGCCAAGTACAGGTGCGCTTTCATTTTTACCATCACTGGCACTAATCATAGAAACATAGAAACATAAAAAATACGTACAGGAGCAATCCATTCGGTCTTTCTTGCCTGCAGCACCATTCAATATGATCATGGCTGATCAAGCAACTTCTGTATCCCACTTCTGTCTTCGCTCGATACCCGCTGATCCCTTCAGCCGTTAGGACCATATCTAACTCCCTTTTGAATATATCCAACGAACTTGACTGAGCAACTTTCTGTGGTAGAGAATTCCATAGGTTCATATTTCTTTGGGTGAAAAAGTTTCTCCTCATCTCGGTCCGAAATGGCTTACCCCTTATCGCTAGACTGTGACCCTTGGTTCTGGACTTCCCCAACATCACGAACATTATTCCTCCATCTAACCTGTTCAATCCCGTCAGAATGTTATATGTTTCTATCAGATCCCCTCTCATTCTTCTAAATTCCATTGAATATAAGCCTAGTCGCTCAAATTGGTCCACATATGTCAGTCCTGCCATGCCGAGAATCTGTCCGGTGAACTATGGCTGCACTCCCTCAAGGTGTATACAGGGTTTTCTGGGTGATGCTGAGGTAATCACTCGACAATAAAGCGCAGAGACTGGCGGCTGGCTGCTCACTTTCCTCGGTGGGATTTAATCCGCTTTCTCACTGAATACTGTGGACAGAATTTGTCAACTTGGTAACGGAATAGTCAGAGTGACAACACTTTCTAAACAAGAGCACGCAAGAGAATTGGTTACCAATAAATCTTAAAGCTATTAAAAGACCTGTAATTGCCTTTTGAATAAAGTAAAATGCTGACAAATATTGGCTGAAGCTGATCATTTTTCATCGTGGAATGCACTTGCACACATTATGCTTGTGTGCAAGAGCTTTGGACACACAGATACATAAACACACACACACACATAAAAACACAAACATACATACACACACACACATACACATATAGTAATGCCTTTTTGTGCTCTCTTTTCAGTTGTTCATTTAACGAGATGAGAAAGTGTTTTCCAGTAGATATTAGGACCCTGCGGCCGCCCATCCGGCGGTGCTTTGAGGTCATGGTTCCAGGCTCTGTCTGACAAAATCACTGGGTCACGTCACAGCTAAATAGAAAATACTGGAGGAAAAACAATCGTTAACGTTAAAGAACTTGGAGAAATTGGCACAGCACAAAACAAGTGAGAATTAGTAAACTTTAACCCGCAGAGTTTGACAGTATTTCAAAGTGCAGTGCACTAATGCTCATCTTCCGTCTTGTCCCTCAATCCCAGTCCATCTCTGATAGATTGATACAAGATTCACACCATCTTCTCAACACAAATGGTACCGTCACAATACCAGATCAATTAGAGAATGCACACAGCTGTTGATAGCAGTTAACAAAACTAAACATTCACTTCCAAATAAAAAAAATATTGCATCCTCACACCCACACACATATACATCTTTATTTATATTAATATCTATCGATCCCTCTTTATATCTTCTGTAACAGTCGCAAGTACAGAAATAACTGAGGCAGTTATAGTATAAGAAATAGAGAAAGGGTCCAGCACACTAATAGTTTAGACAAGATCTAGTGCAATATGTAGAGAGACAGGCATTTATTATAATATCTTCCAGCCGTTGTCTATAGCAGGAATAACTGAGACAGTGCCTCGTGTAATATAAACAGAGACAGGGTCTAGCGTAATATAAACAGAGACAGGGTCTAGTGCAACATAAACAGGGACCGAGTCTAGTGTAATATAAACTGAGACAGTGACGAGTGTAATATAAATATAGACAGGGTCTCCTGTAAAATAACCAGAGACAGGGTCTAGTGTAATATAAACAGAGACTGGGTCTAGTGTAGTATAAATAGAGACAGGGCCTAGTGTAATATATACAGAAAGAGGGTGTACAGTAAAATAAATAGGGACAGGGTCGAGTGTAATATAAACGGATATAGGTTCTAAGGTAATATAAACAGAAACAGGGTCTAGTTTAATTTAAACAGAGACAATGTCGAGTGTAAGAAAACAGAGACTGAGTCTAGTGCAGTAATAACTGTGACAGGTGCCAGGGCATCAATAACCGCAGGGAGGATGAGCAAACCGACCACAACACGGAGTAAAGTGGCCAATTCAAGTGGGGTTGTAAAAATAATTTTTGGGTGCGAAAGCAAAACGTGAGGAAGACACTAAAAAAAATGAGCAAGGAGATATAGACAGGGTAAGTGAGTGGGCAAAAATTTGGTAGATGGAGTGTAATCTCAGATTATCCACTTTGGCAGAAAAAAGTAATAAAGCAAATTCTACTGTAAATGGAGAAAAATTGGAAAATGCTGCGGTACAGAGTGACCTGGGTGTACTTGTGCATGAAACACGAAATGTAACTGTGCAGGTACAGCAAATAATCAGGAAGGCAACTGGAATGTAAGCCTTTATTGCAAAGGGGATGGAGTATAAAAGCAGACGAGTACTGCTACAACTATACAGGATATCGGTGAGGCCAAATCTAGAGTACTGCGTAAAGTTTTAGTCTCCAGATTTAAGGAAGGTTATACTTGCATTGGAGACTTTTCAGAGAAGGTTCATTAGGGTAATTCCGGAGAAGGGGGCGGCGGGGGTTGACGTATGAAGAAAGGTTGAGTAGGTTGAGCCTATACATGTTGGAGTTCAGAAGAATGAGAGATGATTTTATCGAAAAATATCAGATAATGAGGAGGCTTGAGAAGGTGGATTCAGAGAGGACATATCCACTCACAGGGGAAACCAAACTAGGAGGCTTAATCTCAGAATAAGAGGCTGCCATTTAAAATTGAGATGAGGAGGAATTTCTTCTCTGGCTGTGGAATTATCTGCAACAGAGAGCAGTGGAGACTGGGTCATTGAATAAATGTAAGACGGAGACGGAAAGATTTTTGAGCGATAAGGGAATAAACAGTTAGGGGGAGTGGGCAGGGCATTGGAGCTGAATCCATGGTCAGACCAGCCATGAACTTATTAAATGGCAAAGAAGGCTTGAGGGGCCAAATGGCTTACTCCTGCTACTATTTCGTATATTTTTATGTTTTTGTATTCTAAGGTCCTAGTGCGATGTACAAAGCTGCCTTGACCACTGCAATTGCGGTAGGAACTGGTGTTTTATAAACTTAGACGGGTCTTTGTGTCATATGAACCGAGACATGATGTAGATGGAGAATCACAGAATAGAAGAATGATACAGCACATTACGTGCACATTCAGCCTTTCAGTGTCTGTGCCTGCACTAAGTTGAAACAGCTCACCAATTGGTCCCACTTCCCCTGCTATTTCCCAATAACTCAGCATTTTTTCCAGTTTAATTATTTACCCAATTCAGTTTTGAAATTTATTACTGGAACTGCTTCCAGCACCCTATCAGATATTGTATTCTAGATCATAACAGCTCATTGTGTATTTCTTTTTCCTTGTTTTGCCTCGGTTTCTTTTGCCAAGTTCCATAAATCTGTGTCATCTGGTTGCAGACCCGACAGCACCTGGAAAATTATCTTATTTAAAGTGCCAGAACTATTCTCGATCTTTGACATGTTTGTAAAAGCTCCGTTTAACCTTCTCTGCTTTAATGACAACAATCTCAATGCCCCGTGTGTACTAATTGAACTGAAGACGTTTATCCAAGTTACTATCCTAGTAAATTCCCCAAGCACCCTTTCCAAGGCCATTCAATCTTTCCTAATTGTGGCGCTCAGAATTAAATACAATACTCCAGCTGGAGTATAACCAGTAGAACCAGAAACAGTGCAAAAGGAAAAAAAGAATCGGTTGGGCTGAGAAAGGAATGGTGGGAGGGATAAGTGGATCAAGTTAGGGGTGGAGTGATGGAGGGGGCGAGGGATGGACGGAGGTAGGGATGGGTGCAGGGAGGAGCGATTGATGTAGGGAGGGAGGGAGGACTGGAGCAAGGGAGGGTTGGTGTATTGGACGGGTGGAGTGTGGCGGAGGGAGGGAGTGGTGTGTCAAGGCAGGGAGCGATTGATGGAGGGAGGTATGGAGGGCGGGAGGGATGAAGGAATGGAGGGATGTAGAGACGGGGGATGGTGGGAGGGATGTTCGGAGGGAGTGATCGAGTATCTCTCAATTTACCTGATCAAACCTTTTCACGATTTTGAGCACCTCTATTCAGTGGCCCATAACCTGCTCGGCTGCAAGGAGAACAATCGCAGCTTCCAACCACTCTGATGGTGCAGCTTACCCAGTGTAAAACTCAAGTTCAGAATGGCAGGCAGTGATTAGTGGAGCATCGCAGGGTTCAGTGCTGGGACGCCAGTCCTTTACAATATATATTAATGATTGAGTGTAATATCTCGAAGTTTGCAGACGACACTAATCTGGGTGGTGGTGTGAGCTGTGAGGAGGACGCTAAAAGGATGCAGGGCGATTTGGACAGGTTTGGTGAGTGGGCAAGTGCATGGCAGATGCAGTATAATGTGGATAACTGTGATGTTATCCACTTTGGAGGCAAAAACACAGAGGCAAAATATTAGCTGAATGGCAGCAAATTAGGAAAGGTGTAGGTGCAGCGATACCTGGGTGTCATGGTTCATCAGTCATTGAAAGTTGGCATGCAGTTACAGCAGGCGGTGAAGAAGGCAAATGGTATGTTTGGCTTCATTGCTAGGGGATTTATTATAGGAACAGACTTGTCTTACTGCAGTCGTACAGGGCCTTGGTGAGGCCACACCTAATATTGTGTTCAGTTTTAGTCTCCTAATCTGAGGAAGCACGTACTTGCTATTGAGGGAGTGCAGCGAAGCTTCACCAGACTGATTTCCGGATTGGCGGGACTGACATATGATGAGAGGAGAGATTGGATCAGTAGGGCCTTTATACACTGGAGTTTAGAAGGATGAGCGGGGATCTCATAGGAAGTTGCTAGATTCCGACGGGACTGGGCAGGTTAAATGCGGGAAGAATGTTCCCGATGATGGGGAAGTCCATAACGAGGGGACACAATCATAGGATAAGGGGTAAGCCACTTAGGACAGAGATGAGGATAAACTTCTTCACTCAGACAATTGTGAACCTGTGGAAATCCCTCCTGCAGAGAGTTGTTGATGCCAGTTCATTGGATATATTCAAGTGGGAGTTAGATATGGCCCGTGCTGCTAAAGGGATCAAGGCGTATGGAGAGAAGCAGGAAAGGAGTACTGAGGGAATGATCTTATTGAATGGTGGTGCAGGCTCGAAGAGCTGAATGGCCTACTCCTGCACCTATTTTCTATGTTTTTATGTTCGTATATTTCCGTGAGTGCCTCTGCCTCGTGACTTCCAGATGTTCCCTGCGGAATAGCTGACACTTTTGTATAGACGTATTGGAAACCCCAGTGTCGGAATGACATCCCAGGAAAAATAAGAGAACTCGTCCCTGATATGAAACGGATCGGTGTAAGATTCGGCTCAGGCCCTGAACTTCAGACACGGTGAGCTGAATGCCAGCCTTTTAAAAGACAAGCTGTGATATGTTCAAGCTTCGGCTCAGTGGGATCACTCTCGGTCTTTGACTCAGAATGTTACAGGTACTAAACCACACTCCAGAGACCTGAGCCCATAATTTAAACCGACAAGCCTGGTGCCAGTACTGTAGGCATGCTGCACTGTCAGAGTTGCCGTTTTTCAGGGTACACAAGAAACTGATGCCCCGTTTTCCCACTCAGTTATATTTAAAGGACTCGTGGCACTATCTTAAAGAGCAAAGGACTGCTCCAGGGTTCCCAGCGGAAAACTTTATCCGCCAAACAACATCTGAAAAATAGATTATTTGATCATTACTTTATTGCTATTTGTGGGATCTTGCCTTGTACTATTGACTGCAACATTTCCTACGTTACAACCGCGACCACACTTCCGAAATAAATAATTGGCTTTAAAACACTTTAGGACAACATGAGGTCATGAAAGGTGCTATATAAGTGCAAGTGTTTCTAAATGTCAACATTTGAAAATACAAGTTGCGATATGTGAAAATCTCATATATTACTGTGATTATCCCACACTCCTCTGCTCACTGGTTTAACGTATTAAGTTTCAAAGGATTACATATCCCACGAAATGGCGATCCAGTGGAATAGCAGCCTGTTCAGAGATGTTCCACTGAGTTTGGCAGCAGAACTTTCAGAACGGAATTATTCATTTTAAAATTTATTCCCTTTGATATAAAACACATCTGTTCGAATTGAACAAAACTGAAGCCAAAGTCACTGTTCGAGATATGTATATGTGTGTGTACCAACTGTGAATATTCTTAAAATAAACCATTGTTGTGAGTTGAAACGAATCAATAAGTGAGTCTGTTTATCTGAGTTTGCTGCCATGAACATTTCATGGGAACCAGTGAGAAGTTTCTGTAAATAAACACAGAAATAGCAGTTTCAGATTAGAGCATTGAGCGACAGAAACACAATAAATGTTTCCCCACAAACACAGCACAGAAATAAAGATAGGGAGAAATGCAAATCTCTCAACAGATTCCAGCAACAATTGTTCTTTGATACATTTCTCTAAATTATAGGAGGGTAAAGTAAAGATGATCCCCACGGACAGAATGGGGAAAGATTCTAGTTATTGTATATCGTGACATCACAAATGTGACAATGGAGATTTCCTGTATCCTCCCCCTCTCCTATTTCCACTTTCCGTCTTGTCTCTCAGGAATGCATAATTGGCCTTCCCCCAACTAGATGCCAATATCTAACAAACGTTTTCATTGGTCCGGAATGATATGCCTCGAAACATATTGATTGGAGTGCGCAGAGGAACCTTGAATCCAAAATGTGACATGTGCATTTAATGATCTGGGAGTTTTTGATGGGACAATGTAGAGGGAACTTTAAACTGTATCTAAACCGTGCTGTACCAGCCCTGGGCGTGTTTGATGGGACTGTGTAGACACTGCTTTACTCTGCATCTAACCCGTGCTGTACCTGCCCTGGGAATGTTTGATGGGACAGTGTAGATGGAGCATTACTCTGCATCTGACACATGCTGTACCTGCCCTGTGAGTTGCATAATTTAGTGCAGTAATTACCAAGACAGGTCTAGTTTATTTTAACATGAAAGAATGGGGCTAGTGTAATATTAAGAGTGTCTTTGTATAATTTCCTACAAACAGAGACAGGGTCTTCAGTAATAGGAACAAAGGCATGGCATACTCCAGTAATATCTGAGACAGGGCCTCGTATAATATTAGTATTTCTAGTGCAGTAATATCTGAGGTAGTGGTTTGTGCAATAATTACTGATACTGGGATACTTTTTATTGGTTCCTGGCATGCGGCTGTGGCTGTCGCTGGCAAGGCCAACATTGATCGTCTATCCCTAATTGGCCTTGAAAAGCATTTGGTGAGCTGCCACCTTGAACTGCAGCTCCCGTGTGGTGAAGGTACTCCCATACTTTTAGGGAGGGTGTTCCACGAATTTGACCCAGCGGTTATGAAGAATCGGGAATAACTTTCCAAGTTAAGATGGTGTGTGATTTGGAGTGTTATGTGGAGTTGATGGTGCTCCCATAAGCCTGCAGCCCTTGTCCTTCTAGGTGGAAGATGTCATAGGTTTGGAAAGTGCTGTCGAAGAAATCTTGGCGAGATGCTGCAATGCATCTAGAACTCACTGCAGACATAGTGCGCCGGTGGTGGAGGTAGTGAATATTTAACGTGGTGGATGGGGTGATATAAACAGGAATAGGGTCGAGTGTAGAAATAAATGAGACAGGTTCTGGTGTATTATACAATCATACACTGGTTACAGCACAGAAGAGCGCAGTTTGGCCCATATATCCCGTGCCGATCTCTGCAAGAATATTTCAGCTAGTCCACTCCCCCGCCCATTCCCGTAGACCTGTGAATTTTCTTGTTGAGGTTCTTATACAGTTCGCTTTGTAATGTCATGATTGACTCTGCCTCCACCATCCTTTCAAGCAGTGCATTCCAGATCCTAACCACGAGCTGTGTAAAAACGTTTTCTTCATGTCACCTTTGGTTCTTCTGTCAATCACCATAAATCTGTGTCCTCTGTTCCCGAACCATACTGGAATTGGAAAGGTTTCTCTCCAGCTAATCTGTCTAGACGACTTATGATTCTGATCACCGCTCTCAAATCTGATTTTAACCTTCTCTGCTCAAAGGAGAACAATCCCAGCTTCTCCAGTCTGTCCACAAAAGTGAAGTACCTTAGCCCTGGAACAACACATAAAACTTTTCTGCCCCGACTCGAAGGCCTTCACATCCTTCCTAAAGTTTGGTGCCCAGAATTGGAAACAATACTCCAGTTGAGGCCTAACCTGTGTTTCATACAGATTCATCATAATTTGCTTGCTTTTGTATTCTATGCTTCTATTTATGAAGCCCAGGATCCCGTATGCTTTTTAAACCACTTTCTCAACCTGTCCTTCCAACTTCGAGAATGCATGCAAACATACCTCCAGGTCAATCTGTTCATCACACCCTTTACAATTGTACCCTTTCGTTTATTTTGCTCCACGTTCTTCCTACAAAAATGTATCACTTCAAAATGTTCTCCGTTTCATTTGCCACGTGCCCACCAATTCCGCCAGCATATCTATGTCCTATTGCAGTCAGCACTATCCTCCTCACTGTTCACTCTGCTTCCAAGCTTTGGATGATATGAAAATTTTGAAATCGTTCCGAGTACAACAAAATCTACGTAATGAATATAAATCAAGATAAGCAGAGTTCCTATTCCCAACCGCTGCGGAACACCACTGTGTACCTTCGTACAGTCCAAATAAAAACACTACTCTCTGATTCCTGTCACTCAGCCAATTTTATATCCATGCAACCACTGTCCTTTTTATTTTTTGGGCTTCAACTTTGCTGGCAAGGATATTATGAAGACACTTTATCCAACGCTTTTTGGAAGTGGAACACATCAACCATATAAGCTGAGACTGTGTAAAGTGCATTAAAAACTGAGACTGGGTCTGGTGTAATGAGAGAAACAATCAGTCAGACAATAACAGATTTATTAACCTCATGCCAGGTACAGGAGCATTTTAATTTTTTCATCACTTACACTAATCATCCACAGTGGAGGTAAATCTCAGGACCTTCCATGTGACGGTGAGGTGATCACTCGACAATTAAGCGCAGAGACCGGTGGGGGGCTGCTCATTATACTCGGTGGGTTTTAATCCCCTTTCCCACTGAACACAGCGACAGACATGGTCACCTTGGTAACGGAATGGTCAGTGTGCCATCACTTTCTAAACAAGAGCATACAGGACAATGGGTGATCAATAAATGTTAAAGTTATTAAACGACATGAATTGCATTTTGAATAAAATAAAATGCTGAAAAGTAATGGTTGAAGCTAATCATTTATCTTTGTGGAATACACAGATAATCAATTATGTGTTTTGTAGACTCACACGCACACATACACACACACATATAGCAAAAACTTTGGGTGTGCTCTTTTCAGTTGTTAATATTAACCAGATGAGAGTATTTTTTCAGGAGGATATTAGGACCACGAGGCCGCTCAACCGGCAGTTCTGTGAGGTGACGGTTCCAGGCTCTGTCTGACATAATCAGTGGGTCACGTGACAGCTAACGAGCAAATAGTGCAGGAAAAACAATCCTTAACATTAAAGAACTCGGAGGAATTGGACAAAACACGTGCGAATTAGTAAACTTTAACACACAGAGTGCCACGAAGTAGTGCAAAGTGCAGTGCACGATTCCTTACCTTCAGTCGTGTCCCTTAATCCCAGTCCATCTCTTGGAGATTGTTACAAAATTCACCACATCCTCTCAACACATAGATGAACGAAACAATACCAGATCAAGCAGAAATTGCACACATCACTTGATAGCTGTTAAAAAAACTAAACATATACTTCAAACCAAAAAAGTATTGAATCCTCACAGGGCTAGTATAATATAACATAGACAGGGTATGTGCAATATAAAGAGAGAAAAGGTATCGTGTAATATAAGCATGGACAGAGCCGAATGGAATGTAAGCAGCGGCAGGGTCTAGTGCCATATAAAAATAGACATGGACGAGTGTAACATAAAGAGAGACAGGCCTAACATAACATAAACAGGGACAGGGTCTCGTGTAAACTAAACTGAGACACGGTCTACTGTAATATAAACTGAGACAGGCTGAATTGTATTATAAACTGAGACAGGGTCTAGTGTAATGTAAACAGAGGCACGGTCTAGTGTAATATAAACAGCGACAGGGCCTAGTGTAATATAAACTGAGACAGAGTCGCGCGGAATATAAACAGTGACAGTGTCTAGTGCAATATAAACAGATACAGCGTCTAGTGTAATATAAACAGGGACAGGATCGAGTTAAATATAATCTGAGGCAGGGTCCAGTGTAATATAAACAGAGTTGTGATGCAGTGTAATATAAACAGATACAGGGCCTAGTTTAATATAAACAAAGACAGGGCCTCGTATAATATAAACAGCGACAGGGTCTAGTGTAATATAAACAGAGACATGTCTTCGTGTAGTAGAAACAGAAACTGGGGCTAGGGTAATATAAATACAGACAGTGTCTAGTGTAATATAAACAGAGAGAATGTCGAGTTTATTATAAACAGAGATGGCCGAGCGTAATAAAATCAGGAACAAGGTATAGTGTAATCTAAACAGAGACAGGACCTCGTGTAATATAAACAAATACACCGTATAACGTAATAACAATAAGAACAGAAGAACAAAAGAACTCGGGACAGAAGTTGGCCGCCTGTCCCCTGAAGCCTGCTCTGCCATCTAATAAGATCGTGGCTGACCTGATAATGGACTCAGCCCCACTTCCCTGTCAGCACCCCATAACCCTTTATTCACATATCGCTCAAACATCGGTCTATCTCCGCCTTCAATATATTCAATGACCTCGCTTCCACAGCTCTGCGTAGCAGCGAATACCATCGATGGACAGCCCTCTGAGAGGAGAAATTCTTCCTCATCTCTGGTTAAATGGGCGGCCCGTTATTTTGAGACTATGTCCCCTCGTTTTATTTTCTCCTATGAGTGGAAATCTCCTCTCTGCTTCCACCTTGTCGAGCATCCACATTACCTTAAAAGTTTCAATAATTCAACTCTGATTCTTCTGAACTCAATTGTGTATCGGCCCAACATACTCAACCTATCTTCATAAGTTAATCCCCTCATCTCCGGAATCAACCTAGTGAACGTTCTCTGAACAACGTCCAATGCAAATACATCCTTCCTTAAATACAGAGATCAAAACTGCCTGCACTACTCTAGATGTGGCCTCACGAAGACCCTGTACAGTTGTAGCAGGACTTCTCTGCCATTATATTCTATCCCCTTGCAATAAAGGTCAACATACCATTTGCGTTCCTGGTTATCTGCTGTAAATGCACGCTAACTTTTTGTGTTTCATGCACAAGGACACTCAGGTCCCTCTGTACTGCAGCACTTGGCAATTTTTCTACATTTATATTATAATTTGCTTTTCTATTTTTTCTGCCAAAGTGGGTAAACTCACATTTTCCCACGTTATATTCCATCTGCCAAATTTTTGACCACTCACTTAGCCTGGCTATATCGCTTTGCAGATGTATTGTGTTCTACTCATAGATTGCTTTCACACCCATCTTTTTACCATCAGCAAATGTGCCTATATTACACTCAGTATCTTCATCCCCGTCATTAATATAGAATGTAAATAGTGTAGGCTGCAGCACGATCCCTGCGGCACCACACGACACAGTTTGCCAACCGGAAAATTACCCATTATCCCGGTTCTCTGTTTTCTGTTATTTAACCAATAATCTATCCATGCTAATAAATCACCCCCAACCCTCTGAACATTTATCTTGTGCAGTAACCTTTTTTATAGCAGCTAATCGATTGCCTTCTGGAAATACAAATACACCACATTCACTTGTTCTACTTCATCCACCCTGCTCGTTACAACCTTAAAGAAATCCATCAAATTTGTCAAACATTATTTCCCTTTCTTAAAACCATGCTGACTCTTGTTGATTAAATTATACTTTTCCAAATGCCCATTACAGCTTCCTTAATAATGGACTCCAGCATTTTCCCAACGACAGATGTTAGCTAATTTGGTCTATAAGTTACTGCTTTTGTCCACGTCCTTTTTTAGATGGGGACAGGATCTAGTATAATATAAACAGTGATATCGTCTAGTATGAATTAAACAGTGACAACGTCTAGTGTAAGATAAACAGAAACAGGTTGTAGTTTAATATAAAGAGAGACAGGGTCTGTGTAATATAAACATGGGCAGGGTCTAGTGTAATATAAACAGATACAAGGGATATTATAATATATAACAAAAGACAGGGTCTTGCGCAGTAATAATTAAGACAAGGCACTATTTTATATAAGCAGAGATCCTGTTAAATGCAATGTAAAGAGAAATATGATTTAGCAGAATTGTAACTTAGTCAGGGCCTAAAGACCTTTAAACAGAGACAGGGACTAAGTTAATATAAACAGAGACAGATTCGAGTGTAATATCAACAGGGACATGGTCCAGTGTACTGTAAACAGAGACAGGGCCTAATGTAAAATAAACAGAGACAGGGTGTAATGCAATATAAGCAGAGACAGGGTCTAGTGTAAGATAAACAGAGCCAGGGTCGAGTTTAATACAAACAGAGGCAGGGTCTGGTGTAAAATAAACCGAGAGAGGATCGAGTTTAATATAACAGAGATATGGTCTCGTGAAATAAAAACACGGACAGTATCGAGTGTATTATAAACAGAGACATGGTCTGTTGTAATATAAACGGAGACACAGTCTAGTGTAATAAAAACAGAGACAGGGGCTAGTTTATTTTAAACAGAGACACGGACCAGTGTAATAAAAACAGAGAGAGGGTCGAGTGTAATATACACAGAGAGAGCTTGTGGTATAATGTAAACCGAGACAGGATCTCTTGTAATATAAACAGAGACATGGTCTTGTGTAATATAAACAGAGGCAGGGTGTAAAGTAATATAAAAATAGACATGGTCTAGTTTAATATAAACAGAGACAGGGTCTAGTGTAATATGAACAGAGACAGGATCTCGTGAAATTTAAACAGAGATCGGTTGTAGTGCAATATAAACAGAAAAGTCTTGTGTAATATATAAATAAAACCGGGTCTAGTGCAGTAATAACTGAGACAGGGCGCAGTGTAATATAAACAGAGACACGGTTGAATGTAATATAAAGAGAAACATGATTTGGCACAATGGTAACTGAGTTCGGGCCTAGACCCTCAAAACAAATAAAAGTTCTATATAACGTAAACAGAGACTGGACTAGTGCAGTCATAACTGAGACAGGGTTTAATATAATAAAAAGAGAAACAGGGTCTCATCTAATATAAACAAAGACAGAGTCTACTGCAGAAAATACTGCGACCGCGTCTAATATAATATCAACGAAGTCAGGACACTGTGCAATAATAACTGAGACAGGTCTTAATACAATCAAAACAAAGACAGTGCCTCGTGTCATATAAAATGAGACATAGTCTTGTGCAGTAATAGCTGTGCCCTCTGGATAATGGCCCTCATGTCAGTGTAAACATTTTCATAGAATCGTCAGAACATAAGAACATAAGAAATAGGAGCAGGTGCAGGCCAGCTGGCCCTACGAGCCTGCTGGACCATTTAACGACATCATTGCTGATCTGATCATGGACAGAGCTCGACTTCCCCGCCCGCTCCCCATAACCGTTCATTCGTTTATCGCTCATAAATCTGCCTATCTCCACCTTAAATACATTCAATGACACGCCCTCCACAGCTCTCTGGGACAGCAAATTCCGCAGATTTACAGTCCTCGGAGAGAAGAAATTCCTCCTCATCTCAGTTTTAAATGGGCAGACACCTTATTCTCAGACGATGTCCCCAAGTTTTATTTTCCCCGATGAGTGCAAATATCCTCTCTGCATCCACCTTGTCGAGTCCCACATTACCTTTTACATTTCGATAAGATCCCCTCTCATTGTACTTAACTCCAATATGTATAGACCCAACCTACTCAACCTATCTTAGTAAGTCATCCCCCTCATGTCCGAAATCAGCTAAGTGAACCTTCACTGAGCAACCTCCAATGCACGTATATCCTTCCTGAAATACGGAGACCAAAACTGTACGCAGTACACCAGGTGTGGCCTCACCAATACCCTGTACAGTTGTAGCAGGCCACCTTTGCTTTTATACTTTATCCCCCTTGCACTAAAGCCCAGAATATCATTTGCCTTCCTGATTACTTGCAGTACCTGCATACTAACTTTTTGTGTTTCATGCACAAGGACATACAGATCTCGCTGACCTGCAGCACTTAGCAATTTTTCTCCATTTAACTTAAAATTTGCTTTTCTACTTTTTTCTTCCAAAAGGGATAACCTCACATTTTCTCTCATGAGACTCCATCTGCCGATTTTTTGCCCACTCACTTAGCCTGTCTATATCCCTTTGCAGATATTTTGTGTCCTCCTCAAAATTTGTTTTCCCACCCATCTTTTTATTGTCAGCAACCTTGGCTATATTACACTCTGTCCCTTCTTCCGAGACATTAACATAGATTGTAAAATTTGAGGACACAGCACCGATCCCTGCGGCACCACACTCGTCACTGTTATCCGACCGTAAAATGTCCCATTTATCCCAACTCTCTGATTTCTGTTCGTTAGCCAAGCCTCTATCCATGCGAATACATTAGCCCCAACCCCACGAAATTTATCTTGTGCAGGAAACTTTTATGTGGCACCTAATCGTTTGCTTTCTTGAAATCCAAATATAACACATCCACTGGTTCTCCCTTATCCACCGTGATCGTTACATCCTCAATGAACACAAGCAAATTTGTCAAACATGAATTCCTTTTCATAAAACCATGCTGACTTTGCTTGATTGAATTATGCGTTTCCAAATATCCTGCTACTACTTCCGTAATCATGGAGTCCAGCATTTTCCCAATGACAGATGTTAGGCTAACTTGTCTGTAGTTTCCTGCTTTTTGCCTGTTTCCTTTTTAAAATCGGGACAGGATCTCGTGTAATATAAACAGAGATAGGGTCCAGGGTAATTTAAACTGTGACAATGTCTTGTGTAATATAAAAATAAACAGGATCTAGTTTAATATAAATCGAGACAGGATCCAGTGCAATATAAACACAGACAGGATCTGGTATAAAATAAACAGAGACAGGGTCTAGTTTAATATATACCGCGACATGGTCTCGTTTAATATAACAGATACAGGGTATAGTGTAATATAAACAGAGACAGGGTCTACTGTAATATATAAAGAGATATGGAATAGGGTAATATAAACAGAGACATGGTCTAGTCGAATATAAATAAAGACAGGGTCTGCTGTAATATAAACAGAGATACGGTCTAATTTAATGTATACGGAGACATGGTATATTAATAGAGTTAGAGTCTAGTATATTATATACAGAGGCAGGGTCTAGTGCAGCATGAGCAGAGACAAGGTCTAGTGTAATACAAACATCGACAGGGTCGAGGGTAATATAAAGAGAGACAGGGTCTAATGAAATATAAACAAAAGAGGGTCCAGTGTAATATAAACAGAGATATGGTCTACTGTAATATAAACAGGGACAGGGTCTAGTGCAATTTAAATAGCGACAGGGTCCAATGTAACATAAACAGAGAAAGGGTCTAATGTAATATAAACAGAGACAGTGTCGAGTGTAACGTAAACAGAGCGAGTGTATAATGTAATATAAACAGAGACAGGGTCCAGTGTAATATAAACAGAGACATGGTGTAGTGGAGTAACAATTGAGAAACAATCTGTTGGAATTTCACAGTGTCATAGACAATTACAGCTTAAAGGAAGCCCTTGGTTCCATCACGCCTCTGCCGACACTGAGTGAAAACAAATTCTGCTCCACTCTGCTCCAGATATTTTTCCAATGCTTTTAAATCTAGGACATCTGCTTAGTGGGAGCCGATACACTATAGCATAGAATCTTAGAAATTGACAGCACGGAAGGAGGCATTTTCTGCCCTTTGTCTAGTGCCAGCCGACCAAGAGCTATCCTGCCTAATCCCACTTTCCCGTTCGTGTTTTGCAGCCTTTTGGTTACGACACGTTAACTGAACATTCAAGAATCTTTTAAATATGGTGAGGATTCCTGACTACCAATAATTCTTACAGTGCGATTCAGACCCCCACCACCCTCTCGGTGAAGACAAGTCCCCTCATATCTCCTGTACATTAAAAAACTAGTTATCATATTAGGTCGATTATTATACTTCCCTGTTACAGGAGAACAGATCTAACTTTTGAAATCTCTAATTGAAGTCCCTCATCTCTGGTAACAACCTGTTAAACCTCTTCGGTACCCTTTATATCTTTATGGAAAGGTGCTGCCCAAAATTGTCCATAATATTCCATCTGAGATCCAAGGCCGAATATAAGCAGAGATAAGTTGTGATGCATTAATAACTGAGCCGCGTCTCGAGTGATTTAAATAGAGACTGGGTCTAGTCATTGATAAACAGAGACAGGCTCTAGTGTAAAATAAAAAGAGACAGGTTCTAGTGTAATATAAACGGAGAATGGGGCGAGTATGACACAAACAACGACAGGGCCCAGTGTAATATAAATAGAGACAGGTTCTAGTGTAATATAAGCAGAAACAGGGTCCAGGGTATAATAAACAGAGACAGAATCTAGTGTAATATAAACTAAGACAGGGTCTAGGGTAATATAAACAGCGAAAGGGTCCAGTGCAATATAAAGAGAGACAGGGTCTAGTGTTATATAAACAGAGACAGTGTCGAATGTAATGTAACCAATGACTGGATCTAGTCTAATATAAACAGAGACAGCGTCGAGTGTAATATAAATAGAGACAGGGTCAAGTGTAATCTCAGCAGAGACAGGATCTCGAGCAGTAACACATTTTAAATATCTGGCTTGTGGTTACTGCACGTCCTACCAGTGGAAAAGATTTCTAACTATTTACTCGATAAAAGCTCCTCATTATTTTGATCGCCACTATTAAATCGGCCTTAACATTCTCGGATCCATGGAGCACCGTCCCAGTTTCCAGCTGTTCTACTGATGCACCTCATGAACATCCAGATGCGGAGTCGCTAAGATTTGATATGGAAATCCCACTTTACAACAGTGCCAGAATGTCATCCCAGGCAAGATCAGAGCATTATCCCCGGGAATTAAACCGACTGTTTAAGACTCGTCTCAGGCACTGAACTTTGGACACTCTGAACTAAATGACAACATCTAAAAAATATAGCTGTGACGTGCTAAAGCCCCGGTACAATGCGATCACTCTCGCCTCTGAGTGAGAAGGCTGTGGTTCACAACCCCTCTCCAGAGACTGAGCACATAAGCTTGGCTAGCACTCCCGGTACCAGTACCGAAGGAGAAGGAGCGGGGGGGTGGGGGGTCTATATTGACGGTGGTCCAGTCTTTCGGATGAGATGTTACATCTGCTGAGTCTTCACTCACAGTTGGATGTAAGAGATTGAATGGCACTATTTTAAATAGCAGGGGAGTTCACCCCGAAGTCCATTACACATATTTATCCATTAACCAGCATCACTAAACAATAGATTCTGTGGTTATTATCACATTATGTTTGTGGGAGCTTGCTTTGTGCAATTTGACTCCACATTTCCTACGTTACAAAAGTGACTACAATTCAAACGTACTTCATAGTAAAGAGCTTTTGGACATTCTGAGGACTTGAAAGTCGTGGAAGTTGTTTCTAAATGTCAACATTTGAAATACACGTTGCAATGGGTCACTGCTCTGGTCGCTGTTTTAACTTGTTTAGTTTAAATGGCTGGAATCTGATGCTAAATGGACATCCAGTGAATTACTGCTGTGTTCAGAGAGGTTCCATTGATTTTGGTAGCAGAATTTTCAAAATTGAATTTTTTATTTTAATATTTTCCCTTTGATATAAATCACATCTCTTCTAATTGAACAAATCAAAAACCGATGTCACTGCTGGATATATTTCCATTTCTTTGTAGCAACTGTCAATATTCATAAAATAAACCTGTGCTGTGAGTTAAAACTAATCAGTAAATGACTTTGTGGATCTGCTTTTGCTGCCATGAACACTTCATGGAAACCAGTGAGGTGTTTATGTAAATAAACACAGAATTAGAAGTCCCAGATTAGAATAGTGAACGACAGAAACACAATAAATGTTTCCTCATAAATACAGAATAGAAATAAACAGTGAGAGAGACGCTAATGTCTCAACGATTTTTGACGTCTCAATTGATGTTTGGGATATTTCTTTCAGTTATTGGTGAACAAATCGACGATGATATCCACGGTCAGAATGGGGAAAGATTCTAGTCACCGTATATAGTGTCAGCTCAAATGTATTAGTGGCAATTCCTTGTATCCCCTCCCTATCTGCTTCTCTCTACTATACCCACCTTCTGCCTTGCCTCTAAAGAATGCCTCATTATCTTTACCTCACAATAAGAAGTCAATGTCCAACAAACATTTTCCCTAAGGTCGATTTCAAGGCCTCAAAACAAATTGGTGGGTGTGCGGAGATGCAGCTTTATAATAAAATATGTCGTGTGAACTCAATGATCTTGGATGTTTGATGGGACTCTGTAGAGGTAATTATACTCTGACTCGAAACCCGTGCTGTACCTGCCCTGCGAGTGTTTAATGGGACGGTTTCGAGGGAGCTTTGCTCTGCATAGACCAGTGATGTACCTGCCCTGGGAAAGTTTGATGGGATGGTGTAGAGGGGACTTTACTCTATAGCTAACCCGTACTGTACTTGCCCTGGGAGTGTTTGCTGTGACAGTGTGGAGGGAGCTTTGCTCTGCATAGACCAGTGCTGTACCTGCCCTGGGAGAGTTTGATGGGACGGTGTCGAGAAAGATTTACACTGTATCTAAACCGTGCTGTACCTGCCCTGGGAGTGTTTGATGTGACGGTGTAGAGGGGGCTTTAAACTGTAGCTAACCGGTGCTATACCTGCCCTGGGAGTATTGGATGTGACATTGTAGAGGGAGCTTTACTGTTTCGCGAAACGTGCTGTACCGGAGCTGGGAGTGTTTGATGGGACAGCATCGAGGGAGCTTTTCTCTGCATTGACCCGCGCTGTGGAATGGCACAGTGTGACATCACTATGCCAGAAAAATGTTATTATCAGTGCAACTTCCTGTATATTGCATTTCGTTTTTACCTGTTTGACATCTTCACGTCAGCAACACGTAAACAATGGGTGACGTTATTGTTCACAACAATGCAGCGTCATCAACGTGACTTGGTCGCCATTGCTACATCAGTGCGACCTCTGACCCTCAGCCACACGGATTGCTCGATTTGACTATATAGACACTTCAAATACCCAGTGTCCAATGCTGTAATAACCGAGACAGGTCCAAATGTAACATAGATAGAGTGAGCATATAGTGTAATATACACAATGACAGGGACTAGTGTAAAAGAAAAGACACAGCGTCTGGTGTAATATAAACAGAGACAGGGTCTAGAGTAATATAAACAGAGACAGTGTCTAGTGTAATTTAAACAGAGACAGGGTCTAGTGTAATATAAACAGAGACAGGGTCTAGTGTAATATAAACAGAGACAGGGTCTAGTGTAATATAAACAGCGACAGTGTCTAGTGTAATATAGAAAATAAGAGTCCAGTGTAATATAAACAGAAACATTGTCGAGTGTAATGTAAAAAATACATGGTCTAATATAATATCAACAGAGACAGGGTCTAGTGTAATATAAATAGAGACATGGTCGAGTGTAATATATATTGAGACAGGGTCTCGTTTAATATAAACAGAGACAGGACCAATCTATTATAAAGAGACAGGGGATAGTATAATATAAACACTGACAGGGTCCAACATAATATAACAAAGGATATTGTGCTCTAATAATAACTAATACATGATCTATTGTATTAAAAACATTGACATTTTCTAGTGCAATATAAACTGGGACAGTGTCTAGTATAACATAAAGAGAGACAGGGACTAGTGAAATATTAACAGATACATGGTGTACGCTAATATAAACAGAGACAGCGTCTCGTTCAGTAGTAACTGAGACAAGTTCTAATGTGTTATAACGGAGGGTCTAGTACTGTGATAACTGATATAGAGCCGAGCATAATATAAGCAGAGACAGGGTCTAGTGCAGTGTAACTGAGACAGTATCTACAGTAATAAAATAGATCCCAAGACGAGTGCAGTAATAACTGAGACAGGGCCATCTGCATTCCGAATAGAGAGATGGTCTAGTGCAGTTATAATTAAACAGGGTCCAGATTAATTTAAACTTGTAGAATGTCTAGAATAATTTGATAGCAACATTCCAGCCATGAAATCTTCATGTCTGTACGATTGTCTATCTGTCTGTCTATCTGTCTGTCGTTCGTTCGGTCGGTCCGTCCGTCCGTCTGTCCGTCCGTCCTTCGATTCGTAATTCTATCCATCTATCTGTACTTCTATCTTATATTACACTAGACACTGTCTCTGTTTATATTAGTCTTGACCCTGTCTCTGTTTATATTACACTAGACCCTGTCTCGGTTTATAATACACCAGATCCTGTCTCTGTTTATATTACTCTAGACCCTGTCTCTGTTTATATTACAATAGCCCCTGTCTCTGTTTATATTACACTAGCCCCTGTCTCTGTTTATATTACACTCGACACTGTCTCAGTTTATATTCTTCCAGCCACTATCCCTGTTTATATTGCATTACATCCTGTCTCTGTTTATGTTACACTGGACCCTATCTCAGTTTATATTACACGAGACCCTGTTTCTTTTTATTATACGCCAGGCGCTGTCTCTGTTTATATTATCCTCGACACTGTCTCTCTTTATATTACACCAGATCAGCTTTCCTTTTCAAATATATATTGGTTTCCCGATTTGAAAGTTATAATTAAATCTGCTGCCATCACCCTTTCAGGCACTACATTCCAGTTTATTACAGCTCACTGCATAAAAAATCTTCTTATCTCCCGTCTGGATTTATTTTTTCATTCATCTTAATCTTTGTCCTCTGGTTACCGATAGACCTGCCGATGGAATCCCCACCTTTCGATCAACTCAACGAAACCCCTTCACAATTAACATCTGTTAATTCTCCCCTAAGCATTCCCCGCAATAATAAGAATAATCACATCCTCTCTCGTGTCCACATAACTAAACTCCCTCATGCCTTGCACCAATCTCCTCTGCATCCTCGACAAGCGCCCGACAATCATCCTTAAATGTGGATTGAAATAAATGCAATATTTTTTTGCCCTTCAGATTATTTCTAAGGATACATGCTCCCTTCAAATTTAACTGACTGAGAAGCATTAATTATAGTGTTTTACTTGTTTTGACAATACAGACGGTGACTGAAATGCTCAGCAACATCCGTCTCCACATGACTCATGTGTCAAAATGATCACTGTCCCCACCTGTTGATAAACGACATCTACTGCAATCCCGAGAGCTTACTTTAAACATGATTCATAATATCCACCACAATAACTTGCTTGAACGTTTACCCAGAGATTTTTTTTAGAACAATCCACAAGAGGTGCAGATGATCAGGAAGTATCAAGGGCGGAATTAGCAAAATTATTGTTGCAAATTCACCTTCAGTTCATCATACAGAGCCGTCAGATTAGAATAACTTCCATAATGAATAAAAACCTCACAGGACAAATGGTGCAACCCGTGGCTAACAAGGGAAGTTAAGATAGCATTAGATGAAATGAACAGGCTTAGAATGTTGACAAAAAGAGTAGTAAGCCCGAATATTGGGAAGATTTTGGAATTTTGCAAAAGATGCACATGCAACTGATAATATGGGAGAAAATATAAAATTAAATAAGCTATCAAAAACCTAAAAACAGATTGTTAAAGCTTCTACACGTGTATAGAAAGATGACTTACATTAGCGTACTTTACAATGCAAAGTTAGGTGAACAGTAAACAGCAAGGAATAGGTAAGGAGGCTGCAACGGGATATTGACAGGTTAAGTGAGTGGGCAAGAACATGTCAGATTGAGTATAATGTGTAGAAGTGTGAAGTTCCGCACTTTGGTGGGACAAATAGAAACGCAGAATATTTTTGAATGTTGAGAAACTGAGTAATATTTTTATTCAGAAAGAGCTGGATCGCATTGTACACGAATCACAGAAAGCTAACATAGAGCCAAAGTGACCAATTAGGAAAGCAAATGCTAAGCAACATTTTGTTGCAAAGGGATTGGAGTATGAGAGCAAAGAAACCTTCATGCTCTTATTAAGGGCTCTGCTGAGAGTACACCTGGTGTATTGTGTACAGCTGTGTTCTCCTTACCTATGGAAAGATACACTTGCCTTGGAGGGAGTGCATCTAAGGTTCATCAGACTAATCTGATTCCTGGGACGGCAGCGGGGGCGGGGCGGGGCGCGGGGCTCTTCTATCAGAAGAGATTGAGTGTCTAATGTCCATATTTCCGAGGAAATCACAACATAATAACATAAGAATTGTGAGCCGGATTTGGCCATACGGTTCCTCAAGTCTGTTCCGTCATTCAACGAGATCATGGCTGATCTTTTACCTCAGCTCCCCTTCCCTGCACTATCCACATATCTGAATGGAAACAATTGCAGGGCTTCAGGGAAATTGCGGGGGATTGGTCAGTTATACAAAATACTTCAAGTGTGGTCTAACCAAGTTTAGCATAACTTTTCCACTTTGCAATTCTATCCCTCTAGAAATAAACCCGAGTGCAGGTTTTCTTATTTTTATGGCATTATTAACCTGCGTCGCTACTTTTAGTGATATGTGTATTTGCACTCTCAGAGACCTTTGTTCCTCCATCACATTTAGATTCTTATTTTAAACGTGATAAGTGAACTCCTTATTTTTCTTACTAAAATTTAAGAACTCATACTTGTCTGGGTTGAAATTAATTAGTCAATTCATGTCTTCTTGTAATTCGTTGCAGTGTTCCACAGGATTTACACCCCAACCCGCCAGCCCCACATGCATTCGCAAATTTAGAAATTGAGTTTTTGACTCCAAAATCTAAATTGTTAATATAAGTTGTGATCAATAGTGGACCCAGCACTGATCTTTGTGGGATCCCTATTTCTATCCATATATCTGTTTATCTATCTATCTATCTGGCTATCTCTCTATCTATCTATCTATCTATCTATCTATGTATTACAGGGTTATGTGCGGTCCTGAAACTCCAGCTGACTGCTGCTTCTGACATGGTGTCTGCGACATTGGATATATTTCCTTTCCTGCGATATGGGAACAGTTACACACAGTTACACAACGAAAAAATTAAACTTAACACCAATACTGTTACTTGGTAGATGTGTATATAAATATGTCTTTTGACAATGTAAATGTTTTGAAGTTGGCTTCCAGGCATGCGGTCAGTAGTGAGAAAGCAGGCCTTTGATGGACTGCACAGAAACCCAGATGCTTCCTATAAATAACACTGGCTGTTCGAGGCTCGCTGACGGCAGTCGGTTTGGTGACTGCCAAATATTGTGTGGGTCAGATTAGCGTGAACAAGAATGGGAGAGAGATGGTATTTAACTATTTGAACATTAAATTATTCAGTAGAACTTTTAAAATAAGAAACATTTTGCATGTTATAACATCTCAAGGTGATTTGCCATAAATTCCATGCTCACAATATTACAAAATAGGATTGGAAAATAATAAATTGATCCACACGGTATCTAATGAAAACTATTTACAAATAAAGACCATTCTAGTTCATTCAGTGCATTTATTCAGTACAGCATGAAGTGCTGGAAAGATGTTTAATGGCCTCACCCCACACTGTAATAAAATGGGTGGGATTCACAAAGTAAGTAAAACAGGTTGAATTGCCTTAAATATTCTCACAGAGAAGTGCCAGCTGCACTTCTTTAATATTCTCACAGAATTTTGCGTCTGGTCTAAACTAATGTCTCCATTATTCCTGATTAGCAGCCGCGCAGTTTGCGGTGTATTTTGAACTGATTTTGATGCCTGAATAACTCCTCTCATAGCCCGGCTACCAGTGGGTGGTGAAATGCCCAGATTGTGATCTGTTTCTGCAGGAGAAGAAGGATTTATTCCTGTGATATTCTGTAACATACCGCTATGTCCTGATACACCGTATTCCTGGTACCCTTGTCTGTTACACATTCGGTCGCTGTTAAAGTTAGCTGCAAGGATTTGGATGTCGAGGTTTGCTGATCACATTATCGGTTCTGATTCACCGGCTTCTCTCATAAAACGCTGGTCTGAAGCGGGCGGGCCCCACTTTCTTATGTGTCTCCGTCAATTCACTCCTTAATCATCAGTCAAGCGTACTTACTTTCCAGCTAAATTTACAAACGGCTGTCTTATGGTCACAGACTCAGGGGCAGTTAGTGTAATGCAATTAGAGACAATTGTATAATGTGAGGAGCATGATCTCATCTCCAGACCAAAAGTGATTAGCTTTAGCCAAGTGCACCTATAAGTAGAATCACATTACGCGTCTACCGCACTTGGTTACATAGAGTGATATCAGTTCAGATTATAGGGGATACTTTATTGGTACAGATGCATGGATAGATAGCGGGAGATGGACAAGCACAAACTGGCCGTGTCTTTAGATCCTGATAATGTAATTCAACCTCAAAGATTCACATCCCCTGTGAAACAGTGAGGAACAAAGGGATGTAATTTACAGTCCACATGTGAGTCCATTCTGTTCGTGATGTGGAAGGTGTGACGTGGATCCAGAAGCCGCCTCTTTCAGGGAATCAATGGGCGGCGCCTGTAACCTCTCACCAATCTACCGGGTATTTAACTGCCGGTCATTGGGACCGCAATGTAACAGTCTGGGAGTGGGTTTGCCCAGTGAGTTCTTGCCGGAACCATTCACCACACAGTGCCAGAAGGATGAGGTCGGCGATTGCTCTTGGTCTGTTGCTGTCTTTACTTTCCCGTGAGTAGTTTTTATTGTCCAATTCTCTCATTGTTACTGTCTCAGTGACAGTCTCTCTCTGGAATTTTAGAGAGTCTGGAATCATTTCTCGAGGATTAACCCTCGGGGTATTTTGACTAATTTTACAGGTGTCCTGTCGCATGTGGTGTTGACTCAGCCCGAGGCAAAGACCAGGATTCCCGCAAGGCTCCCTCAGACTAACCTCGAAAACCAGCGGGTTCGATCTTAGCGGCTATGGCATGAACTGGGTCCGCCAGGTTCCCGGACAGGGGCTGGAGTGTCTGGTTTACCACTACACTCCATCGAGCAAGAATAACGTCCCAGAGATTGAGAGTCGATTTACTGCATCCAAAGACACTTCAAACAACATCTTCACGTTGGACGTGAAGAATATGAGGAGCGAAGGCACCCCCATCTATTACTGTGCAAGGGAGGACTAGGGAGTGGGTCATGGTGCAATACAGGGCGAGCTCTCCATACAAATACCCCAGACAGGGAGTTTACTCAAACCTGCGACCATTACCACGCCAGTAGCGTCGAAAGAACTGAGGCTTAAATTGAAATAGTTAGAAATAAGTTATATATATATATATATATATATATATATTTAAATGTATACAAATTTTCTTCTTTATTACTATTGATTGCCATGTTCAATATGCACAGATGCTTCACAAGTATTCCAATCATTTTTGTAAATATAATGAACGGTACAAAATTAAATATCTCGCTGAGTCACTCTTACGAGAGTCGGAATCGGGTTTTTAGAGCTGGCTGGAATTTAATCTCTGTATTTTACAGTTAACAGTCCGCCGGAGTCTTTGACACGACGTGACTCACTGTGTTACGCAATGGGCTACTGGGGACAAGGGACCATGGTGACGGTGACTGCACGTAAGGAACATTCACTCATTCAGTAACTCTTGTATTTGTGTCTTTATTTTATATTTCTGTTTATTTTCATAATTATTTCGTTCCTGAAACTTGGATTCGGTGGATTTTGTTTTGAGATTTTTTGCAATCTTCAATGTGATTCTGCTGCAAAGTGATTATAGAATTCAACTGTTTCTCCACTGAAAATGTTGATGATGTGATTTGGTGTTTATTTGCTGATGAGACTGTGTGTCTGGGTTACTTTAAATACGTTTCTGCAATGTTTAATCTCGGTGACCTCTGATTGCTGCAGGTTTTCTGATTGAATGCAAACATTGTGTTTAAATGTGTTTAAAAGAACAGTGTAGGCACAACAGAGAAAGCTTAGCGATCTGTAAATAACCTTCAGGAATTTTATGTTTTTTAATGAAAATTACATTGTCATCTAATGTTCCCGAAAGCTCAGATTCAATACGTGAGCTGTTACTGTAATTAAGAATTGAAAAAATAACACATTTCCAGCTGGAATACATGTAAATTAACATTATTATAATGTATTAATATCACCAGTTATTATTACAATACGCTATAATATCAACATTAATGTATTTAACATGTCCCGTCTAATCACAATTCCGCTGTCAGTATTTGATGTTTCTGTTGAATTCAATTATTAGTTATTTCAGTGTTAGGCGGGTTCAGTGATTGTGTAATGAGGTTTTTTGCAATGATACATTTGATTCTGCTGAAAGCTTTTATAGAATTACGGATCTGCTCCATGAAAGATTCTGTCGAGGGATTCTGCCCCTGAGCGTTGTGATTTAGTGTTGATCTGCTGAGGAGAGTTTGTGCCCGTGTTACTCAGAATATCTAGAATATGTTAAACTGTTTGACGTTTCTACCATGTTTAATATCGGTGACAGCGGGCAGCAGCAGTTTTCTGATCGAATGCAAACACGATATATGTTTCAAACTGTTTGAAAAAAGATTGTAAGCAGAGAACAGGATGGGTTTAGAAATCAGAAATCATTGAAAGGTATTTTAACATCACAATTATTGAACTGATAATTATATATTCAACTCTTAATTTATGTTTACGATGCTGATACTTTAATGGTTGAAATGTAACTAGTTTTCATCTACATAATTAATTTGTTCAGCTTGTAGTTGAATTAAATTACTATTAACCAACCGATTATAATGCGATTATATCTCCCAATGTTATTAAAATATGCTATAAGTCCAATGTTCATTTACATAATATTATTCGACTTCCAAAATCCTGCTCTATACTGGGCACCATTAAAGGAAGCAGAAACTGCTAGAGTTTGGATACAGTTATTAATTAGGCCTGCAATTATTTCACTGACAACATACTGATTCCACCGCTGTGTTCAGTTTGAGTCGGGTGTTCAATTACTTGCTACCTCCTGTTTACACAGATGAATGACTGAGTGCAATTAATTATAACTTAAAGCCATGTTGTAAATTGCATATTGTCGATTTAATATATCTGCCGGCGTATGACATTCGCACTGTTCAGCCAAAATTTGTTATTGAATCAATATTGTGTGTTGTTTGATCGAATTATCACTAAGTTAATCTTGAACACTTTTCAACAGCAAAAGCTGAGAGACAGGCGTCGCTGGCAGTCAAATAATTGTTCATGTAATTGTACTTAAATTCAAGGCAGCTTCCGACTGCGTATGGCTGCAGACAGGCAAATAATCCATTGAAATTCAAGCAGATTAATTTACTTACAAAAGGTTCATCTTATTTTGAATTTACTACAAAATCCTATCTCCCAAAGCGCTGCTGTCAGCGGAACAGAACGGTAGACAAACCATAGATCATATCTGAGAGTTATGTTTAATTCTTATTAATATTACATTGACGAACAAAGTCTCTCCTCCATTTGCTCATTCAGTTTCAGTGCCCCAGATGGTCTGAATGATTTGCTATCCTCCAGTTTTACACTGACCATTCTGGAAACTATTTTCAAGAAGTAGCAGAATATATTTAATCATTAAATTACGGGCATTATGTGAATAACTGGAGTGTTCAGCCATGAACTGATTGAATGGCGGTGCAAGCTCGAAGGGCCGAATGGCCTACTCCTGCACCAATTTCTATGTTTCTAAGAACTATAAAAGAGTTTCTGTGTTATTAAATAGCGGGGGCTCGGCTACTGACTGCAAACTGCACGGGTGGATTTTAATTAATAAAACCATTTTGGGGTTTAAGTTTGAAGAGAATATTTCAGCTCGAAATTCCAGTATTAGTAAACAAGCGATTTACAGGCCATCGGAGTTGTCACCCCGGCTGGACAGAGAACTATTTAAATTAGTCCACCCCCAAACCAATCATGTGAAATGTTCTCTGCGAATACACGCAGTTTATGCTATCTTAGAAACATGCAGAATTTAAAAAGGTGTCGGTCGAGAGCGGGACAATAGTAGATCTGCGTGATTATTGTCGATTATTCAAATTTGATTCCATTTAAGTGAAAATAAAGTATATTTCTGAGTATTTATGTATTAATATGCTGCTTAATATTTTAATATTGATGAATTGTTATGTTAAGTTAAGTAAACCATAATATATCACAAGTTACCAGGCAGAAAAATGTTTTAAAATTATTAATAATTAATTGTATTTGTATGGCTGAAATTCAATCACCTTAATTTAATTTCAAAAGTTCAAAGTACGTATGCTTCTGAGGAGGAAGGGCCAGACTGGCACTCAGATTATTTTCAATATTCAGCTGACATGAACATTAACTTAGTATGTAACATCAGTGCTAATTCATTAAACATAAGCGATCCCTTACAATTGTGTTGCATACTGGTCAGTATTACAATTATTGCACAATCTCAAGTGTTGGAGATAATGTTTAATTAATTCAAAAATTAATTGAGAAAACAATGCATGTATAACCCGGCTGTGCTGAGTTCGATAAGGTGTCGCTGCAGATTTTAGTGAATTAACTTCGTGTTTTGCCTCGATGATTTTACAGGTCATATTTACTGATGAAAATATATAAAATCAGTGGGTGATTAGGGATCACTGTATATAGCTCCTGGATTGTGATATTCTTACTCTGTCACCGAGTCCCGTGTGACGGGCAGCAAATTCTCGTGGAATGTGAATTATTTCCAGATACTTGCTTTGAGGGAAGTTAATTTTTACACGGTTTACAAGATTGTTGGAAAAATGGCTGGATGTTGAAGAGTCTCTCAAATTAATATCAGTACAATTTCCAAGAATCTGCAGCGTTGAGGTGTTTGGAAATTGACAAGAAATATATTAGAAATCAAACCGCTTCATTGAAATTAACAGATTGAACTGGTCTCCCTCTGCCTGGAGCACCCTTGTTGAACCGTTTGTGTCTGTTCTGTTTCTTTGTGCCTGCTCACTGGGTGAGAATCAGGAGTCTTCCTGACTGGTTGCAACTTTCTGGGTTGTGATCCTGTATTGCGGGGAGTGTTATTTAACTCAGTTATTTAAGAAACTGGTACATGTGAGAAACGTGAATGATTGACTTTAAGGTTGAGGAGTCGCCGCAGAAATGAGATCAGTAACCCAAATTGTGACAGTCAGAAGGAGCAGTTCTGAAACACCACGGGGAGACACTAGAAGGAGCTTTAATCAGTTTCTAACCCGGTTGTACCTGCCCTGAAAGTGTTTGATATGACAGTGAAGAGAGAGCTTTACTCTGCAACGAACCCGTGCTTTATCTTATCTGGCAGTGCTTGGTGGGACATTGTAGAGATAGCTTTAATCAGTAATTAACCTTTTCTTTACAAGTACGTGGAGCTTAATTGGATCCATCAATATAGATTGATCTTCTATTTAATCAGAGCGAAAGGTGAGCTGGTGCGCTTTTATGGGACAGTGTATGGGGAGCATTTCTTTGTACTCGTGATAATTGTGCTTAATCTAATCGGTCAATTTGATAACGCATTTTTATGGGGAGACATTTCGTAGCACTACTCTGCAGCACTTGAGCTGGGAATGTTTGACGGGATAGTAAAGATAACGTATTACTCTGTGTGCAACCCTTGCTATACCTGTCCTGACCCACACGGCAGCATAGCGGGAGCTTTGCTCTCTTATCCGTGCTGTATCGGACCTGAGAGTGCTTGGTCAGGCAGTGTGAAGGCACCATTATCTGCGTCGAACAGATAGCAGATAAAATGCTCTTGCCAGATAGATACAATAATTCGTCCGATTGCCCAGATTAAACAACGCACATTCATTGATGTTTATATTCTTTCTGGAAAAGATGCCCAATTTTTAATGAGTTATTAATGTTTGAACATTTCGAGCATCAGATTACTAATGAACATGATTGGCCTGATCCTCAGCTCACTTTCAGAACAAAACGGTTCAGGAAATGAATAACGCTCAGAAAGCAGCGCCTGTTCTGAGCTGATGGGAGGCTACACGTTATTTCCACAATTAAAATGGAGAATATCGAAACTCCCACTTCAAATAACCGTCAAGGGGACCTCATCTTTAGAACCATTATGTTGTTCAATACTTCCTGAGAAGATTAAAGGCAGGGACAAACTGTGACAAGATGCAGCTATTGGCTTGGGTCACGACACAAGGCACACAATCACTGAGCTACAATCAATTATGTGAAACATTTAAAGAGATAGAGTTAACCTGAAATAATTCATCATTCGCAATGAATTTAAGTATTTCTAACAGCATGCGATTGACTAATTTGCGTCAGATTTATAAGATACCTTTATTTGAAATATCTTCTTTCATTTAACGAACAATAAAAACAGATCTGGTAGAGGTGTCCAAAATATGAAATGTTTCTTTCCATGAAATCTAGAAGAACTATTGCCACTGACTCGTGTAGAATGATAGCATCTCACATAACTGATATTGGCCATTCAGGCATCGTGCCTGTCCCGGCTCTCAAAGAGCTGTACAATTTAGTCCAGCACCCCAGGACTTTCCTTGTAAACTTGCAAATGAGTCCTCCTAACGTACAGGAGAAACTGCCTGGAGCATTCCTGAAATTACCAACCCTCTGTGTGAAAGAAATCACCCCAATTTCCGCTTTTGATCTTTTGACAATTATTTTAAATAAGTGACCTTTGGTTACCCAGCTACTTTCCAGCGGAAGCAGTTTCTCCCTATTTGCTCTATCAAAACCTGTCATAATGTTGAATATCTCTCTTAGTTCTCCTCTTAATCTCCGCTCTAAGGTAAACATCCCAGCTTCTCCAATCTCTCCACATAACTGAAGAGCCCATTCCTGGTATCATCATGGTAAAAGCCTCCCCTCTACATTCCCCAAGGGCTTGTATTGTTCCTACATTATTGTGCCAGAATTGTATAAAATACTCCAGCTGAGGCCTAACCAATGATCTATCAGATTAGCATAACCGCCTTGTTTTTGTAGTTAGTGCCCCATTTACAAAGTCAAGTATCCCATAAGCTTTGATAACAGCGTTACCAGTTTGCCCTGCCCACTTCAAAGATTTGTGAATATGAACATCCCGATCTCTCTATTCGTGCATCCCTTCAAAACAATACTATTTAGATAATACTGCCTCTCCATCTTCCACCCAATGAGCATCGCTTGTCAATGATTCGCATTAAATTGCAATTGCCATGTCCCGGCCCATTTCACTGGTCCATCCGTCTCCTCATGGAGTCTGCTGCTATCAACTCATTACAGGCTACGTTGCCCGGTTTTGCATCATTTTTGAACTTCGAATTTGTATTCCCTATAACCAAGTCCATGTCATTGTTATATAACAAGAACAATAATGGGAATTGAAACGGGCTATTTAACGAGAAACTTCCAATTAACCGGATTTTGGAATGGTATATTAATTGAGTGGCAGGGAGGAGGAAACTCAAGAGACATTCATTCAAGGATGGAATTGAGCTCAGATCACAGTGCGCTGAACGACATCGCTCTCCCCCAAATGCTGAGAAAATAATGGAGAGATTCGACTCAATCGCGATTCATCTACAGCTTGAATCTTAGAAACCAGACTATGGAAATGCTACCTGTAGAATTATGTGGTAGGCAAGTTTAGAGGGTTTTTTTGCTAACGTCCTAAGCAGGAATTCCGCTTTTACTTGGAAGAACAGTCACTGTTGTTTTGTAGGGATACGCCGCAGGCAATGTGCACAGAGCAAATTTCCCCAATCTGCAATGAAATAAAGGACAAGAAATGGTGCTGATTAAGAAATAAATACAGGTCGAAATAGCAGGAACACGCCTCTGTTCTTCCATTGTATGATCCAATGAAGGATTCTTTATTGCCGAGTTGTGTAAAGGTTCTTGTTGTGTAATGTGATAGTGCTCGGGGATAGAAAGGTGTGTTCCTGATCAGGGCATCGATAGGTGCTTACGATAGAACTGACAGAAGCTCAAATGCCCGATTAGTCTTTGATGGAGAAATGGTGGAATTAGTTTATTCTGCAGTCAAATATCGAGTTGTTTATTTCTTGTATAAGGACTGATTACAGAGTCTAACTTGTTCAATGGGCCATTCTTTCCCAGTAACACCGTCTGCCCCCACCCTCTACGCATTGCTCTCCTCCTTTGAACAACCCAGCACCGATGGCTCCATCATGTAGGGCTGTTTGGCGATGGACTACTCCCAGACATCAGCAGCCATTTCTGGAGGAACACAAAGAGCTGATCACCACTGCATTGAAGACCTACCAGTCATTGTTCTACAAGCAGGTTACCTACACCCTGAGCAGCCAGTTAACCATCACAGAGTCAGAGGTGGGGAGCAGCATAATCTATTGCGAGATTCGACGTGGTGGGTCGGTGTGGAACATCACAATATCAGGTTAGTGATGTGGGATACAGGGCAAACTGCGATCAGGTGAGAAGTTATGTTCAACTTGGATAGAAACTTGGTTAGACCACACTTAGAGTACTGTGCACAGTTCTGGTCTCCATATAATACTTAGAATACTGTGTGCAGTTCTAGTTTCCTTGTCACATTTAGAATATTGTTTAAATTCTGGTTTCCATCTCATACTTAGAATACTGTGTAAAGTTCTGGTCTCCATATCATACTTAGAATATTATGCACAGTTCCGGTCTCCATATCACAGTTAGAATGTGTGCACAGTTCTGTTCTCCATATCACACTTAGAATATTATTAAAGTTCTGGTTTCCATCTCATACATAGAATATGTTGTAAAGTTATGGTTTCCATACCATACTTAGAATATTGTGCACAGTTCCAGTCTGCATGTTGCACTGAGTATACTATGCACAGTTTGATCTCTGTAAGTGCCAGGTTAGTGTTAGTCGGACAGCAAATAACGTTTTAAAATATAAGGACACTTTGTATTTCGTAATCATTTATTTTGCAAGCAATGTCAATAAAATGCCTTCTCGTGAAGGTCCTGAACGGGACTTTGTTCCTCCAATTGTTCTCCTCATGCTAAGTTCCACTGAACAAATCACCAGCAGCAGATATGCAAGCGCCGTGTGTTCAATCACCGATTTCAGGCCAAAGTCACTGACCGTGAATTGGCTGAAGAGTGGACAACTCCTGGATTCGGGCTTTGTCGCCTCTCCCGTCTTTGAGGTGAGCAGAAACTGCTTGATGGCTAGTCGGCTGACAGTCCCCGCAGGGAATGGTTCAGCGGCTCGGTCTACACCTGCCAGGTCACTCATGAAGGGGTCACACAAAGCCGTAACTTCACCAGATCTCAGGGTATGAGGCACATTCCCTGCAGGTTCCAGACCATTCTGAGCGCAGATCTCAGTCAGGATTTATTTTGAAATTAGTAAAAAGCAGAGGACTATTCCTAATTCCCAATCAGGCAGTTTGTGTATTCTTGTGATACAAACTTGCTTTTATACAGCGCCTTCAGCGACCTTAGAGTGAATCAAAGCGCTTGCCAGGCAATGAATTAAGTTGCGAAATGTTGTCACAGTTGTAATGTATCAAGTGCGGCAGTCATTTAGTGCACAGCAAGCTCCCACAACCAGCAGTGTAATAATGACCATTTTTTTTGTTTCGTGATATTTCTTGAGGGATAAATATTCCCAGGCCACCAGGGGGAACTTATCTGCTTTTCATTTAAATAATTCAGGGGAACTTTTACCTCCACCTGAGAGGCCGACCGATTTTTGGTTTAACACATGATCCGACAGACGGCACATCCGACAATGCACCACGCCCCCAGTACTGCACTGAGAGACTCAGCTTACATTTTGTGATCAAGTATCTGGTGTGGAACTTCAACCCACGATCGTCTCCTTCAGGATTCCTCATTGCACAGGATTTATTAACCTCGCCAAAGAAGCTTTCCCCCTGCTCTGGTGACAGGCAGTGAGTGAAGTGTCACTTGTCTCAGGTATATCCTGAGTTGGCTGATCATATACGGAGTGGCAGTCGAAGTCTGGAATCCTTTACTGCTTACTGTCCAGGAACCCACAGCAAGAATGTGCATCGACCCTATTCAGAGCGCTGGGCCCAATTCTGGGCTCCGCACCTCAGGAAGGATATATGTGGAGGCGCTAAACTAAATGTTTACCGGAATTATACCAGGGTTAATAATGTAAAATGATCAGGAGACGAGTATAGAACGTTAAGAGATGATCCAATTGACGTGTTTAAGTTGATAAATGGAATTGATTGTGTAGATATAGAAAGATTTCTTTAGTTTGATGGGAGAGTCCAGAACAAGTAGCAGAACCTTAACATTAGAGTTAGGCCGTGCAGAGGTGATGTCAGAAAGGATTTTTTTTCATAGGAAGAATAGTGCAAGTCGGGATTTCACTCCCCAAAAGCTGCTGACACTTGCTTTCAATTGAAAGTTGAAAACTGAGATTGATAGATTTTAGTTCGGCATGATTATCAAGGCATACATAACCACGGCGTGAAGATGGTGTTGAGTGTTGTTCAGCCATGATCTAACTGGATGGCGGGACAGGATGGATGGGCTGAATGGCCTTCTCCTGTTCCTATGTTGCTATTAATGCCCTGAGGTCATAGTGCCTTCTGACTCTCTCTCACCAGGCATGATAAATGTTCAGAAATAACAGATATTTACAAAGCACCTCATATCATTACAAATGATGCCCCACCAAAAAAGACGCCTTGCAACTCCATTCCGCGGACTTTGCACTTCTCCTCTGACGGGGGCTGTGACTGGTTCCTGCACATTTTCATCGCAACAAAAATCGCAGCAAGAGACCAGAAACTTAACTTTGTTTCCTGTTGTCCCATAAATCCTGAACTTAATTTGACACTGGTTTGGAACTACTATAATGCTGGTGTAGACCTCTTGAACTACCGGCTATTCGGGCTTCAGGTATTACAACCAGCGGAGATGCACTTGAGTGCAAGAATCTACAGACGGGCGTAAAGGAGCAAGGGATTTCAGGAAGGGCGCTATTCAGTGCCTATCACAATTGCGTCCCAATGTATTCACATTTTACGCCAGGCATTTGCTTCACAGCCCATTACAGGTGGCGTGGGCTGCAAATGCACAAGAAACGTTACAGATCTCCCGGAATCGTTGCCAATTCATTGTCCTTCCAATAACCCCTGTGTTCAAGCAATAGCGAGAGGTTGATATCTAAAAAGTGATTTATTCCCCTTGAAAGAGTTAAGGCTAAATATTGGTGTCCTGATTCTGAAGATGCAGCGTTTCCTGATTTTAATTCCTGTCTCGCAGTGGATGTCCCATGCAGCGATTCAAAAATCACTCTTCGCCCCCCGTCACTGGAACAGGTCTTACTGGAGGCGATAGTGACCTCAACCTGCGTCATGTCTGACGCTCCTTATGGGCTTACCGTGTCCTGGACTCGAGAATAGGAGGCTTTGAAATCAGAGATTGCCGGCCAACCCGGAGAGGATCCCAACAGCGTGATCAGCTACTTAATCATCTCGACACAAGACTGGCTGAGTGGGGATAAGTTCTACTGCGTGGTGAGCCATTAGGAAATGCCGACACCTATCAGAGATTTCATCCAAAAGGAAAAGGGTGAGCGGGGAGATTGTTCCAAAAAGTGAGACACTACGACTATTTCCGATGCATGTGCAAGGGCCAGTTCATAATATAAAGTGTTTAATGGGCTACTCTGATCATTCAGTTTGGTAATTCCACCAACTTAGCATTCTGGGACCTGACATTATGCATTTAAGGGGAAACTGGTTAAGTCCATGAGAAAGAAAGGATGATAAGGGTATGTTATTCGGATGAGATGAAGTGGGCTAGGAGGAGGCTTGTGTGGATCATAAACACCGGCATAGACCAGTTGGCCAAATCTCCCTGTTCTGTGCATTAAATTCGATGTAAGTGATTGGCTGGTGATTGGTGATTAGTATTTCTTTTTTCTCTTCGATAACAGTGAGTAAACTTGAGCATTGTTGTTGCTGATCTAAGGGTTGAGTCATGGCAGGACAGCTCGGTCACGTGTTATGCTCCACCTGTACCATGTGGGAACTCAGGGACGACACCAGTGTTCATGACGACTAAGTGTGAAGGAAGTGTATCCGCCTCCAGCTCCTGATGGACCGCGATGCGTAATTAGAGCTGAGGGTGGATTCACTCTGGAGCATCTATGATGCTGAGATTAACGTGAGTAGCACGTGTAGCGAGTTGGTCGTACCGCAGGGAAACGGTCCACAGCCAGATAGGGAATGGAAGACCAGCAGGAAGAGCAGTGCATGTAAGGTAGTGCAGGGGTCCCCTGTGGTGAAACCCCTGCAAAACCTATAAACTTCTTTGGGTACTGTTGGGGGGGATGAATCATCAGGGGAGGGCAGCAGCAGCCAAGTTCATGGCACCGTCGCTGGCTCTGTTGCACAGGAGGGCAGGAAAACGTGTGGGAGAGCGATAGTGATAGGTGATTCAATTGTAAGGGGAATAGATAGGAATTTCTGCGGCCGCAGCCGAGACTCCAGGATGGTATGTTGCCTCCCTGGTGCAAGGGTCAAGGATGTCTCGGAGAGGGTGCAGGACATTCTAAAAATGGAGGGAGAACATCCAGTTGTCGTGGTGCACATTGGTACCAACGACATAGGTAGATATATGGATGAGGTCCTACGAAAGATATTTAAGGAGCTCGGAGCTAAATTAAAAAGTAGGACCTCAAAAGTAGTAATCTCGTGATTGCTACAAGTGCCACGTGCTCGTCAGAGTAGGAATCGCAGGATAGTTCAGAAGAATACGTGGCTTGAGCAGTGGTGCAGCAGGGAGGGATTCAAATTCCTGGGGCATTGGAACTGGTTCTGGGGGAGGTGGGACCAGGATAAACCGGACGGACTGCACCTGGGCAGGACGGAGCCAATGTCCTTGGGGGAGTGTTTGTTAGTGCTGTTGGGGAGGAGTTAAACTAATATGGTAGGGGAATGGGAACCAATGCAGGGAGAACAAGGGAAACAAAAAGAGACAAAAGCAAAAGACAGAAAGGAGATGAGGAAAAGTGGAGGGCAGAGGAACCCAAGGCAAATAACAAAAAGGGCCACTGTACAGCAAAATTCTAAAAGGATAAAGGGTGTTAAAAAAACAAGCCTGAAGGCTTTGTGTCTTATTGCAAGGAGTATCCATAATATGCTGGATGAATTAACTGTGCAAATAGATGTTAACAAAAATTATGTGATTGGGATTACTTTGACGTGGCTCCAGGTTAATCAGGGCTGGGAACTCAACGTTCAGGGGTACTCAACATTCAGGAAGGATATAATAAAATGAAAAGGAGGTGGGGTATCATTGCTCGTTAAGGAGGAGATTAATGCAATAGTTAGGAACGACATTATGTTGGATGATGTGGAATCTATATGGGTAGAGCTGCAGAACACGAAAGGGCAAAATACGTTAATGGGTGTTGTGTACAGATATCCAAAGAGTAGTAGTGATGTTGGGGAGGGCATCAAACAGGAAATTAGGGGTGCATGCAATAAAGGTGCAGCTGTTACAATGGGTGAAACATAGAAACATAGAAACATAGAAAATAGGTGCAGGAGCAGGCCATTCAGCCCTTCTAGCCTGCACCGCCATTCAATGAGTTCATGGCTGAACATGAAACTTCAGTACCCCCTACCTGCTTTCTCGCCATAACCCTTGATCCCCCGAGTAGTAAGGACTTCATCTAACTCCCTTTTGAATATATTTAGTGAATTGGCCTCAACTACTTTCTGTGGTAGAGAATTCCACAGGTTCACCACTCTCTGGGTGAAGAAGTTTCTCCTCATCTCGGTCCTAAATGGCTTACCCCTTATCCTCAGACTGTGACCCCTGGTTCTGGACTTCCCCAACATTGGGAACATTCTTTCTGCATCTAACCTGTCTAAACCCGTCAGAATTTTAAACGTTTCTATGAGGTCCCCTCTCATTCTTCTGAACTCCAGTGAATACAAGCCCAATTGATCCAATCTTTCTTGATAGGTCAGTCCCGCCATCCCGGGAATCAGTCTGGTACTTTAATATGCACATAGATTGGGCTAACCAAACTGGAAGCAATACGGTGGAGGAGGTTTTCCTGGAGTGCATAAGGGATGGTTTTCTAGACCAATATGTCGAGGAACCAACTAGAGGGGAGGCCATCTTATACTGGGTGTTGTGTAATGAGAGAGGATTAATTAGCAATCTCGTTGTGCGAGGCCCCGTGAGGAAGAGTGACCATGATATGCTGGAATTCTGCATTAGGATGGAGAATGAAACAGTTAATTCAGAGACCATGGTCCCGAATTTAAAGAAGGGTACTTTGAAGGTATGAGGCGTGAATTGTCTAGGATAGATTGGCGAATGATACTTAAGGGTTTGACTGTGGATGGGCAATGGCAGACATTTAGAGACCGCATGGATCAACTACAACAATTGTACATTCCTGTCTGGCGTAAAAATAAAATAGGGAAGGTGCCTCAAACTTGGCTATCAAAGGAAATCAGGGATAGTATTAAAGCCAAGGAAGTGGCATGGAAATTGGCCAGAAATAGCAGCGAACCCGGGGACAGGGAGAAATTTAGAACTCAGCAGAAGAGGACAAATGCTTTGATTAACGCAGGTAAAATGGAGTACGAGAAGAAGCTTGCAGGGAACATTAAGACGGATTGCAAAAGTTTCTATCGGTATGTAAAGAGAAAAATGTTAGAGGAAAGACAAACGTAGGTCCCCTGCAGTCAGAATCAGGGGAAGTCATAACGGGGAACAAAGAAATGGCGGAACAATTGAAAAAGTACTTTGGTTCGGTATTCACGAAGGAGGACACAAACAACCTTCCGGATATAAAAGGAGTCAGAGGATCTCGTAATGAGGACGAACTGAGGGAAATCCTTATTAGTCGGGAAATTGTATTGGGGAAATTATGGGATTGAAGGCCGATAAATCCCCAGGGCCTGATGGACTGCATCCCAGAGGATTTAAGGAGGTAGCCTTTCAAATAGCGGATGCATTGACAGTCATTTTCCAACATTTCATTAATTCTGGATCAGTTCCTATGGAGTGGAGTGTAGCCAATGTAAACCCACTTTTTAAAAAAGAAGGGAGAGAGAAAACAGGGAATTATAGACCGGTCAGCCTGACATTGGTAGTGGGTAAAATGATGGAATCAATTATTAAGGATATCATAGCAGTGCATTTGGAAAGAGGTGACATGATAGGTCCAAGTCAGCATGGATTTGTAAACGGGAAATCATGCTTGACAAATCTTCTGGAAATTTTTGAGGATGTTTCCAGTAGAGTGGACAAGGGAGCACCAGTTGATGTGGTATATTTGGACTTTCAGAAGGCTTTCGACAAGATCCCACACAAGAGATTAATGTGCAAAGTTAAAGCACATGGGATTGGGGGAAGTTTGGTAACATAGATTGAGAACTGGTTGTCAGACAGGAAGCAAAGAGTAGGAGTAAATGGGGACTTTTCAGAATGGCAGGTAGTGACGAGTGGGGTGCAGCAAGGGCCCCAGCTGTCTACACTGTACATGAATGATTTAGACGAGGTGATTAAATGTAGTATCTATAAATGTGCGGATGACACTAAGTTGGGTGGCAGTGTGAGCTGTGAGGAGAGTGCTATGAGGCTCCAGAGCGACTTGGATAGGTTAGGTGAGTGGGCAAATGCATTGGCAGATGATGTATAATGTGGTTAAATGTGAGGTTATCCACTTTGGTGGTAAAAACAGAGAGACAGACTATTATCTGAATGGTGACAGATTTGGGAAAGCGGAGGTGCAACGAGACCTGGGTATCATGGTACATCAGTCATTGAATGTTGGTATGCAGGTTCAGCAGGTGGTTAAGAAAGAAAATGTCATGTTGGCCTTCATAGCGAAGGGATTTGAGTGCAAGGACAGGGAGGTGTTGCTACAGTTGTACAGGGTCTTGGTGAGGCCACACCTGGAGTATTGTGTTCAGTTTTCGTCTCCTAACATGAGGAAGGACATTCTTGCGATTGAGGGAGTGCAGCGAAGGTTCACCAGACTGATTCCCGGAATGGCTGGACTGACCTGCCAAGAAAGACTGGATCAACTGGGCTTTTATTCACTGGAGTTCAGAAGAATGAGAGTGGACCTCATAGAAACGTTTAAAATTCTGACGGGGTTAGACAGGTTAGATGCAGGAAGAATGTTCCCAATGTTGGGGAAGTCCAGAACGAGGGGTCACAGTCTAATGATAAGGGTTGAGCCACTTAGGACCGAGATGAGGAGAAACTTCTTCACGCAGAGAGTGATGAACCTGTGGCTTTCTCTCCAACAGAAATTTGTTGAGGCCAATTCACTAAATATATTCAAAATGGAGTTAGATGTAGTCCTTACTACTTGGGGGACCAAGTGGTATGGCGAGAAAGCAGGAATGGGGTACTGAAGTTGCAACTTCAGCCATGAACCTATTGAAAGGTGGTGCAGGCTGGAAGGCCCGAATGGCCTACTCCTGCATCTATTTTCTATGTTTCTATGGGACATTAGCTTGCATGATGTTGAATCTGTATGGGTAGAGCTGCGAAACACCATAGTGCAGACAACGTTAGTGGCAGTTGTGTACAGACCACCAAACAGTAGTAGGGAGATTGAGGATGGCATCAAACAGGAAATTATGGACGTGTGCAATAAGGGTACAGCAATCATCATGGGTGACTTTAATCTACATTTTGATTCGGCTAACCAAACTGGTAGCAATACTGTGGAGGAGATTTCCTTTGGAATGTATAATGGATGCATTTCTTAACCAGTATGTCGAGGAACCAACTAGAGTGCAGGCAATCCTCGTCTGAGTGTTTTGCAATGAGAAACGGACTAATTAGCAACCTTATGTTGCGAGGCCCCTTGGGGAAGAGTGACCATAATATGGTAGAATTAGTCACAAAGATGGAGAGTGACACAATTAATTAAGAGACAATGATCCCGAACTTAAAGAAAGGAAAATTCGATGGTATGAGACATGAATTGGCTAGGATAGCCTCGCGAATGATACTTAAAGGTTTGACAGTGGATAGTCAATGGCAGACATTTAAAGATCACATGGATGAACTACAACAATTGTACATCCCTGCGTGGTGTAAAAAAAATAAAGGGAAGGTGGACCAACCGTGGCTAACAAGTGAAATTAGTCAAAGTTTTAAATCCAAGGAAGAGGCTTATAAATTGGCCAGATAAAGCAACAAACCTGAGAAAGGGGAGAAATTTAGAATTAAGCAGAGGAGGACTAAGGGTAGAATTAGGAGGGGGAAAATAGAGTATTATAGTAAGCTTGCTGGGAACATAAAAACTGACTGCAAAACCTTCTACAGACATCTGAAGAGAAAATGATTAGTGAAGACTAATGTATGTCCCTAGCTTTCAGAATCAGGGGGAATTCATAATGGGGAACAAGGAAATGTGAGCCCAATTGAACAAATACTTTGTTTCTGTCTTCACGAAGGAAGACACGAATAACCTCCAGAAAATATTAGAGGACCGAGGGTCTAGCGAGAAGGGGGAACTGAGAGAAATCCTTCGTTGTCAGGAAATTGTGTTGTGGAAATTGAAGGGGCTGAAGGCCGATAAATCACCAGGGCCTGAACGTCTGCATCCTAGAGTAATAGGGAAGTGATCCTAGAAATAGTGGATGCAGTGGTGGTCATTTTCCAACATTCCATGATCTCTGGTTCAGTTCCTATGGATTGGAGAATAGCTAATGTAACCCCAGTTTTAAAAAAGGAAGCAGAGAGAAAATTGGGAATTATATACCGGTTAGCCTCACATCAGTAGTGGGGAAAATTCTGGAATCAATTATTAATGATTTAAAAGCAGCGCATTTGAAAAGCAGTTACAGGATAGGTCCAATTCAGCATGGATTTATGAAAGGGAAGTCATGCTCGACAAATCTTCTTGAGCTTTTTGAGGATTTAACGAGTAGAGTGGATAAGGGAGAACCAGTGGATGTGGTGTATTTGGACTTTCAAAACGCTTTTGAAAATGTCCCAGACAAGAGATTAGTGTGCAAAATTAAGGCATATGGAATTGGTGGTGATGTATTCACATGGATAGAGAAACATAGAAACATAGAAACATGGAAAATAGATGGAGGATTAGGCTATTCGGCCGTTCGAACCTCCACCACCATTCAATATAATCATGGCTGATTATTCATTTAATACACAATTCCTGCTTTCTCTCCATACCCCTTGATCATTTTAGCCGTGAGGGCCATCATAGGCAGTCTCTCGGAATCGAGTTAGACATGCTTCCACTCTCAAAGTAAGTTCTCTGATGGCTGAACAGTCCACTACGATAGCCACAGACCCTGTTACAGGGGGACAGACATTCATCTAAGGAAGGGGTCGGTAGGGCTAGTTTGCCGCGTGCTCCATCCCCTGCCTGCACTTGACTTCTTCAAGCTCTTTGCGTTGAGACTCGATGAGCTCAGCGCCCTCCCGAATGCACTTCCTCCACTTAGTGCAGTCTTGGTCCAGTGACTCCAAGGCGTCGGTGGGGATGTTGCACTTTACCAGGGAAGCTTTGAGGGTGTCCTTGTAACGTTTCCACTGCCACTTTTGGCTCGTTTACCATGAAGAAGCTCTGCATGAAGCATTTGCTGAGAGAGTCTCGTATCTGGCATTCAAACTCTGTCGCCTGTCCACGGGGTTGATCAAGTGTGGTCAGTGCATCAATAATGGGGATGTTAGCCTGGTCGAGGACACTGATGTTGGTGCGCCTGTCCTCCCAGGAGATTTGCAGGATCTTCCAAAGACATCTTTGATGTTATATCACCAGCGACTTGAGGTGTCTACTGTACATGGTCCATGCCTCGGATCCTTACATGAGGGCGGGATTTTCTACAACCCTGTAGACCATGAACTTGGTGGTAGATTTGAGCGCCTGTTCTTCAAACACTCTTTTCCTCAGACGGCCGAAGGCTGCACTGGTGCACTGTAGCTGATGTTGAATCTCTGCATCAATCTCTGCCTTTGTTGATAAGAGGCGCCGAGAAATGAGAAATGGTCCACGTTGTCCAGGGCTGCGCCGTGGATCTTGATGATTGGAGGGCAATGCTGTGCGGCGGGGATAGGCTGGTGGAGGATCTTTGTCTTACAGATGTTAAGCGTAAGGCCCATGCTTTTATATGCTTCAGTGAATACATTGACTAAATCCTGGAGTTCAGCCTCTGAATCTGCGCAGATGCAGGCGCCGTCTGCGTATTGTAGCTTAACGACAGAGATTGGTATGATCTTGGACCTGGCCTGGAGGCAGCATAGGGTAAACAGCTTGCCACTGGTTCTGTAGTTTAGTTCCAGTCCAGCGGGGAGCTTGTTGATTGTGAGGTGGACCATAGTGGCGAGGAAAATTGAGAAGAGCGTTGGGGCGATGGCGCAGCCCTGTTTCAGTCAGGTCGGACGTGCATTGGGTCTGTAATGCATCTGTTGGTAAGGATCACGGCCTGCATGTCATCGTGAAGCAGGCAGAGGATGTTGACAAACTTTTGGGACACCAAAAATGGAGGAGGACGCTCCATAGTCCTTCACGGTTGACAATGACGAAGGCATTTGTAAGATCGAAAAAGGCCTTGTATAAGGGCTGGCGCTGGTCCCTGCATTTTTCCTGCAGCTGTTGCGCTGTAAATTTCATGTCCATTGTGCCCCGGAGGAGACGAAATCTGCACTGTGACTCCAGTAGCAACTCCTCGGCTACAGGGATAAGACGATTGAGGAGAACTCGAGCGACAACTTTCCCAGTGTTTGATAGCAGGGAGATTCCCCTGTAGTTGCCGCAGTCGGACTTGTCCCCTTTTTCCAAAATGGTCACAACCACTTCTTCTCTGAGATCTCCCGGCATGCTCTCCTCCCTTCAGATGAGAGAGATGAGGTCATGTATCCGTGCCAACAGCGTCTCTCCGCCATAGATTAGCGCCTCAGTAGGGATTCCATCTGCACCCATAGCCTTGTTGTTCTTGAGCTGTTTTTTGGCTTTGCCTACCTCGTGCAACGTTGGAATTTCACTGAGTTGGTGGCGGGTCACATGCTGTGGAATGGAGTCGAGAACAATCGAGCTGAAGGCAGATCTTCAAAGTTCTCCTTCCATTAGGCCCTGACAGCCTCGGTGTCCTTGGTGAATGTTTCCCTTTTGTTGGCCAGGAGTGATGTGCGGCCTTGGGAGTTTGGACCATAGGTGGCCTTGACTGCAGTGAAGAATCCTCACATATCGTGGCTATCGACCAGCTGCTGTATTTCCTGTGCTTTCTCCATCCACCACCTCTTCTTTAGGTCCCGTATTTTTTGTTGGACCTGAGTCTTGAACCGTGTGTAATGTTGTTTTGCAACTCCAGAGTTGGGTTGTTGCTTGAGGCACAGACATTATTTGTACTTGCGATCTATTAGTTCTTCGATCTCCTGATCATTTACATCAAACCAGTCCTGATGTTTTCTGGTTGAGTGACCAAGTTTCTGTTCACAGGCACTGGTTATAGAGGCCTGGAGGGCAGACCAAGCGCTGTGGGCATTCAGCATCTCAGGATCATCATGGCATGTCAGATTGACTGTGAGGCACTGGCTGTATAAGTTTCTCTTAGCTGAATCTCGTTTTGCGCCCGCATTAACATTTTTGTGGAACTGCTTCTGCTGTCCCCTCTGCTTTGGGGCTCTGTTATTGTTGAAGATGGATTGGATTAGGCGGTTGTCCATCCACCAGTCACCAGCTCCTATCATGGCGCGGGTGATGCGCTCATCCTTGTGATCCCTCGCTCAGACGATCACATAGTCAAGCATTTGCCAGTGTTTGGAGCGAGGGTGTTGCCACGATGCCTTTTATTTGTCACTCTGGTGGAACAGGGTGTTGGTGATGAGGGGTACATGTTCTATACATTTTGTCAGGAATAGGGTACCACTGGAGTTGGCTTTTCCTACCACCTTTTTGCCAATCACGCCTCCCCAGTGGGTTGCTTCTTTAGCGACCCCGGCATTAAATCACCCATGTGGATCAATTTTCGCACCTGGGGACGCGGGACAAGGATGTCTCGAGGTTGGAATATCAGCACTCCATATCAACTTCCGTTGTATCGTGTGTGGGGCATACGCACTGATGGCTGTGGCGCACTGGTTGAGGGACAGGGTAAGATGAAGAGGCATGCGGCGTTCGTTAACCCCACGGGGGGGGGGGGGGTCTTTGTGGTAATTGACCAGCTCAGTCCTGACGGCAAATCTGACTCCATGAAGGTGGCGTTCTGCCTCAGGATTCCCTTTCCAGAAAAAGGTGTAAACTCCACCATGTTCCGTTCAACTGGCCCTCCCTTCCTCACCGGGTCTCGCTTAGGGTGGCGATGTCAATGACAAAATGTCTGAGTCCCCGGGCAACTATGGCGGTGACGCGTTCCGGCCTGTTGCTGTTGGCGTTGTCCATGAGGCTCCTGATGTTCCAGGTCCCGAACTTCATACTGACGGAGTGGAAGATGCCTATGCATGACTTCTTTTAATGTGGGGTGGCCGCTGCACACCGGCAACCACACGGGCTTAGCTGAGCAAAGTCTTGGTCCAGTGCCAAGGGGATCCAAAACAACTGGAGACCAGGCACACCTCTATAAGACTACTTGCCTATGGTGAAGGGTTGGCTGCAAGCTCGGCGCTGAGTAGTGACATTGATGAGGGCCACATCTTACTCCCTTTTGAATAAACTAACGAACTATCCCGAACAACTTTCTGTGGTAGAGAATTCCACATGCCCACAACTCTCTGGCAGAACTGGTTGGCAGATAGGAAGCAAAAAGTGGGAATAAACGAGTCGTTTTCAAATGGCAGGCAGTGACGAGTGGGTTGCTGCAGGGTTCAATGCTTGGACCCCAGAAATTTACAATATATATTAATGATTTAGACGATGGAATTGAATGTAATATCTCCAAGTTTGCAGATGGCACTAAGCTGGGTGGCAGTGCGAGCTGCGAGGAGGACACTAAGAGGATGCAGGGGGACTTGGCCAGGTTAGGTAAATACGCAAATGCATGGCAGATGCCGTATACTGTGGACAAGTCTGAGGTCACCAAATTTGGTGGCAAAAACAGGAAGGCAGATTATTACCAGAACGGTGACATATTAGTAAAACAGGAGGTGCAACGAGACCTGGGTGTCATTGTACATCAGTCATTGAAGGTAGGCATGCAGGTACACCAGGCGGTGAAGAAAGAAAATGTAATGCTGGCCTTCATAGCGAGGGGATTTGAGCAGGGAAGTCTTGCTGCAATTGTACACGGCCTTCGTGAGACCACACCTTGAATGTTGTGCGCAGGTTTTGTCTCATAATCTGACGAAGGACGTGCTTGCTATTGAGGGAGTGCAGCCAAGGTTCACCAGACTGATTGCCAGGATGGCAGGACTGATATATGAAGACAAATTGAATCGGCTAGGCTTACACTCACTGGAATTTCGAAGAATGAGCGGGGATCTCATAGAATGTATACAATTCTGACGGGACTGGACAGGTTAGATGCAGGAAGAATGTTCTCGCTTTTAGGGAGATCCAGAAGCAGGGGGCACAGTCTCAGTATAAGGGGAAAGCCATTTAGGACCGAGATAAGGAGAAACATTTTCACCCAGAGAGTTGGGAACCTATGGAATTCTCTGCTACAGAAGGTTGTTGAGTCCAGTTCATCAGAAATATACAAAATGTGGTCCTAATGGCAAAATGGATCAGGAGGTATGGAGAGATTGCTGGGGTGTGGTACTGAGGGTGAATGATACGCCATGATCATATTGAATGGCGGTGCAAGCACCAAGGGCCGAATGGCCTGTTCTTGTGCCTATTTTCTATTTTTCTATATCTTTCCTTACTATTGCGTTAATCTCCTATTTTAACCAGTAACGCTACCCCACCTCCTTTTATTCTGTCTGTCCTTCATGAACATTGAATACCCCTGGATGTTGAGTTCCCAGCACTTGGTTACCTTGGAGCCATGTCTCCGTAATCCCAATTACATCACAGTCGTTAACAGCTGTCTGCGCAGTCTATTCATGCACATTATTAAGAATGCTCCTCGCATTCAGAATCAGAGCCTTCAGGCTTGTTTTTTTAAACACTCTGTCCTTTTAGAATTATGTTGTGATGTGGCCCTTTTTGATTTTTGCATTTCTCTGCCCTACACTCCTGCTTTTCTCGTTGCTACCTTTTGCTTCTGCCCCCATTTTACTTCCCTCTGCCTTGCTGCATCGATTGCCACCCCCTATGCTTTTTGTTTAACCCCTCCCAAGTGCACTAGCAAATACTCCGCCTACGACATCGGTTCCAGTCCTGCTCAGGTGCAGACCGTCCGGTTTGTACTGGTCCCACCTTCCCGAGAATCGGTTCCAATGGCCCAGGAATTTGAATCCTTCCCCCTTGCACCAAATTCCAATTCATGGTGATGAGATCCACAGATAGAAAGAAACATAGAAACATAGAAAATAGATGCAGGAGTAGGCCATTCGGTTCTTCCAGACTGTACCACCATTCAATAAGATCATTGTTGATCATCACCTCAGTAAACTTTTCCTGCTTTCTCTCCATACCCCTTGATCCATTTAGGCGTAAGGGCCATATCTAACTCCCTCTTGAATATATCCAAATAACTGGCATCAACAATTCACTACGATCGGGAATTCCACAGGTTAACAACTATCTGAGTGAAGAAGGTTCTCCTCATCACATTCCTAAATGGCTTACCCCTTATTCTTAGACTGTGTCCCCTGGTTATGGACTTCCCCAACATCGGGAACATTCATTCTTCATCGAACCTGTCAAGTCCCGACAGAATTATATGTATTTTTATGAGATCCTATTTTTAAAAAAGTGCTGTGACATTAGCAACCGTCCAGTCCATTGGAACCGATCCAAAGTCGATAAACTGTTGGAAATGGATCACCAATGCATCCACTATTTCTGGGGCCACTACTCTGGGATGCAGACTATCAGGCCCTGAGGATTTATCGGCCTTCAATCCCATCAATTTCCCGAACACAATTTCCCACCTAATAAGGATATCCTTCAGTTCCTCCTTCTCACTAGACACTCGGTCCCCTAGTATTTCCGGAAGGTTATTTGTGTCTTCCTTCGTGAAAACAGAACCAAAGTACTTGTTCAATTGTCTGCCATTTCCTTGATCCCCATTATAAATTAACCTGAATCCGCTGCAAGGGACCTACGTTTGTCTTCGCGAATGTTTTCCTCTTCACATATCTATAGGAGATTTTTCAGTCAGTTTTTATGTTCCCAGCAAGCTTCTTCGCGTATTCTATTTTCCCCCTACAATTAAACTCTTTGTCCTACTCTGCTGAATTCTAAATTAACCCAATCCTCAGGTTTGCTGCTTTTTCTGGCCAATTTATATGCGTCTTCCTTGGATTTAACGCTATCCTTAATTTCACCTTGTTAGCCACGGTTGAGCCACATTCCCCGTTTTATTATTAATCCAGACAGGGATGTACAATTATTGAAGTTCATCCATGTGATCTTTAAATGTCTGCCATTACCTATCCACCGTCAACCCTTTAAGTATCATTCGCCAGAATATTCCAGCCAATTCACGTCTCATACCATCGAAGTTACCTTTCGCTCAGTTCAGGACCCGAGTCTCGATATTAATTGTGCCACTCACCATCTTAATAAAGAAATCTATCATATAATGATCATTCTTCCCCAAGCGGCCTCGCACAACAAGATTGCTAATTAGTCATTTCTCATTACACATCACCCAGTCTAGGGTGGGCTGCCGTCTCGTTGGTTTCTCGAAATATTGGTTCAGAAAACCAACCCTAATACACTCCAGGAAATCGTCCTCCATCCTATTGGTACCAGTTTAGTTAGCGCAATCTATATGTAGATTGAAATCGCCCATGATAACTGCTGTACCTTTATTGCATGCAGCCCTAATTTCTTGTTTGATGCTGTCCTCAACCTCACTACTACGTTTGGTGGTCTGTACACAACTCCCACTAGCGTTTTCCGCCATTAGCTATTCCGCAGCTCCACCAATACAGATTCCACATCATCCAATCTAATGTCCTTCCTTACTATTGCATTAATTTCCTCTTTAACCAGCAACGCTATCCTACCTCCGTTTTCTTTCTGTCTATCATTCCTGAATGTTGAATACCCCTGGATGTTGAGTTCCCAGCATTGGCCACCCTGGAGTCATGTCTATGTTGTGCCAATCATAACATATTCAGTAATTGCTGCCTGTGCAGTTAATTCGTCCAACTAATTACGAATACTCCTCGCATTGAGGCACAGAGTCTACAGGCTTGTCTTTTTAACACACTTTGCCCTTTTAGAATTTTGCTGCAATGTGGCTCTTTTTGATATTTGCCTTGACTCTCTCTGCCCTCCACTTTTACTTTTCTTCTTTCTATCTTTTGCTTCTGCACATATTTAACTTCCCTCTGTCTCACTGCATAGGTTCCCCTCCCCCTGCCATATTAGGTTAACGCCGCCCTAACAGCTCCAGTAAACGCTCCCACGAGGACTTTGGCTCTTGTCCTGCCCGGGGTAAGACCGCCCGGTTTGTACTGGTCACAGCTCCCCCAGAACTGGCTCCAATGTTCCAAGAATTTGAATCCCTCCCTTCTGCACCACGCCCCAAGCCACGTATTCACCTGAGATATCCTGAGATTGCTAGCCTGACTAGCACGTGAAACTGGTAGCAATCCTGAGATTACTATCATTGACGTCCTACTTTTAAAATGTAACTCCTAGCTCCCTAAATTCAGCTTGTAGGACCTCATCACGTTTTCTACATATACCGTTGGTACCTATATGCACCACGACAACTGGTTGTTCACCCTCCCCTTTCAAAATGTCCTGCACCTGATCCGAGACATCCTTGACCCTTGCACCAGGCAGTCAACATAAAATCCTGGAGTCTAGATTGCCACCGCAAAAACGTCCATCTATTCCCCTTAAAATAGAATCTCCTACCACTATTACTCTCCCACTCTCTTTCCAGCCCTCCTGTGCAGCAGAGCCACCCACAGTGCCATGGACCTGGCTGCTGCAGCTCCCCCCTGATGAGTCACCCCCCGAACAGTATCCAAAGCGGTGTATCTCTTTTGCAGGGGGATATGAAGGCAGGGGACCCCTGCACTACTTTCCTTCCACTGCTCTTCCTGTTCATCACCCATCCCCCATCTGGCTGTGTAACATTTATCTGTGGTGTGGCCAAATCACTAAACGTGCAACTCAGGATATCCTCAGCATCATGGATGCTCCACAGTAAATCGACCCGCAGCTCCACTGCCACAATGCGGTCTGTTAGGTGCTGCAGGCGGATACACTTCGCGCAACTGTAGTCTTCAAGGATACTGGAAGTGCCCCTGACTTCCCACATTGCACAGGATGAGCCCAACTAGCGTCCGAGCTCTCCTGCCATGATTTAACCCTGAGATTGACTTAATGTGGCAACAAAAATGATAAAGTATACCTACTGCTAAACGAAAGAGGCAGAGGCAGAGACTGAGAGGTACAGATACATTTCACTATTCCATTTCTTGATCAGTTGAGAGTATCGCAGAGACAAATGCAGATTGAACAGTTGACAATCGGGTATCACTGAGCAGGGTGGGAGGAAATCAGTGTAAAATTAAACAATTACCGGGAGTGGGGCTCGAATCCATATGTTTAAAAACACATTAGATTTTAAGTCCAACGCCTTAACAACTCGGCCAACCTGGCTCACGCAACGATGCGACTCGGTCTTTTTGAGAATCTGGGCTTCGACCCCACCCCCACAGACACACACAGACCCACAGGCTTTCTTTGAGCATTTTCGAATATTTTTGGGAATATTGACACGGTGGCAACTCCTCCATTATTTTTCGAATACAGCTGTAGGAACATTCACATCCACACGAGAGTGCAGACGGAGCTTCAATTTAACATTTCATCCGAAAGTCAACAGCTTTAACAATGCAAAATTCCCCAAGTACTGCATTTGAGTGTCAGCCAAGATATAAACATAGAAATTAGCTGCCGGAATAGGTTATTCGGCCCTTCGAGCCTGCACCGCCATTCAATGAGTTCATGGCTGACCATGCAACTTCAGTACACCATTCCTGCTTTCGCGCCATACCCCTTGATCCCCCTGGTAGTAAGGAATACTTCTAACTCCTTTTTGATGTTGTGCTCAAGTATCAGGAGTTGGACCTACACACACAACCTCCTGATTCAGTCGAGAATGGAGCCACTGATCCAAAGCCGATATCAAAGATCACAACCGTATTATTTTCCCCAAGTTTTTAAAAAAGTTCCAGGACATACCAAATTCATGGTGATGATTTCCACAGACAGTTGCCAAACACAGGGACATACATACCAATTGACATACACAGACACACACACACACAATAACAAAAATATGCATGCATCAACATAGAAACATATAAATTAGGTGCAGGAGTAGGCCATTCGAGCCTGTACCACCGTTCAATAAGATCATGGCTGATCATTCAACCTCAGTACCCCTTTCCTGATTTCTCTCCATACCCCTTGTTCCCTTTAGCCATAAAGGCCATATCTAATTCCCTTTTGAATATATCTAATGAACTGGCCTTAACAACTTTCTGCGGTAGAGAAATCAACAGATCAACCACTCTCTGAGTGTAGAAGTTTCTCCTCATTTCGGCCCTAAATGGCTTACCCCTTATTCTTAGACGGTGACCCTTGGTTCTCGAACTCCCCAGCAACGGAAACGTTCTTCCTACCTCTAACCTGTCCAATCTCGTCAGAATTATATCTGTTTCTATGAGATCCCCTCTCATTCTTCTAATTTCCAGTGTATATAAGTCCCGTTGATCCAGTCTGCCCTCATATGTCAGTCCTGCCATTCCGGGAATCATGCTGGTGAATCTTCGCTGTACTCCCTCAATAGCAAGAACGTCCTTCCTCAGATTTGCAGTCCAAAACTGAACGCAATAGTCCAGGTGTGGCCTCACCAAGGCCCTGTACAACTGCAGTAAGACCACCCTGCTAATATACTGAAATTCCCTAGCTATGAAGGCGAAAATGCCATTTGCTTTCTTCCCCGCCTGTTGCACCTGAATGTCAACTTTCAATGACCGATTTCCATGACACCCAGATCAAGATATACACAGAGTGCCTTAGTCAAATAGAGGGATAGACAGGCAGGGTCAGTCTTGCTACTTTGGCTGGCTTTTGCGTTTTACTATTCGGATGTATCGAGAATATTGCAGATTAATGAAAGTAAGAAATCAGCGGCTGTGTTGAAAGGTGTGGGACGTTGTTCCATCTATCTCAGAATCAGTTTGGCAGGGACCTGGTTAAATTTTCAAACAGAATGAAATATGCTGAGAAACGCAGTCGGCAAGATTCAAACCTGCGTGGGGAAACCTGAATGGATTTTTAGTTCATCGTCTTAACCACTCAGCCACGACTTTTGGCTTGCTGTCTCTTTAAATGATCCTCAGATAAAAAATCAGTCATCCATCTCTGTGCAGCAGACGGCCACAGAATTCTGGAAAAGTCTCGGTTTGCTAAAAATCTGGAAGAGGCAATATCCTCTTGCTGTATTTATACTGTTCTATATTGGTCTGGAACATTTTAATATGAATCGATACAAAGAAACAGAAGTAAAATTCTACATTTTGTAAAAGCTTCCGCTTCGTCAGGGAATTGAACGCCGGAATTCCACCTGAAAGACAAGGATACTCACCACTATATATAACGGGTATGGGTTCTGTCAGAGCAGGAATCGAGCTATGAACAGAACTGGACACCATGAGAAGTCAACAGTCACATTGAGAGACAGAGACAAACAGACAAACAGGGAGACACAGAAAGCGAGATATAGAAAACGAGAGACAGAAAATGTGAGACTGAGAAGGAGAGTCAGGCTGAGTGAGAAAAATACTCAAACACATACATACACAGAGATGTGTTTGCCTACTCCATAAAGGAAGCGAGACAAATAGTGCTTGAATGACAGGGAAAAAAACAAGGACAAAGAGAGAGATAAAGAGGGAGACAGATGGAGAGAACGACAGGTTGACAGAAAATTATAGAGACAAAAACAGCAAATGATGGAAATACTCATCGGGTTAGAGACAGTGAATAACAGAAGCAGGCAAAGACATGACAGACAGAGATGATGGGAAAGACAGAGCCAGTCAGACAGAGAATCTGAGAGAATCTCATCAGAACAGAACTGGACACCGTGAGAAAGAGGCAGATTGAAAGACAGACAGAATGAGTGAGACAAAGACTCAAACACACAAACCTCTCTAAAGAGAGAGAGGCAAAGCCCGAGCGACACAGATACATGTCACAATTTCATTTTATTTTCGGCTCAGAGTGTCACAGAGTTACAGAAAATTGCTGATTCAACCGATGAAAATCTGGTATCACTGATCAGGAGGGGGGAAATCTGTGCTAAATTCAAGTGTTACCAGGATTGGGGTATGAATCCATGCGTGTATAAACCAATTGCATCTTAAATCCAACGCCTTAACCACTAGGCAATCCTGGTCCTGTCAGTATCTGCATTCTGCCTTTGTGAGAATCTGGCCTTGAACCCCAACCCCAGAGACACACAAAGACACATCGGCCTTCAGTGACCATTTGCGAACATTTTTAGTAATATTGACACGGGGGCAAATCTCTTATTCTTTTTCGAGTAATTCTCGGGGACCTTTAACATCCACCCGAGGGTGCAGACGGAGCTTCAATTTAACATTCCATCCGAAAGTCAACAGCTTCAACATTGCAAAATTCCTAAACAAATGCACTTGAGTGTCAGCCAAGATTATATGCTCAATCTCAGGAGTGGGACTTGAACACACAATCTAATTGTTTCCGAGGGTTAAGTCATTGCAGGAGAGCTCAGTCACGTGATATTCTCCTCCTGTACCATGTAGGAACTCAGGGAGTAGTCCGTGTGCAGGAAGTGTATCCACGTGCGGGAAGTGTATCCGCCTCCAGCTCCTGACGGACCGCGTTGCGGAATTTGAGCAAAGGGTGGATTCACCCTGGAGCATCCACGATGCTGAGAATGACATGAGTAGCAAGTGTAGCGAGTTGGTCATACCGCAGGTGAAGGGTCCACAGCCAGATAGGGAATGGAAGGCCAGCAGGAATAGCATTGCAAGGAAGATAGTGCAGGGGTCCCCTGCGGTCATCCCCCTGCAAAACAGATACACCGCTTTGAGTACTGTTGACGGCGATGACTCATCAGGGGAGGGTAGCAGCAGCCATGTTCATGGCACCGTGGATGGCTCTGTTGCACAGTATGGCAGGAAAAAGAGTGGGAGACCAATAGCGATAGAGGATTCAATTGTAAGTGGAATAGATAGGCGTTTCTGCGGCTGCAACCGAGACTCCTGGAAGATATGTTGCCTCCCTGGTGCAAGGGTCAAGGGTGTCTCGGAGCCGGTGCAGGATATTCTGAAAAGGGAGGGTGAACAGCCAGTTGTCGTGGTGCACATTGGTACCAAAGATAGAGGTTAAAAAAAGGGATGAGGTCCTACGAGAAGAATTTAAGAAGCTAGGTGCTAAATTAAAAAGTAGGACCTCAAAAGTAGTAATCTCGGGATTGCTACCAGTGCCACGTGCTAGTCAGAGTAGGAATCACAGGATAGCTCAGATGAATACATGGCTTGAGCAGTAGGGAGGGATTCAAATTCCTGGGGCATTGGAACCGGTTCTGGGGGAAGTGGGACCAGTACAAACCGGACGGTCTGCACCTGGGCAGGACGAGAATCAATGCCCTAGGAGGAGTGTTTGCTAGTACTGTTGGGGAGGAGTTAAACTAACATGGCAGTGGGATGGGAACCAATGCAGGAAAGAGAGGGAAAGAAAATGGAGACAGAAGCAAAAGACAGAAAGGAGATGAGTAAAAGTGGAGTGCAGTGAAACCCAAGGCAAAAAACAATATGGGCCACTGTCCAGCAAAATTATAAAGGGTGAAAGTCGAATACAAATGCACGCATGAGAGCTCGGTGCGTCATTGCCAGGAGTATTCGGAACGCAGAAGAGGGTTCTGAGCTAGTTAGAGTGGATGAGAGCTCAGATGAACAGGACCACAAGAAAGAATGCAAAAGGCAGGAGGCAACAGAGCAGAGTAGCACTGGGGTAAGTGTAAACCACAAGGTGATAGGTAGGGACAATATGTATGAATATAAAGGGGCTGCAGGAGGCGTCAATACTAAAAATCATGGTTTAAAAACTCGTATTAAAACACGCTACCTAAACGCACGCAGCATTTATAAGAACATAAGAACATACGAATTAGAAACAGGAGGAGGCCATCTAGCCCCTCGAGCCTGCTCCTCCATTCAATAAGCTCATGGCTGATCTGGCAGTGGACTCAGCTCCACTTACCCGCCCTCTCCCCGGAACTCTTAATTCCCTTATTGGTTAAAAATCTATCGATCTGTGTCTTGAACACATTCAATGAGCTAGCCTCAACTGCTTCCATGGGCAGAGAATTCCACAGATTCACAACGCTGTGGGAGAAGAAATTCCTTCTCAAATTGGTTTTAAATTGGCTCCCCAGTCTTTTGAGGCTGTGCCCTCTAGTTCGAGTCTCCCCTACCAGTGGAAACAACCTCACTTACTCTATCTTGCCTATCCCTTTCATGATTTTAAATGTTTCTGTAAGATCACCCCTCATCCTTCTGAATTCCAACGAGTAAAGAACAAGTTACTCAATCTATCATCATAAGGTAACCCTCTCATCTCCGGAATCAGCCTAGTGAATCGTCTCTGTACCCACTCCAAAGCCTGCATATTCTTCCTTAAGTAAGGTGACCAAAACTGCATGCAGTACTCCAGGTGCGGCCTGACCAATACACTATACAGTTGCAGCAGGAACTCCCTGTTTTTTACTCCATCCCTCTCGCAATGAAGGCGAACATTCCATTTGCCTTCCTGATTACCTGCTGCACCTGCAAACTAACTTTTTGGGATTCATGCACAAGGACCCCAAGGTACCCCAAGGTACCCCTGCACGTCAGCATGTTGTAATTTCTCCCCATTCAAATAATATTCTACTTTACTGTTTTTTTCCCCAAGGTGGATGACCTCACACTTTCCGACATTGTATTCCATCTGCCAAACCTTAGCCCATTCGCCTAACCTATCCAAATCTCTTTGCAGCCTCTCGGAGTCCTCTTCACAACCCGCTTTCCCACTAATCTTCGTGTCATCTGCAAATGTTTTTACACTACACTCTGTCCCCTCTTCCAGGTCATCTATGTAAATTGTAAATAGTTGTGGTTCCAGCACCGATCCCTGTGGCACACCACTAACAACCGATTTCCAACCCGAAAAGGACCCATTTATCGCGACTCTCTGCTTTCTGTTCGCCAGCCAATTCTCTATCCTTGCTAATACATTTCTTTTGACGCCGCGTACCTTTATTTTCTGCAGTAACCTTTTGTGTGGCACCTTATCGAATGCCTTTTGGAAATCTAAATACACCACATCCATCGGTACACCTCCATCCACCATGCTCGTTATATCTTCAAAGAATTCCAGTAAATTAGGTGAACATGATTTCCACTTCATGAATCCACGTTGCGTCTGCGTGATTTCACTATTCCTATCGAGATGTCCCGCTAGTTCTTCCTTAATAATAGTTTCAAGCATTTCCCCTACTACAGTTGTTAAATTAACCATCCTATAGTTACCTGCCTTTTGTCTGCCCCGTTTTTTAAACAGGGGCGTTACATTAGCTGCTTTCCAATCCGCTGGTACCTCCGCAGAATCCATAGAATTTTGGTAGATTAAAATGAATGCATCTGCTATAACTTCCGCCATTGCTTTTAATCCCTGGGATGCATTTCATCTGGACCAGGGGAGTTGTCTACCTTGAGTCCCATTAGCCTGTCCAGCACTATCCCCCTAGAGATAGTGATTGTTTCATGGTCCTCCCCTCCCACATTCCAGTGACCTGCAATTTTTTGGCATGGTTCTTGTTTCTTCCACTATGAAGACTGAACCAAAATAATTGTTTGAGGTCTCAGCCATTTCCACATTTCCCATTATTAAATCCCCCTTCTCAACTTCTAAGGGACCAACATTTACTTTTGTCGTCATTTCCGTTTTATATATCTGTAAAAGCTTTTCCTATCTGTTTTTATATTTTGCGCAAGTTTACCTTCGTAATCTATCTTTCCTTTCTTTACTGCTTTTTTAGTCATTCTTTGCTGTTGCTTAAAATGTTCCCAATCATCTAGTCTCCCTCTAACTTTGGCCACCTTATATGCATTGGTCTTTGATTTGATACTCTCCTTTATTTCCTTGGTTATCCATGGCTGGTTATCCCTTCTCTTGCCGCCCTTTTTTTTCACTGCAATATATTTTTGTTGCGCACTATGAAAGAGCACCTTAAAAGTGTTCCACTGTTCCTCAATTGTGCCACCATTTCGTCTTTGTTTCCAGTCTACTTTAGCCAACTCTGCACTTATTCCACAGTAGTTCCCTTTGTTTAAGCAGAGGACGCTCGTTTCTGACACAACTTCCTCACCCTCAATCTGGATTACAAATCCAACCATACTGTGATCACTCATTCCGAGAGGAACTTTTACTAGGAGATCGTTTATTTTTCCGGTCTCATTACACAGGATCAGATCTAAGCTGGCTTGCTCCCTTGCAGGTTCTCTTACATACTGTTCTAAGAAACAATCCCGTATGCATTCTATGAATTTATCCTCCAGGCTACACCGTGCGATTTGATCTGACCAATAAATATGAAGCTTAAAATCCCCCATGACTACTGCCGTTCCGTTTTCACATGCCTCCAATATTCCCGTGATTATTGCGCCTCACCGTGAAGTTATTATTTGGGGGCCTATAAACTACGCCGACCAGAGACTTTTTATCCTTACTATTTCTAATCTCCACCCACAATGATTCAATATTTTGCTCATTGGAGCCAATATCGTCCCTCACTACTGCCTTGATATCATCCTTTATTAACAGAGCTACCGCACCTCCTTTCCCTTCTTGTCTATCTTTCCGAATCGTCAGATACCCCTGTATGTTTAATTCCCAGTCTTGGCCACCCTGCAACCATATTTCTGGAAGGGCCACCAAATCATACCCATTTGTAATGATTTGTGCCGTCAACTCATTTACTTTATTTCGATGCTGCGTGCATTTAGTTAGAGTTTTTTCATCCTAGTTTTTAAACCATGATTTTTAGTTTTGACCCCTCCTGCAGCCCCTTTATATTCAGTGGCCCTTTTTATTTCTTGCCTTGGGTTTCTCTGCCCTCCACTTTAACTCATCTCCTTTCTGTCTTTTGCTCTTTTCTCCTTTTTGTTTCCGTCTGTCTCCCTGCATTGGTTCCCAACCCCCTGCCATATTAGTTTAACTCCTCCCCAACAGCACTAGCAAACACTCCCCCGAGGACATTCGTTCCGGTCCTGCCCAGGTGCAGACCATCCGATTGTACTGGTCCCACCTCCCCCAGAACCGGTTCCAATGCCCCAGGAAATTGAATCCCTCCCTGCTGCACCACTGCTCAAGCCACGTATTCATCTGAGCTGTCCTGCGATTCCTTCTATGACCAGCACGTGGCACTGGTATCAATCCGGAGATTACTACTTTTGAGGTCCTACTTTTTAATTTAGCTCCAAGCTCCTTAAATTCGTCTCGGAGGACCTCTTCCCTATTTTTACCTATGTCGTTGGTTCCAATGTGCACCACGACAACTTGCTGTTCTCCCCCCCTTTTTAGAATGTCCTGCACCCGCTCCGAGACATCCTTGACCCTTGCACCAGGGAGGCAACATACAATCCTGGAGTCTCGGTTGCAGCCGCAGAAACGACAATCAATTCCCCTTTCGATTGAATCCCCTATCACTATCGCTCTCCCACTCGTTTTCCTGCCCTCCTGTGCAACAGAACCAGCCACGGTGCCATGAACTTGGCTGCTGCTGCACTCCCCTGATGAGGCATTCCCCTCAACATCACTCAGCGTATCTGTTTTGCAGGGGATGACCGCAGAGGACACCTGCCCTACCTTCCTTGCACTGCTCTTCCTGCTGGTCTTCCATTCCCTAGCTGAAATAAAGTAAATGAGTTGACGGCACAAATCATTACAAATGGATATGATTTGGTGGCCATTACAGAAACGTGGTTGCAGGGTGGCCAAGACTGGGAATTAAACATACACGGGTATCTGACAATTCGCAAAGATAGACAAGAAGGGAAAGGAGGTGGGGTAGCCCTGATAATAAAAGATGATATAAGGGCAGTTGTTAGAGGTGATATTGGCTCTAATGAACAAAATGTTGAATCATTGTGGGTGGAGATTAGAGATAGTAAGGGAAAAAAGTCACTGGTGGACGTAGTTTATAGGCCCCCAAATAATAACTTCATGGTGGGGCGTACAGTAATCAAGGGAATAATGGAGGCATGTGAAAAATGAATGGCAGTAATCATGGGGGATTTTAACTTACATATCGATTGGTCAAATCAAATCGCATGGGGTAGCCTTGAAGGGGAATTCATAGAATGCAGACGGGATTGTTTCTTAGAACAGTATGTTACAGAACCTACAAGGGAGCAAGCTATCTTAGATCTGATCCTGTGTAAGGAGACTGCAATAATAAACGATCTCCTAGTAAACGATCCTCTCGGAATTAGTGATCACAGTGTGGTTGAATTTATAATACAGATTGAGGGTGAGGAACTACTGTCTCAAACGAGCGTACTATGCTTAAACAAAGGGGACTAGAGTGGTTGAGGGCAGAATTGGCTAACGTAGACTGGAAACAAGACTAAACGGTGGCACAATTGAGGAACAGTGCAGGACCTTTCAGGAGTTCTTTCATAGTGCTCCACAAAAATATATTCCAGTGAAAAAGAAGGGAGGTAAGAAAAGGGATAACCAGCCGTGGATAACCAAGGAAATAAAGGAGAGTATCAAATTAAAAAGCAATGCGTATAAGGTGGCCAAGGTTAGTGGGAGACGAGAAGACTGGGAAAATTTTAAACGACAGCAAAGAATGACTAAGAAAGCAATAAAGAAAGGAAAGATAGATTATGAAAGTAAACTTGCGCAACACATAAAAACAGATAATAAAAGCTTTTACAGATATATAAAACAGAAAAGAGTGACTAAAGTAAATGTTGGTCGCTTAGAAGATGAGAAGGGGGATTTAATAATGGGAAATGTGGAAATGGCTATTACATTAAACAATTATTTTGCTTCGGTCTTCACAGTGAAAACACAAGAACCATGCCAAAAATTGCTGGTCACGGGAATGTGGGAAGGGAGGACGTTGAGATAATCACCATCAATTAGGGTTAGTGCTGCACAGGCTAATGGGATTCATGGTCGACAATTCCCCTGGTCGTGGTGAAATGCATCCCAGGCTATTAAAAGAGATGGTGGAAGTTATAGCAGATGCATTCGTTACAACGGATTGGAAAGCAGCTAATGAAAGCCTCTGTTTAAAAAAGGGGCAGACAAACGGCAGTTAACTATAGGCCGGTTACTTTAACATCTCTACTGGAGAAAATGCTTCAAGCTATCATTAAGGAAGAAATAGTGGGACATCTAGACAGGAATAGTGCAATCAAGCAGACGCAACGTGGATTCATGAAGGGGAAATCATGTTTAACTCGTTTACTGGAATTCTTTGAGAATATAACGAGCATGGTGGATATAGGTGTACCGATGGAAGTGGTGCATTTGGATTTCCAAAAGGCATTCGATAAGGTGGCACACAAAAGATTACTGCAGAAGATAAAGTTACGCGGATTCTTAGGAAATGTATTAACATGGATCGAGAATTGGCTGGCGAACAGAAAGCAGAGAGTCGGCATAAATGGGTCCTTTTCGGGTTGGAAATCGGTGGTTGGTGTGGTGCCACAGGGATCGGAGCTGGTACCACAAATGTTTACATTATACATAGATGACCTGGAAGAGGGGACAGAGTGTCGTGTAATTAAATGAGTAGATGATACAAAGATTAGTGGGAAAGCGGGATGTGTAGAGGACACAGAGAGGCTGCAAAGAGATTTAGATAGGTTAAGCGAATGGGCTAAGGTTTGGCAGATGGAATACAATGTCGGAAAATGTGGGATCATCAACCTTGGAAAAAAAACAATAAAAGGGAATATTATTTGCATCGGGAGAAATTACAACATGCTGCGGTGCAGAGGGACAAGGGGGTCCTGGTGCATTAATCCCCAAAAGTTTGTTTGCAGGTGCGGCTGGTAATCAGGAAGGCGAATGGAATGTTGGATATCATTGCGAGCGGGATGGAGCACAAAAGCAGGGAGGTCCTGCTGCAACTGTACAGGGTATTGGTGAGGCCGCATCTGCAGTACTGCGTCCAGTTTTGTCACCTTACTTAAAGAAGTATAATATAGCTTTGGAGGGTGTACAGAGACGATTCACTGGGCTGATTCCGGAGATGAGGGGGTTACCTTATGATGATAGATTGAGTAGACTGGGTCTTTATTCGTTGGAGTTCAGAAGGTTGAGGGGTGATCTTATAGAAACATTTAAAATAATGAAAGTGCTCGACAAGATAGAGGCAGAGAAGTTGTTTCCACTGGTCGGGGAGAATAGAACTATGGGGCACAGCCTCAAAATACGGTAGAGCCAATTTAAAATCGAGTTGGGAAGGAATTTCTTCTCCCTTAAGGTTGTGAATCTCTGGAATTCTGCCCAAGGAGGCAGCTGATGCTAGCTCATTGACTGTATTCAAATCACAGATAGATAGATTTTTACCAATAAGGAAATTAAGGGTTATGGGGAGCAGGCCGGTAAGTGGAGCTGAATCCACGGCCAGATCAGCCATGATCTTGATGAATGGCGGAGCAGGCTCGAGGGGCTAGAAGGGCTACTCCTGTTCCTAATTATTTTGTTCTTATGTTCTCCTGATTCAGTCGAGAATGCTGCAACTCAACCAAAGCCGATACCAAAGTTCAGAACCGTATTATTTTCCCCAAGTCGTTTCAAAAAGTTCCAGGACATACCAAATTCATGGTGATGATTTCCACAGACAGTTGCACATACACAGAGACATACATACAGACAGATAGACAGACACAGAGACACACACACAGACACACAGAACCAAAAATATACTTGCACCAACGGACATGCAGAGAGTGCCTTAGATAGATAGAGGGAGAGACAAGCTGAATCACTGTCGCTAATTTGGCTGATTGTTGCGTATGTATCGTGAATATGCAGATTAATAAAAATGAGAAAAAAAATCTCAGTGTTGAAACGTGTGGGACGTTATTCCATCTGTCTCACGATCAGTTTTGCAGAGACCTGGTTAAATTGTGAAATTGAATGAAAAATGCTGAGAACCACAGTCGGCAGGATTCAAACCTGGGCGGGGAAAGCCCAAAAGATTTCTAGTTCATCGCCTTAACCACTCAGTCACGACTACTGGTCCGCTGCCACTTTCAATGTTACTCAGATAAAACTCAGTCATCCATCTCTGTGCAGCAGACGGCACAGAATCCTCAAACAGTCTCTTTTTGCTAAAAATCTGGAAGAGGCAATCTCCCCTTCCTGTATTTTTGGTGTTCTTTCTTGCTCCGGAACTTTTTAACACGAATCGACACCAAGAAGCAGAAGGACAATTTAACATTTTGAAAATATTTCCTCCGCATCAGGGAACTGAACCCCAGACTCCCAAGTGACAGATAGGGATACTAACCACGAAACGAACGAGGTACTGACGAGTCTGATTTTGTCAAAGCAGGAATCGAGCTGTGAACAGAACTGCACACCATGAGAAGTCGAGATACACATTGAGAGACAGAGACAAACCGACAAACAGGGAGAGACAGACAGCGAGATAGAGACAACGAGAGACAGAAAGTGTGACACTCAGAAGGAGAGGCAGACTGAGTGAGAAAAAGTCTCAAACACATTCATATACAGAGATGTGTGTGTGTGCTCTATAAAGAGAGAGAAAGGGAAAGAGTGAGAGAAAGACGTTGATAGAGTGTGACAAGGAGAGAGACAGATAGAGAGAGAGCGACAAATAGAGCGAGAGACAAAGATATAAATAGCAAATGATGGAAATACTCAGCAGGTTAGAGACAGGAACTAACAGCGACAGCCAAAGAGAGACAGACAGGCAGAGACATAGACAGACAGAAATGGAGGGAAAGAGTGAGAAAGTCAGACAGAGAGACTGGGAGAATCCCATTCGAACAGAACTGGACACCGTGAGAAAGAGACAGACATATTGAGAGACAGAGACAAACCGACAAACAGGGAGAGACAGACAGCGAGATAGAGACAACGAGAGACAGAAAGTGTGACACTCAGAAGGAGAGGCAGACTGAGTGAGAAAAAGTCTCAAACACATACATATACGGAGATGTGTGTGTGTGCTCTATAAAGAGAGAAAAAGGGAAAGAGTGAGAGAAAGACATTGATAGAGTGTGACAAGGAGAGAGACAGATAGAGAGAGAGCGACAAATAGAGCGAGAGACAAAGATATAAATAGCAAATGATGGAAATACTCAGCAGGTTAGAGACAGGAACTAACAGCGACAGCCAAAGAGAGACAGACAGGCAGAGACATAGACAGACAGAAATGGAGGGAAAGAGTGAGAAAGTCAGACAGAGAGACTGGGAGAATCCCATTCGAACAGAACTGGACACCGTGAGAAAGAGACAGACATATTGAGAGACAGAGACAAATAGACAAACAGGGAGAGACAGACAGCTAGCTCGATACAAAGAGAGACAGAAAGTTTTAGACTGAAAGGAAGGGTCAGACTGAGTGAGAAAAAGACTCAAATACTTACATACACAGATATGTGTTTGCATGCTCCATAAAGAGAGGGAGGCATATTGTGATGGAATGACAAGAAAAAGACAGGGACAAAGAGAGAGACAAAGAGGGAGACAGATAGAGAGAAAGACAGAAAGAGAGAGAGACATAGCGACAAAAACAAAAAATGATGGAAATACTCATCAGGTTAGAGACAGGGATTAACAGAGACAGGCAGGACATGGACAGAGAGAGATGATGGGAAAGAGAGAGAGACAGTCGGACAGAGAGACTGAGAGAATCCCATTGGAACTGAACTGGACACCCTTAGAAAGAGACAGATTGAGAGACAGAGACAAACAGAGAAACAGGGACAGACAGAGCGAATCAGATAGAGGCAGACTGAGGGAGACAAAGACTCAAACACACAAACACATACACAGCCCATAAAGAGAGAGAAAGGCAGAGACTGAGTAACACAGATACATTTCACAATTTCATTTCATTATCTGCTCAAGGTGTCACAGAATCACAGAAAAATGCAAATGCAACAGATGGAAATCGGGTCTCACTGAGCAGAATGGTAAAAAAAATTCTGTTTAATTAAGAAAGTAGGTTCGAATCCACGCGGGTATAAACCCATTGGATTTTAAGTCCAACACCTTAACCACTCGGCCATCCTGATCGTATCAGCGGTTTGATTCTGTCTCTGTGAGAATCTGGGCTTCAACTCTACCCCCACAGACACACACGAACACATAGGGTTTCAGGGAGCATTTTGGAATTTTTTTTGTAATACTGACACGGGTGCAACTCACCTGCTGTTTTTCGAATAATGCTCTGGGAATTTTAACATCCACCCGTGGGTGCAGACGGAGCTTCAATTTAACATTTCATCCGCTGGTCAACAGCTTTAACAATGCACAATTCCACAAGGACTGCATTTGAGTGTCAGCCAAGATGATGTGCTCAAGTCTCAGGAGTGGGACTTACACACACAATCTCCTGATTCAGTCGAGAATGGAGCCACTGAACCGAAGCCGATACCAAATATCACAGCCGTATTATTTTCCCCAAGTTTTTTAAAAAGTTCCAAGACATATCAAATTCATGGTGATGATTTTCATAAACAGTTGTACATTCACAGAGACAAATATACAGATAGACATGCACGCATCAACATAGAAGCATAGAAATTAGTTGCACAAGTCGATCATTCGGCCCTTCGAGCCTGCACCACCATTCAATAAGATCATGACTGATCATTCAACCTCCGTACCCCTTTCCCGCTTTCTCTCCATAATCCTTCATCCCTTTAGCCGTCAGGGCCATATCTAACTCCCTTTTGAATATATCGAACGAACTGCCCTCAACAACTTTCTGCGGTAGAGAATTCCACAGGTTAACCACTCTTTGAGTGAAGAAGTTTCTCCTCATCTCGGTCGTCAATGGCTTACCCCTTATTCTTCGACTATGACGTTTCATTCTCGAACTCCCCAGCAAGTGGAGCATTCTTCCTGCCTCAAACCTGTCCAATCTCGTCAGAATTGTATATGTTTCTATGAGATCCCCTCTCATTCTTCTAAACTCCAGTGGATACCAGCCCAGTTGATCCAGTCTCTCCTCATATGTCAATCCTGCTATCCCGGGAATCAAGCTGGTGAACCTTCGCTGTACTCGCTCAATCGCGACGACGTCCTTCCTCAAAAACTGATCACAATATTCCAGGTGTGGCCTCACCAAAGCCCTGTACAACTGCAGTAAGACCTTCCTGCTCCGATACCCAAATCCCCTAGCTATGAAGGCGAACATGCCATTTGTCTTATTTACCGCCTTCTGCAACTGCATGCCAACTTTCAATGACTGATGTCCCATGACACCCAGATCAAGAAATACACAGAGTGCCTTAGACAAATAGATGGATGGACAGGCAGGGTCACTGTCGCTACTTTGGCTGGCTTTTGCGTTTATCTATTCGCATGTATCGTGACTATTGCATATTAATGTAAATGAGAATAAAATGTCAGTGTTAAAGTTTGGGACTTTATTCCATCTCTCTCAGATCAATTTTGCAGAGACCTGGTTAAATTGTGAAAGGGAATGAAAAGTGTATCGAACCATGGTCTGCAGGATTCGAACCTGAGCAAGGAAACCCCAATAAATTCCTAGTCCATTTTATTAACCACTCGGCCACGACTAGTAGCTTGTTGCCTTTTTAAATGTTACTCAGAGAATACTCAGTCATCCATCTCTGTACAGCAGACAGCCAAAGAATCCAGAAAAAGTCTCCGTTTGCTAAAAATCTGGAAGAGGCAATCTCCTCTTGCTGTATTTTTACTCTTCTATTTTGCTCTGGAACTTTTTAACATGAATCTTTTCCAAGAAACAAAAGGAAAATTCTACATTTAGAAAAAGCCTCCTCCCGTCGGGGAATTGAACACCAATCTCCCGCGTGACATGCGTTGATACTCACCACTGCATTAACGAAGAACTGACGAGTATGTGCTCTTTCAGAGCAGGAATCGATCTGTGAACAGAACTGACACCATGAGAAAGGGACAGGCACATTGACACACAGAGACAAACAGAGAAACAGGGAGAGACCGACAGCGAGATAGAGACAAAGAGACAGATAAAGTGTGAGACTGAGAGGGAGAGACAGACTCAGTGAGAAAAAACGCAGAGATGTGTGTGTGCTCTATAACGAGAGGGAGGGAAAGTGTGAAAGAAAGACAGAGATGAAGACAGGGACAAAGAGAGACACAGAAATAGACCGATCGAGAGAGACAGACACATAGAGAGAGAGAGCAATTGAGATAAAAAGAGAAAATGATGGAAATACTCAGCAGGTTAGTGACAGGGATTAACAGAGACAGGCAAAGAAAGACAGACAGGCAAAGAGGGATGAAGGGAAAGGAGAGCCAAATCGACAGGGAGGCGGAGAATTCCACTGCAGCAGAACTTTGACACCGTGAGAAAGAAAGAGACAGATTGAGAGACAGAGACAAACAGAGAAACATAGCAAATACGTGCAGCAGTGGGCCATTCGGACCTTCGAGCCTGCATCGCCATTCAATAAGATCATTGCTGATCATTCACCTCAGTACCCCTTTCCTGCTTTCTCTCCATAATTATTGATGCCTTTCGCCATAATGGCCATATCTCATAATTGAATATATGCAATGAACTGGCATCAACAACTCTCTGCGGTAGGGAATTCCACAGGTTAACAACTCTCTGAGTGAAGAGGTTTCTTCTCATCTCGGTCCTTAATGGCCTGCCCCTTATCCTTAGACCGTGTCCCCTGGTTCTGGACTTCCCCAACATCGGGAACATTCTTGCTGCATCTAACCTGTCAAGTCCCATCAGAATTTTTAATGATTCTATGACATCCCCTCTCATCCTTCTAAACTCCAGTGACGACATGCGCAGTCGATCCAGTCTCTCCACATATGTCAGTCCTGCCATCCCGGGAATCAGTCTGGTGAACCTTCGCTGCACTTGCTCAATAGCAAGAAAGTCCTTCCACAGATTAGGAGACCAACACTGATCACAATATTCCAGGTGAGGCCTCGCAAGGCCCTGTACAACTGCAGTAAGACCTCCGTGCTCCTATACTCAAATTCCCTAGCTATGAAGGCCAACATACTATTTGCTTTCTTCACCACCTGCTGTAACTGCATGCCAACTTTCAGTGACTGATGAACCATGACACGCAACTCCCGTTGCACCTCCCCTTTTCCGAATCTCCCGCCATACATATAATATTCTGCCTTCGTCTTTTTGCCACCAAAGTGGATAACCTCACATTTATCCACATTATACTGCATCTGCAACGCATTTGCCCACTTACCTAATCTGTCCAAGTCACCCTGCAGCCTCTTAGCGTCCTCCTCACAGCTCACACCGCCACCCTATTAGTATTATCTGCAAACTTGCAGATATTACACTCAATTCCTTCATCTAAATCACTAACGTATATTGTATATAGCTGCGGTCCCAGCACTGAGCCCTGTGGCACCCCACTAGTCACTGCCTGCTTTTCTGAAAAGGACCCGTTTATCCCGACTCTCTACTGCATGTGTGCCAACCAGATCTCTATCCATGTCAGTACATTATCCCCAGTACCAAGAGCTTTAATTTTGCACACCAATACGTGTGTGGGACCTTGGTGAAAGCCTTTTGAAAGTCCAAATAAACCACATACACTGGTTCCCCTTGTCCACTATACTAGTTACATCCTCAATAAATTCCAGTAGATTTGTCAAGCTTGATTTCGCTTTCATAAATTCATGCAGCTTGGACCGATCCTGTCACTGTTTAGCAAATGCGCTGTTACTTCATCTTTACTGATTGATTCCAACATTTTCCCCACGATTGATGTCAGGCTTACTGGTCTATAATTATCCATTTTCTATCTCCCTCCTTTTTTAACATGTGGTGTTACATTACATACTCTCCAGTCCATAGGAACTGATCTAGTGTCGATGGACTGCTGGAAAATGAGCACCAATGCATCCGCTTTTCTAGGGCCACTTCCTTTTGTACTTTCCCATGCGGACTTTCAGGCCCTGGGGATTTATTGGCCTTCAATCCCATCAATTTCAATAACACAATTACCTGACGAATAAGGATTTCCTTCAGTTCCTCCTTCTCGCTAGAACCTCGGTGCCCTTGTATTTCTGGAAGGTTATGCGTGTTTCCATTCGTACAGACAGAACCAAAGTAATTGTTCAACTGGTCTATATTTTCTTTGTTCACCATTATAAATTCACCTGAATCTGACTGCAAGGGACCTACTTTTGTCTTCCCTAATCTTCTCGACTTCACATATGTATAGAACTATATTATGTTCCCAACAAGCTTCCTCTCAGACTCTATTTTCCTCCTGCTAAATAAACCCTTTGTCCTCCTCTGCTGAATTCTAAATTATTCCCAGTCCTCAGGTTGCGGCTTTTTCTGGCCAATTTATATGCCTCTTCCTTGGATTTAACACTATCCTTAATATCCCTTGTTAGCCACGTTTGAGCCACCTTCCCAGTTTTATTTTTACTCCAGACAGGGAAATACATTTGTTGAAGTTCATCCATGTGATCTTTAAATGTTTGCCATGGCCTATCCACCGTCAACCCTTTAAGTATCATTCGCCAGTCGATTTTAGCCAATTCACGTCTCATTCCATCGACCTTACCTTTCCTTAAGTTCAGGATTCCAGTCTCTGAATTAACTGTGTCACTCGCCCCCTTAATAAAGAATTCTAACTTATTATGGTCACTCTTCCCCAAGGGGCCTCGCACAACAAGCTTGCTAATTAGTCCTTTCTCAATACACGTCACCCAGTCTAGGATGGCCAGCCTTCTCGATGGTCCCTCGACATATTGGTCGAGAAAGCCATCCCTAATACGCTCGAGGAAACCCTCCACCACCGTATTCATACCTGTTTGATTGCCCAATCTGCATGTAGAATAAAGTCGCCCTTGATAACTGCTGTATCTTTATGGCACGCATCCCTTATTTCCTGTTTGATGCTGTCCCCAAATTCACTACTACTGTTTGCTGATCTGTACACAACTCCTCGAGCGTTTTCTTCCCTTTGGTTTTCGGCAGCTCCACCCATACATGTTCCACATCATCCAAGTTTATGTTGTTCCTTACTATTGCCTTAATTTCCTCTTTAACCAGCAACACTTCCCCAACACCTTTTCATTACTGTCTATGCTTCCTGAATGTTGAATTCCCAGCCTTTGTCTCCCTGGAGCCATGTCTCCGTGATGCTAATTATAACATATTCATTAATTGCTACTTGTGCATTTATTTCGACCACCTTATTATGAGTACTCTTCATAATGAGGCACAGAGGCTCCAGGCTTGTTATTTTAACACATTGTGACCCTTTAGAAGTTTGCTGTAATATTTTTGATTTTTGCCGTGGGTTTCTCTGCCCTCCACCTTTACCTTTATTCTTTCGCTTCGGCGCCCATTCTACTTCCCTCCGTCTCCCGTCGCCCTGCCATATTACATTAAACACTCCCCAACAACCGGAGCAAATAGTCCCCCTTGGATATCGGTTCTGGTCCTGCCCAGGTGCAGACCTTCCGGTTGAGTTCTGCTCCCACCTCCCCCAGAACCGGTTCCAAAGTCCCAGGAACTTGATTCCCTCCCATCTGCACCACATTTCAAGCCACGTATTCATCTGAGCTATCCTGCGATTCCTGCTCCGACTAGCAGGTGGCACTGGTAGCAATCATGAGTTTGCGACCTCTGAGGTCCTACTTTTTAATTTAACTCCGAGCTCCCTGAATTCAGCTTGTCGGTCCTCAGAAAGAGTGTGTCAGAGAGTGACAGAGACTCAAACACATAAAGAAATACAGGGCTCTCTAAAGACGGAGAGTGAGGAGCACAGATACATTTCACAATCCCATTTCTTTGTCAGTTGAGGGAGTGACAGAGTTACAGATTCAATAGAAGGCATTTGAGTCTCACTGAGCAGGATGGGAGAAAATCGGTGTTATATTCAAGAATTACCAGGACTGCGGTTTGAAACCACGCTGGTATAAACCCCATTGGATCTTAAATGCAACGACTTATACACTTGGCCATTCTGGACTGGTGAACCTTCACATTCTATCTCTGTGAGAATCTGGGCTTGAGATCCACCCTCACAGACACACGCATACACAGAGGTTTTCAGTGAGCATTTCAGAATATTGATAGTAATATTGACACTGGGGCAACTCACTCCTCTTTTTTGAATAATGCTGTGGGAATGTTCACATTCACCGGAGAAAGCAGACGGAGCTTCAATTTAACATTTCATGCAAAAGTCAACAGCTTCAACAATGCAATATTCCCCAAGTACTGCACTTGACTGTCAGCGAAGAATATATGCTCAAGTCTCAGGAGTGGGACTTGAAGTCTAAAATGCTGCCGCTGAACCATAGCCGATAACAAATGTCACAACCGTATTATATTCCCCAAGTCTTTTTTAAAAGTTCCAAAACATACCAAATTCATGGTGATGATATGCACAGACAGTTGCACATAAACAGTGACATACATGCAGTTAGACAGACCCAGAGACACACAGACACACACATAACCAAAAATATACACGCATCAACGTACATAAATAGAGTGCCTTAGACATTAGAGGGATAAACAGGCTGAATCACTGTCGGTAATTTGGAAGATTTTTGGGTTTTTCTATCCGTATGTATCGTGGATATTGCAGATGAATGAAAATGAGAAAAAAGTGTCAGTGTTGAAAGGTGTGTGACGTTATTTCATCTTTCTCAGGTCAGTTTTGCAGGAATCTGGTAAAATTGTGAAATGGTATGAAAGATGCTGAAATCCGTAGACGACAAGATTCGAACCTGCGTGGGAAAACCCCAATGGATTGTTTGTCCGTCGCCTTCACCACCCAGCCACGACTATTGAGTTGCTGCATTTTTAAATCTTACTCAGATATAACACAATCATCCATCTCTCTGCATCAGAACGCCACAGAGTCCTGAAAAAGTCTCCGTTTCCTAAGAATTGGAAGAGCCAATCTCCTCTTGCTGTATTTTTACTCTTCTATGTTGCTCTGGAACATTTAATATGAATCTATACCGAATAACAGAAGTACAATTCTACATTTCGAAAATGCTTCCTCCTGCGTGACAGCCGGGGATACTCACGACTTTTCTAACGAGGAACTGACGAGTGTAGATTTTGAGACAGCAGGAATCAAGCTGTGAAAAATACTGGACGCCATGAGAAAGAGACAGCCACATTGAGATATAGACACAAACAGAGAAACAGGGAGAGACAGACAGTGAGCTCGAGAAATAGAGAGAGAGCAAGTGTGAGACTGAGAGGGATAGGCAGACTGAGTGAGACAAAGACTCAAACACACACAAACACTGAGATGTGTTTCATAAAGTAAGGGAGGCAAATAGTAATGTAAAGCCAGAGACAAAGAAAAAGAAATGGACAAAGAGAGCGACAAAGTGAGAGAGAGATATAGTGATAGAGAAGATAGCGAGAGAGAGACAGAGATAAAAACAGAAAATGATGGAAATACTCAACAGGTTAGCGACACAGGGTCGAACAGAGACAGGCAAAGAGAGACAGACAGGCAGAGACATCGACAGACAATGATGATGGGAAAGAGAGAGGCAGTCAGACAGAGAGACTGAGAGAATCCCATTGGAACTAGCTGGACACTGTGAGAAAGACACGGGCAGATTTAGAGACCGAGACAAACAGAGAAACAGGGAGAGACTGAGTGAGTCAGAGAGAGGCAGAGTGAGGGAGACAAAGACTCAAACACGCAAACACATGCACAGATCTCTAAAGAGACAGAGGTAGAGAGTGAGGCAGAGGCTGAGAGACACAGATACGTTTCACGATTCCATTTCTTTATCAGTTTAGAATGTCATAGAGTTACAGTAAAATGCAGATTCAACAGATTCTGACTGCAGTTGAACAGCGCCTTGGTGAGGCCTCAACTGGAATATTGTGTTCAGTTTGGTCTCCTAATCTGAGGAAGGACGTTCTTGCTATTGAGGGAGTGCAGCGAAGGTTCACCAGACTGAATCCCGAGATGGCTGGACTGTCATATGAGGAGAGACTGGATCAACTGGGTTTATATACATTGGAGCTTAGAAGGATGAGAGGGGATTTCATAATAACGTAAAGATTCTGGCGGGACGGGACAGGTTCGATGCGGGTGACTTGTTCCCGATGTTGGGGAAATCCAGAACCAGGTGACAGAGCCTTATGAGTGCCATGTCTCCGTGGTGCCAATTATATCATATTCATTAATTGCTGCCTGTGCAGTTAATTTGTCCACCTTATTACGAATACTCCTCGCATTGAGGCACAGAGCCTTCAGGCTTGTCTTTTTAACACAGTTTGTCCCTTTAGACTTTTGATGCAATGTGGCCCTTTTTGAAAGGAATGACAAGGGTGTATGCGGTTACAGGAGGACGTGAGCGGAAACAAACATAATACGACGGGAAGAGTACATACGTGATGGACCAGTATGAGATCAAAAAGAATGGAAATATAAGGGGAATATCTTTATCCATGTGCCAGAGAGAAGGAATCCTAACTGTAGCTCCACACCCAGTTGAAGATGGTTGCAAGGATAGCTGCGGGTTTGACAATACTACGGAAGGATGTGTCGTTGGAATAAACCCTGCCCAAACTGAACCCACACATTACAACTATCAAGGGCGAGGAGAATATTGTGCGGTAACGAGCCTGGGAACTTACGTTATTCCAAAACTGTTGGTGGCAGTGGGAAGAGCACGCATGACATACCAGGAAGACAATGACATGAAATATAAGCGATGAGATTCAGCAAGATTTTGATGTTTGCATGTAAGAGCAAGTGCAATCAATTCCCCTGTTTCTTGAATAATTAACTGAGCTCAAGAAATAACATTAAAAGATACTAAGAGCTGAAGGATTAAGCAAAATAACTGGACAGTGAAATAAAGGATAACCTGAAAAACCCGCCTTGGTACTTGAGATTATACATCCCTGGATAACGATCATTTCACATAACCAAGTGGCAGTGCAGATAGTAATAGCCTTGATTTGGTTGGTGATGTTATCTAACAAGTGCAACGATAGGCGAGGCTTAAAGGGAGCTGGGAACGGACACAGATAACATAAAATGTGAATTGTATAGCAAGATAGGAGTTAAATAAAAAGAATCATAAAAACGTGTATTTGGAATTGCCAATTGAGCCAGATTGGAGGAATCGCTGTACCAATCAATCATGTATTAATCAATCAGCATGTATTAATTGTAATTTGCGTAAATATAATTACGTAATGCTATAATTTGAAACTGAATTAAGTAAGATGACTCTGGCAGTATCTTCGAGCATTCCTTCAAGGGTAGCTCCCCTGCGGGCTTGTATTAATAAAACCTGCATTTCGTTTTAGGCTAACAGAATCCGAGTGGTGGTTTGAAGTTAACCCTAACAAGGTTAGAGAGATAGGGAGAGCTGTAGGAGCTCGAGGATTTTAGAGAGATAGGGAGTGGTGTAGGTCTGGAGGAAGTTACAGAGATAGGGAGGGTTGTCGGGGCTGGAGGAGTTTAGAGATAGGGAGGGGCGGGGCCATCGAGGGAATTGAACACGAGGCTGGGAATTTTAAAATCAGCGCCTCGCTGGGGCCGAGGAGGCAGGAGAAGTGCAGGAACACAACCCCCTCACTAACTACCCTGCACAAACCCTCATCATCTGTTAAATCACCTGGAGTTCCACCGACACTCCTCCCCCTCTCTCATGGTATGTATCTACTCACTGCCTCTCTCAAAGCTTATCTCCTATTGACAATCCGTGTGAGTGCCCTCGTTGTCCCAGAATTGTTCCCCGTGGACACCGACTGACATTCCCCGTGCCTCCGCCGCCCTCCTCCTGTTCTGTGACGGCCGACAAATTCAGGTTGTGTTCCAGTCAGCAAGCAAAAGATCGGGGCAGCGGGGGAGGGAGGGCTCGTATAAATTAAAACACGTGGCGGGCCGGTTAGGGCTTGAGGGGCCGTTTCAGGCCCACAGGCCATATGTTTCACACCCCTGATCAACCCTGTCAATCCCTGTAAGAATTATTATGGTTTGAAATGAGATCACCTCTCATTCTTCCAAACTGGAAAGAACATAGGCCGAATCTACTCAATCTCTGCTCACAGGACAATCCCCCATCCCAGGAATCAGTCTGGTGAACCTTCATTGCCATCCTCAGTGGCAAGTACATCCTTCCTTAGGGAAACAATCAAAACTGTAAACAATCCTCCAGGTGTAGTCTCACCAGGGTCCTATATAATTGTAGTAAATCGTCCAAGAGCAAGTTAATATTTAAATGGAGAAAGATTGCAAAATGCCACAGTACAGTAGGACCTGGGGTTACTTGTGCATGAAACACAAAAGGATTGTATGCAGGTACAGCTAGTGATCAGGAAGGCCAATGGTATCTTGACCTTTATTGCAAAGGGGATGGAGTATAAAAGCAGGGAAGTCTTGTTACAGCTACATACGGTTTTGGTGAGGCCACACCTGGAAAAATGCGTGCAGTTCTGGTTTCCATATTTACGAAAGGATATAATTGCTTTGGAGGCAGTTCATAGAAGGTTCACTAGGTTGATATAAGGGGTGAGCAGGTTTACTGATGAGGAAAGGTTGTGTAGTTTGGGCCTCTACTTATTGGAATTCAGAAAAATGAGAGGTGATCTTATCGAAACGTATAAGATTATGAGGGGGTTTGACAAGGTGGATGCAGAGCTGATGTTTCCACAGATGGGGGAGACTCGAACGAGAGGGCATGATCTTAGAAGCAGGGGCCGCCCATTTAAAACAGATGAGGAGGAATTTCTTATCTCAGAGGGTTGTAAATCTGTCGTACTCGCTGCCTCAGAGAGCTATGGAAGCTGGGACATAAAATAAATTTAAGACAGGAATAGTTTCTTAAATGATAAGGGGAGAAGGGGTTATGGGGAGCGGGTGGGTATGTAGAGCTGAGTCGATGATCAGATCAGCCATGATCTTATTGAATGGCGGAGCAGGCTCGATGGGCCGTATGGCCTACTCCAGTTCCTATTTCTTATGTTCTTATTTTTACTATTATCCGCAAATACTTTTGCAATAAACAACATAAAATTTGGTTTCTTAATTGCTTGCTGTTCCTGCATATTAACTTTCAGTGATTCGTGTACAAGGACACCAAAATCCATCTGAACACCAGCATTTCCCAATCTCACACCATTTCCAGTAGCTGTTTCCAGTGCACTTTGGCTAAATCACATCTCAGCTTAGTAAAATTGTCTTTTCCCCAATTGAGAACCTTTATTCCTGGTCTATCTTCGTCCTTTTCCATACCTACCCGGAATCTAACTGAATTACGATTACTAGCACCAATGCTCACCCACTGATACCCCATCCACCTGCCCAGCTTCAGTCCCTAATACTAAGTCCAGAACTACCGCCTCTCTTGTTGAGTAGGCAACGTACTTGCTAAAATGTTCTGCTGGTTGCTGACCCCTCTGCGACGGGAAATAGGTAATTCCGATCCACTCTATCTCGGCCCCTCATTATTTTATACACCTCATTAACGTCAGCCCTCAGCCTCCTCTGTTCCAAATAAAACAAACTATTAAGAAGGTTGGTGGGCTGCAGAAGGTTACAGAGATAGGGAAGGGTGAGTCCCTGGAGAGATTTGAACAAGAGAATGCGTATTTTAAAGGCTGATGCCACCAGCCATCTTGCCCAGCACAGAATGTGACTCACTACCAAAAGAAATGATGTTACATTAACTATTAGAAATGGGTATTGAGAGGAAATCAATCTCTGTCCCTTTAACTAACAGCGACATGGAAAGAGGTTAATGAATGACCTCTAAATACCTGCTCCACTTGGCACTGAAGTGTCTGAAACTCATAATAGGAACTCAGAAATGGAAATAAAATACTGACAGATGTTAAACTGTTTTGTTGACAAAATAAATCTCGATTTAACTTTTAAAAGATAAAAGTTGACACATACTCACCCGATAGGCCGACTCAGGATCCACCCCTCAAGCAACGCGATTGGTTGCAGAACACGCTGCTCCCTTGGCCCACCAGTCTCCAACCTTTCTTCCTGTTGGATCCCAGGGCAATGAATCAACACTCGGCAACATAATGCTGCCACATTAAGTTAAGGGGCTCGGAGGAAGAATTAAAATGAGGCGGTGAATCTGAGTTAAGAAATAAAATTTGAAAAGCATGATTAAATGAACGAGGAGAGACAATATAAACTAAAGGGTACAATCCTAAAGGGGGGTGCATGAACCGTGAGACCTGAAGGTATATGTGGACAAATCGCTGAAGTGACAGGACTGGTTGGGAAAGCAGTTAAAAAAGCTGACAGGATCCTGGGCATCACAGAGTACAAAAGCAAGGAGAATATGATGAACCTTTGTAAAACACTGGTTGGGCCTCAACTGGAGCATTACGTCCAATTCTGGGCACCGCCAATTGGGATGGGATACCCGTAGAGAGGATGCAGAAGAGATTGACAAGAATGATTCACGAGATGAGGGACTTCAGTTACGTGACATGACTGGAGAAGCTGGGGTTGTTCTCCTTGGAGCAGAGAACTTTGAGAGGAGAATTGATTGAGGTGTTCAAAATCATGACGGGTCGGGACAGAGTGGATAGAGAGATACTATTCCCATTCGTGGAAGTGTCAAGAACCAGAGGAGACGGATTTAAGGTGAATGAGCAGAAGAACCAAAGGCGACGTAAGAAAAAGCTATTTCATGCAGCGAATCATCAGGATCTGGAATGCACGGCCTGAAAGGATGGTGCAGGGAGACTCAATCACAGCTTTCAAAAGGGAATTGGATAAGTATCTGAAAGAAAACATTTGCAGGGATGGGGGAAAGGGCGGGGCAGTGGGACTAGCTGAAAGCCGGCAATTGCTCGACCGGCCGAATGGCCTTCCGTGATGTAACCGTTCTCTGATTGTGTGAGCAGAACTCTGTTCCCTGACACAATCTAGAGCCTTCCTGATTGTGAGCACCCCTGTTAAACCCGTCGACCTCATCCTCAAATATATTCAATGATCCAGCCTCCACAGCTCTCTGGGGCAGAGAATTCCACAGATTTGCAAGAAGAAATTCCTCCTCATCTCAGTTTTAAATGGTCTGAGGAGAAAGGTTGCATTTCTAAATAGATACTGGGATGCTTTGGGCACTGAAACATGTTCATTCCGGCAACTATTTTTCGTTTCTGATTATCTTAATAACCACTATATATGGGCTGGAGATTAAAATCTTTTATAAATGTTAAACAAATTATCTTCGTTTCAAACACAGTTTGTCGAATATTTGATTCCTCGCACTGCCATTTTGATTCAGTGAGTAGCAAAGCACATGCGCCGGCATCTTGGTGCAGAAACAAAGTGAATGATGTCAGTGTCTGGAACTGAAACCAAACAGTCAGTACCTTCAGGGGAGGGGAACCAGTGTTAGTAGAACTGAACCCAGCCAGAGTCAGCACCTTCAGGGGTGGGGAACCAGTGAGTGTAGAACTGAACCCAGCCAGAGTCAGCACCTTCAGGGGAGGGGAACCAGTGAGTGTTGAGCTGAACCTAGCCAGAGTCAGCACCTTCAGGGGAGGGGAACCAGTGAGTGTAGAACTGAACTCAGCCAGATTTAGCACCTTCAGGGGAGGGGAACCAGTCAGTGTAGAACTGAACCCAGCCAGAGTCAGAACCTTCAGGGGAGGGGAACCAGTCAGTGTAGAACTGAACCCAGCCAGATTCAGAACTTCAGGGGAGGGGAACCAGTGAGTGTAGAACTGAACCAAGCCAGATTCAGAAACTTCAGGGGAGGGGAACCAGTAAGTGTAGAACTGAACCCAGCCAGAGTCAGTACCTTGCGGGACCAGTGATTGATTGGTGCCATGGCCCGACCCCCGCCACTGATTGGTGGGAAGCAGCGCGCTGGGTGGGCTGGTTACCCGCGCCGCCTCGCGATTGGCTGCGGGCTGAGTGTTGCGGGCGGGCGGTTGGGGGGTTTGTTGGTGGGCTCCGCTCGCAGCCTTTGAGCTCGGGGCCCTGGTGAAACGGGGCGGAGTTGTGCGCAGGTGCGGGGCCAGCCTATGGTGGGAAATTAGCTACTGACGGACGAGGTTTTGCCACCCCCGTGGAGGATGGATGAGCAGCCCGGGCAGTGCTCCCAGCCTCCCTGAGGACTCAGACACTCATGGACACGCGCGGGTGTTGAGATTTGGCCGCCGAATCGGTGGGTGGCGGCTGCGGGTCACCTTCGGGTGGGGACGGGCCTTGGTTCCTGTCGGGAGTTGCCAGGAGTTTGGCCGCCATCTTTGGGCAGCACGGGTCCGCCCGCCACTGGGGCGGGGCTTCCTCGACGTCACAATAATTTCCATTGTGCCGCTGCAGAGCAGGGAGCATGCGCGGCGTCCATCTTACTGCAGGGAGCAGGTGCAGGATGGGGACCAGTGAAAAGAATGCATGAGAATATCAGAAAAAGCAGATGAGTCGGCCCTTTGGCCCTCGAGTTTGCCGCCATTCAATAAGATGATGACTGCAGCATCTGGGGTGGTTCTCCTTGGAGTAGTGACGATGCAGGGCAGGTTTAACAGAGGTGCTCACAATCAGGAAGGCTTTAGATTTAATCAGAGAACAGAGTTATTCTGCTCACACAATCAGAGAATGCTTACAGCAGGGAAGGCCGTTCGGCTCGTCGAGCCGTTGCCTACTCCCAGCTAGTCCCACTGCCCGCCCTTTCCCCCAGCCCTGCAAATGTTTTCTTTCAGATACTTATCCAACTTTCTTTTTTTTTTAAAGCTGTGATTGAGTCTGCCTCCACCACCCTTTCCAGCCGTTCATTCCGGATCCTAACCACTCGCTGCGTAAAATAGATTTTTCTGATGTCACCTTTGGTTCTTTTGCCAATCACCTTAAATACGTCTCTTCTGGTTCTCAACACTTCTGCCAGTGGGACCAGTATCTCTCTATCTACTCTGTCCAGATCTCTCATGATTTTGAACAGTTCTCTGCTCCAAGGCATACAACCCCAGCTTCTCCAGTCAATCCACGTAACTGAAGTCCCTGATCTCGTGAATCATTCTTGTCAATCTTTTCTGCACCCTCTCTAAGGCCTTCACATCCTAATGTGAGGTGCCCAGAATTGGAAACAATGATCCAGTCGAGACCGAACCAGTGTTTTATAACGGTTCATCATAATCTCCTTGCTTTGGTACTCTGTGATGCCCAGGATCCTGTAAGCTTTTTTAACTGCTTTCTCAACCTGTCCTGTTACTTCAGTATCTTGTGCACATATACCCGCAGGTCTCACTGTTCATGCACCCACTTTCAGATTGTACCCTTTAGTTTATATTGCCTCTCCTCATTCATTTAATCATGCTTTTTTAATTTTATTTCTTCACTCAGATTCACGGCCTCATTTTATTTCTTCCTCCGAGGCCCTGAACTTCATCTGGCAGCATAATGTTGGCGAGTGGTGATTGATTGCCCTGGGAACTAATAGGAAGAGAGATCAGAGGCCGGAGGGCCCAGGGAGAACCGTGTTCTGCAACAATCACGTGCTGGAGGGGTGGATCCTGAGTCGGCCTGTCAGGTGAGTCTGTGTGAACCCTGTTTAACAATTCATGTTTTAAAAGTTAAAACGAGATTTCTTTTGTCAACAAAACAGCTTTAAATTTGTCAGTAGTTTGTTTTCCTGGAGTTCCTATTATGAGTTTCAGACACTTCAATGCCAAGTGGACCAGGTGTTTCAAGATCTTTCATGTCCCTCTTTCCATCTCGCTGTGAGTGAAAGGGACAGAGATTGACTTCCCCGCATTATGCATTTGTAGTAGTTAAAGTAACATCCTTCTTGTTGGTAGTGAGTTACATTCTGTGCGGGGTGGTGGCATCAGCCTTTAAAATAATCATCCTCTTTTTCAAATCTCTCCAGGGTCTCACCGTTCCCTATCTCTGTAACCTCCTCCAGCCCATCAACCCACTTAATAGTTTGTTTTCTTTGGAACAGAAGAGGCTGTGGGAAGACCATAATGAGGTGTATAAAATTATGATAAGCCCAGATAGAGTGGATAGGAAGGACCTATTTCCATTCGCAGTGGGGTCAGCAACCAGCAGAACTACTTAGCCAGTACGTAGCAAGCCCAACAAGAGAGGGGGACGTTCTGGACTTAGTATTAGGGACTGAAGCTGGACAGTTGGACGGGGTATCAGTGGGACAGCATTCTGGTGCTGGTGTTCGTAATTCAGTTAGATTTCGGGTAGTTATCGAAAAGGACAACGATAGATCAGGAATAAATGTTCTCAATTGGGGAAAAGCCAATTTTACTAAGCTGAGTTGTGAATTAGCCAAAGTGGACTGGAAACAGCTACTTGAAATGGTGAGAGATTGGGAAACGTTGGTGTTCAGAGGGACTTTGGTGTCCTTGTAATCGAGTCACTGAAAGTTAATATGCAGGTACAGCAAGCAACGACGAAAGCAAATGGATTGATTGCCTTTATTGCAAGAGGATTTGAGGACAAGAGTAATGACATCTTACTGCAATTATATAGGACCCTGGTGAGACGCCACCTGGAGTATTGTGTACAGTTTTGGCTGCTTAGCTAAGGAAGGATGTACTTGCCATTGAGGTTGGCAACGAAGGTTCACCAAACTGAATTACTGGGATGGGAGGATTGTCCTATGAGGAGAGATTGCACAGACTAGGCATGCATTCTCTCGAGTTTAGAATAATGAGAGATGATCGCATTGAAACATACAAAAAGCTTACAGTGCGTGACTGGATAGATGCAGGGATGATGTTTCCTCTGGCCGAGGAGTCGAGTACGAGGGGTCACAGTCTCAAAATAAGGGGTTGGCCATTTAGAACTGAGATGAGCAGAAACTTACTCACTCATTAATCTTTGTAATTCTCTACCCCAGACGGTGTGGAGGCTCTGTCTTTGAGTATATTCAAGACAGATCGAGAGATTCATATATATTATGGGAATGAAGGGATATGGAATAGTGCAGGAAAGTGGACTTGAGGTAGAAGATCAGCCATGATATCATTGAATTGAAGCGCGGGCTCGAGGGGCCGAATGGCATACTCCAGCTCTAAGAAAACCTATGTTCTTATGTTGAAGTAAAATCAGTCTCAGAGCAGTGGGAGGCATTCAAGGAGTTGAAAATGAAGTTTCAGAAGAAGTAGGTTATCTTAAAGGAAAAGGATTAGACTTATAAATCTAGAGCCCCCTGGATGGCAACATAAGATATAGGAACAGGAGTAGGCCATATGATCCCTCGAGCCTGCTCCGCCATTCAATGAGATCATGGCTGATCATCGCCCTCAACTCCACTTACCCGCCTGATATCCATATCCATAGATTCACCGAGAGTCCAAAAATCTATCTATCTCAACCTTGAATATACTGAGCACCAAAGCACTCTGGGGGAGAGAATGCCAAAAATTCACAACCCTCTGAGTGAAGATATTCCTCCTCGTCTCTGTCTTAAATGGCCGACCATTATCTTGAGACTGTGCTCCTAGTTCTCGACAGTCCAGCCAGGGGAATCAACCTCTCAGCATCTAACCTGTCAGTTCCCTTTAGAACCCAGTATGTTTCAATGAGATCACCTCTAATTATTCTCAACTCGAGAGTGTATAGGCCCATTCTACACACTATCTCATCATCAGACAGCCCTCCCATCCCAGGAATCAGTCTTACGAAACTATGTTGAACCGTCTGCAAATCAAGTTTTTCCGTCCTGAGATAAGGAGACCAAACTGTGCCCAGTACTCCAGGTGTGGTCTCAACAAGGCCCTGTACAGTTGTAGCAAGACCTCCTTACTCTTGTACTCCAAACCCTTGCAATAAAGGACAAACCATTTGCCGGCCTTATTGCTTGCGTACCTGCATGCTCACTTTCTGTGTGTCTTGCACGAGGACACCCCAAATCTCTCTGAACACCAACGTTTAAAGGTTTCTCATCAATTAAAAGATATTCTGTTTTCTATTGTTCCTACCAAAGTGAATAACCTCACATTTCCCTGCATTATACTCCATCTGCCACCTTACTGCCCACTCACATAGTTTATATATATATCGTGCAGACTCTTGTGTTCTCACAGCTTACTGTCCCACCTAGTTTTGTATCATCAGCAAATTTAGATACATTACACTCGGTTCTTTCATCCAGGTCATTAATCATAAAATCATCGAAATTTACAGCATGGCAGGAGACCATTTCAGCCTACTGTGTCCGTGCCGGCCGACAAACAGCTATCCAGCCGAATCGCACTCTCCAGCTCTCGGTCCGTAGCCCTGTAGCTGATGGCACTATAAGTGCACATCCAAGTATTTGTAAATGTGGTGAGAGTTTCAGCCTCTACCATCCTTTCAGGCAGTGAGTTCCAGACCCCTACAAACCTCTGGGTGAAGACATTTCCCTTTGTATCACCTCTAAACCAATTACTTTAAATGTCTGCGCCCTTGTTGCTGATCCCTCTGCCAAGAGAAATAGGTCGTTCGTATCCACTCTATCCAGGCCCCTCATGATTTAATACACTTCCATCAGATCACCCCTCAGTGTCCTCTGTTCCAAAGAAAACAGACCCAGAATCTCCAATCTTTCCTCATAGCTAAAATTCTCCAGTCCAGGCAACATTCTTGTAAATCTCCTCTGTACCCTTTCCAGTACAATGACATCTTTCCTGTAATATAGCGACCAGAACTGCACACATATTCCAACTGCGGCCTAACCAGGTCAAGCATAACCTCCTAGCTCTTGTATTCCATGCCTCGACTAATAAAGATCATTCTTCCATATGCCTTCTTAACCACCTTATCTACCTGGCCTGCCAGCTTCAGGGATCTGTGGACCTGCACTCCAAGGTCCCTTTGTTCCTCGACAATTTACAGTGTTGTACCATTAAATGTGTAATCCCTTGCCTTGTTAGACCTCCCCAAATACATTACCTCACACTTTTCCGGATTGAATTCCATTTGCCACTTTACTGCCCGCCTGACCTGAATATTTCCAGCTTCCTGCAGTGTGCAGTTTTCTTTTTAATTCTCAACAACACAGCCTATTTTAGTGTCATCTGCAAACGTCTTCATCGTACCCCCAACATTGAATTACAAGTCATTGATATGTACCACAAAAAACAAGGGATCCAGCACTGAGCTCTGCAGAATCCCACTGGAAACTTCCTTCCAGTCACAAAAACAGCGAATGGCCTGCTCCTGCAACTATTTTCTATGTTTCTGTGACCCAACTTCCACACCTCTCTGAGGTAGCAAATTCCACAGATTTATAACCCTTTGATAGAAGACATTCCTCCTCATCTCAGTTTTAAATGGGTGGCCCCTTATTCTAAGATGATGCCCTCTACTTCGAGTCTCCCCCATCAGTGGAAACATCCTCACTGCATCCACCTTGTCCCGCCCCCACATAATCTTATACGTTTCGATAAGATCACCTCTCATTCTTCTGAATTCCAATGAATAGAGGCCCAAACGACTCACACTTTCATCATAAGTCATCCCCCTCATCCCCGAAACCTTCTCCGAACTGCCTCCAAAGCAAGTCTATCATTTCATAAACATGGATCTGGAAGGCCAAGATTCCATTCGCTTTCCTGATCACTTGCTGTACCTTCATACTGTCCTTTTCTGCTTAATGCACAAGTACCCCCAGGTCCCGCTGTACTGCAGCACTTTGCAATCTTTCTCCATTTATATAATAACTTGCTCTTTGATTTTTTTTCTGCCAAAGTGCATGACCTCACACTTTCTAATATTATACACTCTCTGCCAAATGTTTTCCCATTCACTTAGCCTGTCCATGTCCTTTTGCAGATTTTATGTGCCCTCACACATTGCTTTTCCTCCCATCTTTGTATCGTCAGCAAACTTGCCAATGTTACACTCAGTCCCTTCTTCCAAGTCCTTTAATATAGAATGTAAATAGTTGGGGTCCCAGCACTGATCCCTGCAGCACTCCACTAGTTACTGGTTGCCAATCAGAGAATGAACCATTTATCTGACTCTTTGTTTTCTGTTAGTTAGCCAATCCTCTATCATTGATGAGATATTAGCCCCAACCGCGTGAACTTTTATCTTGTCCAGTAACCTTTTACGTGGTACCTTGTCAAATGCCTTCTGGAACGCCAAATACACTACACTCACTGGTTCCCCTTTATCCACCCTGTTTGTTACATCCTCAAAGAATTCCAGCAAATTTGGCAAACATGTCTTCCCTTCATAAATCCATGCTGACTCTGCCTGACCGAATATTGCTTTTCCAAATATCCTGCTTCTGCTTCTTTAATAATGGACTCCAACATTTTCCCAACCACAGATGTCAGGCGAACTGGTCTCACGTTTCCTGCTTGTTGTCTGCCTCCTTTTTTAAATAAGGGCATTACATTTGCAGTTTTCCAATTGCTGGTACCTCCCCAGAATCCAGGGTTTTTTTGTAAATTACAACCAATGCATCCACTGTCCCTCTGCTCCTTCTCTTAAGACCCGAGGATGCAAGCCATCAGGTCCAGGAGATTTATCCGCCTTTAATCCCAATATCTTACTGAGTACCACCTTCTTAGTGGTTGTGTTAATTTCCTCCCCCCTGTAGCCCCTTGACTGTCCACTGTTGGGATATTGTTAGTGTCCTCCACCGTAAAGACCGACAGAAAATATTTATTCAGTGTTTCTGCCATCTCCATGTTCCCCATTACTAATTACCTGATCTCATCCTCGAATAGACCAACATTTACTTTAGCCATTCTTTTGCTTTTTATATACCTATAGAAACTCTTGCTATCTGTTTTTATATTTTGTGCTAGTTTACTTTCATAGTCTATCTTCCCTTTCTTAATCATTTTTTAATCATTCTTTGCTGGCTTTTAAAAGCTTCCTAGTCTTCTGTCCTCCCACTAGTTTTAGCCATTTTGTATGCCCTTGTTTTTAATTGGATACCGTCCTTTATTTCTTCAGTTAGCCACGGATGGCTATCTTTTCTTTTACACCCTTTCCTCCTCCCTGGAATATATTTGACTTGAGAGTTGTGCAATATATCCTTCAATGGACACCTCTGTTCATCAACCGACCTACACTTTAATCTATTTTCTCAGTCCACATTACGCAACTCTGCCCTCATGCCTACATAGTCTCCTTTACTGAAGATTAGTACGCTGGTTAGAGATCCATCGTTCTCACCCATCAACTGAATTTCAAATTCAGATCATGCTATGATCACTCAGTCCAAGGGACTCTTTACTCGGAGATTGTTTAGTAAGCCTGTCTCATTACACAGGACCAGATCTAAGATAGTCTGCCCCCTGGTTGGTGCCATTCCATACTGCTGAAGGAACCCATCCCTTATGCACTCTATGAACTCAAGGCTACCCTGACCAATTTGATTTGTCCAATCAATATGGAGGTTAAAATCACCCATGATTATTGCTGTTCCCTTTTTACAAGCCCCTACTATTTCCTGGTTTATGCACTGACCAACAGAGTAGCTATTGTTCGGGGGCCGAGAGACTACAGCCAAGAGTGACTTTTTCCGCTTTTTGTTCCTTATCTCCACCCAAACTGTTTCAACATCCTGATCATTTGAGCCAATATCGTTTCTTAATATTGCAGTGCTCCCATCGTTTATCAATAGAGCTACCCCACCTCCTTTTCCTTTCTGTCTGTCCTTCTGGATTGTCCAGTACCGCTGAATATTTAATTCCCAGAACTGGACACCATGCAGCCACGTCTCTGTAATGGCGATCGGATCATACCCATTTGTATCTATTTGTGTCGTCAACTCATACATTTCGTTACAAATGCTACGTGCATTTCGACAACGTGCCTTTAAGTTTGTTTTTTAACACTTGTTTCCTGCTTGTTTCCTCTCTTCTTCAAACTCACTTTCGTTATTTTTGCTTTCTATTGTAGCTTTACTCCCCTCCCTACTGAATCTAATTTCAGGTTCCCATCCCCCTGCCAAGCTAATTTAAACTCTCCCCAACAGCACCAACAAATCACCACCCCCCCGCGAGGATATTAATCCCGGCTCTGTTGAGGTGCAACCCGTCTAGTTTGTACAGGTCCCACCTCCCCCAGAAGCGGTCCCACTACACCAGAAAACAAACGCCCTCCCGCCTGCACCATCTCTCCAGCCACGCATTCATCTGCTCTATCGACCTGTTTCTGTACTCACTCGCTCGTGACATCGGGAGGAATCCGGTGATTACTAGCTTTGAGGTCCCGCTTTTTAATCGCTCTCCATACTCCCTAAACTTTGCCTGCTGGAGAGAGGAGGGAGGGGAACCAGTGAGCGTGGAACTGAATCCAACCAGAGTCAGCACCTTCAGGGGAGGGGAACCTGTGAGTACAGAACTGAACACAGCCAGAGTCAGTACCTTGAGGGGAAGGGAATCTGTGAGTGTATAACTGAACCCAGCCAGAGTCAGCACCTTCAGGGGAGGGGAAAATGTGAGTACAGAACTGAACCCAGCCAGAGTCAGTACCTTGAGGGGAGGGGAACCTGTGAGTGTAGAACTGAAACCAGCCAGTGTCAGCACCTTCAGGGGATGAGAGGGGGTCCAGTGAGTGTAGAACTGATTCCAGCCCGAGACAGCACCTTAAGGGGTGGGGACAGAGGGTAGGGAGGGGAACCAGTGAATGCAGAACTGAAACCAGACAGATTCAGCATCTTCAGGGTAGGAAAGGAGAGGCAGTTGAGAGAAGGTTGATTCCGGAAATGAGAGGGTTGACTTATAACGAAAGGTTTAATATGTTGGGTCTCTATTCATTGGAATTGAGAACATAGAAAAGTGATCTTATCAAAACATATAAGATTATGAGGGGGCGTGTCAAGGTGGTTGCAGAGAGAATGTTTCACTGATGGGGGAGACTAGAACTAGAGGGCATAATCTTGGAACAAGGGGCCCCATTTAAAACTGAGATGAGGAGAAATTTCTTCTGAGGGTTTTGGATGTCTGGTACTCGTTGCCTCGGAGAGCTGTGGAAGCTGGGACATTGTCTAAATTAAATCAGAAATAGACACTTTTTTAAACGATATGGGGTTATTGGGAGCGGGCAGGGAAGGGGACCTGAGTCCATGATCGGATCAGCCATGATTGTATTAAATGGCGGTGCAGGTTCGAGGGACCTCTGTCCTCCCATCAGTTTTGGCCACTTTGTAAGCTTTTGTTTTTAATAGGATACCATCCATTATTTCTTCAGTTAGACACAGATGGCTATCTTTTCTTTTACACCCTTTCCCCCTCACTGGAATATATTTTTCTTGAGAGTTGTGAAATATCTCCTGAAATGTACGACTCTATTCATCAACCATCCTGCACTATATTCTATTTTCCCAGTCCACTTTAGCTAAATCTGCCCTCATACCTTTGTAGTCTCCTTAATTTAAGCTCAGTACGCTGGTTAGAGATCCAATTTTCTCGGCCGCCATCCGAACTTGAAATTCAACCATGATATCATCACTAATTCCAAGGGGATCCTTTACTAGGAGATTGTTTATTGATACTGTCTCATTACACAGGACCAGACCTAAGATAGCCAGCACAATCAGAGGGAGAGGAAACCATTGATTGTAGAACTGAACCCAGCCAGAGTCAGCACCATCCAGGGAGCGAAACCAATGAGTGGAACTGAACCCAGCCAGAGTCAGTACCTTCAGCGGAGGAGAGGGAGGGGAACGAGTGAGTGTAGAACTGAACCCAGCCAGAGTCAGTACCTTCAGGGGAGGGTGACCAGTGAGTGTAGAAATGAACCCAGCCAGAGTCAGTACATTCAGGGGAGGGGAACCAGTTAGTGGATCTGAACCCAGCCAGAGTTAGCACCTTCAGAGGAGGAGAGGGATGGGAACTAGTGATTGAAGGCTGATTCCGGAAATGAATGGGTTGACTTATGAGGATATGTTGAGTAGGTTAGGCCTGTACACATTGGAGTTTAGAAGAATGAGGGGTGATCTTATTGAAACTAATAAGATAATGAGGCGGCTCAACAAAGTGGATCCCGAGAGGATATTTCCATTTATAGAGGAAACTAAAATGAGGGTTATATTCTGGAAAGAAGGGGCCGCCCATTTAAAACTGAGATGAGGAGGAATTTCTTCTCTCTGAGGTTTGTAAATCTGCGGAATTCTCTGCCCCAGAGAGCTGTAGAGGTTGGGTCATTGAATATATTTAAGGCTGAGTTCGACAGGTTTAACAGAGGTGCTCAGAATCAGGAATGCTGTAGATTGAGTCAGGGAACAGAGTGGTTCTGCTCACACAATGAGAGAATGGTTACAGCACCGAAGGCCATTCGGCCCGTCGAAACCTTGCCGGCTCCCAGCTAGTCCCACTGCCCCGCCCTTTCCACCGGCCCTGCAAATGTTTTCTTTCAGGTATTTTTCAAATTCCCTTTCGAAAGCTGTGATTGAGTCTGCCTCCACCAATCTTTCAGGGGGTGCTTTCCGGATCCTAACCACTCTGTGTAAATTAGATTTTTCTTACGTCGCCTTTGGTTCTTCGATCTATCACCTTAAATCCGTCTCCTCTGGTTCTCGACCCCTCCACCAATGGGAACAGTATCTCTCTATCTACTCTGTCCGGACTCATCATGATTTTGAAAACCTCGATCAGTTCTCCTCTCAAGCTTCTCTGCTCCAAGGAGAACAACCCCAGCTTCTCCAGTCATTCCACGGAACTGAAGTCCCTCATCTCGTGAATCATTCTTGTCAATCTTTTCTGCATCCTCTCTCTGAGGCCTTCACATCCGAATGTGCACTGCCCAGAATTGGACACAATGCTCCAGTTGAGGCCGAACCAGTGTTTTACAAAGGTTCATCATAACCTTCTTGCTTTTGTACTCTTTGATGCCCAAGATCCTGTAAGTTTTTTTAACTGCTTTCCCAACCTGTCCTGTCACTTCAGCGATTTGTGCACATATACCCGCAGCTCTCACTGTTCATGCACGCCCTTTAGGATTGTACCCTTTAATTCATATTGCGTCTCCTCGTTCATTTAATCATGCTTTTCTAATTTTATTTCATAACTCTGATTCACGGCCTCATTTTATTTCTTCCTTCGAGCCCCTCAACTTCATGTGGCAGTCTAATGTTGGTGAGTGGTGATTGATTGCCCTGGGAACCAACAGGAAGAGAGGTCAGAGGCCGGAGGGCCCAGGGAGCAGCGTGTTCTGCAACCAATCGCGGTGCTTGAGGGGTGGATCCTGAGTCGGCCTATCAGGTGAGTCTGTGTGAACCCTGTTAAACAACTTATCATTTAAAAGTTAAATCGAGATTTCTTTTGTCAACAAAACAGTTTAACATTTGTCAGTATTTTGTTTTCCTGGAGTTCATATTATCAGTTTCAGACACTTCAGTGCCCAGTGGCCCACGCGTTTAAACGTCATTCATTTCCCTCATGTCGCTGCAAGGGACAGAGATTGATTTCCCCGCATTATGCATTTGTAGTAGTTAAAGTAACATCCTTCCTGTTGGTAGTGAGTTACATTCTGTGCTGGGCGAGATGGCCTGTGGCATCAATCTTTAAAATATGCATCCTGTTGTTCAACTCTCTCCATGGTCTCACCCCTCCCTAACTCTGTAACCTCCTCCAGCCCACCAACCCTCTTAAGAGTTTGTTTTCTTTGGAACAGAGAAGGCTGCGGGGCGACCTTAATGAGGTGTATAAAATTATGAGGGGCCTAGATAGAGTGGATAGGAATGACCTATTTCCCTTCGCAGAGGGGTCAGCAACCAGCAGAACGTTTTAGCCAGTACGTAGCAAGCCCAACAAGAGAGGGGGAAGTTCTGGACTTAGCATTAGGGACTGCAGCTGGGCAGTTGGGAGGGGTATCAGTGGGACAGCTTTTTGGTGCTAATCATCATAATTCAGTTAGATTTATGATTGTTATGGAAAAGGACTAAGATGGACCAGGAATAAAAGTTCTCAAATGGGGAAAAGCCAATTTTACTAAGCTAAGTTGTAATTTAGCCAAAGGGGACTGGAAGCAGCTACTTGAAATGGTGAGAGGTTGGGAAATGTTCAGAGGGACCTTGGTGTCCTTGTACACAAAGCACTGAAAGTTAATGTGCAGGTACAGCAAGGAACGAAGAAACCAAATGGTATGTTGGCCTTTATTTCAGGAAGATTTGAGTACAAGAGTAAAGACGTCTTACTGCAATTATATAGGGTCCTGGTAAGACTACACCTGAAGTATTGTGTACAGTTTTGGCTGCTTACCTCAGGAAGGATGTACTTGCCGTTGAGGATGGCAACGAACGTTCACCAAACTGAATTCCTGGGATGGGAGGATTGTCCTATGAGGAGAGATTGAGTAGACTGGGCATGTATTCCCTCGAGTTCGGAAGAGTGAGAGATGATCTCATTGAAACATACAAAATGCTTAAAGGGCTTGACAGGATAGATGCAGGGAGGTTGTTTCCTCTGGCTGAGGAGTCCAGAACCAGAGGTCACAGTCTCAAAATAAGGGGTTGGCCATTTAGTACTCAGATGAGCAGAAACTTATTCACTCATTAATCTTTGTAATTCTCGACCCCAGATGGCTTTGGAGGCTCTGTCTTTTAGTCTATTCAAGACAGAGATGGATAGATTTTTGTACATGAAGAGAATCAAGGTATATGGAATAGTGCAGGAAAGTAGAGTTGAGGTAGAAGATCAGCCATGATCTCATTGAATGGCAGAGCAGGTTCGAGGAGCCGAATGGCATACTCCTGCTCTGAAATCTTATGTTCTTATGTTGAAGTTAAATCAGTCTCAGAGCAGCGGTAGGCATTCAAGGAGGGGATAATGAGGGTTCAGAGGAAGTATGTTACCTTAAAGAAAAAGGTTGGTACGAATAAATCTAGAGCCCCCTGGATGTCAACTTAAGAAATAGGAGCAGGAGTAGGCCATAAGGTCCCTCGAGACTACTCCGCCATTCAAAAAGATCATGGCTGATCATCGCCCTCAACTCCACTTTCCATCCTGATCTCCATATCCCTTGATTCACTTAGAGTCCAACAATGTATCTATCTCAACGTTGTATAGACTGAGCATCCACAGCCTTCTGGGGGAGAGAATGCCAAAGAGTCACAACCCTCTGAGTGAAGAAATTCCTCCTTATCTCTGTCTTAAATGGCCTACCCCTTATCCTGAGACTGTGCCCCCGAGTTCTAGAGAATCCAGCCAGGGGAATCAACCACTCAGCATCTAACCTGTCAGTCCCCTTCAGAACCTTGTACGTTTCAATGAGATCACCTCTCATTATTCGAAACTCGAGAGTGTATAGGCCCATTCTTCACACTATCTCATCATCAGACAGTCCTCTCATCTTAGGAATCAATCTTGTGAACCTTTGTTGCACCGTCTCCAAGGCTAGTGTTTCCGTCCTTAGAGAAGGAGACCAAAACTGTGCCCAGTACTCCAGGTGTGGTCTCATCAAGGCCCTTTTCAATTGTGTCAAGACCTCCTGACTCTTATACTCCAAAGCCTGGCAATAAAGGACAACCATTTGCCTTCCTTATTGTTTGCGTATCTGCATGCTCACTTTCTGTCTGTCTTGCACGAGGACACCCCAAATCTCTCTGAACACCGACGGTTAAAAGTTTCCCATCATTTAAAAGATATTCTGTTTTTCTATTGTTCCTACCAAAGTGAATAACCTCACATTTCCCGACTCTATACTCCATCTGCCACCTTTCTGCCCACTCACATAGTCTATCTATATATATATTGCAGACTCTTGTGTTCTTACAGCTACTGTCCCACCTAGTTTTGTATCATCAGCAAATTTGGTTGCATTACACTCGGTTCCTTCATCTAGGTCATTAATTATAAATTCATCGAAATTTACTGCTTGGCAGGAGACCATTTCAGCCCACCGTGTCCGTGCCGGCCGACAAACAGCTATCCAGCCTAATCCCAATCTCCAGCTTTCGGTCCGTATCCCTTTGGTGATGGCACTTTAAGTGCACATACAAGTATTTTTTAAATGTGGTGTGTGTTTCTGCCTCTACCACCATTTCAGGCAGTGAGTTGCAGAATCCCACAAACCTCTGGGTGAAGACATTTCCCTTTTTATCTCCTCTAAACCAATTACTTTAAATCTAAGCCCCTGGTTGTTGATCCCTCTGCCAAGGGAAACACGTCCTTCCTATGCACTTTATGCAGGCCCCTCATAAATGAATACACTTCCATGAGGTCTCCCCTCAGTGTCCTCTGTTCCAAAGAAAATAGACGCAGCTTCTCCAATCTTTCCTCATCGCCAAAATTCTCCAGTCCAGGCAACATTCTTGTAAATCTCCTCTGCACCCTTTCCAGTACAATCACATCTTTCATGTAATATGGTGACCAGAACTGCACACAGTATTCGAACTGCGGCCTAACCAGTTCAAGCATAACCTCCTAGCTCTTCTATTCCATGCCTCGACTAACAAAGGCAAGTATTCCAAATGCCTTCTTAACCACCTTATCTACCTGGCCAGCCACCGTCAGGGATCTGTGGACCTGCGCTCCAAGGTCCCTTTGTTCCTCTACAATGTTCAGTGTTGTAGCATTTAATATGTAATCCCTTGCCTTGTTCGACCTCCCCAAATGCATTACCTCACACTTATCCTGATTAAATTACATTTGCCAATTGACTGCCCACCTGACCAGTACATGTACAGCTTCCTGCAGTGTGCAGTTTTCTTCTTAATTCTCAACCACACAGCTTATTTTAATGTCACCTGCAAACTTCTTAATCATACTCCCAACATTGACGTCCAAGTCATTGATATATATACCGCAAAAACAGGGGACCCAGCACTAAGCCCTGCAGAACCCCACTGTAAGCAGCCTTCCAGTCACAAAAATACCAAATGGCCTACTCCTGCAACTATTTTCTATGTTTCTGTGATCCAACTTCCACAGCTCTCTGAGGCAGAAAATTCCACAGATTTACAACCCTTTCAGAGAATACATTCCTCCTCATCTCAGTTTTAAATTGGTGGCCCCTTATTCTAAGATTATGCCCTCTAGTTCGAGTCTCCCCCATCAGTGGAAACATCCTCTCTGCATCCACCTTGTCCCGCCCCCTCATAATCTTATACGTTTCGATAAGATCGCCTCTCATTCTTTGCAATTCCAATGGGTAGGGCACAAACTTCTCAACTTTCCTCATAAGTCATCCGCCTCCTCCCGGAAACCTTCTCTGACCTACCTCTAAAGCAAGTATATCCTTTCATAAACATGGATCAGGAAGGCCAAGATTCCGTTCGAATTCCTGATCACTTGCTGCACGTGCATACTATCCTTTTGTGTTTCGTGCATAAGTACCCCCAGTTCCCGCTGTACTGCAGCACTTTGAAATCTTTCTCCATTTAAATAATGACTTGCTTATTGATTTTTTTCTGCCGAAGTGCATGACCTCACATTTCTAATATAATACTCTATCTGCCAAATTTTTTCCCATTAACTGAGCCTGTCTATGTCCTTTTGCAGATTATATGTGTCCTCACATATTGCTTTTCCTCCCTTCTTTCTATCGTCAGCAAACTTGCCAATGTTACACTCAGCCCCTTCTTCCAAGTTCTTTAATATAGAATGTAAATAGTTGGTGTCCCAGCACTGATCCCTGCAGCACCCCACCAGTTATTGGTTGCCAACCAGAGAGTGAACCATTTATCCGACTGTCTGTTTTCTGTTAGTTAGCCAATCCTCTATTCTTGCTGATATGTTACCCCCAACCCCGTGAACTTTTATCTTGTGCAGTAACCTTTTACGTGGCACCTTGTCAAATGCCTTCTGGAAGTCCAAACACACCACACTCACTGGTTCCCCTTCATCCATCCTGTTTGTTACATCCTCAAAGAATTCCAGCAAATTTGTCAAACATGCCTTCCCCTTCATAAATCCATGCTGACTCTGCCTGACCAAATTTTGTTTTTCCAAATATCCTGCTCCTGCTTCTTTAATAATGGATTCCCAACATCTTCCCAACCACAGATGTTAGGCGAACTGGTCTAGAGTTTGCTGCTTTTTATCTTTTTCCTTTTTTAAATAAGGGTGTTACATTTGCAGTTTTCCAATCGCTGGACCTCCCCAGAATCCAGGGAGTTTTGGTAAATTACAACCAATGCATCCACTATTCCGGCTGCGACTTCTCAGGACCCTAGGATGCAAGCCTTCAGGTCCAGGGGATTTATCTGCCTTTAGTCCCATTATCTTACTGAGTACCACCTTCTTAGTGATTGTGTTAAGTTCCTCCCCCCTTTAGCCCCTTGACTGTCCACTGTTGGGATATTGTTAGTGTCCTCTACCGTAAAGAATGATAGAAACTATTTGTTCAGTGTTTCTGCCATCTCCATGTTCCCCATTACTAATTCCCCGGTCTTCTCCTCGAAGGGACCAACATTTACTTTCGCCACTCTTTTCTTTTTTATATACCTATAGAAACTCTTGCTATCTGAGTTTATAATGTGTGCTAGTTTACTTTCAAATTCTATCTTCCCTTTCTTAATATTTTTTTTCGTCATTCTCTGCTGGCTTTAAAAACCGTCCCAGTCTTCTGTCCTCCCACTAGTTTTAGCCACTTTGTATGCCCTTGTTTTTAATTGGATACCGTCCTTTATATCTTTAGTTAGCCACGGATGGCTATCTTTTCTTTTACACCCTTTCCTCCTCACTGGAATATATTTCTCTTTGAGAGTTGTGCAATATCTCCTCAAATGTACACCACTGTTCATCAACGTCCTACACTTTAATCTATTTCCCCAGTCCATTTTACCCAACTATGCCCTCATACCTACATAATCTCCTTTATTTAAGATTAGTACGCTGGTTAGAGATCCAACTTTCTCACCCACCATCTGAATTTGAAATTCAGATCATGCAATGATCGCTCAGTCCAAGGGATCCTTTACTGGGAGATTGTTTATTAATCCTGTCTCATTGCACAGGACCAGATCTAAGATAGCCTGCCCCCTGGTTTGTTCCGTTGCATACTGCTGAACGAACCCATCCCTCATGCACTCTATGCACTCCTCCTCAAGACTACCCTGACCAATTTGATTTGTCCAATCCATATGGAGGTTAAAATCACCCATGATTATTGCTGTTCCCTTTTTACAAGCCCCCACTATTTCCTCGTTTATGCGCTGTTAGTGGGCCTATAGACTACGCCCACCAGTGACTTTTTCCGTTTATTGTTCCTTATCTCCACCCAAACTGTTTAAACATCCTGATCATTTGAGACAATATCGTTTCTTACTATTTCAATGATTCCATCCTTTGTCAATAGAGCTACCCCACCTCCTTTTCCTTTTTGTCTGTCTTTCCGGATTACCCAGTGCCGCTGAATATTTAATTCCCAGTCCTGGTCACCTTGCAACCACGTCTCTGTAATGCCTATCAGGTCATTCCCATTTGTATCTATTTGTACCGTCAACTCATCTATTTTGTTACAAATGCTACGTGCATTTAGACAAAGTGCCTTGAAGTTTGTTTTTTTACACTTTCCTCTCTCCTTCAAACTCACTTTCTTTATTTTTTCTTTCTAATTCTAGCTTTACTCCCCTCCCTACTGAATCTATTTTCAGGTTCCAATCCCCCTGCCAAGCTAGTTTAACCCCTCCCCAATAGCACGAGCAAACCCCCCCGAAATGTTATTGGTCCCGGCTCTGTTGAGGTGTAACCCGTCTGGTTTGTACAGGTCCCACCTTCCCCAGAAGTGGTCCCTGTGCCTCAGGAAAGTAACGCCCTCCCGCCTGCACCATCTCTCCAGCCAAACATTCATCTGCTCTGTTGATCTGTTTCTGAAGTCATTAGCTCGTGACATCGGGAGGAAACTGGAGATTACCAGCTTTGAGGTCCTGCTTTTTAATCTCTCTCCAAACTGCCTAAACTCTGCCTGCTGGAGAGGGGTGGAATTGAACACAGCCAGAGTTAGTGCTTGTAGGGATGGGGCAGATGGGAGGGAGGGAACCACTGAGTATACAACTGAACCCAGGCAGAGTCAGCACCTTCAGGGGAGGAGACGGAGGGGAATCAGTGAGTGTAGATCTGATCCCAGGCAGAGTCAGCACCTTCAGGGGAGGGGAACCTGTGAGTGTAGAACTGAACCCTGCCAGAGTTAGTACCTTCAGGGGAGAGGAACCAGTGTGTCTAGAACTGAACCCAGCCAGAATCAGTACCTTCAGGAGAGGGGGACCAGTGAGTGCGGAACTAAACCCAGCCAGATTCAGTACCTTCAGAGGGGTGGAGATGGAGTGGAACCAGTGAATGTCGACCAGGACCCAGACAGAGTCAGCTCCTTTAGGAGAGGGAGGGAAACCGTTGAGGGTCGAACTGAACCCAGCCAGTGTCATCATCCATAAGGGATGAGAGGGGAACCAATGAGTGCAGAACTGATTCCAGCCCGAGACAGCACCTTAACGGGCGGGGACAGAGGGGAGGGAGGGGAACCAGTGAGTGCAGTGCTGAAACCAGACAGATTCACCATCTTCAGGGGAGGAAAGACGAGGCAGTTGAGAGAAGGTTCACGAGGTTGATTCCGGAGATGAGAGGGTTGACTTATAAGGAAATATTGAGTCGCGATAAATGGTTCATTCTCAGTTTGGCAATCAGTAACTAGTGGGTTGCCGCAGGGTTCAGTGCTAGGACCCGAATTATTTACAATCTCTATTAACGACTTGGAAGAAAGGACTGAGTGTAGTGTAGCCACGTTTGCTTATGATACAAATATGGGAGGAAATGCAATGTGTGAGGAGGGCACACAAAATCTGCAAAACGACATTGACAGGCTAAGTGATTTAGCAAAAATTTGTCAGATGGAGTATAATGTTGGAAAGTGTGAGGTCATGCACTTTAGCAGAAAAAAAATCAAAGAGCATGTTATTATTTAAATGGAGAAAGATTGCCAAGAGCTACTGTACAGCAGAACCTGGGGGTACTTGTGCAGAAACACAAAATATCAGTATGTAGGTGCAGCAAGTTATCAGGAAGGCCAATGGAATCTTGGCCTTTATTACAAAGGACATGGAGTGTAAAAGCTGGGAGGTCTTGCAACAGTTGTACAGGGTATTGGTGAGGCCACACTTGGAATACTGCGTGCAGTTTTGGATTCCGTATTTACGAAAGGATATACTTGCTTTGGAGGCAGTTCAGAGAAGGTTCACAAAGTTGATTCCGGAGTTGAGGGTGTTGACTTATGAGGAAAGGTTGAATAAGTTGGGCCTCTACTCATTGGAATTGAGAAGATAGAAAAGTGATCTTATCGAAACATAAAAGATTATGAGGGGGGTGACAAGGTGGGTGCAGAGAGGATGTTTCACTGATGGGGTAGACTAGAACTAGAGGGCATAATCTTAGAATAAGGCGCCCCATTTAAAACTGAGATGACGAGAAATTTCTTCTCTGAGGGTTGTGCATGTGTGGAATTCACTGCCTCATAGAGCTGTGGAAGCTGGGACATTGAATAAATTAAATCAAAAATAGACATTTTCTTAAACGATAAGGAGTAATGGGGAGCGGGCAGGGAAGAGGACCTGAGTCCATGATCAGATCAGCCATGATCGTATTAAATGGCGGAGCAAGTTCGAGGAGCCGCATGGCCTACTGCTGCTTCTATACCTTATGTTAACCAGTGAGTGCAGAACTGAAACCAGACAGAGTCAGCATCTTCAGGGGAGGAGAGGGGAGGCAGTGAGTGTGGAAGTGATCACAGCCAGAGTCAGTACCTTCAGGGTAGGAGATTGAGGGGAACCAGTGAGTGTGGAACTGAAACCAGCCAGAGTCAGCAACTTCAGCGGAGGGGAACAAGTGAGTGTAGAACTGAACCCAGCCAGAGTCAGTACCTTCAGGGAGGGGAACCAGTGAGTGTAGATCTGAACCCAACCAGAGTCTGTACCTTCAGGGGAGGGGAACCAATGAGTCTACAAGTGAACCCAGTCAGAGTCCACTCCCATAGGAGAAGGAAGTGTATCAGTGAGTGCATTTCTGAACGAAGTCAGAATTGGTGGTGAAAGTTGGGAGTGGAGGAGAAACACTTTAGAGCTGTGTGTTGATTTGAATTTCAGCACAGCAGGAGGGCAATGTGTGGAACAGGGATTTACAGCTTTGGAAGAACAAGTGAGGACAGAATGTTCCATGGAAACTAATGGGCCAAATTTAGACTGACCCATATAACGGAGCATCTCCGAGAGGTCCGCCGACTTTCTGAAGGAAAATTGAGCCTTATACTTACCTCGGGATTCTCCACGGTGATGTGGTCTGCTTTGGACTGAGCACAAGAGAAGCAGCGGGGGGCGGAGCTACAGCCATGCGCCAAAAAGAGTGTCGGCAGCTGCCCGTGTGTGCCGTGGAGTCTGTGTGTGTACACAGTAGCTCCTGGCCCACCCAGCCTGTCGTGGCTCCGTGCGATCCTATCCCTGGCCGAAGGATCGACGCGCTGTTCGCATCCCCTAGCGCGGGCCGAGTGGCCTGCCTGCCTCGCCTCGCCACTGCCTAAACTCGGGCCTCGCCTCGCCAACCCTCACCTCGTCTTGCCGTCCTTCACCTCGCCGCTGCCTGTACTCGGGCCTTGCCTTGCCGCCACTGCTCTTACCTCGAGGCCTCCCTGCCAGCCCGCCCAAACACCAGCTCCACGATGGGGACGCCCGACCAACTCACCGGCGTAGCGCCCCGCCCAAACTCTTCCCCGGCGGTGCGCCCTGCCCAAACTCTTCAACCTTGAAAATGTAAGGAGGCAAGCAGGGCTGTGTTTGCTGCTGGAGGGCTCGCAGTGCTCCAGATTGGATAGGTGCTGCAGTAGGTGAGGTAGCAACATTTAATTTTTTATTTATTGATTGACTTTTAATTTATTTTTAAATTTCATGTATTGATTGAGTTATTGATCATTTATTATTGATGATGTTTCTTCATTTTTAAAAGTGAAGTGTTTAATGCTTTGGAAAATCCTCTAACTTCCCTTCCCTCCACAACCCATCCCCCGCCCGCCATCTTTGGTTACCAGCGCCTGATTTCTAAAGTGTCCGCAATGTTTTTCTGAGCGTACAAAAGTGGGCACTGACTCAGGCCTAAGTATATTTGGAGCAACTTTTCGCTGTCTAAACTTGCTTAACTGGCCCAAACCAGCGTAAGTGGCTGGAAAAAGAAACTGAACTCACTGATTGAAAGTGGAACAAACTAAACATGCAGAATTGTGATGTACAGGATACTTCAAAACAATAGGAGCAACTCCTGTCGAAACTTAACCCCCAGATTTGTCTATCCTGAATTTGTGTCTTGTACTGACAGTGATGAGTTATCTCCTTTTACAGCATATTAGAAGGGGAGATTTTCAGATAGGAAACACAAACCACACATCGCGTCAAGATCTGACGGAGTCAATCGCTTCATCAGGACCTATATATCATCGGCCTTTGAAAGTGGAAGGAGAAATGTTTGTCTGTCCTGCCTGAGAGAAATTATTGCAAATATCAGTGTGACTGGAAAGGCAACAAGAGACACTCACCCGAGTGAGTGTTCCAGTGCACTGCCTGTGGAAAGAGCTTTAACCAGTTACACAGCATGAAGAAACATCACACCATTCACAGCGCGGAGAAACTGTAAACGTGTTGTGTGTGTGGGTAAGGCTTCAACTGATCGTCCAACTATCCAGAGTCACAAGGTTACCTGCACTATGGAGAAACCGTGGAAATGTGATGACTGTGGGAAGGTATTTAGATCGCCGTCTGTGCTGGAAATTCAGCGACGCAGTAACACTGGGGAGAGGCCGTTCACCTGCTCTACGTGTGGGAAAGGATTCACTGGGTCATCCGACCATGTAGATCACCAGCGAGTTCACAGTGGGGAGAGGCAGTTCATCTGCTCCGTGTGTGGGAAGGAATTCACTCATTTATCCCATCTGCAGTCACACCAGCGAGTTCACACTGGGGCGAGGCCTTTCACCTGCTCTGAGTGTGGGAAGGGATTCACTCGGTCATCCACCCTAATGAAACACCAGTGAGTTCACACTACGGAAAGGCCGTTCACCTGCTCTGAGTGAGGGAAGGGATTCTTTCTGTCATCCACCCTGATGACACACCAGCGAGTTCACACGGGGGAGAGGCCATTCACCTGCTCTGCGTATGGGAAGGGATTCACTCGGTCATCCACCCTGTGGAACACCAGCGAGTTCACACGGGGGGGAGGCCATTCACCTGCTCTGCCTGTGGGAAGGGATTCACTCTGTTATCCACCCTACTGACACACCAGCGAGTTCACAACTGACTGCAGGGGCTGGAATTTGCTGTTAATCACATCCTGACTGAACCATTTTCAATCTGAAAATTGGGGTTTGTTTCTGCTGCAAAACTCCTGCAACTGGACTAGAGTTTAATATTTGGGATATAGACAAATAAATAACTAAATGGGGGGATGAAATCTCGCCTCTGTAGGTTGGAGGCTGTTGTCCAGGTCACCTTGTCGGAGGCAAACCTGCTCGCCAGGCGTCGTGGCGTGTAACCCGGTTTCAAATGTCTAAAAATGATGCTAACAAAACACACCAAACTATTTTCTAGTTAGATTTGGGTACAGTATTCAATTCCTCAATAAAAAAAAATTTAAAAGAAAAAAATTATTGAACGTTCTTCCACGTTGGTTAAAAGTTTTTTCAGAACTTTTAAAAGTTTCGAGTGGAGTTTTGAAAAAGTTTTCCCAAAATATTTATAAGTTTCCCAAGTTGATTTCAAGTTTAAAATGAAAGTCTGAACTACGCTATCTCATTTGGTACTATTCCATGGGCGCTGTCAGCCCTCTTCAGCTGCAGAAAGCCCTGGCGAGTCCACACCTGGAGCACTGCGGGAAAGTAGAGGCCTGGTCATCTCTGAAGGAGGCCCGGGCGCCTGGACACCAAATAAAGTTCCATGGTTAGAATCGCCGTGCACAGTGCCTGGTTTAGAATCCCCATGTACAGTGCCAGGGTTAGCCCCTATGGACAGTCCCAGGATTAGAATGCCCACATTCTCTCCCCGGGTTAGAATCGCCATGTACAGTCCCAGGGACATAATCCCCACTTACAGTGCCATGGTTAGAAACTGTCTGTGCAGTGCCAATGTTAGAATCCCGAAGTACAATCTCAGGGTTGGAATTGCAATGTACAGTCGCAGATTTGGAACCCTGTGCCTGTAGACAGTCGAAGAGAAAAATTGAGGCCTGGAATCTGAGTTGTGGAAAAAAATTATAGAAACATAATTCCATTACCTTTAGTAAACTATTTGAAATGAAATCAAATGAATTGTTGCAACTAACACGTTACTTTCATGTAAAATGGGAAACAACTGATGTGAGGGGAGTGCAGGATTGTTTGCGCCCGGTTACACAGCATGTCCCTGGCTCTCCACTCCAAATGCACTTCTTTAGGTTCGCAGTCTCATTGACAAATCCAACTGACTGGAAGGACCTCGCCCTTTAATCCCCATCAAAGAATAATGAGCATTTGATGTTTAGTTTGCCAAACCTTTATAAAAAACTGGTTTGGCCTCAGCCGGAGAATTGTGTTCAAGTTTGGGCTCCAAACTTTCGGAATGATGCCAAGCTTTTAGAGAAGGTGCAGAAGGAGCGGTGCCAGGGATGTGCGACTTCCGTGAAGTGGGGAACCTGTGAAGTTTTCTCCAGAGAGCAGGAAAGGGTAAAATGAGATTTGATGGAGATGTACAAAATTATGAATGATTTAGAAGGAAGAGTAAATATGGAAAGTCTTTCCAGTGGCATTAGGATAGGAAACCAGAGGAGTCAGACTTCCGATGATTGGCAAAATAACGAGAGCTGAGATGTGGGATAATTTGTTACCCAGCGAATTGTTATGATCCAGAATGCACTCTCTGAAAGGGTGGTGGAAGCAGATTCAATAGTAACTTTTAAAAGGGAATTGGATAAATACTTGCCGGGAAAAATATACTGAGCTATGGGTAAAGTGCAGACCAGTGAGTATCATTGAACAGCTCCACCAAAGAGCCGGCACAGACAAGATGGGCCGCATGGCCTTCTGTGCTGTACCACTCCGTGACAATGGCATATTGATTATACCCAGAGTGCCCCGCCAGGGGGAATACGCCCTATCTCCATCAGCAGGGTGGCAACGCGTGGGAAGGGCTGTTCCCAGAAAGCACCTCCCTGTGCAGAGAGGTTCCCGGGGACTGAGCGGAGCGAACACGGCGCCGGGCAACAGCGAGCGTGGCCCTCAGGCCCCGGGCAACACCGAGTGTGGCTCTTGGGCACTGGGCAACACCGAGTGCGGCTCTCAGGCCCCGGGCAACACCGACTGCGGGCCTCAGGCCACGGGCAACATCGAATGCGGCCCTCAGGCCACGGGCAGCAACGAGTGCGGCAGTCAGTCCCAGAGTCAGAGAGCTGGGCCCAGTACCAGCAAGCTCCGGTGACAGAACTTCCCCCAAACCATTAAAACAACTGGTTGCATTTATACAGCATATCCAGCAATTCCCAGCCGCTCTCTATCAGGGTGGGTGCTGGATGCGGAAGTCACTTCCTGGCCTCCTGTGCAGTATAGTATTAGGCAATTCCTTGAATCGAGGATGATTCACTTCCACAGCAAAAAAGGAAGAGTTCACAGATCTTTCAACATGAGACCTGATATTTCGGTCCCGAACCACATATTGAACGGTGGGAGATGTCTGTGCGTGGATTCTTTTAACGTGTGTGTCCATTGCACACCAACCACCAGACGGGCTGGACTGCGCGAGGGCTTGGTCCAGTTGCAAGGGTTAAACAAGACGACTGGAGACCAAACTCAGCTGCACAGACCTGGTGCACATGCTCCTACTGCCCATAGATCGCAGTGTGGTCTGTCCCATTCTGTTCCTGGGCCCTTACCACTTCTGGGCCCCAAACTCTCAGCCCCGATCCCTTGCTGCTACTCCAGCCCGACCTCACCACTCCTCTGCTGCTTGCCGCATCGCCTGCTGTACCTGGGCCATTCCGATGGTCCTACCCATTCTCCAATCGCTGACTTGGATTCCAGTACAAAGCAAAATCTAGACTCTCAAATCTCCAAATCTGGGGCAATTTAGAGTAGCTCGCCTCTCAAATATGCTGCAAACGTTAGAAAGATGCTTTGGATACCTGGCCTCCTGTGTGGGTCTTTTTGTTGCATCAGTTTGAGCTGGAGTGGAGATGGAGGAGTAGCTGCTGTGCTTCCATCCCCACTAATTCTGGGCACAGTGGGACCAACAATTGCCCATGTGGGGCTGTCAATGGAGGTGGGTTCCCTTCGCTGAAGGACATTAATGAACCAGTTGGGTTTTACCACAAACTGACTGCTTTCATGGTCACTATTTCTAGTGCTGGCCCCACAAATGACCAAGTTCATTAAGCTCAATTTCTAAACCTGCCTTTGTGTTTTTGTCGATTATCTCTTTCGCACCCTTTTTCCTGTCTGAAATTCACTTCACAGGGTATTAAAAGGGCAAGATTTGTCGACTGGAGGCTCAAACCAAACATCACGTTAAGATCTCACGAAGTCACTCGATTCATCAGGAACAGAATATCATCAGCCTTTGACCATGGAAGCAAAATGCACCGTTCACAGCGGGGAGAAACTATAACGTGCTCTGTGTGTGGACAATGCTTCAGCCTATCATCCAACCAGGAGAGACACAAGTGCAGTCACACTGGGGAGAAATTGTGTAAATGTGGGGACTGTCGGAAACGTTTCAACTACCCGTCCCAGCTGGAAACACATCGGCGAGTTCACACCGGGAAGAGGCCGTTCACTTGCTCTGAGTGTGGGAAGGGATTCGCTTGGTCATCCCATCTGTTGAGGCATCAGAGAGTTCACAAGTGACTGTAGACGTTGCGATCTGCTGTTATTGTTGCTGTTAATCACATCCGGACTGAACCATGTTCATTCTGACAATTGGTTTATGTTTCCGCTGATGTTAATAATTCCTGTATCTGGACTGGAGTTTAATATTTGGGATATAGACAAATACATTTGTGTTGCTTTCAACACATTGCTGTTGATTTTTGTCTTTCCCACCTGATTGTTTAGCATCACCTGGCTGGAGCTCAGTGAGGACAATCTTGGGGAAGATCGTATTGGGGGGAGAACTTCAGCCTGGACACAGTCCTTCAGAGTCACACTAAGAGGGAAAACCGGCACTTTGATCTTTCTAATCACTCTTCACTGACAGTAAAGTCGCCGTGCGGGTTAACCTTGACGTGTAAGGTGCAGATGATATCCACCCAAGTGTGTTTAAAGAGTTGGGACGGGTGCTCTGTCAGCCCCTTGCCCATATCTCAAACAGCTCAGCAGAGTCATGGGTTGTTCCCCGAGATTGGAAGGTAGCACATGTCGTTCCCATTTTCCAAATTGGGACAAGTCAGAGCTCGGGAACTGAAAGCCCATCAACGTGACCTCGATCATAGGGAAGGTGCTTGAAGGGATCCTGAGAGATGCAGCTTTCGATCATGGGGAAAGGGAAGGGGACATTAGAGATACTGAACATGGATTTTGGTAAACATGGTCACATCTGACAAACTAGCTTGAGTTTGTAAAGATGTTGTTATGTTGGTGGATGGGGGAATCCGGTTGACATTCTCTACCTCAAGGTTTGAAACTCATTTTCTATGGTGGGCCTGATCCAGTATCCTGGCACTTAGCATGGGCCACATTCAGCAAAAGCTATTAAAAAAGGAATACATGAAGATAAACTACATCAGAATTTACATTTAGATTTTATTTACTGCCTTTGCTCCCGATCCCTGGCACCTCTTAGCTTGAGCATTCATGAACTGATCTGCTCAAACTCTAACCACAAGGATATCGGTGCATGGGTTCTGCCTGTGACCATAAGGCTGTGTCCCTGCCACACACAGACACCGTTTCCTTGTTTCACATCTCCATAAAAACACCATCACTTCACACATTCTCTTTCTACACAATTGCAGCAGACATGAGCAAGGACATGAGGCTTATTAAAATACACATTTCATTACAGCAAATGTTACACTGGGAGAAATGTTCAGTTATCTTCCATCACAGGCAAAAAGCCTGGAAAAGCAGAAGCACACTGGCACCTGAACAGTGTCTCATTGGCCTACAGGCTTTTCTTAAATAGATTTGCTGCCTAGATATAAACTTAAACCAGCGTTGCCCTATTCACACATTGAAGGTGAGAGAAATGCTTTGGGGCACACGCTATGTCCAGTAGCTGAAAGTGATTAACAGAATGGGTTTTGTGTTTAGTGATACCAGGCGTGTTACCAATACGTGCAAAGATGAAGCCCATGGAATAAAAGAGACAGTGGATACTGTCTCACTGTGAGCGAGTCAGAATAAGAAGCTTTAACAACAGCCGATGCTTCACAAAGGGAGACCTCACCAGACCAAAGGACATTGGTGGCGTTTAATGGGCTGTTTGTGTCACTGCGCTACAGGAGGCTATTTGTGACAGAGAGAAAGCTGGTCACAGCAAACAAACAGTTTACCGGCATGTCCAGGGCCCACTCTGACCCCCACCTTCTCTCCCTCACTATTGATGGACGCTTCTGCAGTAATTGCTCCTCTGACCATCCCTCTCTTGTCCCTCCTACATCCCGAATACATGGCCCAACCCATTCTCCCTCCCCCTACATCCTCACTGTGCTGGAATCTATATCAGTCTCCCCATCTGCTCCTTGTTCTCTCCCTGGATCCTGAAACTACAGAACTCACTGATCCCTCCTGAAGTCTATAGGCTCGAAAGCTGAAGCTTCATGGCCCTCAGTCCCCACTCCTTGATTTAACTCCCCTTCTCTCCTCCTCTTTCCCCCTTGGTTGTGTTCCACACTCTGGACCTTGGGCCTTTCCCAGGGATTCTCAGTATGAAAAGGGGGATGTGTGTTGAGACAGGATGTCCGAGCTCTCCACCTTTAAAGGGACATGGAGAGGACCAGCTGGGCTGGATGGCCCTGCTTTATGACATCACTGCAATGCCTAGCAACCACCCTCCCTGAGCCCTGCTCATGATGGGCTGGGTTTATCTCAGTGATGTTACAGAAAGGGAGACATGAGCAGGATTTGACCCGTGTGGAGTTCAGGATTAATGCGGAGAGGTACAGGATCAATTTATACCTTATTGAGTGAGAAATTTCAGTGTCCCGGACACTCCTTGCCCTCAGTATCTGTGTCGGGGAGTGATCGATGGGTTCACTGTATCTAACCCATGCTGTGTCCGACTGGAGAGTGTTTGATGCTGGCATGAGCTGCTCAGCTCGATGAAATCAACATTTAACCCAAAGATGATCAGATAAACCCATCAGCTTCTCCCCTGGACACAGGTCCTGAAGGACAGGGAGTGTCTCTATTAATTTGGCTGGTGTCCTTGATCAAATTTAAACATCTCACATCTCTTTATAAAAAATGCGTTCATGAGATGTGGGTGTCGCCTCTCACCTCTCATTCTTCGAAACGCTGGAGAATATAGTCCTGGTCTATTCAATCTCTCATAGGACAATCCCCCCATCCCCGGCATCAGTCCGGTGAATCTTAATTTCACTCCCTCTACAACTAGTTTATCTTTGCTTAGGTCAGGAGACCAAAACAGAACACAATACTCCTGGTGTGGTCTCACCAGGGCCCTGTATAATTGCAGTAAGATGTAAATACTCAAATCTTTTTGTAATAAAGGCCAATATACCATTTGCTTTCTTAATTGCTTGCTGCGACTGTATATTAACCTTTAGCGATTTGTGTACAAGAACACCCAGGTCTCTCTGAACACAATGTTTCCCAATCTCTCACCATTTAAAATAATTTCTGTGCCTTTACATTTTCACTGTCAGTGTCTACCTTAACATTTCTTCACGTTATATTACATTTGCCATGTCCTTGACCACTCACTGAGCCTGTATATATCCCCTTGAAACCTGTTTTCATCCTCCTCACACTTACATTCCCAACTAGCTTTATATCCTCAGCAAACTCCGATATATTACATTTGGTCCAAATTATTGATATAGTTTGTGAATAGCTGGGGCCCAAGCACCGATCCTTGCAGCACATCACCAGTTCCAGCCTGCCAACCAGAAAATCACCCGTTTATTCCTACTCTCTGTTTTCTGTCCATTAACCAATTCTAAATCCTTGCTCGTGTGTTACCTTCAATCCCATGAGCCCCACTTTTATTTTATAACCTCTTATGCGGCACCTCATTGAATGCCTTCTGCAAATCTAAATACACCACTTCCAGTGGTCCCCCCTTATCTATCCTGCTAGTTACAACCACAAATAACACTAACAGATTTGTCAAGTAAATTTCCCTTTCATGAATCGGTGTTGATTCTGTCGAATCCTGTTATTACTTGCTACGAGTTTAATATTGGATTCTAGCATTTTCCCGACTACTGATGACAGGACTACCAGTAAAGCAGAGGTTAGATACAGAGTAAATCTCACTCCATTCTGTCCCAAACACTGCCAGGGTTGATGCAGAGTAAATCTCAGTCTCCAATATTGCATATACCCCTAGCGCAGGTACAACACGTGTCAGATAAAGAGTAAAGCTCCCTCTACACTGTCCTAACAAACATTCCCAGGGCAGGAACAACATGGGTTTAGATACAAATTAAAGCTCCCTCTACACTGTGCCATCAATTATTCCCAGGGCAGGTACAGTACAGGTTAGACACGGAGTATATCTTCCTCTACCCTGCCTCAAATACTCTCAGGGCAGGTACAGCACGGGTCAGATACAGAGTAAAGCTCCCTCTGCACTGTCGCATCAAACACTCTCAGAGCAGATGCAGCACGGGTTAGATACATAGTTAAGCTCGCTCTACACTGTCCCATTAAACACTGTCCCATCAAACACTCCCAGGGCAGGTACTGCATTGGTTAGGCTCTAAGTAAAGCTCCCTCTACAGGGGAGAATTGGCAAAAGTAGACTGGCAACACAGATTAAACGATGGCACAATTGAGGAACAGTTCAGGACTTTGAAGGAGCTCTTTCATAGTGCTCAACTAAAATATATTCCAGTGAAAAAGATGGGCGGTAAGAGAAGGAATAACCAGCCGTGCATAACCAAGGAAATAAAGAGAGTATCAAATTAAAAGTCAATGCGTAAAAGGTGGCCAAGGTTAGTGGGAAACTGGAAGATTGGGAACATTTTAAACAACAGCTAAGAATGACTAAGAAAGCAATAAAGAAAGGAAAGGTAGATTACAAAAGTAAACTTGCGCAAAACATAAAAACAGATAGTAAAAGCTTTAACCGATATATAAAACGGAAAAGAGCAACTAAAGTAAGTGTTGGTCCCTTAGAAGATGAGAAGGGGGATTTAATAATGGGAAATGTGGAAATGGCTGAGACCTTAAACAATTATTTTGCTTCGGTCTTCACAGTGGAAGATACAAATACCATGCCAAAAAATTGCTGGTCACGGGAATGTGGGAAGGGAGGACCTTGAGACAATCAGTATCACTAGGGAGGTATTGCTGGACAGGCGAATGGGATTCACGGTAGACAAGTCCCCTGGTCCTGAAGAAATGCATCCCATGTTATTAAAAGAGATGGCAGAAGTTAAAGCAGATGCATTCGATATAATGTAGAAAATTCTCTGAACTCTGGGGAGGTATCATCGGATTGGAAAGCAGCTGATGTAATGTCTCTGTTTAAAAAAGGGGGCAGAAAAAAGGCAGGTAACGACAGGCCGGTTAGTTTAACATCTGTAGTGGGAAAATGCTTGAAGCTATCATTAAGAAAGCAATAGCGGGACATCTAGATAGTAATAGTGCAATCAAGCAGACGCAAAATGAATTCATGAAAGGGGAAATCATGTGAAAGTAATTTACCGAAATTCTTTGAGGATATAACGAGCATGTTGGATAGAGGTGTACCGATGGATGTGGTGGATTTAGATTTCCAAAAGGCATTTGATATGATGCCACAAAAAAAGGTTACTGCAGAAGATAAAGGTACGCAGAGTCAGAGGAAATGTATTTGCATGAATAGAGAATTGGCTGGCAAACAGAAAGCAGAGAGTCGGGATAAATGGGTCCTTTTCGGGTTGGAAATTGGTGGTTAGTGGTGTGTCGCAAGGATCGGTGCTGGGACCACAACTGTTTACAATATACATAGATGACCTGGAAGAGGGGACAGAGTGTCGTGTAACAAAATTTGCAGACGACACAAAGATTAGTGGGGAAGCGGGTTGTGCAGAGGACACAGAGAGGCTGCTGCGAGATTTAGATAGGTTAAGCGAATGAGCTAAGGTTTGGCAGATTGAATACAATGTTGGAAAATGTGAGGTCATCCACCTTCGAAAAAAAAACAGAAAAAGAGAATATTATATGAATGGGGAGAAGTTACAACATGCTGCGGTGCAGAGGGAGCTGGGAGTCTTTGTGCATGGATCCCAAAAAGTAATTTGCATGTGCAGCAGGTAATCAGGAAGGCGAATGGAATGTTGGCCTTCATTTCGAGAGGGATGTGCTGCTGAATCTGTACAGGGTATTGGTGAGGCCGCATCTGGAGTACTGCGGAAAGTTTTGATCACCTTACTTAAGATAAGAATTACTAGCTTTGGATGGGGTACAGAGTCGATTCACTCGGCTGATTCCGGAGATGAGGTGGTTACCTTATGATGATAGATTGAGTAGACTGGGTCTTTACTCGTTGAAGTTCAGAAAGATGAGGGGTGATCTTATAGAAATATTTAAAATAATGAAAGGGATAGACAGGATAGATGCAGAGAGGTTGTTTAAACTGGTCGGGGAGACTAGAACTAGGGGGCACAGCCTCAAAATACGGGGGAGCCAATTTAAAACCGAGTTGAGAAGGAATTTCTACTCCCAGAGTGTTGTGAATCTGTAGAATTCTCTGCCCAAGGAAGCAGTTGAGGCTAGCTCATTAAAAGTATTCAAATCACAGATAGATAGATTTTTAAACAATAAGGGAATTAAAGGTTATTGGGAGCGGGCGGGTAAGTGGAGCTGAGTCCACGGCCAGATTAGCCATGATCTTGTTTAGAAACATAGAAACATAGAAAATAGGTGCAGGAGTAGGCCATTCGGCCCTTCTAGCCTGCACCGCCATTCAATGAGTTCATGGCTGAACATTCAACTTCAGTACCCCATTCCTGCTTTCTCACCATACCCCTTGATCCCCCTAGCAGTAAGGACTTCATCTAACTCCTTTTTGAATATATTTAGTGAATTGGCCTCAACAACTTTCTGTGGTAGAGAATTCCACAGGTTCACCACTCTCTGGGTGAAGAAGTTCCTCCGCATCTCGGTCCTAAATGGCTTACCCCTTATCCTAAGACTGTGACCCCTGGTTCTGGACTTCCCCAACATTGGGAACATTCTTCCTGCATCTAACCTGTCTAACCCCGTCAGAATTTTATATATTTCTATGAGGTCCCCTCTCATTCTTCTGAACTCCAGTGAATACAAGCCCAGTTGATCCAGTCTTTCTTGATAGGTCAGTCCCGCCATCCCAGGAATCAGTCTGGTGAACCTTCGCTGCACTCCCTCAATAGCAAGAATGTCCTTCCTCAGGTTAGGAGACCAAAACTGTACACAATACTCCAGGTGTGGCCTCACCAATGCCCTGTACAACTGTAGCAACACCTCCCTGCCCCTGTACTCAAATCCCCTTACTATGAAGGCCAACATGCCATTTGCTTTCTTAACCGCCTGCTGCACCTGCATGCCAACCTTCAATGACTGATGTACCATGACACCCAGGTCTCTTTGCACCTCCCCTTTTCCTAATCTGTCACCATTCAGATAATAGTCTGTCTCTCTGTTTTTATCACCAAAGTGGATAACCTCACATTTATCCACATTATACTTCATCTGCCATGCATTTGCCCACTCACCTAACCTATCCAAGTCGCTCTGCTGCCTCAGAGCATCCTCCTCGCAGCTCACACTGCCACCCAACTTAGTGTCATCCGCAAATTTGGAGATACTACATTTAATCCCCTCATCTAAATCATTAATGTACAGTGTAAACAGCTGGGGCCCCAGCACAGAACCTTGCGGTACCCCACTAGTCACTGCCTGCCATTCTGAAAAGTACCCATTTACTCCTACTCTTTGCTTCCTGTCTGATAACCAGTTCTCAATCCATGTCAGTACACTACCCCCAATCCCATGTGCTCTAACTTTGCACATCAATCTCTTGTGTGGGACCTTGTCGAACGCCTTCTGAAAGTCCAAATATACCACATCAACTGGTTCTCCCTTTTCCACTCTACTGGAAACATCCTCAAAAAATTCCAGAAGATTTGTCAAGCATGATTTCCCTATCACAAATCCATGCTGACTTGGACCTATCATGTCACCTCTTTCCAAATGCACTGCTATGACATCCTTAATAATTGATTCCATCATTTTACCCACTACCGATGTCAGGCTGACCGGTCTATAATTCCCTGTTTTCTCTCTCCCTCCTTTTTTAAAAAGTGGGGTTACATTGGCTACCCTCCACTCCATAGGAACTGATCCAGAGTCAATGGAATGTTGGAAAATGACTGTCAACGCATCCACTATTTCCAAGGCCACCTCCTTAAGTACTCTGGGATGCAGTCCATCAGACCCTGGGGATTTATCGGCCTTCAATCCCATCAATTTCCTCAACACAATTTCCCGGCTAATAAGGATTTCCCTCAGTTCCTCCTCCTTACTAGACGCCCCGACCCCTTTTATAACCGGAAGGTTGTTCGTGTCCTCCTTCGTGAATACCGAACCAAAGTACTTGTTCAATTGGTCCGCCATTTCTTTGTTCCCCGTTATGACTTCCCCTGATTCTGACTGCAGGGGACCTACGTTTGTCTTTGCTAACCTTTTTCTCTTTACATATCTATAGAAACTTTTGCAATCCGTCTTAATGTTCCCTGCAAGCTTCTTCTCATACTCCATTTTCCCTGCCCTAATCAAACCCTTTGTCCTCCTCTGCTGAGTTCTAAATTTATTGGCGGAGCAGGCTCGAGGCACTAGATGACCTACTCCATAATCAGTTCTTATGTTCTTATTATGTTCTTCTAGACTGTGCCATCAAATCACAGTGCAAGTACAGCACAGAATATATACAGAGTAAAGCTCACTCTACAATACCCCATCAATCACTCCCAGTGCATGTACAACACGGGATAAATACAAATAATTTCTCTCTCTGCACTATCCCATCAAACACTCCCAGGGCAGGTACAGCACGGGGTTAGATACGAAGTATATCTCCCTCGACCTTGTCCCAAGAATTCCAGAGTAGATACTGCATTGGTTGGATACAGAGTAAAGCTCACTCTATACTGCCCCATCAAACACTCCCAGGCAACTACAGCACGGGATAAATACAGAGTAATCTCTCCCTCTATTCTATCCCAACAGAAATTCCGAGGCAGGTACAGCATGGGGGTTAGATACAATTAAAGCTCACGCTGCACTGTCCCATCAGACACTCCTAGGGCCAGTACAGCACAGGTTAGATACAGAGTAAAGCTCACTCTGCACTGTCCTATCAAACACTCACAGGGCAGGTAAAGCACAGGCTAGATTTTCACATAAGAAATCGGAGCAGAAGTAGGCCACTTGCCAATCGAGAATGCTCTGCCATTTAATAAGGTCATGGCTGATTGATCTTGGGCTCAGCTCCACTTTCCTGCCCGCTCCCCATAATAATTTATTCCCTTCTCTCTCAAAAATCTGTCTATCTCCACCTTTAATATATTCAGTGACCCAGCCTCCACAGCTCTCTGGGGCAGAAATTCCACTCTTGAGAGAAGAAATTTCTCCTCATCCCAGTTTTAAATGGGTGGCCTCTTATTCTGAGAATATGTCCCCTAGTTTTGTTTCCGCTGCGTGCAAATATCCTCTTTGCATTCAACTTGTCGAGCCCCCTCATTATCTTATATGTTTCAATAAGATCACCTCTCATTCACCTGAACTCCAAAGGGTATATGACCTACCAACTCAACCTATCTTCAAAAGTCAACCCTCTCAGCTCCAGAATCAATCAAGTGAACCTTCTCTGAGAAATGCAAGAATATCCTTCCTTAAATACAGGGATCAAAATTGCGTCGGTACTCCAGGTGTGGCTTCACCAATGCCTTGTACAGTTGTAGCAGGACTTCTCTGCTTTTTACTCGATCTCCCTTGCAATAAAGTCCAACATTGCATTTGCCGCCGTGATTATTGTTGTATCTGCAGACGAACTTCGTGTGTTTCAAGCACAAGGACCCCCAGGTCCCACTGTACTGCAGCACTTTGCAATTTTTCTCCATTTAAATGGTAATTTGCTTTTCTATTTTTTTCTGCCAAAGTGGATAACCTCACATTTTCCCACATTATACATCATCTGCCAAATTTTTGCCCAGTCACTTAGCTTGCCTATATCCGTTTGCAAATTTTATGTTTCCTCTTCACAATTTGCTTTCGCAACCATCTTTGTGTCATCAGCAAATTGGCTACATTACACTCTGTCCCTTAACCAAGTCATTTAGATTGTAAATAGTTGAGGACACAGCACCGATCCCTGCGGCATCCGTCCAGTCACTGTTTGCCAGACAGAAAATGACACATTTATTCAGATTCAGATACAAAGTAAAGCTACGTCTACACTGCCCCATGAAACACTCCAAGGGCAGGTACAGCACGGGTTCGATACAGAGTAAAGCTCCCTCTACACTGCCCCATGAAACACTCCCAGGGCAGATACAGCATGGGGTTAGATACAGTGTAAAGCTCCCTCTACACTGTGCAATCAAACACTCCCAGGGCAGATACAGCATGAGGTTAGATACAGAGTAAAGCCTCATCGACACTGTCCCATCAAACACTCGCACGGCAGGTGCAGCACGGGTGAGATAAAGAGTAAAGTTCCCCCGAGACTGTAACGTAGAATGTTATTGAATGGGGAGCAGGCTCCGGGGTCCGGGAGGCCCACCCCTGCTCCGATTTCTCATGGTCTTATGTACCCAGCATGCCCCGCGGGGGAGAATGTGCCGCACCCAGACGACAGGAGGTCAGTGCGCAGGCGCAGGCACTGGCTGTGTTTCGAGCATGCGCCGTGCGTGCAATGGCGGAGGAGACATGGTTTGATTCGTCTCCTCAGAAGTGTCCGTTTCAGCGGGACGGTGGGGAGTAATGGACCAGCGGGGAGCCGGGCAGGCTTCATAAACAACAGGTGCCCGGCGCAAGCCCGGCGTAATCACCAGAATATCGGCGGTTGAAGCTTCGGGGCTTTCTTACTGTCACAGGCCCAGGCTAACGGCGGCCATCTTGGTACAGGAAGGCAAGTTCCGCGTTCCGCCATCTTGATTCAGTTGGTAGAAGAGCGCGTGCGCGGCCATCTTGGTGCAGGAACAAAGTGAAAGATGTCTGTGTCTGGAACTGAACCCAGGCAGAGTCAGTACCTTCTGGGGAGGGGAACCAGTGAGTGCAGAACTGAACCCAGCCAGAGTCAGTGCCTTCAGGGGAGGGGAACCAGTGAGTGTAGAACTGAACCCAGCCAGATTCAGTACCTTCCGGGGAGGGGAACCAGTGAGTGTAGAACTGAACCCAGCCAGATTCAGTACCTTGAGGGGAGGAGAACCAGTGAGTGTAGTACTGAACCCAGCCAGAGTCAGCAGCTTCAGGGGTGGGGAACAAGTGAGTGTAGAACTGAACCCAGCCAGAGTCAGTAACTTCAGGGTTGGGGCACCAGTGAGTGTAGAACTGAACCCATCCAGAGTCAGTACCTTCAATGGGAGGGGAACCAGTGAGTGTAGATCTGAACCCAACCAGAGTCAGTAGCTTCAGGGGATGGGAACAAAGGAGTGTAGAACTAAACCAAGCCAGAGTCAGTACATTCAGGCGAATGGAACCAGTGAGTGTAGAACTGAACCCAGCCAGAGTCAGCACCTTCAGGGGAGTGGAACCAGTGAAAGTAGAACTGAACCCAGCCAGAGTCAGTACCTTCAGGGGAGGGGAACCAGTGAGTGTAGAACTGAACCCAGCCAGAGTCAGCACCTTCAGGTGAGGGGAACCAGTGAGTGTAAAACTGAAACCAGTCAGAGTCAGTACCTTCAGGGGAGGGGAACCAGTGAGAGTAGAACTGAACCCAGCCAGAGTAAGTACCTTCAGGGGAAGGGAACCAGTGAGTGCAGAACTGAACCCATCCAGAGTCAGTATCTTCAGGGGAGGGGAACCAATGAGTGTAGAACTGAACCCAGACAGAGTCAGTACCTTCAGGGAAGTGGAACCAGTGAGAGTAGAACTGAACCCAGCAAGAGTCAGCACCTTCAGGGGAGGAGTACCATTCAATGTAGATCTGAACCCAGCCAGAGTCAGTACTTTCAGGGGAGGGGAACAAGTGAGTGTAAAGCTGAACCCAGCCGGAGTCAGCACCTTCAGGGGAGGGGAACCAGTGAGTGCAGAACTGAACCCAGCCAGAGTCAGTACCTTCAGTGGTGGGGATCCAGTGAGTGTAAAAGTGAACCCAGCCAGAGTCAGTACCTTCAGGGGAGGGGAACTAGTGAGTGTAGAACTGAACCCAGCCAGAGTCAGTAACTTCAGGGGAGGGGAACCAGTTAATGTAGAACTGAATCCAGCCATAGACAGTACCTTAATGGGGAGAGGAACCAGTGTGTGTAAAACTGAACGCAGTCATAGTCAGTACCTTCAGGGGAGGGGAACCAGTGAGTGTAGAACTGAACCCAGCCAGAGTCAGTACCTTCAGGGGAGGGGAACCAGTGAATGTGGAACTGAATCCAGCCAGATACAGTAGCTTCAGGGGAGGGGGACCAGTGAGTGTAGAACTGAACCCAGTCAGAGTCAGTACCTTCAGGGGAGGGGAACCAGTGAATGTAGAACTGAATCCAGCCAGAGACAGTACCTTAATGGGGAGAGGAACCAGTGTGTGTAAAACTGAACGCAGTCATAGTCAGTACCTTCAGGGGAGGGGAACCAGTGAGTGTAGAACTGAACCCAGCCAGAGTCAGTACCTTCAGGGGAGGGGAACCAGTGAGTGTAGCAATGAACCCAGCCAGAGTTGTACATTCAGGTGAGGGGAACCAATGAGTGTAGACCTGAACCGAGCCAGTGTCAGCACCTTCAGGGGAGGGGAACCAGTGAGTGTAGAACTAAACCCAGCTAGAGTCAGTACCTTCAGGGGAGGGGAACCAGTGAGTGTAGAACTGAACCCAGTCAGAGTCAGCACCTTCAGGTGAGGCGAACCAGTGAGTGTAAAACTGAAACCAGTCAGAGTCAGTACCTTCAGGGGAGGGGAACCAGTGAGTGTAGAACTGAACCCAGCTAGAATCAGTACCTTCAGGGGAGGGGAACCAGTGAGTGCAGAACTGAACCCATCCAGAGTCTGTATCTTCAGGGGAGGGGAACCAATGAGTGCAGAACTGAACCCAGCCAGAGTCAGCACCTTCAGGGAAGTGGAACCAGTGAGAGTAGAACTGAACCCAGCCAGAGTCAGCACCTTCAGGGGAGGAGTACCATTCAATGTAGAACTGAACCCAGCCAGAGTCAGTACTTTCAGGGGAGGGGAAAAAGTGAGTGTAAAGCTGAACCCAGCCGGAGTCAGCACCTTCAGGGGAGGGGAACCAGTGAGTGCAGAACTGAACCCAGCCAGAGTCAGTACCTTCAGTGGTGGGGATCCAGTGAGTGTAAAAGAGAACCCAGCCAGAGTCAGTACCTTCAGGGGAGGGGAACCAGTGAATGTAGAACTGAATCCAGCCAGAGACAGTACCTTAATGGGGAGAGGAACCAGTGTGTGTAAAACTGAACGCAGTCATAGTCAGTACCTTCAGGGGAGGGGAACCAGTGAGTGTAGAACTGAACCCAGCCAGAGTCAGTACCTTCAGCGGAGGGGAACCAGTGAATGTAGAACTGAATCCAGCCAGAGACAGTATCTTCAGGGGAGGGGAACCAGTGAATGTAGAACTGAATCCAGCCAGAGACAGTACCTTAATGGGGAGAGGAACCAGTGTGTGTAAAACTGAACGCAGTCATAGTCAGTACCTTCAGGGGAGGGGAAGCAGTGAGTGTAGAACTGAACCCAGCCAGAGTCAGTACCTTCAGGGGAGGGGAACCAGTGAGTGTAGCAATGAACCCAGCCAGAGTTGTACATTCAGGTGAGGGGAACCAATGAGTGTAGACCTGAACCGAGCCAGTGTCAGCACCTTCAGGGGAGGGGAACCAGTGAGTGTAGAACTAAACCCAGCTAGAGTCAGTACCTTCAGGGGAGGGGAACCAGTGAGTGTAGAACTGAACCCAGTCAGAGTCAGCACCTTCAGGTGAGGCGAACCAGTGAGTGTAAAACTGAAACCAGTCAGAGTCAGTACCTTCAGGGGAGGGGAACCAGTGAGTGTAGAACTGAACCCAGCTAGAATCAGTACATTCAGGGGAGGGGAACCAGTGAGTGTAGAACTGAACCCAGCCAGAGTCAGCACCTTCAGGGGAAGGGAACCAGAGGGTGCAGAACTGAACCCAGCCAGAGTCAGTACCTTCAGTGGAGGGGAACCAGTGAGTGTAGAACTGAACCCAGCCAGAGTCAGTACCTTCAGGGGAGGGGAACCAGTGAGTGTAGAACTGAACACAGCCAGAGTCAGTACCTTCAGGGGAGGGGAACCAGTGAGTGTAGAACTGAACCCAGCCAGAGTCATCATAATAACATAAGAAATAGGTGCACGAGTAGGCCATACTACCCCTCAAGCCTGCTCCGCCATTTAATACGATCATGGCAGATCCGATCAGGGACTTTGGACCATTTCCCTGCCTATGCCCATAATCCCTTATTCCCTTATTTTTTAAGAACCTGTTCATCTATTCAATTTATTCAAAGTCCTGTCTTCCACAGCTCTATGAGGCAGCGAATTGCAGATTTATAGCCCTCTGAGAAGAAATTCTTCCTCATCTCAGTTTTAAATGGGCAGCCGCTTATTCTAAGATTATGCCCTCTGGTTCTAGTCTCCCCCATCAGTGGAAACAAATTCTCTGCATCAACCTTGTCAAGCCCCCTCATAATCTTATATGATTCGTTCAGATCACTTTTCATTCTTCTGAATTCCAATGAGTAATGCCCCTAACTACTCAACCTTTCCTCATAAGTCAAGCCACTCATCTCCAGAATCAACCGAGTGAACCTTCTCTGAACTGTCTGCAAAGCAGGTTTTTCCTTTCTTAAATATGGAAACCAAAACTATACGCAGTATTCCAGGTCTGGACTCACCAATGTCCTGTTTAACTCTAGAAGGACGTCCCTTCTTTTATACTCTATCCTCTTTGAAATAAACGCCAAGATTTCATTGGCCTTCCTCATCATTTGCTGTACCTGTTACTAACCTTTTATGTTTCATGCGCTAGGACCCACAGGTCCCGCTGTACTGCAGCACTATGCAATTTTTCTCCATTTAAATAATAACTTGCTCTTTCATTTTTCTCTGTCAAAGTGCATAACTGCGCACTCTCCAACATTGTACTCCATCTGCTAGTTTTTTGCCCACTCACTTAGCTTGCCTGTGTCATTTTGTGGTTTTTTTGTGTCCTCCTCACACATTGATTTTCCTCAGATCTTTGTATTATCAAACTTAGCTATGTTACACTCGGTCCCTTCATCCAAATCGTCAATATAGATTGGAAATATTTGGGGTCCAAGCATTGATCCCTGTTGCACCCCACTAGTTGCCAACGTGAGAAAGAGCCATTTATCCCGACTCTCTGTTTTCTGTAATTCAGCTAATCCACTATCCATGCTAATATATTACCCCCAACCCTGTGAACTTTTATCTTGTGCAGTAACCTTTTACGTGGCATCTTTTCAAATGCCTTCTGCAAGACCAAATACACCACATCCACTGGTTCCCCTTTATCCACCTTTTTGTTACATCCTCAAAGAACTCCATCAAATTTGTCAAACATGACTTGCCCTTCATAAATCCATGCTGACTCTGCCTGAGCGAATTTTGCTCTTCCAAATGTCCTGCTACTGCTTCTTTAATAATGGGCTCCAACATTTTCCCAACCACAGATGTTAGGCTAACCTGTCTGCAGTTTCCTGCTTTTTGTCTGCCTCCTTATTTTAAATAGGGGCGTTACATTTGCAGTTTTCCAATCTGCTGGGACATCCCCAGAATCCATGAAATTTTGGTAAAATACTTCCAATGCATCCACAATTCCTGACGCTATTTCTCTTAAGACCCTCGGATGCAAGCCATCAGGTCCAGGATATTTATCCACATTTAGTCCCATTATCTTACTGTGTAGCACCTCCTAAGTGATTGTGGTTAGTTCCTTCTCCCCCTATAGCCCCTTAACCATCCACAGTCATTCTTTGCTGGCTTTTAAAAGCTTCCCAATCTTCTGTCCTCCCACTAGTTTTGGCCACTTTGTATGCTCTTGTTTTTAATTGGATACCATCCTTTATTTCTTCAGTTAGACACAGATGGCTATCTTTTCTTTTACACCCTTTCCTCCTCACTGGAATATATTTTTCTTGAGAGTTGTGAAATATCTCCTGAAATATATGACTCTGTTTATCAACCATCCTGCACTTTATTCTATTTTCCCAGTCTACTTTACCCATAATCTGCCTTTACACCTTTGTAGTCTCCTTTATTTAAGCTCAGTCCGCTGGTAAAAGATTCAACTTTCTCGGCCTCGATCTGAATTTGAAATTCAACCATGCTATGATCACTCATTCCAAGGGGATCCATTACGAGGAGATTGTTTATTAATCCTGTCTCATTACACAGGACCAGATTTAAGATAGCCAGCACCATCAGAGGGAGAGGAAACCAGTGATTTTAGAAATAAACCCAGCCAGAGTCAGTACCTTCAGGGGAGGTGAACCAGTGAGTGTAGAACTGAACCCAGCCAGTGTCAGCACCTTCAGTGGAGGAGAGGGAGGGGAACTAGTGAATGCAGGTTAATTCCGGAGATGAAGGGGTTGACTTATTAGGATAGGTTGAGTAGGTTCGGCCTGTACACATTGGAGTTTAGAAGAATGAGGGGTGATCTTATTGAAACTAATAAGATAATGAGGGGGCTCAACAAGGTGGATGCAGCGAGGATATTTCCTCTTTTCGAGGAAACTAAAACTAGTGTCATAGTCTGAAAAGAAGAGGACACCCATTTATAAGTGAGATGAGGAGGAATTGCTTTTCTCTGAGGGGTGCAATCTGTGGAATTCTCTGCCCCAGAGAGCTGTGGAGGCTGGGTCATTGAATATATTTAAGGCGGAGAAAGACAGGTTTAACAGAGGTGCTCACAATCAGGAAGGCTTTAGATTGAGTCAGGGAACAGAGAGGTTCTGCTCACACAATCAGAGAATGGTTACAGCACGGAAGGCCATTCGGCCCGTCGAGCCCTTGCCGGCTCCCAGCTCGTCCCACTGCCCCGCCCTTTCCCCCTGCCCTGAAAATGTTTTCTTTCAGATATTAATCCAACTCCCTTTAGAAAGCTGTGATTGAGTCTGCCTCAATCACCCTTTCAGGCCGTGCATTCCAGATCCTAACCACTCGCTTCATAAAATAGATTTTTCTTACGTCGCCTTTGGTTCTCCTGCCAATAACCTTAAATCAGTCTCCTCTGATTCTCTACCCTTCCGCCAGTGGGAACAGTTTCTCTCTATCTACTCTGTCGGGACACCTCATGATTTTGAACACCTCGATCAATTCTCCTCTCAATCTTCTCTGCTCCAAGGAGAACAAACCCAGCTTCTCCAGTCAATCCAAGTAACTGAAGTCCCTCTTCTCGTGAATCATTGTTGTCAATCTTTTCTGCACCCTCTCGAAGGCCATCACATCCGAATCTGCGGTGCCCAGAATTGGACACAATGCTCCAGTTCAGGCTGAAGCAATGTTTTACAAAGATTCATCATAACCTCCTTGCTATTGTACTCTATGATGCCCAGGATCCTGTAAGCATTTTTAACTGCTTTCTCAACCTGTTCTGTCACCTTCAGCGATTTGTGCACATATACCCGCATGTCTCACTGTTCATGCACCCTCTTTAGGATTGCACTCTTCAGTTTATATTGCCTCTCCTCATTCATTTAATCATGCTTTTCTAATTTTATTTCTTAACTCAGGTTTACAGTCTATTTTTATTTCTTCCTCAACTTAATGTGGCAGCGTAATGTTGGCGAGTGGTGATTGATTGCCCTGGGAACCAACAGGAAGAGAGGTCAGAGGCCGGAGGGCCCAGGGAGCAGTGTGTTATGTAACCAATCGCGGTGCTTGAGGGGTGGATCCTGAGTCGGCCTATCAGGTGAGTCTGTGTGAATCCCTGTGAAAAAATTTATCTTTTAAAAGTTAAATTGAGATTTCTTTTGTCAACAAAACAGTTCAACATTTGTCAGTATTTTGTTTTCCTGGAGTTCCTATTATGAGTTTCAGATACTTCAGTGCCAAGCGGACCAGGTATTTAAAGTTCATTCATTTCCCCTTTTCCATGTCGCTGTTAGTTAAAGAAACAGAGATTATGCATTTGTAGTAGTTAAAGTAACATCCTTCCTGTTGGTCGTGAGTTACCTTCTGTGCAGGGTGAGATGGCTGGTGGCATAAGCTTTTAAAATACACATTCTCTTGTTCAAATCTCTCCAGCGTCTCACCCTTCCCTATCTCTGTAACCTCCATAGCCCACGAACCCTCTTAACAGTTCGTTTTCTTTGGAACAGAGGAGGCTGAGGGGAGACCTTAATGAGGTGTATAAAATTATGAGGGGCCTAGATAGAGTGGATAGGAAGGACCTATTTCCTTCACAGAGGGTTCAGCAACTAGCATAACTTTTTAGCCAGAACGTAGCAAGCCCTACAAGAGAGGGAGAAGTTCTAGATTTAATATTACATATTGAAGCTTGGCAGGTGGGAGGAGTATCTGTGGGACAGCATTTTTGTGCTAATCATCATAATTCAGTTAGATTGTGGGCAATTATGGAAAAGGACAAAGATAGACCAGGAATAAAAGTTCTCAATTGGGGAAAAGCCAATTTTGGTAAGCTGAGATGTCATTTCGCCAAAGTGCACTGGAAGCAGCTCCTGGAAATGGTTTGAGATTGGGATATGTTGGTGTTCAGATATGTCCTTGGTGTCCTTGTACACGAATCACTGAAAGTTAATATGCAGGCACAGCAAGCAACAAAGAACGTAAATGGTATGTTGGCCTTTATGGCAAGAGGATTTGAGTACACGAGTAAAGACGTCTCTCTGCCATTAGATAGGGCCCTGGTGAGGCTGCAGCTGGAGTAATGTGCACAGTTTTGGCTGTTGACCTAAGGAAGGATGTACTTGCCATTGAAGATGGCAACGAAGGTTCACCAAACTGAATTCCTGGGATGGGAGGATTGTCCTATGAGGAGAGATTGAGTAGACTAGGCATGTATTCTTTAGAGTTCAGAAGAATGAGAGGTGATCTCATTGAAACATACAAAATTATTTCAAGGCGTAACAGGATAGATGCAGGGAGGATGTTTCCTCTGGCTGAGGAGTCTAGAACCAGGGGTAACAGTCTCAAAATAAGGGGTTGCCATTTAGGACTGAGATGAGCAGTTACTTAATCATTCACTAATATTTGTAATTCTCGACCCCAGAGGGCTGTGGAGGCTCTGTCTTTGAGTATGTTCAAGACATAGATCGACAGATTTTTGTATATTAAGGGAATCAAGGGACATGGAATAGTGCAGGAAAGTGGAGTTGAGGTAGAATATCAGCCATGATCTCATTGAATGGCAGAGCAGGCTCGAGGGGCCGAATGGAATACTCCTGCTCTGAAATCTTATGTTCTTATGTTGAAGTTAAATCAATCTCAGAGCAGTGGGATGCATTCAAGGAGGAGATAATGAGGGTTCAGAGGAAGTATGTTACCTTCAAGAAAAAGGGTGGGACTAAAAAATCTAGAACCCCCTGGATATCAACATAAGACATAGGAGCAGGAGAAGGCCATAAGGTCCCTCGAGCCTGCTCCGCCATTCAATGAGATCATGGCTGATCATCGCCCTCAACTCCACTTTCCTGCCTGATCTCCGTTTCCCTTGATTGCCTTAATATACAAAAATCTATGGATCACTACCTTCAATAGACTGAGCATTCACAGCCCTCTGAGGAAGATAATGCCAAAGATTCACAACCCTCTGAGTGAAGAAATTCCTCCTCATCTCTGTCTTAAATGGCCGACCCCTTTTCCTGAGGCTATCTTTCTTTTACACCCTTTCCTCCTCATTGGAATATATTTTTTTTGAGAGTTGTGAAATATCTCCTTAAATGTACGACTCTGTTCATCAACCATCATACACTTTAATCTATTGTCCCAGTCCACTTCAGCCAAATCTGCCCTCATACATTTGTAGTCTCCTTATTTTAAGCTCAGTACGCTGGTCGGAGATCCAACTTTCTCGGCCTCCATCTGAATTTGAAATTCAATCATGCTATGATCACCCATTCCAAGGGATCCATTACCAGGAGATTGTTTATTATCCTGTCTCATTACACCGGACCAGATCTAAGATAGCGAGCACAATCAGAGGGAGAGGAAACCAGTGATTGTAGAACGAAACCCAGCGAGAGTCAGCATCTTCAGACGAGGAGAGGGAGGGGAACTCGTGAATGCAGGTTGATTCCGGAGATGAAGGGGTTGACTTATGAGGATAGGTTGAGTAGGTTGGGCCTGTATACATTGGAGTTTAGAAGAATGAGGGGTGATCTTATTGAAACTAATAAGATAATAAAGTGGCTCAACAAAGTGGATGCAGAGAGGATATTTCCACTTCTAGAGGAAAGTAAAACTAGGGTCATAGTCTGAAAAGAAGGAGCCGCCCATTTAAAAATGAGATGAGGAGGAATTTCTTCTCTCTGAGGGTTGCAAATCTGTGCAATTCCCTGTCCCAGAGAGCAGTGGAGGCTGGGTCATTGAATATATTTAAGGCGGAGATATACAGGTTTAACAGAGGTGCTCACAATCAGGAAGGCTTTAGATTGAGTCAGGTAAAAGAGTGGTTCTGCTCACACAATCAGAGAATAGTTAGAGAACGTAAGGCCATTCGGCCCGTCGAATCCTTGCCGGCTCCAAGCTGGTCCCACTGCCCCGCCCTTTCTCCCAGCCCTACAAATGTTTTCTTTCAGATACTGATCCAATTCCCTTTATTAAGCTCTGATTGAGTCTCCTTCCACCATCCTTTCAGGCCGCGCTTTCCGGATCCTAACCACTCTGCATAAAATAGATTTTTCTGATGTCGCCTTTGGTTCTTCTACCAATCACCTTAAATCCGTCTCCTCTAGTTCTCGACCCCTCCACCAGTGGGAACAGTATCGCTCTATCTACTCTGTCCGGAACCCTCATGATTTTGAACACGTCTATCAATTCTCCTCTCAACCTTCTCGGCTCCCAGGAGAACAACCCAGCTTCTCCAGTCAATCCACGGAACTGAATTCCCTCATCTCGTGAATCATTCTTGTCAATCTTTTCTGCATCCCCTCTAAGGCCTTCACATCCTAATTTGCGGTGTCCAGAATTGGACACAATGCTCATGTTGAGGCCGAACCAGTGTTTTACAAAGGTTCATCATAACTCCTTGCTTTTGTACTCTGTGATGCCCAGCATCCTAAGTGTTTTTTTTAACTGTTTTCCCAACCTGTCCTGTCACTTCAGCGATTTGTGCACATATACCCGCAGGTCTCACTGTTCATGCACCCAGTTTACGATTGTACCCTTCAGTTTATATTGCCTCTCCTCTTTCATTTAATCATGCTTTTCTAATTTTATTTCTTAATGCAGATTCACGGCCTCATTTTACTTCTTTCTTCGAGCCCCTCAACTTAATCTGGCAGCGTAATGTTGCCGACTGGTGATTGATTGGCCTGGGAACCAACAGGAAGAGAGGTCAGAGGCCGGAGGGCCCAGGGAGCAGCATGTTCTGCAACCAATCGCGGTGCTTGAGGGGTGGATCCTGAGTCGGCCTCTCAAGTGAGTTTGTGTGAATCACTGTTAAAAGTTAAATCGAAATTTATTTTGTCAATAAAACAGTTTAACGTTTGTCAGTATTTTATTTCTATTTATGTGTTCTTATTATGAGTTTCAGACACTTCAGTGCCAAGTGGACCAGGTGTTTTTACGTCGTTCGTTTCCCTCTTTCCATGTCACTGTTAGTTAAAGGGACAGAGATTGTTTTCCCCGCATTATGCATTTGTAGTAGTTAAAGTAACAACCTTCCTGTTGGTAGTGAGTTACATTCTGTGCTGGGCGAGATGACTGGTCGTATCAGCCTTTAAAATACACATCCTCTTGTTCAAACCTCTCCAGGGTCTCACCCTTCCCGATCTCTGTAACCTCCTCCAGCCCACCAACCCTCATGATAGTTTGTTTTCTTTGGAACAAAGGAGGTTGAGGGGTGACCTTAATGAGGTGTATAAAATTATGAGGGGCCCAGATAGAGTGGATAAGAAGGACCTATTACCCTTCGCAGAAGGGTCAGCAACCATCAGAACTTTTTAGCCAGTACGTAGCAAGCCCAACAAGAGAGGGGTAATTCTGGACTTAGTATACGGGACTGAAGCTGGGCAGGTGGAAGGGGTATCGATGGGACAGCATTTTTCTGCTAGTGATCGTAATTCAGTTAGTTTTAGGGTAGTTATGGAAATGTACAACGATAGACCAGGAATAAAAGTTCTCAATTGTGGAAAAGCCAATTATACTCAGCTGAGATGTGATTTAGCCAAAGTGGACTGGAAAGAGCTACTAGAAATGGTGAGACATTGGGAAATGTTGCTGTTTAAAGGGACCTCGCTGTTCTTGTACACGGATCATTGAAAGTTAACATGCAGGTACAGCAAGCAATGAAGAAATCAAATGGTATGTTGGCCTTTATTACAAGAGGATTTGAATACAAGAGTAAAGACGTCTAACTGCAATTATATAGGGACCTGGTGAGACTACACCTGGAGTATTGTGTACAGTTTTGGCTACTTACCAAAGGAAGGATGTACTTGTCATTGAGGATGGCAACGACGGTTCACCAAACTGAATTCATAGGATGGAAGGATTGTCCTATGAGTAGAGATTGTCTAGACTAGGCATGTATCCTCTCGAGTTTAGAAGAATGAGAGATGATCTCATTGAAACATACAAAATGCTTACAGGGCTTGACAGGTTAGATGCAGGAAGGATGTTTCCGCTTGCTGAGGAGTCTAGAACCAGGAATCACAGTCTCAAAATAAGGGGCTGGCCATTTAGGACTGAGATGAGCAGAAACTTATTCACTCATTAATCTTTGTAATTTTCTACCCTCGAGGACTGTGGAGGCTCCGACTTTGAGTATATTTCAGACAGAGTTCGATAGATTTTTGTATATTAAGGGAATCAAGGTATATGGAATAGTGCAGGAAAGTGGAGTTGAGGTCGAAGATCAGCCATGATCTCATTGAATGGCACAGGAGGCTCGAGGGGCCGAATGGCATACTACTGCTCTGAAATCTTATGTTCTTATGTTGAAGTTAAATCACTCTCAGAGCAGTGGGAGGCATTCTAGGAGAAGATAATGAGGGTTTAGAGGAAGTATGTTACCTTTAAGAAAAATGGTGCGACGAATAAATCTGGAGCCCCCTGGATATCAACATAAGAAATAGGAGCAGGAGTAGGCCAAAAGGTCACTCGAGCCTGCTCTTCCTTTCAATGAGATCATGGCTGATCATCGCCCTCAATTCCACTTTCCTGCCTGATCTCCATATCCCTTGATTCACCTCGAGTTCAAAAATCTATCTGTCTCAACCTTGAATAGACTGACCATCCACACCCCTCTGGCGGGGAGAATGCCAAAGTTTCACAACCCTCTGAGTGAAGAAATTCCTCCTCATCTCTGTCTGAAATGTCCTACCCCTTATCCTGAGACTGCCCCAAGTTCTAGACAGTCCAGCCAGGGAAATCAACCACTCAGCATCTAACCTGTCAGTCCCCTTCAGAACCTTGTATGTTTCAATGAGATTACCTCTCATTATTCTAAACTCGAGAGTGTATAGGACCATTCTACACACTATCTCATCATCAGACAGCCCTCTCATCCCAGGAATCAATCTTGTGAACCTTTCTAGCACTGTCTCCAAGGCAAGTATATCCTTCCTTCGATAAGGAGACCAGAACTGTGCCCAGTACTCCAGGTGTGGTCTCATCAAGGCCCTGTACAATTGTAGCAAGACCTCCTTACTCTTATACTCCAAACCCTTGCAATAAAGGACAAACCATTTGCCTGCATTATTGCTTGCGTACCTGCATGCTCACTTTCTGTGTGTCTTGCACGAGGACACCCTAAATCTCTCTCAACACCGACGTTTAAAAGTTTCTCATCATTTAAAATATATTCTGTTTTTCTGTTGTTCCTACCAAAGTGAATAACCTCACATTTCCCGACATTATACTCCATCTGCCACCTTACTGCCCACGTACATAGTCTAGCTCTGTATATCTTGCAGACTCTATTGTTCTCACAGCTTACTATACCACCTAGTTTTATATCATCAGCAATTTTGGATATATTACACTCGGTCCCTTCATCTCGGTCATTAATCATAAAATCATCGAAATTTACAGCATGGCAGGAGATCCTTTCAGCCCACCGTGTCCGTGCCGGCAGCCAAACAGCTATCCAGCCTAATCCCACTCTCCAGCTCTCGGTCCGTAGCCCTGTAGGTGATGGCACTTTAAGTGCACATCCAGTTATTTTTCAAATGTGGTGAGTGTTTCTGCCTCTATTACCCTTTCAGGCAGTGAGTTCCAGACCCCTACCATCCTCTGGGTGAAGAAATTTCCCTTCGTATCTCCTCTCACCCAGTTACTTTAAATCGATGCCTCTGGTTGTTGACCACTCTTCCAAGGGAAATAGGCCCTTCCCAGGCACTCTATCCAGGCGCCTCTGAATTTTATAGACATCCATCAGGTCTCCCCTCAGCCTCCTCTGTTCCAAAGAAAACAGATGCAGCATCTCCAATCTTTCGTCATAGCCAAAATTCTCCAGTCCAGGTAACATTGTTGTAAATCTCCTTTGTACCCTAATCAGTGCAATCACATCTTTCCTGTAATGTGGTGACCAGAACTGCACACAGTATTCCAACTGCGGTCTTACCAGTTCAAGCATAACCTGCGAACTCTTGTATTCCATGCCTCGACTAATAAAGGTAAGTGTTCCATAGGCCTTCTTAACCACCTTATCTAGCTGGCCTGCTATCTTCAGGGATCTGTGGACCTGCACTCTAAGGTCCCTTTGTTCCTCTACAATTTTCAGTGTTGTACCATTTATGTGTCATCCCTTGCCTTTTTCGACCTCCCCAAATGCATTACCTCACACTACTCCGGATTGAATTCCATTTACCACTTTACTGCCCACCTGACCAGTACATTGATATCTTCCTACAGTCCTCAGCTTTCTTCTTAATTCTGAACTACACAGCCTATTTTAGTGTCACCTTCAAGCTTGTTAATCATACCCCAAACATTCAAGTCCAAGTCATTGATATATAGCACAAAAAACAAGGGATCCTGCACTGAGCCCTGCAGGACCCCACTGGAAACAGCCTTCCATTCACAAAAATACCCATGTACCATTACCTTTTGCTTCCAGCCTGAACCAATTTTGGATCCAACTTGCCACTTAGCCCTGGATCCCATGGGCTTTTACTTTTGTGACCAGTCTGCCATGTGGGACTTTATCAAAAGCTTTGCTAAAATCTATATACACTACATCATACACACTACCCTCATCGATCCACACGGTTTCCTTCTCTCAAAATTCAATCAAGTTAGTCAGACACGATCTTCCCTGAACAAATCCATGCAGACTGTCCTGAATTAATCCATGTATTTCCAAATGAAGATTTATCCTGTCTCTCAGGATTTGTTTCCAGTAATTTTCCCACCACTGAGGTTCCGGGGTGATGTCAGGAAGCACTTTCTGACACAAATGGTGAGAATCTGTTTCTCTTGGCTCGAGAGTCTAGAATTAAGGATAATTGTATCAGGATACGGTCATGGCCATTTAGGACTGAGCTGATGAGAAATTGCTGCACTCAGAGGGTCGTGAATCTTTAGAATTCTCTCCCCCAGAGGACTGTGGATGCTGCGTCATTGAATATATTCAGAGCTGAGATAGAAATCTGTTTGGACACTAAAGAAATCGATGGATATGGGGATAGTGCGGGAAAGTGGAGCTGAAGTCCAAGATCATCCTGGATCTTATTGAATGGTGCAGCTGGCTCGAGGGGCCGTATGGCCTACTCCTGCTCCTCTTTCTTATGTTCTTAAATGTTGTGGAAGTCTGGAACTCTGTTCCCCATAAAACTGAAGCTGGGGCCCAATTGAAAATTCCAAAACTGTGATTGATGGATTCTTCTTGGGCAAGGTTATTAAAAGTGATGGAACCAAGGCAGGTAGACAAAGTTATGATACTGATCAGTCACGATCTAATTGAATGGTGGAACTATAACTCAGTCACACTGGGTGGTGCCTGTGAGAGATTCGGTAAACCATCACCAACAGTTCTTGACTTGAGGATTTACAAGAACAAAATACACTCTGCACAGGGTTTTGGCTCAACCTTAAACTTGTATGTTTATTGAACTTGCGTTATTCCCCAGTATACAACCTCCCTCAGATTCCGACCGGAATAACACCGAACCCATAATACAAACCCTCTACACAAGGTTACCTGGAACCGAACAGGAATTACCACAGTTAACACCCTTCCGCGATTCGACTGCGATTATAAAACGACTCGGACAAATTCCCAGACGGTTTGACTGAAGCTTATAATCACCCACACAGCTGGTGGTTGTGATGTGGATTGTAGTCCGTTGAGGGGTACCAGTGAGTGAGGAACTGAACCCATCCAGAGTCAGTACCTTCAGGGGAGGGGAACAAATCAGTGTAGAACTGAACCCAGCCAGAGTCACTACCTTCAGGGGAGGGGAACCAGTGAGTGTAGAACTGGACCCAGCCAGAGTCAGTACCTTCAGGGTAGGGAACCAGTGAGTGTCGAACTGAACGCAGGCAGATTAAGCACCTTCAGGGGAGGAGAGGGAGGGGAACCAGTGAGTGTAGAACTGAACCCAGCATAGGATATTAAGGGAATCGAGGGATATGGGGGTAGTGCAGGGCAGTGGAGTTGTGGTGGAAAATTAGCCGTGATCTTATTGAATGGCGGAGCAGTCTAGACGGGCCGTATGACATACTCCTGCTCCGAGTTCTTATGTATGTTCTTGTGTTCATTCACGACAGGATGTGACAGGATTGCAGAGCTTTGATCTGATTCATTTATTTTGGGGTTGCTTAGCCCTGTTTATACCATGCTACTTCCGCTGCTTAGTATGCATGTAGTCCTGTGTTGCTGCTTCCCCAGGCTGCTACCTCATTTCTCGGTATGCCTGGTGCTGCTCCTGGCATGCTCTTCTGCACGCCTAATTGAACCAGGCTTGATCGTAATGTTTGAGTGAGGGATATGCCGGACCATGAGGTTACAGATTGTGGATAAAAACAAAGCTGCTGCTGCTGATGGCCCACAGCACCCTGAGGATGCCCCGTTTTCAGCTGCTAGATCTGTTCTGCATCAGTTTAGCACGGTGATGGTGCCACAGAGCAATTTTCAGAGTGTCTCCGGTGCGACTTTGTCTCCACAATGACTGTGTGCGGTGGTCACTGCTACCAATGCTGTCATCGACAGATGCAGCTCCATGTGGGACAGACTCGATGTACCCGATGATCTTTACCTGTCCGTCATTGTTCGTATCTGCGACAGGTTGATTAGTGAGGACCAGGTCAAGTAGGTTTTTTCCTCGTGTTGTTTCTCTCTCCATTGCTGCTCCAGTTTGGCAGATCTGTTTTTCAGGACTCGGCCAGCTCAGTCAGTAGTGGCACTACCGAGCCACTCTTGCTGATGGACATTGAAGTTCCCCACCCAGAGTACATTCTGAGCCCTTGTTCCCCTCAGTGCTTCTTCCAAGCTTAAACCAGTGTGTGTAATAAAATAGATTCGATTATCATGTGAGATGTTTATACCTATAATTGTGTCACTATAAACACTAACAGCAGGCAGGGTAGTTTAGGGATAATGAGATCATTACTGAAGAAAAGTAAGCGCTGGGAACCAGGGAAAGTGTCCTTGTAAATCACAGATTAGAGAAGTTCCAGCTGTCTTTTCCTCACTTCCTGCCCAAACCCAGCAGAGAAGACAAAGAAGTGTCAGAGGTGGATCAGTGCAGGTTATAAAAGTGAGGGGATACTGATGTAAGGGGGCAGTGGGGACTGGAGACACCGGAGATCAAACTCAGGGCACCCGAGGTTCCATCCAGTGGGCTGACCTGGTGTCAGTTGCTGTGGACACGCGGGACTTGCATCTTTACTCTGATTGGTGAATCAGTATAAGATACGGTGGATTACGGAGAAACTGCTCATCTTATATTTCTTATTAAGGTATTAAAGTTGCTGACACTGGACTCTGGAACTTGCTAATTAATAAGACAAGGGATTAGCTAAACCTTTACATCCTCAAATCTCTCTACCCCTCCACTCCTTTTAAAATGTTACCATTTAATGTACATTTCCTCCATTTTTCTTCCAAAATGTTTGCATCACATTTCTCTGCACTAAATTTCATCTGCCATCCATTCGGCCCATTTACAAACCTGTGCATTCAGAATGAACTCACTTACAGTCCTCTTCACAGAGCACCAAGCTCCCCATTTTTGGCGTCATCTGGAGATTTTGATCACACTGCAGGTCTGATCACCTATTTTTAAAATAATTTATTTATTATTATTTATTGTCCCTCTGGTCCCAATCTCGATTGCATGACAAAATAAAATTGAGTTCCCCCAATTTGGATTTCAATTATTGGCAAAAATTCTGAGGGACAGGATAAATCTTCATTCAGAAAGACCGGGATTAATCAGGGACATTCAGTACGGATTTGTTCATTGGAAGATCGTGCCTGACTAACCTGATTGCATTTTTTGAGGAGGTCTCACGGCGGGTCGATGATGGTGTTGTGTTTGACGTTGTGCATATGGATTTTAACAAGGCTTTTGATAAGATCCCACATGGCAGACTGGTCATGAAAATAATAGCCCATGGGATACAAGGCAAAGTGGCAACTTGGATTCAAAATTGGCTGAGGTAGGAAGCAAAGTTTAATGGTCAATGGGTGTTTTTGCCACTGGAAGGATGTTTCTGGGATACATCAATGATTTAGACTTGAATGTAATGGGTATGACTACGAAGTTTGCAGAAGATACGAAAATTGGCCGTGTGGTTGATAATGAAGAAGAAAGCTGTAGACTGTAGGAAGGTATCAATGGACCTGTCAGGTGGGCAGAGCAGTGGCAAATGGAATTCAATCCGCAGAAGTGTGAGGTAATGCATTTGGTGAGGGCTAACAAGGAAAGGGAATACACAATAGATGGTAGGACACTGAGAAGTGTAGAGGAACAGGTGGACCTTGGCATGCTTGTCCACAGATCCCTGAAGGTAGCAGGACAGGTCGATAAAGTGGTTAAGAAGGCATACGGGATACTATACTTTATTAGCCGAGGCATTGAATACAAGAGCTTCAACTGTATAAAACACTAGTCAGGCCACATGCGTGCAATTCTGGTAATCACATTACAGAAAAGAGAGGGTAGAGAAGAGATTTACCAGGATGATGCCTGGACTGGAGAATTTTAGGTATGAGGAAAGATTGGATAGGCTGGGGTTATTTTATTTGGAACAGAGGAGGCTGAGGGGAGACCTTATTGAGGTTTATAAATTATGAGGGGCCTAGATGGAGTGGATAGGAGGGACTTATTTCCCTTAGCAGAGCGGTCAATAACTAGGGGCATAGATTTAAAGTAATTGGTAGAAACGTAGATTTTACAGCGCAGGAGGCCATTTCGGCCCATCGTGTCCACGCCGACCGACAAATAGTCGCACAGCCCTCGGTCAGCAGCCCTGAAGGTTACATATAAACCTATGAGCAATGAACAATGGCGCAAAGGTAAAGAGCTCCCAGGCCAACCAGTCCGCCTCACACAACTGCGACAGCCCTTACACTGAAACATTCTACACTCCACTCCAACCGGAGCCATGTGATCTCATGGGAGAGGCAAAAACCAGATCAAAACCCAGGCCTTTTGGGGGAAACAAATCTGGGAAAATTCCTCTCTGACCCATCTAGGCGATCGAAACGAGTCCAGGAGATCACCCTGGTCATATTCGATTCGCTGCAGTACTTACCTTCGTATCTGCACCAGCCAGCAGGAGGTTATCCATTCTAATCCCAATTACCAGCTCGAGGTCCGTAACCCTGCAGATTACGGCACTTCAAGTGCCCATCCATGCACCTTTTAAATGTGGTGAGCGTTTCACCATCCACCAGCCTTCCAGGCAGTGAGTTCCAGACCCCCACAACCCTTTGCATGAAGAAACCTCCCCTCAAATCCCCTCTGAGCCTACAACCAACCTCCTTAAATCTGTGCCCCCTTGTAATTGACCGGTCCACCAAGGGAAATAGACCCTTGCTATCCACGATATCCAGGACTCTCAAAATGTTGTCACCTCAATGAGGTCTCCTTTCAGCCTCCACTGTTCCAATGAGCGCAAACCCAGCCTATCCAATCTGTTTTCACAGCTAAGATGCTGCATTCCCGGCAGCATCTCAGTAAATCTCCTCTGCACCCTCTCTCGTGCAATCACATCCTTCCTATAATATAGCAACCAGAACGCCAACCTTGGCCGAACCAGTGTATTATACAATTGAAGCATAACCTCCGTGCTCTTGTATTCCTTGCTTCGGCCAATAACGGCAAGCATTCTGTATGCCTTCTTAACCACCTTATTCACCTGGCCTACTACTTTCAGAAATCTGTGGACCAATGGTGGAGTTTGGAGCCGTGTCCTATTCAGTTGGAGCTCTGTTGCTGTGATTGAAGGAGCTTCCTGCTTTGCTCCTGCCTGTAAGGCCTAGTGTGAGCCCAGAGACCAGCCCAGGAAGAGGAAGAGGGGGCTGGCTGGCTTACGATAACTCAACATCCAGAGGGACAGGGGGAGAGCTGAAAAATTCAACAACTTTATTTACTTCTACAAAGAGTTCGAGAGAGGGGGAAAAGAGCAACAACCTGTGTGGAAGGAGGGAGATTCTACAACATTCTACAGGTGCGTTCATTCCCCGAAAGACATTGTTTTATTGGTGGGGGGAGAAAAGAAGATTTTCTTCGATGCCCGGATCATCGCGGGGGTGTGTGTGTGGAAGTGTGTGTGGGGGTCTTGCTTACAGCTAGGCCCCACACACCACTGAAGCACCCCTCCCCCATTGCCTAGCTTGGGATAGCTGGAGCTACCTGGCTGAAGATTTACTAATCACCCGATTAAACATCGTTGGGAGTGTGTGCCTGGATGGCTCCAGCTGTCCCAGGTGAAGACATCTTCTCCTTCCACCCGAAGACCATCCCATAAGACTGTGCCTTGCTATGTTTTCCATCATCTAGGGAGTGCGCCCCAGAAAAACACCCACCCATCGCTGTGAGGGGAGACCTGCCCTCACAGCTTCCCTCTTTCCCACTCCCCCTCCCTCTCTATCTGTCACTCTCTCAGTCTCTCCCCTCTCTCTCTGAGAGCTCCTTTCCTTCTTAATTGAAAAAACAATTAAGACAACTGAGCAGAGGGAGCAAGGCCTCTCCCCAATTGTCAACTAGTGGAGAGGTTTGCCTCATTGAGAGCTCCTCTGCTCATAAATTCAAACGAGGCCAATTTAAGAACATTAAGGCCTGAGACTCTGGGGTGGGTATAGCCCTTAAAGGGACCCCGTGATGGCGACTCCATCCACGCCGGTGGCAGGGCCAGCTAAGACTTATGCGCAGGCAGTGTCAGCATCCACGGCGCCTCCTGCGCCTCCTGCTGCCCTGCCACCATTAAGTCTAATTGCTAAGAAACACGGGATCAAGAGCTACACTCACCCCACAATGAGCATCGAGGAGTTCGTGCAGGCGCTGACTGGGGTAGTCGGCCCCTCGGCCATTGTCGCGGCCTCCAAGATGTCTGAAAAGGCTGTATTTTTCCTGGGGTCGGAGCGGGCGGTGTCCCTGGCCCTTGAAAAGGGGCTTACGGTGGGCGGGACGTTCCTGCCGGTGGACCCTCTCGAGGCCACCGCGCAGAGGGTCATCATTTCAAACGTCCCCCCCTTTGTTGCCGCTGAGCACCTGCTCCCTCACCTACACCAACTGGGGAAGTAAGGTCGGGGATCAATCCCATACCGCTCGGCCTCAGGGAGCGCAGCCTGCGCCATGTGTTCTCCTTCGGCCGCCAGCTCTTTGTCCGGCTGGCGCGGGAGGAGACAACAGAGGGATCATTTAATGTGGTGCACCAGGGGACTGCATATCGCGTCTTCTGGACGTTGGACGGCGTGCGGTGCCATGCCTGTAGGGAGTTGGGGCACGTTTGCAAGAACTGCCCCGCATCCAAGGCCGCCAAACCACCGAGGGCGGCCAAGGCTGGCGCCGCCGCCAGCCTTCCCCCTAGTAGCGTCCACGTGCCTGAAACTGTAGGTGCGCGGGCATCATCGGGGGCCTTTGTATTCGCGGCCTACGGCGGGGGGGAGGGAGAGCGTCCGATCGGAAGGAAGGCGCGGAGGAAGGCAAAACATCTCGAGGCGGGTCCCCTCAGTGCGCCAGACAGCTTGACAACCGCGCTCAGCCCAACCCCGTCACCGGCGAGCGCGTGGTGCCCTGAGCCCGTGCCCGAGCCCTTGTCAAATACTGCAGAGGGGATCGGGCGCGGGCAAGGTAAGAAAAAGGGGGGCGGTGGATCGGGAGGCCTCGGCAGACATGGAGGTCTCCCTGCCTCCGCGCACCCCCAGGAACAAAAGGAGGCGCCACTCTATTGAGGCGGAGGGGGAACAACTTCCCTCCGCGGAGGAGCCGGTGCCCGCCGCGTGTCCCGCGTCCCGCACCAGCGCCCACAAGCTGCGCTGTAGGCGAGAGGAATCTGTCCCCGGGGAGGGTGAGACAGTCGAGGCTGCCCAGCCTCTGCCTCCCGGGGATGGCGTGGAGGATCTGCCTGTCGTGGGGTGCGTGGTGCCAGCGGAGGAATATGATGCCGCCTGGTCGAGCGTCCCGGGGACTGAGGCGCGCGGGGCCGAAATGGCCGAACCTGAGCCCGCCCAGCCATTAACCAACTTCCCCCGTGACTTGCTCGAGTCGGCAGAAAATCACAGTATTCACAATTTTAATAAATCTGTACACGCCCGGCCGGGGGGTGGCGGCGGGGAGGTAGAAGAACACCAACCCTCGCCCCCTACTTTGGAGCTGGGGTTCTTGGAGGACCTGGAAAATTACTTTGGCCGGGTCTCTCCGTGTTCCCTGTTTCCTGGGGCGGAGGAGGAACCCATTCCGCTGTCGATTCCTGACCACGCACCACTGTGAAAAGGGCCCAGTGGGGACTCCTCTGCCGACGATCCTGGGGGTGGGATCGGGGCAGAGCCAGGGTCGGATGGAGCGCCCGAGCCGTTTGCTGTACCTCGTGCGGTCGACGGACCGGCTGCTAGCGGCGACCTCCCGGAGGGGGACGGGGACTCGGTGGAGGACGCTGGTGAGGATCTCGAGTCCATCGCCAGTGAGGCGGTGGATCTCCTCGTGCCCGCCGCTGAGTCCCCCCTCATTCCCGTAGAAGAACTCCGGGACTTTTTGGTCCAGAGCCAGGGTCGCTGCAACCGAACCCATCTGGCCCGGGAAAGATGGTCCAAGCCGGGGCTGCTCATCGCTCCCGTCCGCGTCGCCGCTAAAACCATGGCCGCGGGCGGGCCCTTATCAAAGGCTCAAGGCCTTGAGCTGCGCCGGCTCAAAAAGTTCCTCGCTGGGCTGCTGATGGAGTGGAGGTCAACAAACGACTCCACTCCACCCCCCACGATAGGTTAGGTAGAGGTTGCACTATGCTTTTGTCATGATGATAACCATAGCCAGCCTCAACATCAACGGCAGCAGAGAGGCACACCGTAGATTTAACAATTTTTCGCTGCTGCAGGAGGGGAAATATGCGGTGTCCTTCCTGCAAGAAACCCACACCGTTCCGGGAGACGAAGCCACGTGGCTCCTGGAATGGCAAGGAGAGGTCCGCATGAGCCACCTCACTACCACTTCTTGTGGGGTGGCCATCTTGTTGGCCCCGCGTTTTCAGCCGGAGATCTTGTGGGTCGAGGAGCCCGTGCCAGGCCGCTTGCTGCACGTCACGGTTCGCCTGGGGGACGTGCCGTTCCATCTCGTTTACGTGTACGCCCCTCAGCTCAGCACACAGCAAACGCGCTTCTTTGAAGAAGTGTCCGCTCTACTTGGCTCCGTCGACATCGGCGACTGCATTGTCCTAGGGGGAGATTTTAACAGCACCCTCGATGCGAGGGACCGCTCCGGTGCTCCGCAGAGCATGACGGCGATGGAGAAGTTGAGGGACCTGGTCCGGTCCTTCGACTTGGTGGACGTCTGGCGAAATCTCCACCCCGACTCCAGTGCCTTTACTTGGGTGAGGCCTGGAGTAGGATGGTCCAGAGTCGACCGCCTTTACGTGTCTCGGGCGTACGTTTCCTGCATCCCGGCAGCCTACATGCGGCCGCTGCCGTGTTCGGACCACCATCTGGTGTGGGCGGAGCTCGCTTCACTCCGCACGAGGACGGGGTCCGCGTACTGGCATTTTAACAACCAGCTGCTGGAGGACGTGCGGTTCCAGGACTCGTTCCGTCTTTTCTGGACCGACTGGAGAAGGAAGCAGGGGGGCTTCCCCTCCTTGAGGCTATGGTGGGAAGTGCGCAAGGCTCACGTCCGCGTCTTCTGTCAAGAGTATCCAACGAGGTCGACCAAGAGGCTGGCGGCCAGGTTCGGGCGCCTAGAAAAAGAGGTGCTCGACCTGGAGTCCCGTCTTGGTCAAGTCGTCGAGGACCCGGCCCTGCGGATGGTGTACGAAGTGAAGAAGGCCGCGCTGAAGGACCTGCAGCTCGTCGGGTCCCGAGGCGCGTTCGTGAGGTCGCGGATCCGGTTCCTGTGGGACCTGGACCGCGGCTCCCCCTTCTTCTGCTCGTTCGAAAAAAGACAGGGTGTCCGTAAGCAGCTCTTGACGCTGCTGGCCAACGACGGCTGTCTCGTCTCGGATCCGGAGGGCGTCAACAACAGGGCCCCTGAATATTACGGGGCTCTGTTCTCCCCGGAGCCGTCCAGCGAGGAAGCGCGTAGAGTTTTGTGGGAGGACCTGTCGAGCGTCGGCCCGGAGGGCGCCGAAAATCTGGAAGCTCCGCAAAGCTTGGCGGAGCTGACCGGCGCCCTCGACCGGCTCTCGAGGGGAAAAGCCCCGGGGCTGGACGGGCTGACCGTGGAGTTCCACAGGGCGTTCTGGGACGTCCTGGGGGGCGACTACGCGCGAGTCCTGGGGGAAAGTCTGGCCACCGGGGAGATGCCCCTCTCTTGGCGCAGGGCAGTCATCGTCCTGCTGCCAAAGAAGGCGATCTCCGCCTCCTTAAGAACTGGTGCCCGGTCTCCCTCCTCAGCACGGACTACAAAAACTCTTTGCCAGGGCGATGTCTGCTCATCTTGGCGCCGTGCTGGACAACATGATCCACCCCGACCAGTCCTACACGGTCCCGGGCCGGACAATCCACGATAACATCCATCTGGTCCGGGACCTCATCCATTATTTCCAGGAGGCTGGTCTGTCAGTCGCCTTCCTATCTCTCAACCAAGAGAAGGCGTTCGACTGGGTGGATCCCGACTATCTGTTCGGAACTCTGCGCGCTTTCTTGTTCGGGACGCATTTCGTCGCCCGGATCCGACTTTTGTATGCCGCCGCGGAGTGTCTGATCAAGGTTAACGGGTACTTGACGAGACCCCTTCGCTTTGGGAGAGGGATTCCCCATGTCCGGCCAGTTATATGCCATCTGCGGGAGACTTTCCTGCGCCTCCTGCGGACGAGGTTGACGGGACTGGCTCTGCAAGGGCCGGGCGTGGAGGTCGTCCTCTCGGCTTACGCCGATGACGTGCTCCTCGCGGTAGAGGATCCCACTCACCTGCGGAGCATGCGTGAGTGCCAGGTGATTTACTCGGCCGCATCCCTTGCCAGGATCAACTGGGAGAAATGTTCCGGACCCCTTGTGGGTCAGTGGTGGGTGGACTCCCTGCCGGAGGAGCTCAGGCCTTTTGCCTGGAGCACGACCCATCTCCTCTATCTGGGAGTCTACCTTAGCCCCGACGAGGAAGCCTGGCCGGCGATCAGGCAAGAGCTGGAGGCTAAGATCGCCGCTCGCCTACGGCGCTGGACTGGACTGCTCCGAGTGCTGTCCTACAGGTGTCGAGCGCTAGTCATAAACCAGCTGGTGGCCGCCATGTTTTGGTACCGGCTGGTCACTTTGACCGCTCCTCCTGCGTTTGTCACCAAGATACAGAAGAAGCTGGTGGACTTCTTCTGTAACAAAAGGAAGCACTGGATCTCTGCCGCGGTCTTGAGTCTCCCGCTTGGGGAGGGCGGTCAGTCGTTGGTGTGCGTCAGCACCCAGCTCGCGACTTTCCGTCTTCAGACCCTGCAGAGATACCTTTACGTCGTGCCCCCTCATAGGTGGCGTGCTCTGGCGACGTATTTCTTCCGCCATGAGCACGACCTCAACTACGACACGCAGCTCCTGTTTGTGAGCTTGGGGGGCGTCAGGACCGCCATCCAGGAGCTGCCTGTCTTTTACAAGGACCTCAACAGGGTCTGGAACAAAGTCTCCACCAAGCGCAGCTCTCCACCGGCTGGAGTGACGGCTGTCCTGCAGGAGCCGCTGCTCGGGAATCCATACCTCCATGACCGACGTTTTAGGTGGCGGTCGGACGAGAGTGCTGTGGCTGGTGAGGGGACCAGTGTCAGGGACCTGCTCGATGGCGGAGGAGCGCGCTGGATGGCGCAAGACACGCTGGCATGGCGCCTAAATTCTGCCAACGTCCGCCACGCGGCCGATGCCATCGAGTCGCTAAAAAGAGCTCTGGGCCCCCACTCCGTTAGGTGCATCGAGAAGGCTCAGGCACGTGGGGAGATCCCGTCCGAACTGACTCCCGTCCGGACGGAATTCCTCATCGGTGCCAAACCCCGGAACCTCCTTCGGGGGCTGGTGCCTCACAACTTGAGCCACCTCGAGGAAATCCCCTCCGTGCCTTTCAGTTCCGCGCGGAGGGGTTTCCTGTAAGGGCTGCTATTGCACACTCTCAACTTCGCCATCCTCGCCTGCCGTCCGGACACGCCATGGCATACCTCCTGCCGTCCGGAGGAGGCGGGGGTCCCCGATGGAGGGCACTCTACGTGGGAGTCCCCCCCGTATTTATCTGGAGGTTGGTGCACCGAGCAGTCCTTGCAATAAATCTTTAAGCTGGCTCACGGGCTCACAGGCCGTCTGCAATTTCTGCGGTCTGGAAGAGTCCGTGTTCCATGTTTTTACCCAATGCACGAGGTTGCATCTTTGTTTTATTATTTAAACGGGCTGCTCCTGAAATTCTGGCTGCACTTCAGTCCCACACACCTGATCTTTTGGCACCCTGTGCGGAGGGGAGCGGGTAGGTCCGAGGGCCTCCTCGTAGGACTGCTGCTGGGCACGGCCAATGGTGCCATCAGCCAGTCCAGGCAGCGGGCGGCCGATGGGGTGTTCAGTCAGACTGCCTGCCTCTCTTCCGCGTGTACATCCGCGCCAGGGTGTCCTTGGAGATGGAGCACGCGGTGTCCACCGGTACCCTCGCGGCCTTCCGCGAGAGGTGGGCACCGGAGGGACTGGAGTGCATCATCACGCACGGCAACCAAACTTTAATTTGATTTTATGTTTAAAAGTTTAATTTGTATTAATTGCCGGTGTTTTTAGTGACCGCCTCCCCTTTTATAGTGGTCACTTGGAGGAAAAATACATGATTTTAGTGCCCAAAAAAAAACCTTAAAAAAACAAAAAGAAACCAAAGGGATACAAAAAAAAAAACAAAAAGAAGGGCCTTGGAAATGTTGCTGCGCCCCCCAGATCGGGCGGACACGAGTTAATGATTTCATGTTTTAATTTCCTCCCAAAATAGAGTTCTGTGTACAAGCTCCCCCTCCCCTTTTATAGGGGGCACTTGGAGAAAAAAAATATGATTTTAGTGCCCAAAAAAAAAATTTAAAAAAACAAAAACACAAACCCCCCCCCCAAAAAAACCACCAAAAAAAGGGCCTTGGAAATGTTTGATGTGCCCCCCAGATCGGGGGACACGATTTAATGATTTAATGTTTTAGTTTCCTCCCAAAAAGATTTCTGTGGAGAAGCACTCCAAGGTCCCTTGGTTCATCTGCACTTTCCCTTTCCTTGTTAGCCCTTCCAAAGTGTGTCAGCTTGAACGTCTCTGAATTAAATTCCATTTGCCACTACTCTGCCAAGCCGACCAGTAGATTGGAATCCTCTTGCAGCCCATGACTTTCCGCCTCTTTATCAACCATGCAGCACATTTTAGTTTCGTCTTCAGACTTCTTCATCATATTCCGTATATTCAAATCTAAATCGCTGTTGTATAACACAAAAAGCAAGGGACCCACGACTGAGCCCTGCGGAACCCCCCTTCCAATCACAAAAACATTCATCAATCTTTACCCTTAGCTTCCTATCTCCCAGCCAATTTTGGATCCAACTTGCCACTTTGCCCTGTATCCCTTGGACTTTAAGCTTCATGACCAGTCTACCACGTGGGACCTTATCAAAATATTTGCTAAAGTCCATATATACTACATCGTACGCACTCACCTCATCTACCATCTTGGTTACCAACTCAAAAAATTAAATTAGGTTCGTCAAACACGATCTTCCCTTAACAAATCCGCGCTGACTGTCCCGAATTAATCCTTGCCTATCCTAATGCAGATTTATCCTGTCTTTCAGTACTTTTCCAATAAATTTACCACCCCTGAGAGTAGGCTGACAGGCCTGTAATTACTCGGCCTCTTCCTTTCTCCCTTCTAAAACAATGGTATTACATTAGCAATGCTCCAGTCCACCGGCACCATGCCCAGATTCAAAGAGGACAGGGAAATGAAGGTCTGCTATTTACTCTTTTACTTTACTCAACAGACTGGGATGAATTTCGTCAGGGCCTGGGGACGTATCTCCTTTCAAAGGTGCCAAACCCCTTAATTTTTCCTCTCTCACTATGATTATTTCATCGAGAATATCATACTCATCCTCATTAGCATTGTGCGCAATGCCCCTTTCCTTTGTGAAAACAGATGCAAAGTTTTCGTTAAGATCCCTCCCAACATCTTTCTCCTGCATACAAACATAACCCACATTATCTGTAATAGGCCCACACCCTTCCTTTAGTTATCGTATTAGTCATAATATATTTATAGAACATCTTAGATTTTTCCTTAATTTTACTGGCCAAGAAATTCTCATGCTCTCTTAGCATTCCTAAAACACTTCAAAAAAATGTTGCATCTTAACTTTCAATATTCCTCTCAAGATTCTATAATATTTAACCATTGATATCTGACATTACAGTCCTTTTTTTAACAAACCTCCCCTGTAAAACTATGGACATTCAGCGTCCTCAAGAATTATTTTCCCCAGCCTTTTTCTTTAAGGGTACATGGTTGGATTGAGCCTTCCGGACCACCTCTTCAAAAGCCTCCCACTTGTCCGACACTGATTTGCTCACAAGTAGCTGTTCCCGATCCACCATGGCCAAATCTCCCCTTATTATTAGCATAATTAGCTTTTCCCCATTTCGAAACTTTTATTCCAGGTTATTTTTGTCCTTATCCAAGGCAAAGAACAAAAGGGCCACTGTACAGCAAAATTCTAAAAGGACAAAGTGCGTTAAAAAAACAAGCCTGAGGGCTTTGTGTCTTAATACAAGGAGTATCCGCAATAAGGTGGATGAATTAACTGTGCAATTAGATGTTAACAAATATGATGTGATTTGCATTACGGAGACGTGGTTCCAGGATAATCAGGGCTGGGATCTCAACATCCAGGGGTATTCAACATTCAGTAAGGATACAATAAAAGGAAAAGGAGGTGGGCTAGCATTGCTGGTTAAAAAGGAGATTAATGCAACAGTTAGGAAATACATTAGCTTGGATGATGTGGAATCGATATGGGTAGAGCTGCAGAACACCAAAGGGCAAAAATCGTCAGTGAGAGTTGTGTACAGACCTCCAAACAGTAGTAGTGATGTTGGGGAGGGCATCAAACAGGAACTTAGGGGTGCATGCAATAAAGGTGCAGCAGTTATAATGGGTGATTTTAATATGCACATAGATTGGGCGAGCCAAACTGGAAGAAATACGGTGGAGGAGGATTTCCTGGATTGATTAAGGGATGGTTTTCTAGATCAATATGTCGAGGAACCAACTAGGGGGGAGGCCATCTTAGAAGGTGTTGTGTACTGAGAGAGGATTAATTAGCAATCACATTGTGCGAGGCCCCTTGGGGAAGAGTGACCTTAATATGGTGGAATTCGGCATTAGGATGGAGAATGAAACAGTTAATTCAGAGACCCTGGTTGATAACTTAAAGAATGGTAACTTTGAAGGTATGAGGCGTGAATTGGCTAGGATAGATTGGCGAATGATACTTAAGGGGTTGACTGTGGATGGGCAATGGCAGACATTTAGAGACCACCTGGATGAACTGCAACAATTGTACTTTCCTGGCTTGCGCAAAAATAAGAAAGGGAAGGTGGCTCAACCGTGGCTATCAAGGGAAATCAGGGATAATATTAAAGCCAAGGAAGTGGCATACAAATTGGCCAGAAATAGCAGCGAACTCGGGGACTGGGAGAAATTTAGAACTCAGCAGAGGACGACAAAGTGTTTGATTAGGGCAGGGAAAATGGAGTAAGAGAAGAAGCTTGCAGGGAACATTAAGGCGGATTGCAAAAGTTTCTACAGATATGTAAAGAGAAAAAGGTTAGTAAAGACAAACGTAGGTCCTCTGCAGTCAGAATCAGGGGAAATCATAACGGGGAACAAAGAAATGGCAGACCAATTGAACAAGTACTTTGATTCGGTATTCACGAAGGAGGACACAAACAACCTTCCGGATGTAAAAGGGGTCAGAGGGTCTAGTAAGGAGGAGGAACTGAGGGAAATCCTTATTAGTCTGGAAATTGTGTTGGGGAAATTGATGGGATTGAAGGCCGATATTTCCCCAAGGCCTGATTGACTGCATTCCAGAGTATTTATGGAGGTGGCCTTGGAAATAGCGGATGCATTGACAGTCATTTTCCAACATTCCATTAACTCTGGATCAGTTCCTATCGAGTGGAGCGTAGACAATGTAACCCCACTTTTTAAAAAAGGAGGGACAGAGAAAACAGGGAATTATAGACCGGTCAGCCTGACCTCAGTGGTGGGTAAAATGATTGCATCAATTATTAAGTATGTCATAGCAGCGCATTTGGAAAAAGTTGATATGATAGGTCCAAGTCAGCATGGATTTTTGAAAGGGAAATCATGCTTGACAAATCTTCTGGACTGGCCTACTCCTGCACCTATTTTTTATGTTTCTATGTTTCTATCTCCCTCCCACTGATTGCGGGCCAATAATACACGCACATCAATGTGATCGTCACGTTTTTTATTTTTGAATTGGAACCATATAGCCTCATTTGATAATCGCTCTCAAATATTATCCCCCCTTAACGCTGTAATATATTTTTAATAAGTACCGCAGCACCAGCCCCCCACCCCCTTTATACCCCCTCTCTAGCTTGTTTATAAAATCCTGTAGCCAGGAATATTGTTGTGCCAAATGTGCCGCTCTTTCAGCCATGTTTCTGCAATGTCTATAATGTCATGCTCCCAAATTTCTACCTGTGCTCTTAGCTCACCCGCCTTATTCGCTATACTCCTTGCATTAAAGCATATATCATTCCACTTCTTGACGCAAGGACAATTCCAATGACATGTCTCATGCAAATTACTTATTGTGTTCCCCGAAAGAATATTATCTGAAATAAGTCTATATTATTTGCATTAAGCTGAATAATTTCTGAATGCTTTCATCGTATCCCTAGGATGATTTTTCATAGATTGTCCACATGTCCTTTGAAATAATTTTCCCACAGAATATGATTGAATGTATCCGCTTGAAGCGCAGGCCCAGTCCTCTGCCCCTGCTGTTCTGCACCAGGTTCAATCCTTGCTGTGGTCGAATGGTCTGGACCCTGTAAAATCTAAAAAGCAGCGAACATATCACGTCTAAACATTCTATTTTCCTTTTTGAAGATGCGTAATTGATATTATCGCTTCTCACAATCCAATGCCTCCAGCAAATTAGTCATTCTCCTTACTCTCGCCTGCATCCAATTAATAGCTGCAAAATCATGTGGTAGCCATATCTGCGCACAGCATTCAAAGTGCGGTTACACCAATGGATATAAAGTGGCAGGATTGGCTCGATATCTCGGCTCAATAAAGACCGTTTTTACAACCAAGCATCTGATTTGCTTTACTTATTTTTGCGATAGTTTGAAATTACGTTAAATGAGGCTTCCAGATCTCTATCTTTTTCCATACAAATACATGCATTTTCATTTAAATATTAGATCCTTCCTGGGTTTCTTCTTTGCATGTTACTTACTTTGCATTTCTCTACTTCAATGACGTCTGCCCAAGTCCCAAGTATTTAAATCCTTCTGTAACGTATCATGCTCAGCTTTGCAGTCTGCAAACGTCATCAGCTCTGTTTCATCTGTAAATGTTGTGACTCCAAGTACCTGATGATTTCAAAATTATTGAACAAAAGATATCCAAGCAGATCTCTGGGGAACTCCACGAGTAACTTATTCTCAGGCTGAAGAGAATCCCTGTATCAGCGCACCGTGTGCTGTATCGATGTGCGAATTACTAATCCTTTATGAAATATTTCCAATGAGCCTCGCCATCTTTTTTTATGTGCCATCCTTTCCACAGGGACTGTATTAAAGGCCTCACTGAAAACAAGTGTACCACATCTGTTTCCTAAACCACGTCAAGCTCCTATGTCATTTTCTGCAAGTACTCCATACCCATCGCCTCACCCCTGTCAAACTCATTTCAAACTCCCTTAGAGAACGAGTGAACTAGATTGCCAAATCCTCCCCTTCATTAATATATCGGTTATATTTTTTATTTTATGATTATATTTTTAAACAGATCTTCCATGATCTTAGCTTTAATAAGGGTTTGTCCTGAACATACACACAATGGATGTCGCTGTTAAAATACAGCGGATGAGTTTTACCCGTTAACTGTTGTCCAGTCAGCTTAACATCAGTGGCAGTAAAGATTCCAATGAAAAAATGCAGGACAACGTAAAGTGCCGCTTGGAAGAATGCGGTTTAATAAATAACAACCAAAACAGATTTGTAAAAGACACATCATTTTGGACAATTTGATTTAGTCCATCGATGAAATAACAGAGAGTACATGTAGATGTATTGCGATTAATGTGTATATGGACTTTCAAAATGTATTTTCTAAAGTGTCATGTAATAGAATCACGAGCAAAATGTTGTTCCATGGGAATAATGAGGTATCATGGGTGAAAAGATTGGTAAGGGACAGAAAGCATAGAGCAGTGGTAATCGGGTACTTTCCGAAGACGAAAGAAACGTGTAGAAGGGTGTCCCCCAGTATCCCCCAGATATTAGGATCACTGTGTTTTTGACCCCTGTGGGACTACACTGTGACCCCTATGCGACTGGACTGTGACACTGAAGGACAAGATTGTGATCCCTGTGGAACAGGACAGTGATCCCTGCGGAAAAGGACTGTGAACCCTGTGGGAATGGACTCTGATCCCCGTGACACTGGACTGTGATCCCTGTGGGACTGGACTGTGATCCATGTGGGCCTCGACTGTGATCCCTTTGGGACTGGACTGAAAGCCATGTGTTACTGGACTGTGACCCATGTGGGACAGGACTCTGACCCCTGTGGGACTGGACTGTGATCCTTGTGAGACTGGACTTTGAATCCTGTGGGACTGGACTGTTATCCCTGTGGGACTGGACTGTGAACCCTGTTGGACTGGATGGTGATCCCTGTGGTACTGGACTGTGACCCCTGTGGGGCAGACTTGTGACCCCTGTGGTAGTGGACTGTGATCCCTATGGTACTGTACTGTGATCCCTGTGCGACTTGACTATATCACCTGTGAGACTGGATTGTGATCACCGTGGGACTGTACTGTTGTCACTTTGGGACTGGAATGTGATTGCTGTGGGACTGGACTGTGATCCCTGTGGTACAATCTTGTGAACACTAAGGGACTGCACCAGTGATCCACGTGGAACTAGACTGTGATCGCAGTGCAACTGGACCATGACCCCTGTGGGACATTGGTGTGTCCCCTATGCGACTGGACTGTGATCGTGAAGGTCAGGATTGTGATCCCTGTGGAAAGGACAGTGATCCCTGTGGGACAGGACTATGAACCCTGTGGGACTGGATTGTGATCCCTATGGGACTGGACTGTGACCCCTGTGGGATAGCACAACGACCCCTGTGGGGCGAGACTGTGATCCTTGTGCGACTGGACTGTGGCACCAGTGGGACAGGACTGTGATCCCTGTGGGACTTTACTGTGACCCCTGTAGGACCGGACGATGATTCCTTTGGTACTGGACTGTGACCCCTGTGTGACAAGATTGTGACCCCTGTGGTACAGGGCTGAGACCCCTGTGGTACTGTTCTGTGATCCTGTCGGTCTGGACAGTGACACCTGTGGGACTGGATTGTGATCTCCGTTGTACTGTAAGGTGGTCCCTGTGGGACGGGAATGTGATCGCTGTGGGACTTGACTGTGATCCCTGTGGTACTGGATTGTGATCCCAGAGGGACTGGACCAGTGATCCCAGTGGGACTGGACTGTGAGCCCTGTGGGACAGGACTGCAACCCCTGGGGAACTGGACCTCGATCCCTGTGGGACTGTATTGTTATACCTTTCGGACTGGACTGTGATTCCTGTGGGACTCGACTGTGATCCCTGTGGTACTGGACTGTGACCCCTGTGGGACAAGACTGTGACCCTGTGGAACTGGACTGTGATCCCTGTATGATTGTACTGTGACCCCTGTGGTACAGCAATGTGATCGCTGTGGGAGCTGACTCAGATCCCTATGGAACTGGACCGTGATCGCTGACGGACAGGAATGTGAATGCTGTGGGTTCAGATCTGTGATCGCTGAAGGACAGAACTGTGAATGCTGTGGGTCAGTGCTGTGATCCCTGTGGGACTGGACTGCGGCACCTTTGGGACTGGAATGAGATCCCTGTGGGACTGGACTGTGAATGTTGTGAGTCAGGACTTTGAATGCTGAGGGACTGGACTGTGACCATGTGGGACTGGACTGTGACCCCTGTCGGACTGGACTGTGAACCTTGTGGGACAGATCTGTGATTTCTGTGGGTCTGCTCTGTGGTATCTGTGGGACTGGACTGTGAACTCTGCGCGACTGGACTGTGACCACTGTGGGACTGGACTGGGATACCTGTGGTACTGGACTTTGAAATCTTTGGGACAATATTGTGACGCCTGTGGTACAGGACTGTGACCCCTGTGGGACGGGTCTGTGAGGGATGTGCGACAGGACTGTGATCCGTGTTGGACAAGACTGTTTCTCGAGTGGGACTAATCTATGAGGCCTCTTTGAACAGGACTGTCATCCCTGTGAGACTGGACTGTGACCACTGAGGTACTGTACTGTGGCGCCTGTGGGACTGGACTGTGATCACTGTGGAAAAGGACAGTGATCCCGATGGGACTGGAAACTGATCCCTGTGGGACTGGACAGTAATCCCTGTGAGACTGGAATTTAAACACCGTTGGACTGGAAAGTCGTCCATTTGGCAGTGGACAATGATCGCTTTGGGACTAGACTTTGACTCCTGTGGGACTGGACTGTGATCCATAGAAACATAGAAACATAGAAAATAGGTGCAGCAGCAGGCCAATCGGCCCTTCAAGCCTGCACCGCCTTTCAATGAGTTCATGCCTGAACATGCAACTTCAGTACCCCATTCCTGCTTTCTCTCCATACCCCTTGATTCCCCTAGTAGTAAGGACTTCATCTAACTCCCTTTTGAATATATTTAATGAATTGTCCTCAACTACTTTCTGTGATTGAGAATTCCACAGGTTTACCACTCTCTGCGTAAAGAAGATTCTCCTCATCTCGGTCCTAATTGGCTTATCCCTTATCCTTAGACTGTGACCCCTGGGTTCTGGACTTCCCCAACATTGAGAACTTTCTTCCTGCATTCAACCTGTCTAAACCCGTCAGAATTTTAAACGTTTCTATGAGGTCCCCTCTGATTCTTCTGAACTCCAGTGAATACAAGCCCAGTTGATCCAGTCTTTCTTGGTAGGTCAGTCCCACCATCCCGGGAATCAGTCTGGTGAACATTTGCTGCACTCCCTCAATAGCAAGAATGTCCTTCCTCAAGTTAGGAGACCAAAACTGTACACAAAACTCCAGGTGTGGACTCACCAAGGCCCTGTACAACTGTAGCAACACCTCCCTGCCCCTATACTCAAATCCCCTCGCTATGAAGGCCAACATACCATTTTCTTTCTTAACCGCCTGCTGTACCTGCATGCCAATCTTCAACGACTGATGTGCCATGACACCCAGGTATCGTTGCACCTCTCCTTTTCCTGATCTATCACCATTCAGATAATAGTCTGTCTCTCTGTTTTTACCACCAAAGTGGATAACGTCACATTTATCCTCATTATACTTCATCTGCCATGCATTTGTCCACTCACCTAACCTATCCAAGTCACTCTGCAGCCTCATAGAATCCTCCTTTCAGCTCACACTGCCACCAAACAGGTCATCCGCAAATTTGGAGATACTACATTTAATCCCCTCGTCTAAATCATTAATCTACAGTGTACTGGACTGTGATCCCTGTGGGACTGGACTGAGATCCATGAGGGGCAGGGCTGCGAATCCTGAGGGAATTGTCTGTGACCCCTGTGGGACTGGACAATTATCCGTGTGGAACTCGACTGTGATCCGTGTGGAACTCGATTATGACCCCTATTGAACTGGAATGTGATCCCTGTGGGACTGGACTGAGTTCATTGTGGGACTCGACATGACCCATGTGGGACTGCACTATGGTCACTGGGAACTCGACTCTGACACCTGTGGAACTGGACTGTGATCTCTGTGGAACTGGACTGCTATCCCTGTGGGACGGGAGAGTGATCCCTATGGGATTGGAAACTTATCCCTGTGGGACTGGACTGTAATCCCTGGACAGGACTGTGAAACATGTGGGACTGGATTGTGATCCCATTGGGAGAGGACTGTGATCCCCGTGGAACTGGATTGTGATGCATCTTGGGACTGGACTGTCATCCGTGTGAGACTGGACTTGGACCACCGTTGTACTGGAAATTCATCCTTGTGGCAGTGGACAGTGATCCCTTTGGGATTGGACTTTGACCCCTGTGGGACTGGACTGTGATGCGTGTGGCACTCGACTGTGAAGCCTGTTGAACTGCACACTGACCCCTGTGTAAGCGGACTGAGATCCCTGTGGGACTGGGCCGTGATCGCAGAAGGTCAGGACTGTGAGTGCTGTGGGTCAGGACTGTGATCCCTGGGGGACTGGACTACGGCACATGTTGGACTGGACTGTGATCCCTGTGAGGCGGGACTGAGATCCATGAGGGGCAGGAATGTGAATCCTGAGGGACTGGTCTGTGACCCCTGTGGAACTGGACAATTATCCATGTGGGACTGGACTGTGGCCCCTGTGGTACTGGACTGTGCTCACTGTGGGACACTTCTCTGATATCTGTTTCTCTGGACTATAATATTTGTGGGACTGGACTGTGAACCCTGCGCAGCTGGACTGTGATCCCTGTGGAACTCGACTGTGACTCCTTTGTAACTGGACTTTTATTCCTATGGGACTGGACTATGATCACTGTTGGAGTACACTGTGATCCCTGTGGTACTGGACTGTGGTACCTGTGGGGTAGGACTGTGATTTCTGTGGGACAGGTCTGTGATCACTGTGGGTCTGAACTGTGATGCATGTGGAAATGGACTGTGATCCCTGTGGACTGGACGCTGATCCCTGTGGGACGGGACTGTGACCCCTGTGGAAGTGGACAGTAATCCGTGTGCGACTGGACTGTGATCCCTGTGGGAATGGACAGTGACCCGTGTGGTACAGCATTGTGATCCCTGTGAGACTGGACTTCGACCCCTGTGGGGCGGAACTGTGATGCCTGCGAGACTGGACAGAGATATTTGTGAAAAGGACTGTGAACCCTGTGGGACTGGATTTTATCCCTGTTGGACAGGCCGGATACCTTGTGAGACGGAACAGTGAATTCTGTGGGACAGGACGGTGGTCCCTGTGAGGTAGGACTGCGGCACTGTGCGACAGGGCTGTGACCCCTATGGGACAGGACTGTAATCGCAGTGGGACAGAACTGTGACCCCTGTGGGACAGGACGCTCACCCATGTGCGACTGGACAGTGATCTCTATAGGACTGGACAGTGACCAAATGAGATTATACTGAAATGGCTGTGGAACAGGACTGTGACCCCTGTACGACATAACTCTGTCCCCTCTAGGACTGGACTGTGATCTCTGTGGGACTGGAAGTTGACCACTGTGCGACAGGACTGTGATCCCTATGTACTGGACTTTGAGCCCTGTGGGAATTGATTGTGACACCTGTGGTACAGGACTGTGTCCCATGTGCGACTGAACTGTGACCCGTGTGGGACTTTACAGTGATCACTATGGGACTGAACTGTGATCCCTGTGGGATTGGACTGTGACGTCTGTGGGATAGGATGGTGATCGCTGTGGGAATGGACTCTGATGCCTGTGGGACTGGACTTTGACACCTGTGGGATTGGATTGTGATCCCTGTGGGATTGGACTGTAAATCTGTGGGACTGGATAATAACCTCTGTGCGACAGAACAGTGATCCCTGTGGGACAGTGCTGTGACCCACGTTGGATGCGACTGTGATCCCTGTGGGACTGGACTGTGATATAATTGGGATTGGACTGTGATCCCTGTCCGACATTACTATGATACCTGTGGGACTGGACTGTGATGCCTGTGAGACTGGACTGTGACAACTGTTGGACAGTACAATGATACCTGTGGGACTGGACTGCGATTACTGTGAGACACGATTGTGATCCCTGTGGGAACGGACTTCGATCTCCATGGGTCTGGATTGTGACCCATGTGCGACTGGACTGTGATCTCTGTGGGTCTGGCCTGTGGCAATGTGAGATTGGACTTCGCTCCCTGTGCATCAGGACTGTGACGCCTGTTGGACTGGTCTTTGTCCCTTCTGCGAATGGACTGTGACTTCTGTGGGACTGGACAGTGAGGGATGTGGGACAGAACTTTGATTCCTGTTGGACAGGACTGTGACCCCTGTGGGACTGGACTGTGATGTCTCTTTCTACAGGACTGCAATCCCTGTGAGACTGGATTATGATCACTATGGGAGTGGACTTTGACACCTGTGGGACTTGACTGTAATCCCTGTGGAACTGGACTGTGAAGAATCTGGGACAGGAATGTATCGCTATGGGACTTGACACTGAATCCTGTGGGACAGGACAGTGAACCCTGTGGCCTGAACTGTGAGACCTGTGGAACTGAACTGTGATGCCTGAGTGACTGGATTGTGACCCATTTGGGACTGGACTGTGAACCCTCTTGGATTGGACTGTAATCCCTGTGGGACTGGACTGTTATCCCTGTGGGACTGGGCTGTGACAGTGTGGGACTGGACTGTGATCCCTCTGTATCTGGCTTGTGACCACAGTGGGACTGAACTGTGATCCACTTGGGACAGGACTATGATCCCTGTGAGAGTGGACTCGTATCCCTGTGGGATTGCACTGTGATCCCTATAAGACTGAACTGTGATACCTGTGGGACAGGACTGTGAAACCTGTGGGACAGGACTGTGATCCTTGTGTTACAGGATTGTGATCGCCATGGGACTGGACTGTGACCATGTGAGATTGGACTGTGATCCTGTGGTACTTGACTTTGAAACCTTTGCGAATGTACTGTGTCGCCTGTGATGCAGGACTGTGACCCCTATGATACTGGACTGTAGGGGCTGTGGGACAGGATTGTGGTCCCTGTTGGACAGTACTGTGAGCTCAGTGGGACTGTACTGTGCTGCCTCTTTGAAAGGAATGTGATCCCTGTGATACTGGACTGTGACCACTGTGGGACAGGACTTTGATCCCTGTAGGACTGGATCTTGATCCCTGTGCGACTGCACTGTTATCCCTGTGAGATTGGACTGTGAACCCTGTGTAACTGGACTCTGACCCATGTGCGACTGGACAGTGATCTCTGTGGGACTGGACTCTGACCACGTGAGATTGGAATGAGATCCCTGTGGGACAGGACTGTGACCCCTGTTGGAGAGCACTGCGTCCCCTATGGGACTGGACTGTGACCACTGTGGGACTGGACTGTAATGCCTGTGCAAGTGGACGTTGACCAGTGTGGGACAGGACTGTGTCCCCTGTGCGACTGAACTGTAACCCGTGTGGGACTGGACTCTGATGTCAGTGGGACAAAACTGTGACCCCTGTGGAATTTGATTGCGGCGCCTGACAAATTGTTCTATGACCCCTGTGGTCCTGGACTTTCATCCCTGTGGGGCAGGATTGTGATCACAGTGGGTCTGGATTGTGAAACCTGTGGGACTGGACTGTGATCCCTGTGGGACTGGAGTGTGATCTCTGTGGGACAGGAATGTGATGACTGTGAACTGGACTGTGACCTCTTTGGTACTGGACTTTGAACCCTGTGGGAATTGAGTGTGTCCCCTGTGGTCTGGACTGTGATCCCTGTGGGACTGCCCTGTGGTCCATGTGCGACTCGAATGTGATCGCAATGGGACTGGACTGTGACATCTGTGGGACTGGACTGTGATCCCTGCGGGAGTGGACTTTGATCCCTATGGGGCAGGACTTTGACTCCTGTGGGACTGGACCGTGATCCCTGTGGGACTGGACTCTGATCCCTGTGGGACTGGACTCAGATACCCTTGGGACTGGACTGTGACCAGCTGTGAGGCTGAACTGTGATCCCTGTGGTACTGGACCGGGACCCATGTGGGACGCGACTCTGACCCCTGTGGTGCGGGACTGTGATCCCAGTGATATTGGACTGTGATCCCTATAGGACAGTACTATGATGCTTGTGGGACTGGACTGTGACCCCTGTGGGACTGGACTGTGATCCCTATGAGACTGGACAGCGATCCCTGTGGGACTGGACTGCGATCGCTGTCGGACAGAAATATGATTGCTGTACGTCAGGGCTGTGACCTCTGTGGGACAGGACTGTAATCCCTGTGGGACAGGACTGCGATCTCTGTGGGTCAGGACTGTGACCTTGGTGGGACCGGACTGCGATCTCCATGGGTCTTGACTGTGTGCCCTATGCGACTGGACTGTGACCACTGTGGGACTTGACGATGACGTCTTTCGAACAGGACTGTGACCCGTGTGGGACTGGACTGTATTGCCTATTTGGAAAGGGCTGGTATCCCTGTGAGACTCTAACGTGGCCACTGTTGGACTGGACTTTGAACCCTATGGGGCTGGACTGTGATCCCTGTGGGACTGGACTATGACCTCTTTGGGACATTAATGTGATCACTGTGGGACTGGACACTGACCACTGTGCGACAGGACACTGAGACCTGTGCAACTGGAATGTGATCACTGTGGGACTGGACTGTAGTCCAAATGCGACCGGACTTTGGCCCCTGCGAAATTGGACTGCAATCCAATTGCGACAGGATTGTGATACTTGTGAGACAGTAATCTGATGCCTGTTTGACTGGACTGTGACTCATGTGGGACTGGACTGTGATCCCTGTGGGACTGGACTGTAAAATCTACGGAACAATACTTTGACGGCTGTGGTACAGGAATGTGACCCTTGTGGGACAGGACTGTGATCCCTGTTGGACAGGACTGTGTCCCCTGTGGGACTGGACTGTGAGGCCTGTTTGAACAGGACTGTAATCCCTGTGAGACTGGACTGTGGCCACTGAGGTACTGTACTGTGACTCCTGTGGAACTGGACTGTGATCCCTGTGGGACTGGACAGTGACCCCTGTAGGACAGGGCATTCACCCATGTGGGACTGGACTGTGATCACTGAGGAACTGGACGGTTATCCCTGTGGGATAGGACTGTGATCTCGTAGAAACTGGAAACTGATCCTTGTGGACTGGACATAATCCCTGTGGGACTGGACTGTGAAACCTGTGGGACTGTATTGTGATCCCATTTGGACAGGACTGTGATCCCCGTGGAATTGGACTGTGATGCATCTTTGGACAGGACTGTCATCCGTTTGAGACTGGACTTTGACCACCGTTGGGCTGGAAGCTCATCCTTGTGGCAGTGGACAGTGATCCCTTTGGGACTGGATTTTGACCTCTGTGGGACTGGACTATGATCCGTGTCGAGCTCGACTGTGACGCCTGTGGAAATCGACTGTGACCCCTATTGGACTGGAGTGTGACCCCTGTGGGACTGGATTGTGATCATTGTTGGAATTGTCATGACCCCTGTGGGACTGCACTTTGATCCCTGGGAACTCGACTGTGACGCCTGTGGAACTCGACTGTGAAACCGATGGGACTGGACTGTGACCTCTGTGGGACTGGACTGTAATTACTGTGGGACTGGACTGCGATCCCTGTGAGACTGGACTGTGACCACTGTGGTACAGCAATGTGATCGCTCTTGGAGCGGGCTGAGATCCCTGTGGGACTGGACCGGGATCGTTAAAGGACAGGACTGTGAATGCTGTGGGTCAGGACTGTGATCCCTGTGGAACTGGACTGCGGCACCTGTGGGATGCACACTGACCACTGGTGAAGCGGACTGAGATCCCTGTGGGACTGGAACGTGATCGGTGAAGGTCAGGACTGTGAATGCTGTGTGACTGGAATGAGATTCCTGAGAAACTGGACTGCGGCACCTGTGGGACTGGACTGTGATCCCTGTGGGACTGGACTGTGATCCCTGTGGGGCAGGACTGTGAATCCTAATGGACTGGACGGTGACCCCTGTGGGACTGGAAAATTATCCATGTGGGACTGGACTATGACAACTGTGCAACTGGACTCTGATCAATGTGGGCCTGGCATCTGATATCTCTGGTTCTGGACTGTGATATCTGCGGGACTGGACTGTGAACCCCGCGCGACTAGACTGTGATCGCTGTGGAACTCGACTATTTTCCCTGTGGGACTGGACTGTAATTCCTGTGGGACCGGACTGTGACCTCTGTGTGACTGGACTTTCATTCCTATGGGACTGGACTCTGATCCCTGTGGGACTACACTGTGACCGCTGTGGTGCAACACTGTGATCCCTGTGGTACTGGACTGTGATACCTGTGAGGCAGGACTATGATCCCTGTGGGACATGTCTGTGATCTCTGAGGGTCTGAACTGTGACGCATGTGGGACTGGACTGTGATTCCTGTGGGACTGGTCTCTGATCCCTGTGGGACTGGTCAGTGACCCCTGTGGGATTGGACTATAATCCGTATGCGACTGGAGTGTGTTCCCTGTGGGACTGGACAGTGACACGACTGGTACAGCATTGTGATCCCAGGGGGAGTGAACTGAGATCCCTGTGGGACTGGACAGTGATCGCTGTGGGTAGGTCTTTGAAGGCTGTCGGTCACGTCTGTGATCTCTGTGGGACTGGACTTTGGCCCATGTTGGACTGGACTGTGATACCTGTGAAACTGGACTGAGATTCCTGTGGAACAGGATTGGGAACGCTGTGGATGTGGACTGTGATCCCTGTGGGACAGGTCGGTGGTCCATGTGGGATAGGACTGTGACCCTGTGCGACAGGGCTATGACCCCTGTGGGACAGGATTCTGATCGCTGTGGGACAGAAATGTGACTCTTGTGTGACTGGACGCTCACTCATATGCGACTGGAAATTGATCTCTGAGGGACTGGACTGCGACCACATGAGATTGGACTGAGATCTCTGTGGGACAGGACTGTGACCACTGTTCGACATAATTCTGTCCCCTCTGGGACTGTACTGTGATCTCTGTGGGACTGCACGTTGACCACTGTGTGACAGGACTGTGATCCCTGTGGACTGGAATTTGATTCCTGTGGGAAAGGACTGTGACGCCTGTGGTACAGGACTGTGTCCCCTGTGCGACTGAACTGTGACCCGTGTGGGACTGGACAGTGATCACTATGGGGGTAAACTGTGATTCCTCTGGGATTGGACTGTGATCTCTATGGGACAGGAATGTGATCGCTGTGTGACTGGACTCTGATGCCTATGGGTCTGGAATTTGACTCCTGTGGGACGGGATTGTGACCCCTATGGGACTGGACTTCGACACCTGTGGCACTGGACTGTGAGCTCTGTGAAACTGGACTGTGACCCTTTTGTACTGGACTGTGAACCCTGTTGGATTGGACTGTCATCCCTGTGGGACTGGACTGTGAAAACTGTGGGACTCGATTGCGACCCCTGTGCGACAGGACTGTGATCCCTGTGTGACAGGTCTATGATCCCTGTGGACTGGACTGTGGTCCCTGAGGAATTGGACTGCGATCCCTGTGATAGTGGACTGGTATCCCTGTGGGACAGAGCTGTGATATCTGTTCGACTGGACTGTAATCCATGTGGGACAGGATCATGATCCCTGTGAGACTGGACTGTGACCCCTGTGGGACTGGACTGTGATCCCTGTGAGACTTAACTGTGATACCTGTGGGACAGGACTCTGATCAGTATGGTACAGGACTGTGATCCTTGCGTGACCGGACTGTGATCGCCATGCGACTGGACTATGACCATGTGAAATTTGACGGTGATCCTGTGGTACTCGACTTTGAAACCAGTGGGACTACACTGTGTCGCCTCTGGTACAGGACTGTGACCCCTGTGGGACCGGACTGTGAGGGCTGTGGGACAGGACTGTATCCCTGTTGGACAGGACTGTGACCCCTGATGGACTGTAATATGATGCCTCTTTGTACCGGACTGTGATCCTTGTGCGACTGCACTGTGACCCCTGTGGGAGTGGACTCTGACCCCTGTGGGAATGGACGCTGACCCATGTGCGACTGGACAGTGATCTCTGTGGGACTTGACTGTGACCACGTGAGTTTGGACTGAGATCCCTGTGGGACAGGACTGTGACCCCTGTTGGACATCACTGCGTCCGCTGTGGGACTGGACTGTGACCACTGTGGGACTGGACTTTGACCACTGTGGGAGTGGACTATGATGCCTGTGGGACTGGACGTTGACCAGTGTGGGACAGGACTGTATCCCCTGTGCGACTGAACTGTGACCCATGTGAGACTGGACTGTGATCTCAGTGGGACAGAACTGTTACCCCTGTGGAACTTGATTGCGGCCGCTGTGAAATTGTTCTGTGGTCCTTGTGCCGCAGGATTGTGATCCTTTGCGTCTGGATTGTGATTCCTGTGCGACTCGAATGTGATCGCTGTGGGACTGAACTGTGACACCTGTGGGACTGGACTGTGATCCCTGCGGGAATGGACTTTTATCCCTTTGGGACTGGACTTTGACTCCTGTGGGACTGGACTGTGACGCCTGTGGAATTGACTGTGAGCCCTGTGGGACAGGACTGTGATGACTACGGGATTGGACTGTGATCCCGGAAGGACTGGACGCTGATCCCTGTGGGACTGGACTCTGATGACCGTGGGACTGGACTGTGACCACCTGTGGGGCTGAAGTGTGATCCCTGTGGTACTGGACTGTCATCCATGTAGGACGCGACTCTGACCCCTGTGGTGCTGGACTGTGGTCCCAGTGGTATTGGACTGTGATCCCTGTGGGACAAAACTATGATCCCTGTGGGACTGGACTGTGACCCCTGTGGGACTGGACTTTGATCCCTGTGAGCCTGGACTGTGACCCTGTGGGACGGATTTTGATCGCTGTGGCACAGGACTGTGATACCTGTGAGACTGGAGTTTGATCCTTGTGTTACAGAAATATGATTGCTGTACGGCAGGGCTGTGACCTCTGTGGGACAGGACTCTCATTCCCGTCGGACAGGACTGCGATCCCTGTGGGTCAGGACTATGATCCTGGTGGGACCGGACTGCGATCTCCATGGGTCGGGACTGTGTCGCCTGTGCGACTGGACTGTGACCACTTTGGGACTTGATTATGACGCCTTTCGTACAGGATTGTGACCCTTGTGGGACTGGACTGTGAGGGATGTGGGACAGGACTTTGGTCACTGTTGGACAGGACTGTGACCCCTGTTATACTGGACTGTGATGCCTATTTGGAAAAGGCTTTAATCCCTGTGAGAGTGTACTGTGGCCACTGTGGGACTGGACATTGAACCCTGTGGGGCTGGACTGTGATATATGTGGCACAGGACTGTGAAAACTTTGGGACCGTAATGTGATCCTTGTGGGACTGGACACTGACCCCTTTGCAACAGGACACTGAGACCTGTGCAACAGGACTGTGATCCCTTTGAGACTGGACTGTAATCCAAATGGGACTGCACTGAGGCACCTGTGGAATTGGATTGTAATCCAAGTGGGACTGGACTGTGATCCCTGTGGGTCTCGACTGTAATTCCAGTGGGACTGGACTGTGAAATCTGCGCAACTAGATTTCGATGCCTGTGGGTCAGCACTGTGATCCTCTTGGGACAGGGCTGTTACGGTGTGGGAGAGGACTGTGCTCCCTTTTGGACAGGACTGTGAACCATGTGGGACTGGACTTTGATCCCTGTGGGACTGGACATTGACCCCTGTAGGACTGGACCGTGATCCGTGTGTAAATGAACTGTGACCCCTGTGGGACTGGACAGTGATCTCTGTAGGACTGGACTGTGACCACGTGATATTAGAATGGGATGCTTGTGGGACTGGACTTTGACGCCTGTGGGACTTGACTGTGTCGCCTGTGGTACAGGACTGTGTCCCCTGTGCGACTGAACTGTGACCCGTATGGGACTGGACTGTGATCCTGTGGGATTGGACACTGATCCCTGTGGGACTGGATTGTGACCACCTGTGGAGTTGAACTGTGACCCCTGTGGGAATGGACTGATACCAAGTTGGGACGCTACTCTGACTCCTCTGGGACAGGACTGTGATCCCTGTGGGTCAGGACTGCGATCCTTGTGGGACCGGACTGCGATCTACATGAGTCTGGACTGTGACCCATGTGCGACTGGACAGTGATCTCTGTGGATTTGGAATGTGACCATGTGAGATTGCACTTCGCCCCCTGTGAAACAGGACTGTGATCCCTGATGGATAGGACTATGTCTCCTATGCGACTGGACTGTGACCACTGTGAGACTTGACTGTGACGTCTTTGGTACAGGACTGTGTCCCCTGTGCGACTGAACTGTGACCCGTGTGGGACTGGAATGTGATCATGTGGGACGGGAAACTGATCCCTGTGGGACTGGATTGTGACCACCTGTGGAGTTGAACTGTGACCCCTGTGGGAATGGACTGTGACCCATTTGGGACGCTACTCTGACCCCTCTGGGACAGGACTGTGATCCCAGTGGGATTGGACAGTGATCCCTGTGGGACATTAATATGATCCCTGTGGGACAGGTGTGTGAAAACTGTGGGATTGAACTGTGACCCGTGTGGGACAGGACTGTGATCCCTGTGGGACAGGAATGTGATGACTGTGTGACTGGACTGTCTTCCCTGTGGGACTGGACTGTGTTCCCTGCGCGACTGGACTGTGATCCCTGTGGGTCTGGACTGTGACTTCTCTGGGACAAAAGTGGGATCCCTGTGGGACTGGACTGTGGGACTGGATTGTGATCCCTGTGGGACTGGACTGTGATTTTTGTGAAACTGGACTGTGATCCCGGTAGGACTGGCTTCTGATCCCTGTAGCTTTAAATGTGAGCCATGTGGGACGCGATTTTGACCCCTGTGTGACTGGACTGTCATGCTAGTGGGATTGGACTGTAATCCCTGTGGGGCTGTACTGTGACCCTTTTGGGACTGGACCACGATCCCTGTGAGACTGGACTGTAATTCCTGTTGGACTGGACTGTGATCACTGTGAGACTGGACTGTGATCCTTGTGGGACAGGACTGTGATACCTGTGAGATTGGACAGGGATCCATGTGGTACAGGACTGTGATTCCTGCGGGACTGGACTTTGATCCCTGTGGACCAGGACTATGATCCCTGTGAGACTGGACTGTGACCCCGACGGAACTGGACTGCGATCCCTGTGGATTGGAATATGATCGCAGTGGGACTGGACTACGATCCCTGTGAGACTGGACTGTCATCCCTGTGGGATTGGACTGTGACCACCGAGGGACTTGAATGTGAGGGCTGTGGGACAGGACTGTGATCCCTGGAGACTGGACTTTGAAACCTGTGGGACTGAATTGTGATGCCTCTTTGGACTGGACCCTGTGGGACTAGGCAGTGACCCCTGTGGGACAGGGCAGTGACCCCTGTGGGAACGCATTATGATCCCTGTGGAACTCGACTGTGATCCATGTGGAACTCGACTGTGACCCCTATGGGACTGAATGTGACCTCTGTGGGAATGGACTGCAATTTCTGTGGGATTAGAAAGTGATCCCTTTGAGACTGGACTGCGACCACTGTGGTACAGCACTATGGTCGCTGTGCGACTGGACTGTGATAACGCTGGGACAGATCTATGATCCCTGTGTAACTGGACTGTGATCCCTTTGTTACTGCACTGTGATGCCTGTGGGACCGAACTGAGGTCCCTGTGGGACTGGAGTGTGACCCCTGTCGGACCGCACTGTGAACCCGGTGCGACAAGACTGAGATACCTGTGGGACTGGACTTTGATCGTTAAGAGACAGGACTGCAATCACTGGGAGCATGACGGTGATCCCTGTCATAAAGGAGAGTGAACCCTGTTGGACTGGAATGTGATCCCTGTGGGACTGAACTTTAATCCCTGTCGGACTGGACTGTGACACCTGTCGGACTGGATTGTGACCCCTGTGGGACTGGTCCCTGACTCGTGTTGGAGTGGTTTGTGATCCCCATGGGCTGGACTGTGATCCCCGTGGGACAGGACTGTGATCCCTGTGGAGCTGGGCTGCAAACCCTGTGGGACTGGACTTGAACCCTGTGGAGCTGGAGGGCAACCCCTGTGGGACTGGTCTTGAACCCTGTGGGACTGGACTGTGACACTTGTAGGACTTGACTGTGATCGCTGAGGTACTGGTCTCTGATTCCTCTGGGACTGTACATGAACCCTGTGCGACTGGACTGTGACATTTGTGGGACTGGAATGTGACCCCTATGGGACTGAATGTGACCTCTGTGGGAATGGACTGCAATTTCTGTGGGATTAGAAAGTGATCCCTTTGAGACAGGACTGCGACCACTGTGGTACAGCACTATGGTCGCTGTGGGACTGGACTGTGATAACGCTGGGACAGATCTATGATCCCTGTGTAACTGGACTGTGATCCCTTTGTTACTGCACTGTGATGCCTGTGGGACCGAACTGAGGTCCCTGTGGGACTGGACTGTGACCCCTGTCGGACCGCACTGTGACCCCGGTGCGACAAGACTGAGATACCAGTGGGACTGGACTTTGATCGTTAAGAGACAGGACTGCAATCACTGGGAGCATGACGGTGATCCCTGTCGTAAAGGAGAGTGAACCCTGTTGGACTGGAATGTGATCCCTGTGGGACTTAACTTTAATCCCTGTCGGACTGGACTGTGACACCTGTCGGACTGGATTGTGACCCCTGTGGGACTGGTCCCTGACTCGTGTTGGAGTGGTTTGTGATCCCCATGGGCTGGACTGTGATCCCCGTGGGTCAGGACTGTGATCCCTGTGGAGCTGGGCTGCAAACCCTGTGGGACTGGACTTGAACCCTGTGGAGCTGGAGGGCAACCCCTGTGGGACTGATCTTGAACCCTGTGGGACTGGACTGTGACACTTGTAGGACTTGACTGTGATCGCTGTGGTACTGGTCTCTGATTCCTCTGGGACTGTACATGAACCCTGTGCGACTGGACTGTGACATTTGTGGGACTGGAATGTGATCCCTGTGGGACTGGGCTATGACCACTGTGGGACAGCACTGTCATCCCTGTGGGACTGGATCTGGTCCCTGTGGAATTCGTCTGTGATCACAGTGGGACTGCACTGTGATCCATGTGGAACTGGACTGCAACCCCTGTGGGTCTGGACTTCAACCTTGTGTGACTGGACTGTGACCCCTGTGTGACTGTACTGTGATCTCTGTCGGACTGGACTGTGACCCATGTGGTACTGGACTGTGACCCCTGTAGGACTGGACGGTGACCCCTGTGGGGCTGCACTTTGATCCATGTGGGACAGGTCTGTGACACTTGTGGGACTCGACAGTGATCACTGTGTAATGGACTGTGACCCAATGGGACTGGACGCCGGCACTTGTGGGACTGGATTGTGACCCCTGTGGGAATGTTTTGTGAAATCTGTGGCTCTGGACTGTGACCCCTGTCGGACAGCACTGTATCCCCTGTGGGACTGGATTGTTATCCCTGTGGGAGTGGACTGTAATCCCTGTGGGATAGGACTGCAATCCCTGCGGGACAGGACTGTAATTCCTCTGGGATAGGACAGTGAAACCTGTGGGACTGGACTGTGATCACTGTGCTACTGTCTGTGATCCCTGTGACTGGACTGTGATCGCTGTTGTACTGGAATGTGATTCCAGTGGTACTGAATTGTTATTCCTGTAGAACTGGATTGCAATCCCTGTGGGACTGGATTGTGATCCCTGAGGTACTGGACTATGATCCCTGTGGGGCAGGACGCTGATCCCTGCGGGACTGGACTGCGACCCCTGTGGGACTGAATTGTAATCCCTGTGGGACTTGCCCTGTTTCCGGTGGGACTGATCTGTGATCCGTGTTCTACTGTACTGTGATCCCTGTGGGGCTGAAATGTGATCCCTGAGGGACAGGACTGTGACCTCTTTGGGACTTGACTGTGATCCCAGTGGAATATGACTGTGACCCTTGTGGGACAGGACTGTTATCACTGTGGGACTGGACTGTGATCTCTGAGGGACAGGACAGCGATCCCTGTGGGACTGGACTGTGATCCCTCTGGTTCTGGTCTCTGATCCCTGTGTGACTGGACTGTGATCCCTGTGGTACCAGTCTGTGACCCCTGAGTGAATTGGCGCTGATCCCTGTGAGAGTGGAATGTTATCCCTGTGGGAGTGGATTTGATCCCTTTAGGATTGGACCGCTGCCCCTTTGGGACTGGACAGTCAACCCTGGGGGACAGGACTGTGACCCCTGTGGGACTGCACTTCGGTCCTTGTTGGACTGGACTGTGAACCCGGTGGGATTGGACTGTGATCCCTGTGGAAGGGATTGTGAACCCTATGGGACTGGACGCCGTCACTTGTGTGACAGGACTGTGATCCCTGTGGGACAGGCCTGTGATCCCTGAGGAACGAGACTGCAATCCGAGTGGGACTTAAATGTGACCCCAGTGCGAATGGACTGTGTCCCCTTTGTGACTGGACTGTAACCTCTGGAGGATTAAACAGTCAACCATGGGGGACAGGATTGTGATCGCAGTGAGACTGGACTGTGATCCCTGTGGGTCAGGACTGTGACCCCTGTGGGACTGCACTTCGGTCCATGTGGGACTGGACCGTGATCCCAATGGGACAGAACTGTGACCCTTGTGGGACTGGACTGTGACCCCTGTCGGACAGGAATGTGACCCCTGTGGGACTGCACTGTGACCCCTGTGGGATTGGACTGTGAACCCTTTGGGATAGGACTGCAATCGCTGTGGGACAGGACTGTAATATCTGTGGGACAGGACAGTGAAGCCTTTGGGCCTGGACTGTGATCGATGTTGGGCATGAATGTGATTCCTGGGGTACTGAACTTTAATCCCTGTAGAACTGGACTGCGACCCCTGTGGGACTGGCCTGTGACCCTGTGGTACTGGACTGTGATCCCTGTGGGGCAGGACTCTGATCCCTGCGGGACTGGACTGTGACCTCTGTGGGACTGGATTGTGATCCCTGTGGGACTTGCTCTGGTCCCGGTGGGACTGGTCTGTGATCCGTGTTGGAATGTACTGTGCTCTTTGTGGGACTGGATTTTGATCCCAGTGGGATTTTACGATGACCCTTGTGGGACAGGACTGTGATCACTGTGGGACTGAACTGTGATCTCTGTGGGACAGGACAGTGATCCCTGTGTGACTTGACTCTGATCCCTGTGAGAGGGAAATGTTATACCTGTGGGACTGGATTTGATCCCTGTATCATTGGACCGCTGCCACTGTGGGACTGGACAGTCAACCCTGGGGGACAGGACTGTGATCGCAGTGGGACTGGACTGTGACCCCTGTGGGTCAGGACTGTTGTCCCTGTGGGATTGGACTGTGATTCCGATAGAATGGACTGTGACGCCGATGGTCCTTGACGCCGGCACTTGTAAGATAGCACTGTGACCCAATTGGGACACGACTTTAATACCTGTCGGCTGGACTGTGATCCCTGTGGGACTGGATTCTGATCGCTGCGGGACAGGACTGTGATCCATTGGTGGTCGTTTTCCAATATTCCATGGACTCTGGATCAGCAATAAAGAAAGGAAAGATAGATTACGAAAGGAAACTTGCACAAAACATAAAAACAGACAGTAAAAGCTTTTACCGATATATAAAACGGAAAAGAGTTACTGAAGTAAATGTTGATCGCTTAGAAGATGAGAAGGGGTTTTAATAATGGGTAATGTGGAAATGGCTGGGATCTTAAACAATTATTTTGCTTCTGTCTTCACAGTGGAAGACACAAAAACCATGTCAAATATTGCTGGTCACGGGAATGTGGGAAAGGAGAACCTTTGAGACATTAACTATCACTAGGGAGGTGGTGCTGGACAGGCTAATGGGACTCAAGGAAGACAAGCCCCCTGGTCCTGAAGAAATGCATCCCAGTGTACTAAAAGTAATGGCGGAAGTTATAGCAGATGCATTCGTTATAATCTACCAAAATTCTCCAGATTCTGGGAAGGTACCAGCGGATTGGAATGCAGCTAATGTAACGCCTCTGGTTTAAAAAGGGGCAGACAAAAGGCAGGTAACTATAAGCTGGTTAGTTTAACATCTGTAGTGGGGAAAATGCTTGAAGCTATCATTAAGGAAGGAATAGCAGGACATCTAGATAGGAATAGTGCAATCAAGCAGACGCAACATGGATTCATGAAGGGGAAATCATGTTTAACTAATTTACTGAAATTCTTTGACGATATAACTAGCATGGTGGATCGAGGTGTACCGATGGATGTGATGTATTTAGATTTCCAAAAAGCATTCGATAAGGTGCCACACAAAATGTTTCTGCAGAAGATAAAGTTACGCGGAGTCAGAGGAAATGTATTAGCATGGATGGAGAATTGGCTGGATAACAGAAAGCAGAGACTGGATTCAAATGGGTCCTTTTCGGGTTGGAAATCGGTGTTTAGTTGTGTACCACAGGGATCGGTGCTGGGACCACAACTGTTTACAATATACATAGATGGGATAGATGACAAGGAAGACGGGGCAGATTGTAGTGTAACAAAATGTGCAGATGAAACAAAGATTATTGGGAAAGCGTGTTGTGTAGAGGACACAGAGAGGCTGCAAAGAAATTTAGCTACGTTAAGCGAATGTGCTAAGGTTTGGCAGATGAAATACAATGTCGTAAAATGTGAGCTCATCCACTTTGGAAAAAAAAACTGTAAAAGGGAATATTATTTGAATGGGGAGAAATTAAAACATGCTGCGGTGCACAGGGACCTGGGGGTCCTTGTGCATGAATCCCAAAAAGTCAATTTGCAGGTGCAGCAGGTAATCAGGAAGGCGAATGGAATGTTGGCCTTCATTCGAGAGGGATGGAGTACAAAAGCAGAGACGTCCTGCTGCAACTGTACAGGGTATTGGTGAGGCCGCAGCTGGAGTTCTGCGTGCAGTTTTGGTCTCCTTACTTAAGGAAGGATATACTAGCCTTGGAGGGGGTACAGAGACGATTCACTAGGCTGATTCCGGAGATGAGGGGGTTAGCTTATGTTTATAGATTGAGTAGACTGGGTCTTTCCTCGTTGGAGTTCAGAACGATGAGGGTTGATCTTATAGAAACATTTAAAATAATGAAAGGGATAGACAAAATAGAGCTGAGAGGTTGTTTCCACTGGTCGCGGAGACTAGAACTAGGGGGCACAGCCTTAAAATAAGGGGGAGCCAATTTAAAACCGAGTTGAGAAGGAAATTCTTCTCCCAGAGGGTTGTAAATTTGTGCAATTCTCTGTCCAAGGAAGCGGTTGAGGCTAGATCATTGAATGTATTAAAATGTATTTCACCAATAAGGGAATTAAGGGTTATGGGGAGCGAGCGGGTAAGTGGAGCTGAGTCCACGGCCAGATCAACCATGATCTTTTTGAATGGCGGAGCAGGCTCGAGGGGCTTGATGGCCTACTCCTGTTCCGAATTCTTATGATCTCATGTTCTTATGTTCCTATGGCTTGGAAGGTAACTAATGTAACCCCACTTGTTAAAAAAGGAGGGAGAGAGAAAACAGGGAGTTTCCGACCGTTTAGCCTGACATCAATCGTGGGGAAAATGTTGGAATCTTCATTAAAGACGTAATAGCAGAGCATTTGGAAAGCAGTGACATGAGTTTTTCAAGTCAGCATGGATTTATGAAAGGGAAATCATGCTTGACAAATCTCATTCAAATTTGTAGGATGGAACGAGTAAAGTGGACAAGGGAGAACCAGTGAATGTGGTGTATTTGGACTTGCATAAGGCTTTTGAAAGCATCAAGCAGTCCCTCGGAATCGAGGAGGACTCCCTTCCACTCCTAAAGTGAGTTCTTTGATGGCTGAAGAGTCGGATACGAGAACGACAATCCTTGTTACAGGTGGGACAGACATTCGTCGGGTGAAGGCGTCGGTAAGGCTGGTTTGCCACGCACTCCATCCGCTTCCTGCGCCTGACCTCTTCCTGCTGCTCGCATCGAACCTCAAAATGCTCAAAGCCCTCCGGGAGGGACTTTCTCCACCTCGGGCGGTCTGCAGTCAGCTTCTCTCAGGTGTCAGTGATGATGTCGCACTTTACCAGCGAGATTTGAGGGTGTCCTTATAACGATTTCGCTGTCCTACTTTGGCTCATTTACCATGAAGGAGCTCCGCATTAAGCATTTGCTTAGGGAGTCTTATATCTGGCATGCGTACTATGTGGCCTGGCCAGCGATGCTGATCGAATGTGGTCAGTGGTTCAATACTGGGGATGTTAGCCTGGTCGAGGACACTGATGTTGGTGCGCCTGTTCTCCCAGGAGATTTGAAGGATCTTGCGGAGCCATCGTTGGTGAAATATCTCCACTGCCCTGATGTGCCTTCTGTATTTCGTCCATGCCGCTAACCCACACAGGAGGGCGGGTATTACTACAGCCCTGTAGACAATGAGTTTGACGGTAGATTTGACTGCCTGGTGTTCAAACACGGTTTTCCACAGGCGGCCGATGGCTGCGCTGGTGCCCTGGAGACGATGCTGAATCTCCACATCAATGTCTGCCTTTGTTGATAAGAGGCTCCCGAGATATGGGAAATGGTCCACGTTGTCTAGGGCCACCCCATGGAACTTGATGATTGGAGGGCAGTGCTGTGTGACGGGGACAGGCTGGTGAAGGACCTTTGATATACGGATGTTAAGCGTAAGCCTCTGTGAATATATTGACTATATCCTGGAGTTAGCCTCTGAATGTGCACAGATGCAGGCATCGTCCGCATACTGCAGCTCAATAACAGAGGTTGGGCTGATCTTGGACCTGGCCTGGAGGCGGCGTAGGTTAACCAGCTTCCCACTGGTTCTGTAGTTTAATTCCACTCTGGCGGGGAGCTTGTTGTTTGTGACGTGGAGCATGGCGGCTAGGAATATTGAGAAGAGGGTTGGAGCGATAACGCAGCCCTGTTTGACTCCGGTGCAGACAACAATTGGGTCGATAATGGATCCATTGGTAAGGATCACGGCCTGCATGTCATCGTGAAGCAAGCGAAGGATCTTGACAAACTTTTGGGGGTATCCGAAACGAAGGGGGACGCTCCATAGACGCTCACGCTTGACAGTGACAAAGGCCTTTGTACGATCGAAAAAGGCCAGGAATAACGGCTGACGATGCTCTCTGCATTATTCCTGCAACTTGTGCGCTGCAAAGATCAATTCTAGGGGATGAAATCCGCATTGTGATTCCGGGTGGAGATCCTCGGCCACATTGAGAGGACGATTGAGGAGAACTCGAGCGACTACTTTCCCAATGGATGAAAGCAGGGAGATTCCCCTGTCGTTGCCACAGTCGGACTTGTCTACATTTTTAAAAATGGTCACAGTCACTGCATCTCTCAGATCTCCCGGCATGCTCTCCTCCCTCCAGATGAGAGAGATGAGGTCATGTATCCGCGCCAACAGCGCCTCTCCACCATATTTTAACGCCTCAGTACGGATTCCATCCGCACTCCTAGCCTTTTCAATCTTAAGCTGTTTTATGGTTTTGCCTACCTCGTGCAATGGTGGAGTTTTACTGAGTTGATGGTGGGATGCATGCTACGGGATGGAATTGAGAATACTCGAGTCAAAGGCACAGTCTCGATTTAGGAGATCTTTAAAGTATCTCTCCCATCGGGCCCTGACAGCCTCGGTGTCCTTGATGAATGTTTCCTCATTCTTGGCCAGGAGTGGTTTGGGGCCTTGGGAGTTTGGACCGTAGGTGGCCTTGACTGCAGCGAAGAATCTTCACATAATTTGGCTGTCGACAAGTTGATGAATCTCTTGTGGTTTCTCCATCCATCACCTGTTGTTTAGGTCCCGGGCTTTTTATTGGACCTGAGGCTTGAGCCGTCTATTATGTTGTTTTGCAGCTCTCGAGTTGGGCTGTTGCTTGATGCTCAGAAATGTTTTGCGCTTGCAATTTATTAGTTTTTCATCTCCTGATCATTTTCATCAAACCAGTCCTGGTGTTTTCTGGTTGAGTGACGAAATATCTCTTCACAAGCACTGGTTACAGAGGGCTGGGGGGCAGACCAAGGGTAATGGGGATTCAGCATCTCAGTGTCATCAAGGCATGCCAGATTGGCTGTAAGGCGCTGGCTGAATCTGTCTCTCTTAGCTTGGTTTCTTACTACCCCGGCAATAATTTTTTGTGGTACTGCTTCTGCTGTCCCCTCTGCTTGGGGCAATGTGAATGTTGACGATGGATCTGATTAGGCGGAGGGCCTTCGGCCAGAGACAGCAGCGGCCGGCACGGGGACCCTTCGGCCTGGGACAGCAGCGGCTGGTACTGGGTCGTTTCGACTAGTAACATAAGCGGCCGGTTTGATCTAGGATGCTTTGCATGCCAAGGATCTACAGGTTTGGATGTGCTTTTTAGCTTGGTTATTTTGTTGCTGTGTTTTTTGTTTAGTTGTGTGTGGACCCTCTTGACGTTCGATGGCAGCAGGAGAATGAGCAGCAAAGATTTGGAAAACTAACGGGAGAGGGTGGGAGAGGAATTGATTACAGCAGGGAGAAGCGCACAGCTTGTTGTTTGTTTGACAGCAGTGTGAATGTTGCGAGCAGCCTGTGGTGACAACAAACGTCGACAGCATCTGGTATTTGCAGTCGGTCTCCCTTCCACGTACTAATCAGGCCTTACTATGCTTCGCATCCGAGATCAGATAGTTTCAGAGATGGTACGGCCATAGCGATATAACATATGGCTCTCTCTTTAATCAAAGAGCGACAGGCAGCTGCTTATTGCTTTGTGTCAGCTCCGATATGAATGCTACTTAACAACTCAGAAGCATTTGTTCTTCTTACATGTCATTTTACCTTTCATCCCACCTTGTTTTCAATCTCTCTTCGCGCCATCTCTCGCTAACACACTCACAATTTTTAAGCCCGAGCCCCTCCATTGCTAAGTACAAATCAGGCCTGTGGCTATTAGAGAGAGAGAGAGAGAGAGAGAGAGAGAGAGAGAGAGAGAGAGAGAGAGAGAGAGAGAGAGAGAGAGAGAGAGAGAGAGAGAGAGAGAGAGAGAGAGAGAGAGAGAGAGAGAGAGAGAGAGAGAGAGAGAGAGAGAGAGAGAGAGAGAGAGAGAGAGAGAGAACGAGAACGAGAGCGTATAACACCAGCAAATGTAGTGTTGAATGAAGGCAGCAATATCCTCGACTAATAAGAAAACCCTAGTACGACTGATATTAAGAATCCTATCCAAGAACTAATTAGACCTGTCCCGACTTTGGTGCAGAAATGAGCTCCGATGTGATAGTTATAGCGCAATGCCTGACTTTGATCTCGGATGATTTGCATGACAAGGGCATACTGGTATGGATGTGTTGTTTTGCTCGGTTATTTTGTTGCTGTATTTTTTGTTTAGTTGTGTTTGGCCCCTTTGACTTTGTATGGCAGCAGGAGAATGAGCGTCAAAGCATTTGGAAAAATAATGGGATAGGGTGATAGAGAAATTGAATGCAGGAGGGAGAAGCGAAAGGCTTGTTGATTGTTTGATGGCAGTGGCATTGTTGCGAACAGCCTGTGATGGCAGCAAGTGTCAACAGCACCTGATATTCCCATTCCATCTCCCTGGTAATGACCAGGCCTTAACCTGCTTTGAATCGGAAATCAGGCTTTTTCAGACTGGTATGGCCGCAGGTATCGAATAGCTGACTCTCTCTTTACACGTAGAGCGACAGACAGCAGCTAATTATTTCTGTCAACTCATACTTGAATGCAATTGAACAGCTCGGAAACATTTGTACTTGTTACCTTTCCTTTTATCTGCCTTGTTTTCCGTCTATCAACGCACCATCTCTCGCTAACACAGGGAATGCATAATCCCGAGCCTCCATTGCAGAGACCGAGAGAGAGAGAGAGAGAGAAAGAGAGAGAGCAAGAGAGCGAGAGCGAGAAAGAGAGAGAGAACGAGAGCGAGATGGAGAGTTGAGGGAGCGGGAGAGCGAGAGCGACCCAGAGAGAGTTGTTGAATGCACAGATTGAACTTCAAATGGAGTGCTGAATCAAGGCAGCGAGAACCTCCATTAATTGGAAAAGCCTAGTCCACCTGGTGTTAAGACACCTATCCAAGTTCTAATCAGACCTCTCCCTACTTTGTTGCAGAAATAAGCTACGATGTGGTAATTACAGCACAATATCTCAGTTTGATCTTGGAAGCTTTCAATGACAATAACTTATTGGTTTGCATATGTTGACTTGCTCGGTTACTTTATTGCTGTGTTTTTTATTTTGTTTGTGTGGACACACTTGACTTTCTATGGCAGCAGGCGAATGGGCAGCAAAGATTTCGAAAAATAAGTAGAGAGTGAGAGAGAAATTGAATGGAAGGTGGAGAAGCTAACTATTTGTTGATTGTTTGAAGCCAGTTTGAATGTTGTGAGCAGCCTGTGGTAGCAGCAAAAGTCTACAGCAGCTGATATTCACAGTCGGTCTCACTACCAAATACTTACCAGGCTTTAGCCTGCCTCGCCTCCGAGTGTAATTTTTTTCAGACCGGCATGGCGGTAGTGATATTACAGCTGTCTCTCTCTTTAATCAAGGAGCGACAGACAGCAGCTTGTTGATTTCTGTCAGCTCATACATGAATGCTATCAAACATCTGAATAGAAATAAATAAACATAGAACCATAGAAAATAGGTGCAAGAGTAGGCCATCATTCACGTCAATACCCTTTCCTGCATTCTCTCCATATCCCTTGATCTCTTTAGGCATAAGGGCCATATCGAATTCCCTCTTGAATATATCCAATGAACTGGCATTGATAACTTTCTGCGGTAGGGAATTCCACAGGTTAACAACTCTCTTAGTGTAGAAGTTTTTCCATAATCTCAGTCCTAATCCTTATCCATAGGCGATGTCCCCTGGTTCTGGACATCACCAACATCGGGAACATTCTTCCTGCACCTAAACTGTCCAGCCCCGTCAGAATGTTATATGTTTCTATGAGATCCCCTCTCATCCTTTTAAACACCAGCAGATACAAGCCCAGTCAATCCAGTGTCTCCTCGTATGTCAGTCCTGTCATCCCGAGAACCAGTCTTGTGAACCTTCACTGTACTTCCTCATAAGAAAGAATGACATTTCTCAGATTAGGAGAGCAAAACTGAACACAATATTCCAGGTGAGGCCTCACTAAGGCCCTGTACAACTGCAGTAAGACCTCTCTGCTCCTGTACTCAAATCCCCTGGATATGAAGGCCAGCATATCATTTGTCTTCTTAACTGCCTGCTTAACCTGCATACCAACTTCCACTGACTGATGTACCATGACATCCAGGTCTCGGTGCACCTCCCCTTTTCCTAATCTACCGCCATTCGTATTACATTCTGCCTTCGTGTTTTTGCCATCAAAGTGGATAACCTCACATTTTCCATGTTATACTGCAACTGCCATGCGTTTGCCCATTCACCGAAGCTGTCCAATTCATACTGCAGCCTTTTAGCATCCTCCACACAGCTCACACTACCATCCAGCTTAGTGTCATCTGTAAACTTGGAGATATTACACTCAATTCCATCATCCAGATCATTAATGTATATTGTACATCGTTGGGGTCCAAAATTAAGTCCTGCGGTACCGCACTGGTCACTGCCTGTCATTCTGAAATGGACCCGTTTATCACGAATCTCTGCTTCCTGCCTGCAAACCAGTTCTCTATCCACGGAATTACATTACCCCCAATAACATGTGCTTTAATTTTGCACTTCATTCTCTTGTGTGGGACCCTGACAAATGCATTTTGAAAGTCCAAATACACCACATCCACTGGTTCTCCCTTGACCACTCTACCAGTTACATCCTCAAAAAATTCGAGAAGGTTTGTCAAGCATGAATTCCCTTTCATAAATCCATGCTGAATTGGACCGATCCCATCACTGCTTTTCAAATGTGCTGTTATTTCATCTTTAATAATTGATTCTAACATTTTCAACCACTACTGATGTCAGGCTAACCGGTCTATAATTATCGGTTTTCTCTCTCCCTCCTTTCTTAAAAAGTGGTCAATCTTATCATTCAAAAGGGAGTTGGATATGGATCTGAAGGAAAAAATGTCAACTTCCGCGGGTAAACGAAAGAGGTGTGGGGCTCGTTGACGTTTGGCATGGGCTCGACCGGACGAATGGTCTTCCTCCATGCTGTAACCATTCCATTACACTGTGATTCTATCAGTCAGTGGCACATTTAATAGTCTGGATGGAAGCAGAATATTGCAAAGCGACGTGGCTTGAGTCAGCACAACTAGAGGCATCGATTCAGAAAATTCGGATGCGCGAACATTCGGGTTTAGTGACTTTAAAAGCATCATTTTTGTTCTATGAAGTTTCGGTCAGAGAAATGTTTGGGAAAGGATTTTTTTGCAGAAAGGGACTCAGCATTTAATCGTCTTTCTGGCTGTTGGGGTCACATTTGTTTTTGATGTTATTCTCCCAGAATGTATATTTTCTTTTCTGTTTCACAATAACCACTCCCTTGTTCTACAGTCTATCTCACTTTTTGCCTAGTCCTATGTACATGTTACCAGCAATGAACGTGATGAAGCTGAACACTAAAGCACAATGTCGAAAATGGTTTATGTTTTAAGAGATAAATGACAGAGCACAGAAAATTATTCAATTAACGAATCTCCTTCAGTTAACATTACTTTAGTTGTGCAAATAAAGATCATCAGTTAATTAATGATGTTTTCCCGTAAAAGCAGGATAACATTTAACGATTATATATTTTCTACATTTCGAAAGACACTGGTTAATCACGACAGTCAGCACGGTTTGTTCAGGAAGGGTTGCGTTTGACTAAGTTGAGTGACTTTTTGGAGAAGGTCACCAGGTGTGTCGATGAAGCAGTGTCTATGATATAGTGCATATGATTTTATTAATGCTTTCGCTAAGGTCCCACATAGCAGTGTGGTCATGAAAGTAAAAGCCTATGGGATCCAGGGCGAAGTGGCAAATTGGATCTAAATTTGGTTCAGAGGCAGGAAGCAAAGGGTAATATTTGATGGGTATTTTTGTGACTAGAAAGATGTTTCCAGTGGGGTTCCGCAGTTTTCAGTGATAGGTCCATTGCTTTTTATCGTATTTATCAATGATCTAAACTTGAATATAGGGGTTATGATTCAGAAGTTTTCAGGTGATAGTAAAATAGGCAGTGTGAGTGATAATGAAGAAGAAAGCTGGAGACTGCAGGAACATATATATCAACTGGTAAGTTGGCCAGAACAGTGGCAAATGGATTTAATCAATGACATAAGTCAGTGAATGTAGGCATGCAGGTACAGCAGGCAGTAAAGAAAGCAAATGGCTTGCTGGCCTTCATAGCTCGGGGATTTGAGTACAGGAGCAGCAAAGTCTTGCTGCAGTTGCACAGGGTCTTGGTCAAATAAGACCTTGAGTAGTGTATGCAGTTTGGGTCTCCAAATCTGATGAAGGACGTGCTTGCTACTGAGGAAGTACAGTGAAGGCTCACCAGACTGCTATCCGAGATGGCAGGACTGATATATGAGGAACGCCTTCAAAGACGAGGGTTGTACGCACTGGAATTTAGAAGAATGATTTGGGGAATCCCATAGAAACGTGTAAAATTCTGACGGGACTGGACAGGGTAGATGCAGGACTAAGGTTCCGTTGTTCTGGAAGTCCAGAACCAGGGGATACAATCTAAGGTAAAGGGGTAATCCATATACGATTGATATGAAGAAAAACGATTTCACCCAGACAGTTTTGAACCTGTGGCATTGTCTGCCACAGAATGTTGTTGAGTCCAGTACGTTGGACATATTCATCTGTGACCCATTAGGCTAAAATGATCAGGGAGCAAGCAGAGAAGGCTGGGGTGGGGTTCTTCGGTTGAATGAACAGCCATGATCATCATGAATGGCAGTGGGGGCTCCAAGTGCCGAAGATCCTGCTCCTTCACCTATTTTTTTTGTTTCTATGTTTATACCACCACAGCCAGTTAAACAATTCACCATTTTGATACAGACGCATTAATCGGCCGGTTGCCCTGCGTGAAACGTATGCATAGTATGGATATAAATGAACCAGTTACAGTAAGATAAAAACACAGAAAAACAGAGAGACAAAAGGAGAGGAATGGGAATAGCACTTCAGTGAACGGAGAGAAGAAGAACCAACCGGTCATGAATTCAACGAATAAGAACCTACAATAGCTAACACCAGGGGTGATGATTGTGCGTCTTGTCAGTTACTCTCAGAATTCGAATTCTGTAGCTTTAGTCAGTTTTTGTAGATTAATAAAGCTAATGCTGGTTCAAGACTACATTTTATGTCTCGTGTTGGCCTTTTCACCTGAGGTCAAATAATCAGGGTAAAGTGTGAAACAAACACCCTGCAGGCACTGGAGAGACGGGTTACTGAGTGAAAGTGTGAGGGAGTTGGATCAACATTATTCGAGCTACAGTCAGTAAAACAGGGCGCAAGGTGAGAGGTAAACTTGAATGACAGTGTGAGGGAGCTGGGTTAAAATCAGAGCAGATACAGTCAGTAACACAGGACGCTGGGGGAGAGGGGTTACTGGGTGATATTGTAAGGGCTCTGCATTAACATCAGTAGATATACAGTCAGTAACTCAGGACACTGGGGGAGAGGGTTTACTGAGTGACGGTGTGAATAAGGTGGATAAACATCAGTAAGTTAGTCATTAACAAAGTACGTTGGTTGAGAGGGGTTAATGATTGACACTGTGAGGGTGCAGGATTAACATCACTCGTGATACAATCGAAAACACTGGGCGCTGGGGGAGAGGATTTACTGAGTGATAGTGTGAGGGAGTTTACTTAACATCAGGAGACATAAAGTCAGCGAAACATTTTGCTGGGGGTGTGGGGGGGGAACAGTGTTTGCTGAGTAAACGTGTGAGGCAACTGGATTAACATCAATAGAGTTAGAGCATGTAACACAGGTTGCTGGGAGATGGGGGTTACGGTGTGCCAGTGTGAGGGGGCTGGACTGACATAATTAGACATACAGTAATTTACAAAGGGCACTGGGGGAGAACGGTTAGTGAGTGACAGTCTGGGGGAATTGGAGTAGCATCAATAAATGTAGAGTCACTACCACAGGGCGCTGGTGGAGAGGAATTACGAGTGGCAGTGTGAGCTAGTTGGATTCACATCCTTAGATATACAATCAGTAACAAAGGGCATTGGGAGGAGTGGTTATTGAGTGACAGTGTGAGCGAGCTGGATTAACATCAGTTAAGCTAGTGAGTAAGACAGAGCGCTGAGGGAGTGGGTTTGCTGAATGACAGTGGGAGGTAATTCGATTAACATCAATAGAGATAGTCAGTATGCCACAGCGTTGCCGGTGAGGAGTTACTGAGTGACAGTTTGAGTGAGCTGGATTAACATCTGAAGTGAAACAATCAGTAAAACAGGGGGAGAGGTTTACTATGTGACAGTCTGACGGATCTGGATTAACATCTGTACAGATAAAGTCAGTAACACAGGACGCTGCGCGAGAGGGGATACATAGAAAATAGGTGCAGGATTAGGCCATTCGGTCTTTCGACCCTGCACCAACATTCAATATGATCATATGTGATCATGCAACTCCAGTGCCCCATTCCTGCTCTCACTGCAGACACCTTGATCCCTTTAGCCGTAGGGGGCACATCTAACTCCCTTTTGCATATATCTTACGAACTGGCCTAAGCAATTTCCTGTGGTAGAAAATTCCACAGGTTCAAAATTCTCTGAGTAAAGACGTTTCTAATCCTCTCCGTCCTAAATGGTTCTCCTATTATCCTTAGGCTCTGAGCACTGGTTCTGCACTTCCCCAAAAACGGGAACATTATTCCTGCATCTAAACTATCGAATCCCTTCAGAATTGTACCTATTTCTATCAGATCCCTTCTCACTCCTCTAAATTGCAGTGAACATAAGCCGAGTCGATTCCTTCTTTCTTCATGTTTCAGACCTGCAATCCCGGGAATCAGTCTGGTGAACCGCCGCTGCATTTTCTCAATAGCAAGAAAATATTTCCTCAGATTAGGAGACCGAAACTGTACACAATATTCAAGGTGTGTCCTCACCAAGGCCCCGTATAACTGAATTAAGACCTCTCTGCTCCTATTCTCAAATCCTCTCGCAATGAAGGCCAAAATGCCATTTGCCTTTTTCACTGCCTGCTGTACGTGCATGTCAATCTTCAATGAGTGATGTACCATGACACCCAGGTCTCGTTGCACCTCCCCTTTTCCTAATCTGTCATCATTCAGATAATATTCCGCCTTTCTCTTTTTGCCACCAAAGTGGACACCCTAACATTTATCTACATAACCCAGCATCTGCCATATATTTGACCACTCACCCAACCTGTTCAAATCAAACTGCAGCCTCTTAGCATTCTCCTCATAGCTTACCCTGCCACCCAGCTTCGTGTCATCTGCAAACTTGGAGAAATTACGTTCAATTCCTTCGGCTGAATTATTAGTGTATATTGAAATATCTGGGTTCGCACCACTGGACCTTGAGGTACTCCATGAGTCACTGCCTATCATTCTGAAAAAGACCAGTTTATTACTACTCTTTGCTTCCTGTCTACCAACCAGTTGTCTATCCACGTCAATACATTACCCCCAATGCCACGTGCATTAATTTTGCGCACTCATCTCTGGTGTGCGACCTTGTCAAATGCCTTTTGAAAGTGCAAAAACACCACATCCGCTGTTCCGCCCTTGTACATTCTACCAGTTACATCCTCAAAAAATTGTGGAAGATTTTTCATACCTGATTCCCCTTTCATAAATCCATGCTGACTTGGATTAATGCTGTCACTGCTTGCCAAATGCGCTGCTATTACTTTTTTAATAATTGATTCCAACATTTTACTCACTACCGATAAACGGTGGATAGATAACTCACTGTTTTCTCTCTCCCTCAATTTTTTTTAATTGGGCTTACATTAGCTACCTTCCAATCCATAGGAACTGATCCATAGAATGAAGGATAATGAACACCAATGCATCCACTATTTATAGGGCCACTTCCTTAATACTCTGAGATGCAGAGTATCAGACCAAGCGGAATATCGGTCTTCAATCCTATCAGTTTCCTTTATACAATTTCCTGATTGAGAAGGATTTTCTTCAGTTCCTTCTTCTAGCAAGAACCGCGGTCACCATTATTTCCAGCAGGTTAATTGTGTCTCCCTTAGAGAAGACAGATCCAAAGTATTTGTTCAATTGATTTGCTATTGCATTGTTCCCCATTAAATATTCAACTGATTCTGACTACCAGAGACCTAGATTTATCTTCACTAATTATTTTCTCTTCACGTATCTATAGAAGAATTTGCAATCAGTTCTCCGATTCCTGCATTCTCTCTTCCTCCCTCATAATTAAGCCCTTTGTTCTCCTATGCGGAATGCGAAATTTCTCCCAGTCCTCCGGTTTGATGCTTTTTCTGGTGAATTTATATCCCTCTACCTTGGATTTAACACTATCCCTAATTTCCCTTCTTAGTCACGATTGAGCCACGTTCCCCTCTTTATTTTTACGCCAGACAGGTAAGTACAATCAGTACAGATACAGTCAGTTGCAAACGGCGCTGCGGGAGCGGGGTTACCGAAAGACAGTGTGAGGGAGCTGGGTCAACATCAGTAATATACAGCCCATTAACACAGGGCGCTGGCGGATAGGACTTATTGAGTGACAGTGTGAGGGAGCTCGATTACCAACAATAGAGGTACAGTCAGTAACACAGGGCGCTGAGGGAGAGATTTTCCTGAGTGACAGTGTGAGGGAACTGGATTAACATCAGTTGAGATGCAGTCAATAACACAGTGCGCAGGAGCTGAGGGGTTACTGAGTAAAATGTGAGCGAGGTGCATTAACATCAGTCGAGATACAGTCAGTAACACAGGACGATGGGGGCTAAGGATTACTGAGTGACAATGTGAAAGTGATGTATTAAGATCAATAGAGATACAATCAAAATCACTGCGTGCTGGGTGAGAGCGGCTACTGAGTGACAGTGTGAGGGAGTTGGATGAACATCAGTACAGATACAGTCAAAAATGCAGGCCTGCGTGAGAGGAGTTACTGTGTGCCAGTGTGAGGGAGCTGGAATGATATCAGTAGACATAAAGCTATTTATAAACGACTGGGGGAGAGTGTTTAGTGAGTGGCATACTGAGAGAATTGCAATAATATCAGTAGAGGTACAATCAGTAAAACAGGGCCTTCCATAGTGCGGGTTATTAAGTGAAAGTTTGAGGGAGCCGGATTGACACCAGTAAACATGCATTCAGTAGCACACGTCGCTGAGGTGAAGGTTCACAAAGTGACACTGAGGTAGCTCGATTAACATCAGTAGAGATACAGTCCGTAACACTAGGCGCTGTGGGAGAGGAGTTACAGAGTGACAGTGTGAGGGAGCTGATTTAACATAGGTAGAGACACTGTCAGTAAAACAGGGCATTGTGGGGAGTGATTAAGTGAGGAAGAAAAGTAAAAGTGGAGGGCAGAGAAACCCAAGGCAAATAGCAAAAAGGGCCACATTTCAGCAAAAACTTTAATGGGCAAAGTGTGTTCGAAAGACAAGCGTGAAGACTTTGTGCCTCAAAGCGAGAAGTATTCGGAATAAGGTGATCGAATCCACTGCACAGATAGCAGTTAACGGATATGATGTAAATGGCATCAGGGAGACACTGTTTACTTTGTACATTAATGATTCAGACGAGGGCATTAAATGCAGTATCTCCAAATTTGCGAATGGCACTAAGCTGGGTGGCAGTGTGCGACGCGAGGAGGATGCTATGAGGCTGCAGAGTGATTTGAATAGGTTACATGAGTAGGCAAGTGCATGGCAGATGAAGTATAATATTGATAAATGTGAGGTTATCCACTTCGGTGGTAAAATCAGAGAGACAGGCTATTATCTGAATGGTGTCAGATTAGGAAAAGGGGAGGTGCAACGAGACCTGGGTGTCATGGTACATCAGTCATTGAAGATTGGCATGCAGGTACAGCAGGTGGTTAAGAAAGCAAATGGCATGTTGGCCTTCAAATCGAGAAGATTTGAGTACAGAGGCAGGGAGGTTTTATGACAGTTGTACAGGGCTTTGGTGAGGCCACATCTGGAGTACTGTGTACAGTTTTGGTCTTCTAACTTGAGGAAGGACATTGTTGCTATTGAGGGATTGCAGCGACGCTATCCAGACTGATTCCCGGGATTGCGGGACTGACATTTCAAGAAAGACTGGAGCCACTGGCTTGTAGTCACTGGAGTTCAGAGGAATGAGAGGGGATCTCATAGAAACGTTTAAAATTCTGACGGCTTTAGGCAGGTTAGATGCAGGAAGAATATACCAAATATTGGGGCAGTCCCGAACCAGTGGTACAGTCTAAGGATAAGGTTTAAGCCATTTAGGACCGAGATGAGGAGAACATTCTTCACCCAGAGAGTGGTGAAACTCTGGAATTCTCTACCACAGAAAGTTGTTTAGGCCATTTCACTAAATATATTCAAAAAGTAGTTAGATGATCAAGGGGTATGGCGAGAAAGTAGGAAAGGCGTACTGAAGTTGCATGTACAGTCATGAACACATTGAATGGCGGTGCAGTCTCGAAGGGCCGGATGGCCTAATCCTGCAAATATTTTCTATGTTTCTATGTTTCTATGACTCCAGGATGAGCAAGACTGGGAACTCAAAATCCAATGGTATTCAACATTTAGGAATGATAGACAGAAAGAAAAAGAAGGTGGGGTGGCGTTTCTAATTTAAGAGGAGAAAATTAATGCAAAAGTAAGGAAGGACTTTAGCTTGCATGATGTAGCATCGGTATGGTTGGAGCTACGGAATACCAAAGGATAGAAAACGCTCGTGGGAGTTGTGTACAAACCAGCAAACAGTAGTAGTGAGGTTGGGTACATTATTAAACAATAAATTAGGGATGCGTGAAATAAAGGTACAGCAGTTATCATGGGCGACTTTAATCTACATATTAATTGGGCTAACCAAACTGGTAGCAAGGCGGTGGAGGAGCATTTCCTGGAGTGCATTCTGGCTGGTTTTCTCGAGCCATAAGTCAGCAACCAACTAGAAGGCTGGCCATCCTAGACATGGTGATGTGTAATGAGAAAGGACTAGTTAGCAATCTTGTTGTGCCAGGATCCCTGGGGAAGAGTGACCATAATCTGGTAGAATTCTTTATTAAGATGGAGAGTGACACAATTAGTTCATAGACTAGGATCCTGAACTTAAGGAAAGGTAACTTTGATGGTATGAGACGTGAATTGGCTAGAATAGACTGGCGAGTGACACTTAAAGTGTTGACTTTGGATAGGCAATGGCAAACATTAAAAGATCACATGGATCAACTTCAACTATCTTACATCCCTGTCTGGAGTAAAAATAAAACAGGGAAGATGGCTGAACAATGGATAACAAGGAGAATTCAGGATTGTGCTTCATCCAATGAAGAGGCATATGAATTGCCAGAATAAGCAGCAAACCTGAGCACTGGGAAAATTTTGTAATACAGCAGAAGAGGGCAGAACGTTCCATTAGGAGGGTGGAAATAGAGTATGAAAGGAAGCTTGCATTGAACATAAATACTGACTTCACAAGCTATCTTAGATATGAGAAAAGGAAAAGATTAGAGAATACAAACGTAGGTCCCTTGGTGTGAGATGCACCTAAATTTATAATGGGAACAAATAGATAGTTTACCAGTTAAACAAGTACTTTGGTCCTATCTTCACGAGGAAGACGCAGATAACCTGTCGAATATACTAGAGGACCAGGGGTATAGTGAGATGGAGAAACTGAAGGAAATCCTTACTGGCGGGAAATGCTGTTTGGGAAATTGAAGGGATTGAAGGCCGATGAATCCCCGGGGCCTGATCACAGAGTACTTCAGGAAGTAGCCCTAAGGATAGTGGATGCATTGGTGATAATTTTCCAAAAGTCTAGCGACTCTGGATCAGTTCCTATGTATTGGATGGTAGCTAATGTAACACCACTTTTTAAGAAAGGCGGTTGATAAAAAACGGCTAATAATAGACTGGTTATCCTGACATCAGTAGTGGGGAAAATGTTGGAATCAATTATTAAAAATGAAATAGCAGCACATTTGGAACGTAGTGACGGGATCTGCCCAAGTAAGAATCGATTTATGAAAGGGAAATCCTGTTTTACAAATGTACTAGGATTTTTGTAAGATGTAACTGGTAGAGTGGACAAGGGATAACGAGTGGATGTGGTGTATTTGGACTTTCAAAATGCTTTTGACCAGGCCACACAATATATTAGTGTGCAAAATTTAAGCACATGATATTGGGGGTAATATACTGAAGTGGATAGAGAACTGGTTGGCAGAGAGGAAGCAAAGAGTCAGGATAAACGGGTCATTTTCGGAATGGCAGGCCAGTGAGGTACTAATGGGGTACCGCAGGGCTCAGTGCTGGGACCCCAGCTATTTACAATATACATTAATTAATTGGATGTGGGAATTGCGTGTAACCTCTCCAAGTTTGCAGATGGCACTAAGTTAGGTAGCGGTGTGAGCTGTGAGGTGGACGCGAAAATAATGCAGGATGATTGGAACAGATTAAGTGAGTGGGCAAATGCGTGGCAGATGTAGTATAATGTGGATTAATGTGAGGTTACCCACTTTGGTGGCACAAACACGAAGGCAGAATATTATCTGAATGGCGGCAGATCAGGAAAATGGGAGGTACATCGAGACTACGGTGTCATGGTACATCAGTCATTGAAATTTGGCATGCGGTGAAGAAGCCAAATGGTATGTTGGCCTGCATAGCTAGGGCATCTGTGTATAGGAGCAGGGAGTTCTTACTGCAGTTGTACAGGGCATTAGTGAGACCGCACCTGGAATATTATGTTCGGTTTTGGCCTCCTAATCTGAGGAAGATCGGTCTTACTATTGAGGGAGTGCAGCGAAGGTTCACCAGACTGATTTCCGGGATGGCAGGACTGACATATGAGGAGAGAATGGATCTCCTGGGCCTGTATTCACTGGAGCTTAGAAGGATGAAAGACGATCTCATAGAAACATATAAAATTCTGACGGGACGGGATAGTTTAGATGAGAAAGAATGTTCCCGATGTTGGGGAAGTCCAGAAGCAGGGGACATCGTCTAAGAATAAGGAGTAAGCCATTTAGGACTGAGATGAGGAAAAACCTATTCACTCAGAGAGTTGTTAACATATGCAAGTCCCGGCCACAGAGAGTTGTTGATGCCAATTCATTGGATATATTCAAGGCGGACTTAGAAAAGGCCCTTGCGGCTGAAGGGATCAAGGGGTATGTAGAGAAAGCAGGAAATGGGTACTGAGTTGCATAATCAGCCATGAACTTATTGAATTGTGGTGCAGGCTCGAAGCGTCGAAAGCATACTACTGCACCTATCTTCTATGTTTCTATATTACTGAATGACAGCGGGAGAGAGCTGGATTAACATCAGGAAAGGTACAGTCAGTCAGTCAGGGTGCTGGAGAAGAGGGGTTACTGAATGACAGTATGAGTGAGTTGGATTAACATCAGTCGAGAAACAGTCAGTAACGGAGGGCGCTGGGGGAGATGAGCTACAGGGTAACAGTATGAGGTAGCTGGATTAACATCGGTAGAGATACTTTCAATAACACAGGGCGTTGGGTGGAGTGATTACTGAGTGACAGTGTGAGGTAGCTGTATTAACAACAGTGGAGATAGTCAGTCAGAAAGGATGCTGGGGCAAGGGGTTGCAGAGTGACTGTGTGAGATAGTTCGAATCCCATCAATAGAGATACAATCAGTAGCAGAGGGCGCTGCGGTGAGGTGTTACTGAGGTACACTGATGTAGCTCGGTGAACATCATTAGAGATACAGTCAGTTATAAGCGGTGCTGTGGGAGCGGGGTTCCCGAGTGACATTTTGAAGGAGCTGGGTTAACATCAGTAAAAATACAGTCAAATGACAAAGTGCATTGGAGGAGAGGACTTACAAAGTGACAGTCTGAGGGAGCTCGATTAACATCTATAGAGATAGTCAGTAACGTGTGGCGCTGATGGAAATTGTGTTACTGAGTGACATCGTGAGGGAGTTGGATTCACATCCCGAAGAGACACATCACTAACTCAAAGTGCTGCGGGGAGATTTTTACTGAGTGACAGTGTGAGGGATCTGGATTGACATCATGTGATTAGGTCAGTAACACAGGATGCTGTTGGAGAGGGTTTACTGAAGGACAGTGTGAGGGAGCTGAATTAATATTACTAGATTAGAGATATACTCAAAACAAAGGGCATTGCGCATGCGGGGTGAGAGCGTAGCAGTATGAGGGAGTTGTATTAACATCAGTACAGATACAGTCATCAAAATAGGCCGCTGGGGGAGCGAGGTTTCTCACATACAGTGTACGAGAGCTGGATTAACATCAGTAGAGATACAGTCAGTGAAACAGTTTGCTGGGGGCGGGCGAGGGATCACTGAGTAGCAGTGTGAGGGAGTTGGGTTAACATCAACAGAGATGGAGTAAGTAACACAGGGTACTGCGGGAGAAGAGTTAAAATGTGTGCCAGTGTGAGGGAGCGTCATGGGCATCAGTAGACATACAGTCAGTTAAAACCAGCGCTGGGGGAGAGGTGTTAGTGAGTGACAATCTGAAGGAATTCGAATAATGTCGGTCGAGATACAATCAGTAATAAAGGGCATTGGGGTGGGGAGAGGGGTGTCACTGAGTGACAGTTTGAGGAAGCTGGATTAACATACATAGACATACAGTGATTAACACAGGGCGTTAGGAGGAGTGGTTACTGATGGACAATGTGAAGGAGTTGGCTTAACATCAGTAGAGATACAGTCAATAATATAGGACGCTGGGGGTGTGTGCATACTGAGTGACAGTGTGATGGAACGGCATTAATAACTGTACAGATACAGGCAGAAACACAGGACTCTGGGGGAGAGTAGTTACTGAGTGACAATGTGAATAAAATCGATTAACATCAGCATCGATAGTCAGTAATACAGCACGTTGTGCGAGGGTTGACTGAGTGACACTGAGGAATCTCGGTTAACACCAGTAGAGATACAGTCAGTCACGAAGGGCGTGCAGGGATTTGTGCTACTGAGTGAATGCGAGGGATATGGATTGACATATTTAGAGATACGTTCAGTAACACAGGTCGCTGGTTGAGATGCGTGACTGGGAGACAGTGTGTGAGAGCTGAATTAATATTACTCGAGATACACTCAACAAGAAAAGGACGCAATGGGTGAGCAGATACGGGGTGGCAGTGTGAGGGAGCTGGATTAACATCAGTATAGATACAGTCAAAAAGACTGGGCGCTGGAGGTGTGTGGTTACTGAGTGACAGTGTGAGGGAGCTGCGTTAACATCAATAGAGATACAGTCATAGAAACATAGAAACATGGAAACATAGAAACATAGAAAATAGTTGCATGATTAGGCTATTCGGCCCTTCGAGACTGCACCGCCTTTCAATAAGATCATGGCTGATCATTCCTTCAGTAACCCTTTCCTGTTTTCTCTCAATACCCCTTGATCGACTTTATCTTACTTCCTCTTGAATATATCCGGTGAACTGGCATCAACAACTCTCTGCGGCAGGGATTTGCAAAGGTTAACCACTCTCTAAGTGAAGCAGTTTCTTCTCATCTCAGTCCTAAATGGCCTATCCCTTATCCGAAGTCTGTGTCCCCAAATTGTGAACTTTCCCAACATCGGGAACATTCTACCTGCATCTAACATGTCGTGTCCCGTCAGAATCTTAGATGTTTCTATGAGATCCCCTCTCATCCTTCTAAACTCAAGTATATAAAGGCCCAGTTGATCCAGTCTCTCCTCATATGTCAGTTACAAATGGCGCTGCGGGAGAGGGGTAACTGAGTGACATTCTAATGTAATTGGAATACAAGAATCGAGATCGAATCTGCAGCACAGCATGCTGGGGAGAGAGGTTACTGGGTGACAGTTTGTGGGAGCTGAATTAATATCAGTAGAGATACACAAAGTGACACAGAACGCTGAGGGAGAAGTGTTACTGAGTGACAGTGTGAGGGAGCTGGATTAACACCAGTAAACATAAAACGTAGAAAATAGGTGCAGGAGTCGGCCATTCGGCCCTCCGAGCCTGCACCACCATTCAATAATATCATGGCTGAACATTCCCTCTATATCTCTTTCCTGCTTTCTCTCCATACCCCTTGATCCCCTTAGCCTGAAGGGCCATATCTTACTCCCTCTTGAATACATCCATTGAACTGGCATCAACAGCACTCTGCGGCAGGTAATTTCACAGGCTAATAACGCTCTGAGTGAATAAGTTTCTCCTCATCTCAGTCCTAAATGGCCTACCAATAGTTAGCGTGAATGTTTTCTCGGAACAATCACTCAACAATCAGAGTCGGTTCCAACGCCAATGTGGCCTTTATTACTCCATTGGGGAGGAAGCCTCAGGTCTGGATCCAGGTACTTCTCTCCAACGAACAAAGAAATTCATCGATATTTATAGGTTTTACAATAGTTCATTACAGTTAATCAGCCCACTTCGGCTGGACACAATCCAATCATAACTATTATAGATTACATATAGGTTTCTTTAACTCAATAGAATTCCCCTGATACCTCAGGGGCTGTATGTTCGGTTTTTTTCAGCTCGGGCTGATTAATGACCTCGTTATGTGAGGTGGGCCCCCCTTATATCTGTTCCTCGGGCTCTGCTGTGTGAAATCCTGAATCAAGGACATTCTACACCAGGTAGTATAATGGTTCGTTTTAGTTATCTTGACTCAAGTGGATGAGCCAAGGCATTCCCGGTAGTGCGCCTCAAAGGGTGATTGCTCGGTAATTACTCGGTCAGCCCCTGTTCATTACTTGACTAATTGAGTTCCCATCATGCTTGGGCAGCCATTTTATATGTGGCCACTTTAAACCTGTATGAGTTGAGATATATTCAGCAGGTGCCTAATGCCTAGTGTTTGATATATTCAGCAGGTGCTGAACGCCAACAACAATTCCCCCCTTTCGGTAAAGGGACGAGTCCTAATCCCCCTTTAACCGACCGGCGTACTTTTATTACATTTTGTGCATGGCCCGGTACTCCCTGCCTCAACGTGCTGGCCAGTCACGCGGTTTCAGGAGTCCTGGTTCCTGAAATCAAAGTGACAAAGGCCAAATACTCATGCCCCTTTATTAGACAGGCTTGTTTAGTATTTGGGGACCGGACATAGGTCCCTCTTCGTCGTACGTGGTGCCTGCATGCCTGGCAGTAATTATGCCCCATGTTATTGCTAAGATCAATTGTATCCCGACCAGTATGTGTGAAATTATTCCAACCCAAGGATGGATGATCACATTTATTCCCAGTCCCAGACCTTTCTCCACCAACTCTGACTTTGTAAGTCTACATCGATATCTTCTTCCAGTATTTTGGTTTTAGTTTGCAGTTGTTGGTAGAGCTTTACGGATTGACCACCCTGAGCCTCAATTCAAGTAATACTTCGGTTCGATGTGAGATTGGGACCTGATCTGGCTCGTCATAATCCTGCAAATGATCGTGGAGCTAATCGGTTTCACTAACAACTGCGGGCTTTCGGCGCCTAACCTGGGTGATATGCGCTTGCCCAATTGTGACAAGTCGTAACGGCGCAAAGCAAAAGTTCGGCTGCCGTATTGGGCACTGCAGGTCATTATACTGGTATTAACGCTCTGTGCTAGAGACGCAGTATCTTCCATTCACTCCGTAGCCTGCCCTCGCGAAGTGTCTGTGTGCGGGCACTATTTCCAGTACACATCCGTTGGTTCAGTTAAACCCGCACTTGTCTAGCTCACTTCCGCCTACCGGGTGAGGGCATACTGTGATTTCCCCCCTTTGCTTGCATTCTGTTCGGGAAATTCCGATAAGTATGTCGTTTCGAAGAACAGCGGAGGTGGTGGTCAGATAATAACTTTTGGAGACATTTTCCCGTATTACTCCGATATTCTCTAGTTGGTACAGGGGGAACGGCCCTGAGTCCGGCGTGTCTATAGGGATAATCAGGACTATCCCTATCCCATTATTCTTACACATCTGGCAATCTGGAATTGCTGGGTATACTCGGGTCAGTCTCTTCAGAGTACAATTATCCAGTGTCTCCCCTTAGTTAGCCAACTGAGCCACATGTGAACTGTCTATCCAATCGGGTACTTCCCCGCGTTGGATCTGGTCGAGATCGTGGCCGATCTGCCCCAACATCAACAGACCATAAGCGTGACAGAGTTGCCCCTGTCTTTGCTTTCCGGTATCTTCCTTTTCTCTATCAATGAGGTTATTTTTTTTTTTGGCGTGAGCTTCCATGACTCAGATGCCATCCAGCTGGATTTCGGCACCCTCCTTTCCTAGGTTTGCTTGGTCTTCCTGGTTTTGCTCCACCCTCTCTAATAACCCCTTCATCGCCCCTCTAAGCTGTTCCACCCTCTCGTTTAACCCTGTATGTCTATCGAGTTTACTACGGAGTTCCCTGTATTGAAGCTGGTCGCAACATCATTAACTATTCCCCTCTTTATCCTGGGGGCTGACTCCTGTCCTCGGAATCTATTGGCACACATTGCATCGGCTGCCTGCTGCATTACAACTTTAGTTAAATCATTGTACATTTTCCTTGACTGTTCTGTACAGTATTCCGACATCTGGATGCCTGAAATATTGATCAGGACAGGCACAATTTCATGTTTAAAGTTATCATAAAATAATTTCCCTTCGTGGTACATAACAATCCCATTTTCTGGTCCCTTAGTAGTTCTGGGACAAGGCAGTTCCTCGGGCAATGTAGTGGCTCGTACGGGGCGTGACGTCGGCGAAGCGGAGAAGCAGACATACAGTGATATTGCAGCCGCCCCCACCTCCTCGTAGTACCCACACATCCCCACTCCCTTTTTGCGGATGACTGATTTGCCGGAGGTGTGCAAATTATGCCGAAAGTACATTCATCGGGTCCTTTGACATCGCTCCGTTTAATGCACCTGCTCCTTATACCTGTGGAGCACTGTATACATACCCGGTCCTCATTAGGATTCATTTGTAGCCATGCATTAAAATAAGTCCTGTCCTTGCTCCAATCTTTAGTCGCTGGGACACACACTCCTCCGTCAAATTGAACAAAACTCTATAGTTCATGTGATTGTTTATTTCCAGCGTGCTCTGCTGTCCGTCGGTGTTGTCCAGGGTACGTGCATGTCGCAAGGCTATCCATATTACGAGTAGCGCTGTTCGAATTTTCATTCTTGTAAGTATTATCTGTAATTTTAAACAGACGGACTTTTCGTCACCAGGGCTTAGGTTCTGCTCTATGAGTATCCTTGTCACCCTGTGAAATCAGAAGCACAAGGTTATAAACGAACCATTTCGAGCTCAATCTTTAGGGCATGCGCCAATGTCTTTACCCACTTAAATATTACCCAAACTACTATTAACACCAAGACCAAAGTTATTCGTCCGAACACCCCTTCCAAAATGGTGTCTAACCATTCCTGGTATTTTGCAGCATACCATTCCGTCTCGTCTAGGCGTATCACCGTTGGTTCGGCCATTACTCTTATGAGTTATACCTTTTTAATTGCGACCAGTACTTCCACCGGCCTTTCCCTCTCATGTCGACACGTGCACACGTGTTGCTAGTCAAAATGATGTCATATGGTCCGGTCCACCTTGGGGAAATCCCCTTCCGGTCGGGGGTGACTTGTACCAACACTTTGTTCCTTCCTGTGGGAGGTGTGCGTCGGCCTTTCCTTTGTTTTTGATCTCCAAGTCCCGTATGGTCTTTTGGTCTACCACCTCTTTTCTTAGTTCCTTTATAGATGTGAATCTAATTGTTTTACATATTGTTCAATCCGATCTCGTAAAGGCCCCATGTCCTCTCCCCCCGTTATGATACCTTCGGGGAGTCTCATGGCCCTCCGCGTCATTAATTCAAAGCTGGTCAGGCCTGTGGTCCGGTTCGGTGTGGCACTAAGTCTCATTAATTTACAGAATAAAACATCCACCCATCCCTTGCCGGGTTCAGTTATGGCTTTGGCAATTGCTATCGTGAGGATACGGTTCATTCGCTCAACAATTGCTGAGCTCTGGGGATGGTACGCGATGTGGAACCGTTGTCGGATTCCGAGCAAACCACATGCCCGCTTCATGACCTGTCCCGTGAAGTGTTTCCCCTGGTCTGAGTCAATTTGAAGGGGCACTCCCCACCGTGGGATTATGTCGAATGCGAGAATCTGCGCTACCGTGGAGGCTCCGCAATCCCGGGTCGGACAAACCTCAACCCACCTGGTAAATTGATCAATAATGACCAGGCAGTATTTCTTTCCCCGACTGTTGGTTAGGGGCCCTGTGAACTCAATCTTTAGATTCTCCCACGGGCCCCTTGTACGTGTCTGATGTGTCATTTGAAACTTTATGGGTCTGCCTGCATTATGCTGTGCGCATACTATGCAGCGCTGGCAATGCTTGGCTACGTATCACCCGATCCGGGCCCACCACCAGTCTTTGAGTAGACGGCTCAGCATTCCGTCTCGCCCAGTGTGGTCTGGCTCGTGGTGTAGCCAGAGTAGTTTGGTCTGGATTGAGGACGGGGCGACTACTTGTAATCCCTTCCTCCACACACCATCCTCCCCAATGCTGGCCCCCTGGCTTTTCCATAGCGAACGTTCCTCCGAGTTACTCTCGTCCTCTACCTTACGGATATTCAGCTCTCCTGGTCCTACTTTGATTATCTGGGGCTCATCTTCTTCCGCTGCGCTGCTGGCTGCTTGATCTGCCAGCATGTTTCCCCGCTGTTCCCTGGTCTCTACCCTTTGATGCGCCTTGATCTTTATTACTGCCGCCGTCGCAGGTCTTTTAATGGCTTTTACCCAATTTCCGAACTATATTCTCGTGTTTAATGTGTCCCCCGCCCTGAGGTTATGTATCCACGTCTGCTCCACGCTATCATGTCGTCGTGTATTACCCCAAATGCGTACCGTCTGTCGGTATAGACATTTACACGCTTCCCCTCTGCCCATTTGAGGGCTTCGTTCAATGCTACAAGCTCCACCACTTGGGCGGACACTGTTCCTTCCAGTGCCCCTCGTAGGAGGTTGGCACTGTCCTGGACTACCACGCCCCATCCGGCGCGGAATTGCCCGTCAATATATCGTCGGGACCCATCAACGTAAAAGGTTAAATCGGGGTCGCTCAGAGGTTCATTGGCTATCCCCTTTCCGTTCCTTGATCTATCTCAGTTTTGAAAGTATGGGGTTCACCTTCGGTCCCTATACCCTCCGCGGGATTAAAACCTATATCCCTAATTACTTGTATGCACTGGTCTTTTGGAAATAGTACTGCCTCCCAGGTAGCCCGCCGCGCCCCTGACACCGTTTTTAACCTCCCGGTGTTTAGCAATTCCACTATGGTGTGCATCGTGTGTAGGATTAGCTGCCCCGACATCGTGACTGGTTCGCATATTCTTGCAGCCCAAGCGGCGCAATCGAGGGCAGCCACACACCGATGTAGCCCCTTCACTGCCGGGGACTCTTGTGTCGACTAATACGCTACTGGTCTCATTACCCCTCCCTTTTCCTGGGTTATAACGGCACTGTAGAAACCTCCCTCGAAGACGTAATATACATGGAACGGCTTAGTCATGTCCGGTCGCTTCAGCGCCGGGGCTGCCAAGAATTCGGCTTTTAATTTCCCATCGGCTTCTTCATGCTCCAATCCCCACTCTACCTGTTCCGTTCCTGGTTTTTCTCCCCTCACTAGTCGCTGAATGGGTTCGGCCATATTCGCAAATTGAGGAATGAAATTCCTGCAATAGTTGAACAAGCCCATCACCCGTCGCACTGCCCGCACCGTGGTTGGTCGGGGCATATCAGCGATAACTGTCTTGCGGTCTATCGGGGAATGGTCTTTTTCCCCTGCCTGATACCGTGTCCCAAATATCGAACCGTGGCTTGCCCGATCTGTGCCTTTTTTGCATTTATTTTAAAACCTGCTTTGTCTAGAGTCCTTAAAACCATTGCTACTGCCCCTAATGCTCTCGGTCGCTTGACGAGGCTATCAAAATGTCATCCACATACTGATGGATTGTGCTATTGTTAGGGGTGAAGTTACACTATTCCAAGGCATTACTCGTGACTCGGTGAAAAATGTTCGGACTATTATGGAATCCCTGAGGGAGTCGGGTCCACGTGTATTGTCTGCCTCTGGAGGTAAATGCGAATCTTTCCTGAGACGCAAGTTCCAGTGGGATTGACCAAAATCCGTTAGAAATATCTAAAACAGTGAAAATACTGTTTTCCGGATTCAGACGGTTGAACATAGTCGCTGGGCTGGCCACAATCGGGTGTTCCCTGGGCGTTACTTTATTTAGGGCTGTATAATCTATCGTTAGTCGGTAACTCTCATCCGGCTTTTTTAATGGCCACATCGGGGCGTTCGTGACTGAGACTGTCTGTCGTAATATGTCTTGGTCTACCAGGGCTTATATTATCTCCTCAGTGGCCCGCATGGCCTCTGGTTTAATAGGGTAATGCTTTTGATGAGGATGCAGGGGTCCCGTGACCTTCTCCGGTGTGAGATCAAAGAGCCCACAGTCCTGTTTGCTTTTTGCCCAAACTCCCTGGATAGCCTGAAACAGTAATCCCAACATCCCATCCTTAGACTAGTCTCTCGTCAAGGTGCCTGTGTTACCTAATGAGGCTATATTTTTTATGGTGCCCATTTCCTGGCAACTTTATCCATATACCCTTTCTTGGCATTCCAGGTTACCCGCCTTCACCGTGCGTCCAATATGGTGCCTAGTTCGCGGAGTAGATCCGTCCCTAATATAGTGCCCTCTGAATTTTTACAGACCCAGAACTGGACCGGTGTCAATATACCGTCTACATCGAGCACTTGAGTTTCACTCTGATACGCCATGGTCCTGTCTCCCCCTTCCGCTTGGATTATGATGGATCGCTGGGTAGCGGGTAGGTCGCGATTGGTTAGTGATACCGACGCCCCGGTGTCTATCCACATATCGCATCGCCGGCCCCTAACGATGCATTGATCCACATACGGGGATCGGGTTCTTGGCTTGGGTCCGATGCGATTCATTGAGGATTCGTCTGCTTCTGGGTCAGCTGCTGTATAATGTACAGCAGCTGCTGATTTCCGAGCGTACTAACGCCTGCGGCTCATTCATTGGGATTTTGTCCCGTTTTAGACCCCCGTTGCGGTCCCTTCCCTTCCTTGCCGCCCCCCCCTTTCCCCAACAGTCCTTTGACTCGTGCCCTAATCGGTCACAGTTCCCACACTTTTTGCGTCCGTCGCGTTTTGGGGCTTTACACTCGGCATGGCGGTTGCCCGTCTTGTTGCAATTAAAGCATGTCTCAGCCGCCTTTTTGTCGGTTGCCACGCAAACCTCTGCTGTACTGATGGCGATCTTGGACCTTTGCTGATTGTCTACCGAGGTAGCCCAACTTTCCAGATCCTCAAATTTATTATATGCCACAAAGGCTGTTTTTAGAATGGCTTGGTGGGCGGAGCTTAGTCCGTCCTTATACCACTGTATGAAAGCCGGGTTCTGCCGGTCTGCGTCCGGTACTCCGCTATTTGCCAAGAACGCCTCAAATTTCCTAACCCCGTACTCTTGTGCCCGTCCGTCCTTCTTTGCACTACTCCCACTATAGAGTTCCAGTTTACGGGAACTTGGCCTAAGACGAGTGTCACGTTTGCTTTGAATGCTATCATGCTCGTCTCCTACTGTTGCCGAGTAGCAGATAGGTCGGCAGATCAGGCACCGCTTCGGTATTCATTATGTAGTCTGTTCCAGTAGTATTCTGACATTTTAATTCTAACTATACCAGCAATGTTCTGATTAAGGAGCTGGTGGCAAATTCTCATTTCCTTGAGCTTCTGCCAGAAGGTTGCATTACTATGGCGGGATAATAGGGGTTGCAGTTTGTCTAATAACTGCATCGTGTCCCCGGGGGACAATGATGTGTATATTACTCGTGTTTGTGATGGTAGGGCGGGACTGCCTTGACGTCTTGCTCCTGCTGGGATCGCAGGTACGTGTTCCATCTTTATCGGCGCGACCTTAGCTGGGTATATTGTGGCATATGGAGGGGGCAGTATGTCCGCATTTATGGAGTCGCAACTATCCGTTTCATTACCTAGGCATTCCCAATCTTCCTCAGTAGGTGGTGCACTTGGTCTATTCATGGTCAGGTCAGGCAAAACTGTCAGTCCGTTTAAAACAGTCACCTGCTTTTTTTTTCTTTGCACATACTGGTTTACTGTCTCTGTTAACTTTACATGGGCTCGCAGTATCAAAACTACTGCCTTTTCCTCTTTGTCTTTCTTTTCTTTCTCCCACCCTTCCCTTTGATTCCCTGGCAGGTCCTGAGGATCCCATCCTGCTCTGATCATTTTCTCGATTAGTTTATTTTGTTTTTCCGCCAGGTGGCGGGTAAGATCCCCACTCGAGGTTACTTGCTTTATTGGCCATTCCTGGGTAGGACTACAACCGTTAGGAATCTACTCTCAGAGGTCCACTTTATACCTGGCATAACTTGTAGTAGACCGTCTCCTGGCTACTGTCAGGTCACAAGTTCTGCTGTTACACAAACTTATACAATTCTTAAAACGCGTTTAAGCAATTCCCGCAATGCATTACGTATCCTTAACGACTACCTACCACCGCTCTGCCCGTTGGTCCGACCCTGTTCACAGGTTTGGATTCCGCCAGTCGTTGCACACCGCTTGGTTCTACTCCGGGGTATATTTCAAATCACACTACTGGGTCTGGAAAATGTCTTTGGGTATCACGATCCCATGGTCCAAGTGTGTTCCCGGCACATACTTAGTTCCTGGCCGTCACGTGGGACTAAAGTCCTCCTAAGCCAGGCACAGGCTAGGTATTTGAGATATTGGACCGTCTCCTCGTGTCGACCAACCAGCATCCACCTTCCGCACCCGTTATAAAATTTTGTTTAAGGTATACTCATCCGGTTTCTCCAAGAGCGTTCAGCGACCTCGAAATACTGTTCGTGACGGCACTGTTAGCATGAATGTTTTTTTCGGAAGAATCACGCAACACTCAGAGTCAGTTCCAGTGCCAATGCGGCCTTTATTACGCTGGCGGGGAGGAAGCCTCAGGTTTGGATCCAGGCACTTATCTCCAACGAACGAAGAAATTCATCGATCTTTATTTGTTTTACAATAGTTCATTACAGTTACTCAGCGCACTTCGGCTTGAAACAATCCAATCATAATGATGATAGTTTACATATAGGTTTCTTGAAGACAATGGAATTCCCCTGATACCTCAGGGGCTTTATGTTCGGTTTTTGTCAGCTCGGGCTGATTAATGACCTCGTTATGTAAGGCGGGCTTCCCTTATTTCTGTTCCTCCGGCTCTGCTGTGTGAAGACCTTAATCAAGGACATTCCACACCAGGTACTCTAATGGTTTGTTAGAGTTATCTTGTCTCAAGTCGATGAGCCAAGGCATTCCCGTTAGTGGGCCTCACAAGGTCATTGCTCGGTCATTGCTCGTTCAGCCCCAGATCATTAATTGACTAACTGAGTTCCCATCATGCTTGGGCAGCCATGTTATATATGGCCACTTTAAACATATATGAGTTTCGATATATTCAGCAGGTGCCTAATGCCTAGTGTTTTGATATATTCAGCAGGTGCCTAATGCCAACAACACCATTATCCTAAGACTGTGTCCCCTGGTTCTGGACTTCCCCAAAATTGGGAACATTTTACCCGCAACTAATGTATCCCTTCCCGCTTGAATGCTATATGTTTCTATGAGATCCCCTCATATCCTTCTAAACTCCAGTGTATAAAGGCTCAGTTGATCGAGTCTATCCTGATATGTCAGTCTAGCCATCCCTGGAATCAGTCTGCTGAACCTTCGCTGTACCCCCTCAATAGCAAGAACAGTAGATATACAGTCAGTGACACAGGGCGCTGGGGGAGGGGAGTTATTGATTGAGAGCTTGAGGGAGCTCGATTAACAGAAGTAGAGATACAGTCAGTAACACAGGCCGCAGCTGGAGATTGTTTACTGAATGACAATGTGAAGAAGCTGTGTTAACATAATTAGAGATACAGTCATTAATATAATGCGCTGGGGGAGAGATTTAATGAGTGACAATGTGAAGGAGCTGGATTAACATTACTAGAATACATTCAGTAACACAGGGCACTGCTGGCCGGGTTACTGAGTGACAGTATGAGGGAGCTTGTTAAACATCAGTAGAGATACACTCAGTAACACAAGGCGCTGGGAGAGAGCGGTTACTGACTGACGATCTTAAGGGGCCGGATTAATAACATTAGAGATACAGTTAGTGACACAGTTCGCTGGCAGAAAGGGGTTACTGAATGACAGTGTGAGCGAGCTGGGTTAACATTCGCTCAGATACATTAAGTAAAACATTGTGTTTTGTGACAGGGTTTTTTGAGTGACTGTGTGAGGGAGATGGATTAACATCAGTAGTAATAATGTCTCTAACACAGGGTGCTGTTGGGGAGGTGTTTCCGAGTGACAATGTGAAGGAGCTCGGTTAACAGCTGTCGAGATAAATTCAGTAAAAGAGGGCGCTGGGGAGAGAGGATACTGAGTGACAGGGTGAGGGAGCTGGAATAACATCAGTGGATATACAGTCAGTGACACAGGATGCTTGATGAGGGGTTACTGATTGACAGTGTGACGGAGTTGGATTAACATCAGTGGATATTAACTCAGTGAAACAGGCGCTGGGTAAATGGGGTTACTGCGAGAAAGTATGAAGAGGTGGATTAACAGCAGTAGAGATGCAGGCACTAACACAGGGCGCTGGGGGAGAGGGATAACTGAGTGATAGTGTGAGTGAACTGGATTAACATCAGCAGAGATACTGTCTGTAACATAGGTGGATGGAGGAAGAGTTACTGAGTCACAATGTGAGGGGGCTGGTTAACAAAATTAGTGACGCATTCAATAACACAGTGCGCTGGGGGAGAATGATAACTGAGTGAAAGTGTGATGGAGCTGGATTAAGATCAGTACAGAAACAGTCAGTAACAGAGGGCAGTGCAAGAAAAGTGTTACTGAGTGAAATTTTGACGGAGTTGGAATAACATCTGTAGATATAATCTCAATGCATCTGGGCACTGGGGAAAGAGCGGTTACTGAGTGAAAGTGTGAAGGAGGAAGATTAACAGCAGTAGAGTAACAGTCTGTAATAGAGGGTGCTGAGAGAGATGGGTTACTGAGTGACAGTGTGAGGCAGCCGGATTAACATCATTAGAGATACAATCAGTAAAACAGAGCGCTGGGGGAGAGGGATAACTAAGTTACAGTGTGAGGGAGATGGATTAACATCAGTAGAGATACTCTTTGTAACACAGCGTGTCGCGGGGAGTGGTTACTGACTGACAATGTGAGGGAGCTGAATTACATCAGTTGAGATACATTCGGTAACACAGTGCGCTGGGGGCGAGATTTTACTGAGACAGTGTGAGGCAGCCGGATTAACATCATCAGAGATACAGTCAGTAAAACAGGGCGCTGGGGGAGAGGGGTTACTGAGTGACAATGTGCGGGATCTGGAATAACAACAGTATAGATAGTGTTAGTAACACAGCGTGCTGGAGGGAGAGCAATTACTGAGTGACAGTATAAGCGAGATGCCTTCGTAGCTGGCGAGATACAGTCAGTAACACGGGGGCTGTGGGAGAGGGGTTACTGAATGATAGTGTGAGAATGTGGATTAATATCAGTGGGGATATAATCAGCAACACAAGTGGATGGGGGGAGGCGTTACTGAGAGACAGTGTGAAGGAGCCGGATTAACATCATTAGTGACACATTCAATAACACAGTGCGCTGGGGAAGAGTGATAAATGAGTGGCAGTGTGAGGGAGCAGAGTACGATCACTACAGATACAGTCAGTAACACCAGGCAATGCAGGAAAAGTGTTACTGCGTGCCACTGTAAAAGAGCCGGATTAATATCATTAGAGATAGAGCCATAACATAGCACGATTGGCGAGAGGGGTTACTGAGTAACAGTGTGAGGGAACTCGATTAATATCAGTAGAGATACAATCAGTAACTCAGTTCGCTTGGGGGAGAGGGGTTTCTTCGTGACAGTGTAAGGGAGCTGGATTAAAATTTGTAGAATTACAGTCTGTAACACAGATCGCGCGGGGAGAGTGTTCACTTAGTGGATCTGTGCAGGAGCTGGATTAACATCAGTAGAGATACAATCACTAACAAAGGGCGTTCGAGTGAGTGCTTAGTGAGTGAAAATGTGAGGATGTTGGATTAACATCATTATAAATACAGTTAGTAACACAGGGCGCTGGGTGAGAGCGGTAAGAGAGTTACTGTTTGAGGATGCTGGATTGACATCAGTAGAGATTCAGTCAGTAAAACAGGGCAATGGGAGGGAGGGGGTTACTGACTGACAGTGCGAGGAAGCTGGATTAACATCAGAAAAAATACTATCAGTAATGCCTGGTGCTGGGGAGAATGATTACTGAGTGACTGTGTGAGGGAGCTGGATTGACATCACTAGAGATCCAGTCATAAAAACAGGGCGATTGGAGGGTGGGGGTTACTGAGTGACAATCTGAGGGAGCTGTATTAACATCAGTCGTAACAAAGTCAGTAATACAGGGCGCTTGAGGGTATAGGGGATACTGGGTGACAGTGTGAGGTAGGTAACTTAAGATGAGTAGAGAGACAAAAAATGGAGCAGGTCGATGGGGAGAGGGATTACTGATTGACAGAGTGAGAGAGCTGGATTGACATCAGTAGAGATAAAGTCAGCGACTCAGGGCTCTGGGGGAGAGGGGTTTCTGAGTGAGAGTGTGAGGGAGCTGGATTAGCATATGGTGAGATACAGATAGTGAAACTGGGAGCTGGGGAGAGAGATTACTTATTGACAGTTGAAGTAGCTGGATTAATATCAGCTCAGATACAGTCTGTAACAGAGAACGCTGTGGGAGAGTGGTTACTGAGTGACAGTTTGAGGGAGCTGGATTAACATCACTGGCGTTACAGTCAGTATCACAGAGCGCTGGGAGAGAGCGGTTACTGAGTGTCACTGTGAAGTAGCTGAAGGAACATTACTAGAGATGCAGTTAGTAATAAAGGGAGCTGGGAGAGAGGTTACTGAGTGACAGTGTGAGGGAGCTGCATTAATATCAGTTGAGAAACAGTCAGTTACACAGTTCGCTGGTGGAGATGTTATTGAGTGACAGTGTAATGGAGCGGGATTAACATCATAAGAGATGCAGACATTGAAACATGGTCGTGCGGTGAGTGGTAACTGAGTAATAGTGTACGGAAGCTGGATTAACATCATTAGAAATACAGTCAGTGACAAAGGGCGCTGGTTGAGTGAAACATAGAAAATAGATGCAGACGTAGGCCATTCGGCTCTTCGAGCCTGCTCCGCCATTCAATAACATCATGGCTGATCATCCCCTCAATATCCCTTCCATGCTTTCTCTACATACACCTGATCCCCTTCGCCGTAAGGGCCATATCTAACTCCCTCTTAAAAATATCCAATGAACTGACATTCACAACTATCTGCGGCAGGAAATTCCACAGGTTAACAATTCTCTGTGAAGAAGTTTCTCCTCGCCTCTATCATAAATGGCCTACCCTTTATCCTAATCGATGTCCTGGTTCTAGACTTCCCCAACTTCGGGAACATTCTTCCCGAATCTAACCTGTCCAGTCCTGTCAGAATCTCGTACGATTCTACGTGATCCCCTCTCATCCTTCTAAACTCCAGTGAATAAAAGTCCAGTTGATTCCGTCTCTCCTCATATGTCAGTCTAGCCATCGCTGGAATCCGTCTGGTGAATCTTCGCTGCACTCCATCCATAGCAAGAACGTCCTTCCTCAGATTAGGAGACCAAAACTGAACACAATATTCCAGGTAAGGCCCCACTAACGTCCTGTACAACTGCAATAATTGGGCTTACTGAGTGAGAGAATGAGCGAGCGGGGTTAGCATTAGTCGAGATACAGTTATTGACGCCGTGCGTTGGGTGAGCGGGATTACTTAGTGAGAGCGACATGGATTAACATCAGTAGAGATACAGTCGGTGAAAAATGGTTCTTGGACAGCGGTGTTACTGAGTGACAGTGTGAAGGAGCTGGATTAATATTAGTAGAGATAGAGTCAGTAAGACAGGGCACTGCTAGCCGGTTGACTGAGTGACAGTGTGAGAGAGCAATATTAACATCTGCAGAGATAAACACAGTAAAGCATGGCGCTGGGGGAGAGGGCTTACTGAGTGACAGTGTAAGGAAGCTGGGTTAATATCAGTAGATATACAGTCAGTAACACAGGGCATTGGGGGTGAGCGGTTACTAAATAACAATGTGAGTGAGCCGTATTGATATCAGTAGTGATATAGTCAGTAACACAGGGCGCTTGGAAGATGATTTACTGAGTGACAGTGTGAGGGAGCCAGTTTAACTTCAGTAGTGATACAGTCAATAACTCTGGGCGATGGTAGGGCGGCGTTACTGTGAAAGTGCATGGTAGATGGATTAACATCAGCAGATAGGCAGACAGTAGCACATGGCGCTGGGGGAGAGGGGTAACTGTGTGAAAAAATGAGGAAGCAGGATTAACATCAGTGTAGCTAAAGTTAGCAACATAGGACGGTGGGGTCAGTCGTTACTGAGTGACAGTGTATGGCAGCTGGAATAACATCAGTCGATATACATTCAGTGATAAAGAGCACTGGATGAGAGGCGTTACTGCGTGAGAGTGTGAGGGAGCAGGATTAACATTATTAGAGATACACTCAGTGAAACAGTATCCTGGAGAAGAGGGTTTCTGAGTGCCAATGTGTGGGAGCTTGGTTTACATCAGTCGAGATACAGTCAGTGATATATTAAGCTCGATGAGAGGGGTTACTGGGTGTCAGTGTGAGAGAGCTGGAATAACATCAGTAGATATAGAGTCAGTGACACAGTGCGCTGGGTGAGAGCGCTTACTGAGTGATAGTGCGAGGGAGCTGGATAGAGATCACTTGAGATACAGTCAGTAACAGAAGTGTTGCGTATGTCATTGTGACAGTGATTGGTGAAGGGCTTATCAGTATTAGAGTGAGAGGTGCGGTATATATCAGTGTGTTAAAATGAGGGGTGGGAGGCAGATCCTTGTTACTGTGATGTGTGGTGCATTTCAGATTGATACAGTGAGGGATGTGGGTTAGAGTGTGTGGTGTGAGGTATATCAGTGTTACAGTGAATGGTGTGTGGTATATCAGTTATAGTGAAGGTCGCGGTTTATATCAGAGTGTCATTGTGAGGGCCGTGTGCTTTATCAGAGTGCTACAGTGAGGCGTGTGCGGTATATTAGTTTGACAGTGAGCCGTGTGCAGTACATAATCGTTACACTGAGTTATGTATGGTGTATCAGCGTTACTCGGCGGGGGTGGGCTCCGTTTATCTGTTACAGTGAGGTGTGGGGGTTATATCCGTTTTACATTGAGGGGTGTGGGTTATATCAATCTTAAAATACGGAGTGTGGTGTGTATCAGTATCACACTGAGTCGTGCGGTATATATCTGAATGTTACAACAAGGGGCGTTATATATATTAGTGTTAGAGTGAGGGGTATATCTGTTGTATCTAGAAGGGTGTCAGGCATTTCAGCTTTACAGTGAGGGCTATTTGGTTTGTAATTGTTAAACTGATTGGTGTGGGGTTTATCATTGATACAGTGAATATTGCGGGATACATCGTTGTGTTAAAGTGAGGGTTGTGGGGTATATCAGTGTTACAGTCAGGGGTTGGTGTGTGAATGTTTAAAAATGTATCGAGACATTGAAGTTGAGAACGTGAGAATTGTATAGGGACAGTATAAGCTAACAAAGAATTCATGGAATAATAGCCATGACATCTCAGACTCGAACTGCGAAATTTTACAACACTAACACATAATGAAACAAAACCCACAGCTTGCAGAAAAACTTCAAGGTCTTAATAAATCATTTTATTAACCTGAAACATTAACAGAATGTCTTCGTTTAAAATCAGACCATACTTCGGTCGGCTTCTGAGTAGAAAAAGGGAAAGAGGGATTCAAAGAGATAGGCTGAACTAGGATTTCACTCTAGCCCTATCTTGTTATCTTTTGCCGAAAATGTATAACCATCGTACCTTCACAATGTAACGTCACTTTGTCCGTAGGAAGTGGGTGCATTCTATCAGAGTTGCATTCCTTCTGTCTGATAAGGTCCCCGATCGGGATTTGCTTTTTAAATAAAAGCTTGCTTTGTTAAAAGCACAAACGGTATTCATTTCAGTAATTTTGCTGAACCAGATTGAGGTAAAATAATCCAGAACTCAATAGGGGTATATCAGATTGTTGCCGTGAGGCATGTGGACATTATCAGTTTGTATCAATGAGGGGTGTGGGGTATATCTGTGTTACAGCGAGCGGTGTGAGGTATAAAATTATTGCTGTGAAGTGTGCGTGATATATCAGAGTTGCAGAGACTGGGTGTGAAATATTATTGTTTTTCAGTGAGGGATGTGGGGTATATCAGTGTTACAGTGAGGGGTACGGTTTATACCGTAGTGTTAGAGTGAGGGGTGCGGTGCATATTAATGTTAATATGAGTGATATGGGGTATATCAGAGTTATAGTGAGGGGTATGGAGTTTTTCAGTGTTACAGAGGGGTGTGTGGTTTATCGTTGTTAAAATGAGGGGTGCAGGTATATCAGTGTTACAGTGAGGTGCGTGGGCTATATCAGTGTTACAGTGAAGGGTGCGTGGTCTATCAGTTAGAGTGAGGCATGCTGTTTATATTTGACTGTTAGAGTGAGGGGTCTGGGATTTAATTGCAGTTACAGTGAACGGTGTTGGGTGTATCAGTCTTACAGTGGTGGCCGTGGTTTATATCAGTATTACAGTGAGGGCTGTGGGGTATATCAGTATTACAGTCAGGGGTGCGCTGTCCATAAGTTACATTGATTGGTGCGTTTTTTATCTGAAGTTATTAGAGTGTGCTCTGGGTTTTATTGGCAGTTTCAATGATGGGTGCTGGCTATTTCAGTGTTACAGTGATGGGAGTAGGCTATTTCAGTGTTACATAGAGGGTTGAGTGTTATATCGGTGTTGAAGTGGAACACATGATTACACCAAACGAAGACTGTTGAAAGTCAAAGAATCGTTTGTTGTCTGTACATGCAATAGAGAGACGAACTTGCTGGTTCCGGACTCAAGCATTTCAGGCCTCATTCTCTCCAAACATAAAATGGTCCAATCGGTTATACAGCTAAAGTGATCCATTTCGGAAAGAGAAAAGCATTGTGTTAACAAGTACGCTTCAATTGTGCGTTTTGTACTTCTCAACTACAATGTCAAGGACAGGTATAGAGACGTGCGCAATTCACAGTCTCATAGGACTGTGGTCTATACTCTCATAGCTGGACATCATGTTCCATTTTACTTCTTCGAAATGTGTACTTGCTTAGTTTCATGTGTCAGCTGTGAGCTATTTGTGCATATTCTGATGCCGACCTATGTTCTACTGCTACTCAGGTTCTATTGTAGGGTGGGATTCAAAAAATCCCCCCTTCAAAGCCTCCTTTTGCCCCTTGGCTACCCGCCCAAGGTCACAACTACTGCCGACTGCCTTCTCTGCCTTATACGTCCCGCCCCCTTTGTGTAGTGGCCAGTACAGGATTGGGGATGTCCAGTGATTAAGCACTAAATCATATCTTATCTAAGGAGCTCCGCCTATACTTTAACTATTACTTTCACTTTCTTATTATTTATTTGCTTTGGACAAGTGGCGTATGTCATAACCAACCAGCATAATGATAAACCCGCCTGTAATGCCACCAATATATGCGAGATAATGCGAATCCAAGCGCGGATGTTTATATTTCTGAAAGGGAAGTCCTGTTTGAAAATTTGCTGTAATTCTTTCAGGATGTTTCAAACAGGGCGAACAAAGGGGAACCAGTGGATGTGCTGCATTTGGACATCCAGAAGGTATTTGACAAGGTACCACATAAAAGGTTACTGCACAAGATATAATATCACATGGATAGAGGATTGGCTGTCGAACAGAAAACAGAGGGTAGCGATAAATGGTTCAGTCTAGATGTGGCAATCAGTAACCAGTGGGATGCCGCAGGGATCAGTGCTGGGACCCCAACTATTTACAATCAATCTTACCGACTTGGAAGAAGAGACTGAATGTTACATAGCCAATTTTACTGACGATACAAAGATGGGAGGAAAAGCAATGTGTGAAGAGGACACAAAATGCTGCAAAAGGACATCGACAGGCTAAGCGAGTGGGCAAAAATTTGGCTCATGGAGTATAACTTTGGAAAGTGTTAGGACATGAAATTGGGCAGAATAAGTCAAAGCGAAAGTTATTATTTAAATAGAGAAAGATTGCAAAGTGCAGCAGCACAGCGGGACCTGGGGGTACTTGTGCATGAAATACAAAAGGTTATAATGCAGGTTCAGCAAGTGATCAGGAATGCCAATGGAATCTTGACCTTTATTGCAAAAGGGATGGAGTATAAAAGCAGGGGAGACTTCCTACAATTATACAATGTATTGCTGAGTTAAAATCTGGAATACTGCGTTAGGTTTTGGATTCTTTATTTAAGAAACGATATAATTGTTCGAGAGGCAGATCAGAGAAGGTTCACAAGGTTGATTCCGGAAATGGGGGGGTTGACCTATGAGGATAGGTTGAGTAGGTTGGACCTCTACTCATTGGAATTCAGAAGAATGTGAGGTGATACTATCGAAACGTATGCGATTATGAGGGGGCTTGACAAGGTGGCTGAAGAGACGATGTTGCCACTGATGTGGGAACCGACAACGAGAGGGCATAATCTTAGAATAAGGGGCCGCCCATTTAAAACAGAATGAGGAGAAGTTTCATCTCTCAAGGGTTGTGGATCTATTCAATTTGCTGCCTCAGAGAGCTGTGGAAGCTGGGATCGTGAATACATTTGTGACAGAAATAGACAGTTTCTTAAACGATAAGTGATTAAGGGGTTATGGAGAGAGGGTAGAGGAATGGACCTGACTCCATGCTCGGATCAGACATGATCGTATTAAATGGTGGAGCAGGCTCGAGGGGGCTTATGGCGTACTCCTGCTCATATTTTGTGTGTTCTAAAGCGGGATTCCAGGCTGGATCGTAACACGGGACCAAATTGGATTCAGTTTCGATCTTTTAGTCTAATTCTTGTAATTCCTGCCTTAGTGCATGATACTGTTTAATTTGCTTCTGTAACGGATTTCTGACGTTCTATAGATCTTCTGGAAGATGCAGTATGGGCGCTGTGAGGAGTTCCTCGTAGAGGCCGAGGTCCATGCTTATCTCTTCGGTCAGTTTCTGGGTGACCGTTTTCTACACGTCGTCAGTGAACGCCAGATTGTCACGGGTAGGCTGGATGTAAAGCTGATGTTGGTGAAGTTAAATGTCAATCTGCCATAGTCCGTGCGGTGGTTACTAAGGAATACTCACCCATTACCTACTAAGCAGCGTAGGTCGGTTCAAATTCCGCTGGACTTATTTCCAGCACACATCCGATAGTCTGATTGAACCCGCATCTATCCTTACTACCTTGTCCCACCTGGGGTGGACAGATCGTTAAGCTCCCTTCCCAGTGGCACACAGTCAATGAGACCCCTCTCATTGTTCAATTTCTTTTGATCACATAATGATAATACTGCAGGTAGTCCCTTTCACTAATCAATTCTGTTTACTTTACCTTCGACTGCAGGTCTGGTTTCACGTTTCCGGTCATTAGCAGGAATATAAACTTCAAGCCCACTAATGAGGTTTGGGAGTCAGCACACCCACCCTTAACAGGGTAGATCCTTGTCATGCCTTTAATATACACCCATCCAGTGATCCCGTGTGCTATGCCAACTGAATTAGTTGGGTGCTGTTGATCCAGTCAGCGACCCTTCCGGCCTGCATTTGGTCCAGGTTATGGCGAACTACTTCGAGCAACCATCCCGCATAGGCCTGACAAATATCTCGTTTTATCCCGTTTGTGGCTTTATTATATTCTCCGTTAAGTAGGTGGTTAATGGTGGCACCGTGCCCCTCCAATAGCTTAAGCCCCTGTAACAGTATTTTGGATGTGTGTGGTCCCACGTCTACCGCCGTCCCGGCATCACCCGTGTACTTCTGGAGTAAGATCCACATGGTATCCATAAGACTCTTTGAGATTGCATTGACGGATTGGATAGCCAGGGTATTTGCGAGGGTTTTGCATGAATTTACGGCAGTCAGTACATCGTTGACAAGTCCTCGCTTGTGGCATCGGTGACCTGGGTGTCCTCGGTAATGGGAGGTAGCTGAGGCGTACCGAGGTTCCCTGAGTACTATGCCCAGCCTTCTGGCCAATAAAGTGCCCTTACATTGGGATCACATTTCTATGCTAAGTTGTGGTCTGTCAGATTAACTAACACCGGGAGTATCTGGTGGTGCACATTATCATACAACTGGAGTCCTTCCATTCGCAAGACCATTCCGCTCGGAGGTCCATCAATATGGATTGGTCACTCCAGTGAAGACGGAGAGGGCACAATTGTTGTGGGGGCTGATGGTGTTGGTGCGGTGGTTGGCGAATATTCAGATTACTTTAGGCTAATTATTGGGGATAGATATGTCTCATCGTTTCGTGTACAAACGTATTTTGTACGCTCAAATATTTGCTTGGGTCTAACGCACATTGTGAAGTCGAGAGACTGTTAGTGGACCAAATTCGGGATGATGTCCCGGTAAAATATCCGGCATTCTCTCACGATGTCTGATGTGAAGTCTTCTATGTGGCTGTGGCTACCCTCCTTTGTAAGGCACAGCATATAGCTACCGCACCGCCATAGATTTCTACGGGCATCTAATACCTGTGTCAGCCCTGGGAACAATATAACCTTAATCTGTACGCATCTCTGATAGGTCCGTAAATTGGTCCCTATTCCATTGTTGCCACATTCAATGCCCAAATTGTGGGTGGAGTTCCTTTACACACGCGAAATGCTCGGCCCAATCAGAGGAAGGTCTGTCCACCCTCTCACCTCATTGTTGGTTAGTCGAGTCTCCCTGATCCTATGGATGTCTATTTCTCAGAAGGTGTTATGTTCCGTGGGCCCAAAGTGTTATCGGAAACATGATCATCCAGGTCATCCTGTAAATAGGAAAATGGTGTATGCCCTTGAGCTATCCAGAAGATGTCAGCGTATCGTTTCAACTGGGACCAATGTTTCCATCGCCTACACAAGCGCATGTGTCACCGCTTATGAGATTTTCATATGGTCCGGACCAATTCGGGGCAAATCCCGTTCGGCCCATTATACCTTTTACCATTAACTTTTCCCCAACCTGTAGGACGTCTGCCGGTGATTTAAAATCCTCATCCTGGTCCGTACCTACCTGTTCTTCCCTGACTTCCTGTCCCATGCCTTTTAACTGTTTGTTCAATTCCATTACATATCTTCCAATGCGGTCCGTTAATGGATCCAAATCCACTCCCCATGTAATTACCCCTTCAGATAGCCTCATGGCACCTACCTCTTATGAGTTCCTATAGGGTTAGACCCGTTGTACGGTTGTGAGTTGCTCGCAGCCTCATTAATATTGCAGATAACAATTCAAACCAGGTATGTTATGTCCCTTGGATTGCCTTACCAACATCTGTCTTTAATTGCGTTTCAGCCATTCCACAATCCTCGAACTCTGGTGCTGGCAAGGGTTGTGAAATTTCTGTTTCATGCCTAATGTGGTGCACAATAACTTTACTACTTGCTCTGTGAAATGGGTTCCTTGATCAGAATCAATTTGAGTGGCTATTCCCCAATGGGAAATTACCTCGTCTGCAACTTTTCTTGCTTCGTTTGCTGCCGTGCAGTTTCGGGTAGTCAATGCTTCCACCCACCGTGAGAACACATGTATTATCACTAGACAGTATTTTCTTCCACGAGACTTTAGCAGTGGCCCTGTTAAATCAATTTATGTAAACTCCCTTTACAACGTGGGCGTAGCTGATCGGCTATTTTTATTTTTATGGCCTTCCTGGATAGTTTTGGGCGCATGTAATGCATTGCTGACAATACGTAGCAAAGTCGCGTCACATTACTGGACACCGATTGTCTCGGGAGGTACTTGTTATCATATCTTCACGCCCAGCGTGTCGAATACTATGATGTAATTCCATGAGCTTCTTCTTTGTGCAGAAGGGGGTCAAAACATTTCCGCCTTTTTTCCATACGGATTCCGGGCCAGGAACGCCTCCCATTCTTATCCATTGTGCCTTTTCCCTATTACTTATGTCCACAGAAAATTTTACTAAATTAAAGTCTTCTTCAGTAGCGATACTGTCGACTGGTACTATTTATACTTCTGCAGAGTTGTCAGCCTCGCAGGCGGCATTACCAGTCTATGCACCAGTACCGTGATTGCTGTGAACTTAGTTATGAAGTTCCTGCAGTAACTAAAGAGTCACAGTAATTTGCGAACCCCAGGGACTGTCTTTGCTCGTGACATAATTCGAATAGATTATTTGCTGTCATTAGATATTGCACTGTGGCTTGTCCAATCTGAAAGTTCTTATGGTTCACACTAAGCCCTGATTCCAGGACCTCAACACGTGCATCTGTGTGATCCCTGTCATCCTCTGAGGCTATCAGCTGGTCGTCTACCTCCTGCACTATCGTGCTTCTCTCAGGGGTTAGGTCCATCTTCTCATTGATTCGAATCATAGTCCGGTGAAATGTCGCCGGGCTGTGTTGGAACTTTATGGGACCTGTGTCCAGGTATATTGGTGGCCTATCGTAAAGGAGAATTTATCCTGGGTTTATTATTCCAGGGGTATGGACCAAAATCCATTGGCTATGTGCAACACGGTAAATGCCTTGTTTTCGGGTTTGACTCCTTTCAAATTCGTGGCTGGAATGGCCATTGAAAGGATTTTCTCTAGGGTTTACTTTTTTGAGTGCTGTATAATCAATAGTCAGCTGGTATGATCCATCTGCTTACTTTAGAGGCCATACCGGGGAGTTAATAGACCCTTCCGCCTCACCAATTGTCCGACTTCCAGTAGGTCACTTACTATTTTTTTATGGCATACATAGTCTCGGACTTAATGGGATACTGCCTTTGAGGTGTGCATTCAAATCCTGGAATTGTGATCGGGTCGCCCTTTACCAGCGCACATTCCTGTTTGGACGTGGGTCACACTCCACAGATATTCTGGCAAATGGGTCCCCATCATTACAGGGCTTTCCATTTCCTTCGAAGCGTTGCTTACTCTCTACCCTATTTTGAATATCGGCATTGTAGATTTACACGAAGGTGTTGGTATTTTGTCCGCTGGTCTTTATCCAGACTATTTTATTTTCACGCCGATCAACTAATGCTGATAATTGGTCCATGAGAATTATCGCCAATCGTGTGTCTTCGTTATTAGGCATGACATAAATCTCAGCTGGGGCCCAATCTATTTACAAACTATATTGATGCCTTGGGAGAAAGGACTGAGTTTACCATAGCAAAGTTTGCTGACGTCACAAAATTGGGAGGAAAAGCATCGTGTGAGGCGGATACAAACAATCTGCAAAAGGACATTGACTGTCTAAGTTTGTGGGCAAAAGTTTGTCAGGTGTAGTATAATGTTGGAAAGTGTGAGGTCATGCACCTCACAGAAAAAATCAAAGAGCGAGTTATTATTTAAATGGAGAAAGATCACAAATTGCCGCAGTACAGCGGAACCTGGGGATAATTGTGCATGAAACACAAATGATTGTATGCCAGTACAGCAACGATCACGAAGGCCAATGGTATGTTGGCCTTTATTGCAAAGGGGAAGGTGTATAATAGCAGGAAGCCTTACTACAGCTGTATTGGGTACTGGTGAGTCCACACCTGGAATACTGCGGGGAGTTTTGGTTTACATTGTTATTTCAGGATATACTTGCATTGGAGGCAGTTGAGAGAAGGTACATTTGGTTGATTCGGGGGATGAGGGGGTTGATTATCAGGAAAGGTTGAGTAGGTTGGACCTCTACTCATTGGAATTCACAGGAATGAGAGGTGAATGTATAAGTTGATCAGCGAGCCGAAAAGATGGATGCGGAGAGGACGTTTGCACTGACGGAGGAGAATAGAACTAGGGGGCATGATCTTAGAATTAGGGGCCGCCCACTTAAAACAGAAATGAGGAGAAATTTGTTCTCTTAGAGAGTTGTAAATCTGTGGAATATGCTGCCTCAGAGAGCTGTGGAATCTGAGACATTGATTAAATTTAGCACAGAAATAGACTGTTTCTTAAAAGATAAGGGGATAAGGGGTTATGGGGAGCTGGCGAAGAATTGGAGCTGAGTACGTGTTCAGATCAGCCATGATCTAATTGAATGGTGGAACAAGCTGGAGGCCTAATCTTTTTCACTCTTCTCATGTTCTTAATTTATTGTGTAATAAGGTTCCCGCTAACTTTACTTACGTGACTTCACTTAGTTTTTCTTATGTGGATGATATCCCCACCCCCGTTATTGACAAAGTAAATCCGTAATTGAAACTGACGCTCCCGTGACCACTAGAATTTCGCACGGCCGGCCACCTAACAACGCTCTTACATAGATCATGGGTCAAATTCACTCTGCACGTGTGCCCATGATCTTCAAACGCGGTCCAGGTCCATCAAGGCCTGGAGCAGTTGTTGGTCGGTAAATTTGGGTGATCTTAATGGAGTCGCCCACCCCACCCCGATCCAAGCATGGGTCCATGTTCCTGGCAACCGCTGCCCTTGCCCCGACACTGTTCACTGGTGTGGCCAATACTTTGGCAATTAATGCATTGGACTGGCAACCGCGTGGGTTGCTTTTGGCTACAATCCCTTTTTACGTGTCGCACTAACCCGCAGCCACAACACGCTCCCTGGGGTTGTAGCTGCAGCCACTTCCTTGTTTATCTGTGTTACATTGCTATCACTGTCTACTTGACGTGACCAGGTGATCAAGCCATCATACGTATCGGCAGTTATCACCCACAATTTCAGAAATTTCTGGTTTCCTAGGAGGAACCATCTTTAAGCATTTTCCGATATGCCTGGTCATCCTTCTTTGGCGCAGGTTGTCCTGAGAATTACCAATATGCCGTCCACTACCTTTCTCCTTCTTCCTTATTGTTCCCATTTTTCTTTTATTTAACAAATAGATGAGCCTACAGTTTCGTGTAGGATTGCCCAAGTCTGTGTTGACTGTGACGATACAAACATCTAACGTCTTCTGTCATACGTCAGTATCAGCGTTATAGGCAGGAATACATCTTTAACCCCGTTGAGCATTTGTCAAGCTATTCCACATATCGCGTGGATACTTTGCCGTTATGATTTGGTGCACATCTCGGTTATGCATTTCGATGGTCTTCTTTAACTCCAGAGAACTGTAATTCCGTGATGGGCCTTTTAGTAAGGCAGACCCTTAAAAATTCCCTGTTTCCATAATGGTGTGAAAGCTGCATATGTTGCCTTTATATTTCGCTGGTTATTTACCGAGGTTCTGACAGGCGGCATGAGATGCCTTTTGCTCTTCATCACTTGATGTGCACCCCAGCGCTTTCTATCCAACTTCTCTATGTGGCGGGGTATATCTGTGTTTCCTTCCGTGTTTCCTCATCCAAATCTTCCCACCCTACGTACTTGTAACATTATCTTCAGTTTTTTTATTTTCCTCTCTTAATTTCTTAGGTTCTTCTATTCCTGGTTTAGTCAGTTCTTTGTATGTTAGAAACTGTCGTGCTACAATTATACCAGCTTTCGTTGCGCTTTTTCGATTTTATTGCTCCCACCCTTCCTTCTGAATAGATAGCTCTTGTGAGGAATCCCATCCACCCTTCATCATTTTGTCTATAAGACCCTGGCGATCATACACATAAAATTGGTGAGCGACCCTTCAGGCCCCCACTCTATTTTACTGCTGCCAGTCATCATCAATGGCCGAACAGAGAGACGGATAAGAATTATCTGCCGACTACTTAGGCAGTACTTCCCGTGCCCGTGAAAGGCGGCCCTTGATAGACCACAGTCGGTCCACTGCATTAAGAGTATCTATGTACATATATATATATTACACAACATATATATCACGTTCAAAATATCAATCTCTTATTGTCTTCCAACCTACCAGCAAATATTGCGCCATAATTCTATACACATTTCTTTAATCAAACAATATGATATTCTTAGTAAACTAAACATAACCACGCACACAACATACACATCACAGACATACTTACGTTTACCACGAGTGTTTTTCCTTTCACAGCATTCTCTATGTTCGGATTCCAGAGTTGACCGACACGTTCCGTCACAGATCACATCGGATTTTTAGCGTGGTAGTTTAAAATACTCACTCGGTGATGATGTGTCAACGTCCATATGTTTGTCTCCAAGGGAATACTGTCGTCGACGTCATTTCATAAAGTGTAACCAATGAATACAACACTCGAAGTCTTTTCAAAGTCAAAGAATCGTTTAATCCTATACCTGCAGTGAGAGCGATCTTACTGAGGCATTACTGAAGTATTTCCACACTCATTTTCTCTTTTACTTCAATTATACAGCTACATTGATCTATTTTGAACAATGACACACCTGATAAGCACGAGGCAAAAGTTTCATGGCAGTTAACGTTACATCAAAAACCTCATGATGACAATGCATTTTACAAGTTCGCTCGAATTGTGTGGGCTGTACATCTCAACAACAATGTCTATTACAGTTACAGAAAAGTGCACATCTCGCAGTCTCAGACGATTGTGGTTTTACATTTGCGCATCTGGACATCCTGTCCCATGCGATTTCTTGGAACAGTGTACATAATGTACTTTATTATTGCAGCTCTATCCTACTGTTGCTCGGGCTGTGGGATTGCTGCTCACCTGCATTGTCTACTGCCAGTGTCTTACTATCGTGGAATTCTAAAATCGTACCACACTATGTTATTTTTTATTGCAATTGGTTTAGAGTATAACAGTGAAGAAGTCTTGCTGAATTATATCGGGCTTTTGTGAGGACACAGCTGGAGTATCGTGCCCATATTGGTCTCCTTACCATGGGACGGACGTAATTGCCATAGATGGTGCGCAACAAAGAATAGTTCCTGGGTCGTGAGTGCACTCTTATGGGGCAGCATTTGATTACTATTCTATCATGGGATGTGGTTGCCGTGGGCAAAGACAGTGATTATGCCCCTTCCATAATTGTCCTTTCGCAGGTGGTGGGGAGTAGCCTATATACACTGCAGCAGTCACTATCCTGAAGGCATTCCCACAGTGCTGTTAAGGAGGGAGGTCCAAGATTTTGATCCAGCGACTATGAATGGACGGCGATATATTGACTAGTTATTTTCATGCGTCTGCTATATTTTTACATCTCTGCAGTAGATGACACGGGTTTTGGATTTGTGTCTCTATTTGCTTGTTTATGCAATGGAGCGATATTTGCTAGTGTTTAGAATGGTGATCTCACTGAAACATTTAAAATTCATAAAGGGCTTCACAGGTTAGATGTGAAGTGAGTGTGTTCCGGTGATGGTGCATGGAGAAGTAGGGTCATATTCCTAGCATAAGAGGTCGTCCAATTAGGATTGAGGTAAGAAGACATTTCTTCAATCAGAGGCTTGTGAAACTTTAGAATTTTCTATCCCACAGGACTGTGGATTTTCAATCGAAGAGTGTATTCCAGACTGTGAATAACTGTAAGGATTGTTTCTATAAACTATAGTCTCGTCTATAAACTGGTCTACAAGGACATTCCGAAAATCCTGACGCACTCAAGCAAATTCAGCACGTTTTATGAAAAGCAAACATATATTTGAGAAATATATTGCCTTTCTTTCAGTATCTGATGTGAAGCAGAGTGGATAAATGGGAACGAGTGGATGTAGTGTATTTGGGTTTCCTAAATGCATTGAAAATGTGCCATATAAAAGGTTGTTGCAGAAGATAGGAGGGCACGGGGTAGGGTAATATATTAGGACGGATAGAAGATTGGCGAGCTAACAGAAAACAGAGAGTTGGAATAAAAGGGTTATTTTCAGTTTGGCTGATATTAAACAGTGTGGTGGAACATGTATTATTCCTGCGGCCTCAACTATTTACAATCGATATTGATTACTTCGATGAAGAGACAGAATGAAACATAGCCAAATTTGCTGATGATGCAAAGGTAGGTGGGACAGCAAATTGTGAGGACGACGCAAATAACCCGGAAGGTTTATAGATAGGCTATGTGAGTGGGCAACACTTTGGCAGATGGAGTAAAATGTTGGAAATGTGAGGTTGTCCACTTTGGTAGGAAAAATAAAAAAGCAAATTATGATTGAAATGTGGAGAAATTCAATAATGCTGCGCTGCTACTGATTGATTTGCGCAAGGCACATGAAACACATAAAGTTGGCCTGCAGGTACAGCAATACATTGGAAGGCAAATTGAATATTGGCCTTGATAGCAAGGGGAATAGAATATAACAGTAGGGAAGTCCTGCTCCAACTGTACAGGGCGTTGGTGAGACCACTCCCGCAGTACTGCATACAATTTGGGTATCGTTAGTTATGCAGCGATAAACTTTCAGTGGATGCAGTTCAGAGAACGTTCACGAGTTTGATTCCTGAGATGAAGGGGTTATCTTATCAGAAACCTTGAGCAGGTTGGGCATGTAAACACTGGTTTAATGAATAATGAGAGGTGAACTTATTTGGAAGTCTATGGTTTTAAGGGGACTTGCCACGTTAGAGGCAGAGACGTTGTTTCTCCTCGTGGGGGAATCTAGACATAGGAGCCGTCATTTCAGAATAAGGTATCGCCCATTTAAAAATGAATCGAGGAAGAAGTTCTTCTTTGAAGATCGTGAAATTTTTGAATTCTCCATAGAGAGCAGTGGATGCTGGGTCATTGAATATATTTATGGTGGAAATCGACAGATTTTAGAATGTTAAGGGATTGAACTTTTCTGAGGAGATGGCAAGGAAGTGAAGTTGACTCCATTGATTAGATCCGCCTTGAACTTATTTAATTGCGGAGCAGGCTCGAGGGGCCGAATGGTCTAATCCTGCTCCTATTTTTTAAGTTCTGATGATTAAGTTCTTATTTTTTGCAATAAATGAATCAAGTGATTTTGCAGGAAAGTTTTGCTGATGTCGAATTTCAGTAATAATTTTTTTGAATGAAGGAGCAGGCTTGACAGTCCGTATGAAACTCTCCTATTCTTATGTTCTATCCACTTTTTTTCGGAAAGAGTTTGCATCAATTATGGAATGGATTCAGTGGTCACTATCTTATTGTTATGGAACCTCGTTGTGACTCCCCACAATTGGTAGCACCTTCTCTACGTCGACGCAATCAGCACCTGTATAAATATAAATGGCGTTATAATGTCACCCCTCAGATTTTACTTTTTAGAGAAAAGATTCAGAGCCTATTTAGTTCCCCTGATTCATAACTGCATCCAGTTCTACTATTGTCCTTTGAAATACAAGTGCACTTTATACACTCCTCAATATACATTTTGTAAGATGCAGAGGAGAATTATGCAAAGTCACTCAGTCTGGTCAAACCAATTGTCTACATAAGTTTAATTTAACGTCCCTGATGTCTTCTAGAATTTAACCCATGTGCTTTTTTTTGTATTTGTTGTGAACTTGTTAACCTATGTGGCTGCTTACAATGATCTCTCATCTCTTTACTCCTGTACTCCAATTAGACTCTGATATTCCATTGAACATGTTGCATCTTCATTCCACCTAACTACATTCAGGCCCTCACAGTCATCTTTATTAATATACATTTACCTTTATACGCCCACTATGTCGGTGTATTAACGACATGTATTTTGCATGAGAAGGTTGGTTTCTGTTGAGTAGTTTGTTCGAATTCGTAATGCTTTGAATTTGATTGATTTGCTTTGAGACTTGAGTTGGCCAGTTTTCTTTGATTTTGGCATTGCTTTCAGGTAGGGATTCGTTTGAGTTGCTGCATTATATCAATTTACAGAGCAGAATGCAATAAATCATCACACAAATATAGATGAGTATTGCGGCACTGTCAAAGATCTGCACGATTCATGATATAATACAGGCTTCAGTTTTAATTTAAGATAACAACTATTCGCTTAATTGTCCAGTATTTGTTTATTGCCCCTTAAACAGGGCAATGCAATTTCAATATATGCGATCACAACAGGGACTGAACTCGAGTGTCGTAATCTGTTTGTTCAAACATCATAACCTAGTTTTACCGGTGCTACAACCTGACTCTCCCAGCGGAAACACCACAAGGTATAAATTAAAGTCTATATGAATGCATCACTTCAGATGTAAATCAGAGCGATTGCCGATAGCACGAAAGGACAGCAAGACTTCCAACAGAAAATGACTGTAACATTTCGCAGCATCAGAAAAATATGCTATATCGCCCTTGCTGTCATTGGTGTTCCTGTAAATGACTATAATCAGATAATTTATATAAACTGTGTGAAATGTTCCCTGGTATTGCTCGGTGACGAACACGATTAAAATCTGGACCAATTGTGACCTTTATTCAGTGACTGGGTCAGTGAAAGAATTCCAATGGTCGCACACTTTCAATCCGTTGACTCAACAGGGTATATAATACTGTTTCAAAACTATAGGAGCGCTAAGTAATCCTGTTATTGTTGTTAGTGGAAATCATGTTAATCTTGCAATTGACTAAAGTGCAGGCAACTCGTCAAACACAATTATTACTCGGACAATCAGTCGATGGAGAATCATAATCGCTGTTGGTCACACCATGCATTTTCAAGTGAACACTGAAATGTTTTGATATTGGGCAGTTTTTTTCTTCATTGCTTCAATATAAAGATGCAGCCTCAAAACTTTGAATTTCATGGAACGTACTGTGTTTCAGCCTGGGGACGTTATAGTAATTGGATTGTGAGCACAGAGCCTCTGGGCTGGGGAAATCAATTCACCCTGGATTCTGCCCTTGACCCCGATGCAGTAACTGTTGCGCACAGTACAGCTGCATGGACCTGGGGCGAGATAACTGCGATATCCTACGTTAATATACGTACTGTTTGAGCTCAGTTATGGAAGACGGTTTTTGAGTTTAATCAATAATTCTTAGTCATTTTTCCCTTCTCTTCCTTACAGTTAATTTAGTGGCGATTGTGATCCTGTCCCGTGGAAAGTGCGGTCTCTCCACATGTATCACACGCTACCTGGTGGCCATGGCAGCTTCGGACCAACTGGTCATTATCATTGAGGTCATATTGAACTGGATCAGTTCATATTTTTTTCCTGGATCTTTCCTGCGCATCACACCAATATGTAGTTTTATTAAAATACTGCGCCGTGCCTAGATAGACTGCTCTGTCTGGTTAACAATCGCGTTCAGCTTTGATCGCTTTGTGGCTATTTGTTGCCAGAAGCTGAAAACAAATTATTGAACCGGGAAAACTGCAAATGTGGTTCTAGCAAGCTCCTGCCTTGTGCTCTGTTTGAAAACCGTTCACTATTATTTCACATATAAACCCGGAGAGATAATCAACAATGTAATATGGTTCTGTGATATCAAATCAAGCTACTATACTGAGACAGAATGGGTGGCATTTGACTGGTTTGATACGATTTTAACACCATTGCTCCCATTCGGTTTGATTTTGTTGCTCAACGCTCTGACAGTCAGACACATTTTAGTGGCCAGTCGTGTCCGTAAGGGACTGAGGGGGGAGAGCAAGGGAGAGAATGGCAGTGACCCAGAGATGGAGAGCAGGAGGAAGTCTATTATTATACTCTACACTGTATCAGGGAGTTTCATACTGCTGCAGCTTTTATATGTTATAGAATTCTTCTATATTACTATTACAAACACAAATAATTATGATCACAATGATTCCTTATATATATTTGAACAAGTAGGATATATACTGCGGAATTTAAGTTGCTGCACGAACACATTTAATTATGGGGTAACACAGACCAAGTTCAGAGAGCAGTTCAAGAGTGCAGTGAAATATCCAGTGACACTTATTGTTCAATTAATAAATAATGAAACCATTTGAGCTCAGTACAGAGGTTGGTCCAAGTGCTTCCAATATAATCATCAATATTCTTCCCCGGAATTCTCTACCTTGAATTGTACCGCTAATCATTCGATATCTTCATATGCACTAGGAGCAAGGCAGCCGTTGTTTCGAGTTTATCATTGTTTAGGTTGACATTAACCATATTTGTTACAGCACCATTAGAATAGTCGTGGGTAAAATATAGCCAGCTGGCCAGATCCAGCACGCCAATAATTCTATCCTTCTCCCAGGATGGGACAAAAATTGAATGCTTGCCGAAGTTCGCGCTGCATGTTCGTCTATAATAAAAAAAGAACATGTTGGAAATATCAGCAGGTCAGAGAGCATCTTTGGAGAAGAAGTCGAGTTAACCTATCGAGTCGAATACAATTCCTCTATCGCCTTCCAATTCTCATGGGTCACAGACAGACTGGAACATCAGCTACGGAGAAAATGTAGAAATTATTCACTCAAATTCATAATACTCAAAATTGCTTCTCCCGGGCCCTTTCTGAAAAGGATCCATTCCGTGATTCCGGGACGCAATGGCGGATGTCGTATCCAGCATACATTGTGTTCTGTAATATGCCCTATCCAATTTAGAGTCGAGTCTTGACTGCTAATCTCCACAACTCTTTCACTGAAGAAAGTGACCAGCACCGCATATTTACTCTCCCGGTATCCAAAGTATGATGGCACGTTAGTTTTCATCTGGCACTAATTGGGACGGCATTCGTAATCTTTACGGGGTTTGGGGGGCGGAGGGCGGGGGGGCAAAAGAATGACAGAGATGGGGAATTAAAGCTGAAACAGGGTCGAAAGAGGGTGAAGTTCTATTTCACAACACTGGTTTATAGAGAGCAGAATATACCGTACATTTTCTATTTTATCTTTGATTCGCTTCTAAGCATATCGAATACATTATGTGTCTGTAAGATAACATCTGACTGCTATTAAAATTTATATTAATCAATATTTACATTTATGCAATTCACCACTCATTTGTTTTCGAGTGCGGTCCATTTAAATTTGCTGCGTGACTGGCCACTATGCAGTCGCACATGCACAGTATCTCCTCCAGTGGCAGGAGCTGGGGACCGAAATGTGTGGGACCATGCAATTCGTGGATGACCGTGCATTCACGTGACGTAAGGGGACTATTGGTGGGTGGAACGCAACATTTGTTCAAAATTGTTAAGTGCCAGTCCAGCCCAAATAATTGCCCATCCCTTTATTAGAATTTGGTAAAATCAAAAAGAAGGACAGCTGCTGTCCCCAGTTGAAGGAAGGTCTGGAATTTCAAAATAGACTATGAAGATGTTTTCCATAGGATACATCATTATCATCTGACACTAAGTACCTCTGCGGTAATCAAAGGTTCCTGCAGATATTGGTTATTTTAATTGAAAAGTCCTCTATCATCTCATCTTCTGACCAACGTTGTGCTTCTTTCGCGTTCTGGTTGTGCATCTCTACTGTTTGTTTAGCATTGCATCAATCTTTCTCCTGTTCCCTTTTCTGTACTTCATTGTAGCATTCATTATTTATAATTTTTTTCTATTTTAACATTAACTCACTGTATTTCCCTCCCACTCGGTTTGTTATTTCTTAAATTGAATTGATTCTCTGTCAATTTTCATTTCTTGCGTCTCTATTCTGTTTCACTGTTTCGCACTGAGTCCTTGCTTCGTAATCTCTCTTTAATTTCCTATCCCTGCACCTCCCTACTTGTCTTGTTTCTACAAGGCTTGCTTTGCCTCTATGTATTCTTCGATGTTTGTATTCTTTCTGGCCATCTAAAATGTACCCTCTGTAATCGCAGTTTTCATCCTCTTTTTTCTCGTTTCCTGCTCCCATTTTCCCTGTATTCCATGCCCTCTGCTTTTCAAACCTTGTTTCCTCAACCCCTCTACCTCATCTTTCTCTGGAGCGATAATGAACTGAAAAGAGATAGCGGGATATATAAGAATGAACCAAGAGAAGTGAAGGACACATAAGAAATAAACTGAGAATGTATCAGTAAATAACATAAAGATAAAGGTGAAACAGAGGTGAGAGTCGTGAAGATGATGATAAGTAAGCCTGGATTGTGAGGGAGTGGAACGAAAGAGAACATTAAGAGAGCGAATGGTTGAAAGAAAAAGAGAACCAGTAACGCTGCCGAAATGGTCTGATTGTCACAAGATACCTGTTATTTACATTGTTAAAAATGAAATGATGTCTTCCAAACTGAAGTCCGTCTAAACATGAAATCACGGTTAGATTTTTAGATATAAAATAAGTGCATCACCACATTAAGCGAATTAAATACATAGGGGGATGAGGGTAACTAAAGCAAGAGTAGCGTCTATTCAAGACCATAAAGGTCATCTGTTTGAGGGGGCACAAGAAGCGAGTAGTGCACTTAATGAATAATTTACATCTGTTTTCTCAAAAGACGAAGTGAGTTGCAGGCAGTGCAATCAGGTGGAGTGTGACATATTATTAAACATAAAAATAGTAAAAGAGGAAAAAATAATGGGCGGAGCAGTTTTGAAATTGTCTACATCATCAAGCCCGGATGACGTATATCCCAGGCTGTCAAGAGAAGCAAAAGGGAATTTGCAGGTGCTCTGACAATCAATTTCCTATCCTCTCTGGCGACAGGTGTGACTTCGGAGGTCTGGGAGTCTGCAAATGTAATACTTTGTTTAAAGGAGGAAAAGGGGAGAGACCCAGTAATTACAGGCTAGTCAACACAAAGTCGGTGATGGGAAAGGATCAATCAATTTAGAAGGCAGATGGATTAATCACGGACAGTTAGCATGGATTTGTTAAGCGAAGGCTGTGACTGAATAATTTGATTGATTTATGTGAGCCGTTAACAAGGAGGGTTGATGGGGGAAGTGCGTTTGATCCAGGGTAGCAAGGCTGTTGATAATATCACAAATGACAGATTGGTTACGAAATTAAAGGCCCAGAGAATCCAGGGAAAAGTGGCAAGCTGAGGCAGGAAGCAAAGTATATTGGTTCATGATGGTTTTGTGATTGTAAATCTTTTTTGCAGTGTGGTTTAGCAGTGCTCACTAATAGGTCCCTTGATTTTTATGGCTTATATCATTGATTTAGACTTGAATGTCGGGGGTATGCTTCAGATGTGTGCAGATGATTCTAAAGTCGGCCTTCCGGTTGATAATGAAGTAGAAATCCGTAGATTGCAGGAAAATATAAATGAACTTGTCTGCACGGCAGAACAGTGGCAAATTAACTTCAAACCAGAGAAGTGTTGGCAAATGGATTTGGCGAGAACTTACATCGCGAGGGAATACATATTAAAGTGCAGGACACTGAGAAGTATACAGCAACAAACGGACCTTAGAGTGCATACGCACGGATCCCGAAGCAGGCCAGGTAGATAATGTGGTTACGAAGATGTACGGAAAATATAACTTTATTAGCTGAGGCATAGAAGACATGAGCAGGGTGGTTCAGCTTGAAATGTATAAAACTTTATGTAGGCCACAGCTAGCGTACTGCGTGCAGTTCTGGTCACGACAGTACTGGGAAGATGTGATTACACTAGTAAGCGAACAGAGGAGATTAACGAGGAAGTTTCTTATACTGGAGCATTTAGCTATGAAAACATTTTGAATAGGTTGTCTGCACCTGGGAAGTACCAGAACCAATGTCCTCGGGGCAGTGTTTGCTAGTGCTGTTGGGGAGCAGTTCAACTAACTTGGCAGGGGGATGGGAATCGATGCAGTGAGACAGAGGGAAATAAAATGGAGGCAGAAGCAAAAGACAGCAAGGAGAATAGTAAAAGTGGAGGGCAGAGAAACCCAAGGCAAAAAACAAAAAGGGCTACATTTCACAAAAATTCTAAAGCGGCAAAGTGTGTTAAAATTATAAGGTTGAAGGCTCTGTGCCACAATGCGAGGAGTATTCAGAATAACTTGGACGAACTAACTGCGCAGATAGCATTTAACGGACATGATATAATTGGCATCACGGAGACAATGGTCCATGTTGACCAAGGCTGGGAACACAACATCCAGGGGCATTCAACATTTAGGAAAGATAGGAAGAGAGGCAAAGGATGTGGGGTGGCGTTGATGGTTAAGGAGGAAATTAATGCAGTAGTAAGGAGAGACATAAGCGTGGATGATGTGGAACTGGTATAGATGGAGCTGCGGAATTCCAAATGGCAGAAAACGTTAGTGGGAGTTGTGTACAGACCACCAAACAGTAGCAGTGAGGTTGGGACAGCATTAAACAAGAAATAAGGTATGTGTGCAATAAAGGTACAGCATGTTATCATGGGTGATTTTAATCTAAATATTGATTGGGCTCACGAAACTAGTAGCAATGTGGTGAACAGGATTTCCTAGCCTGTATTCGGGATGGATTTCTAAACCAATATGTCCAGGAACGAACTAGCGCGCTGGCCATCATAGAATGGGCGATGTATAATGAGAAGGGACAAATTAGCAGTCTTGTTGTACGAGTCCCCTTGGGGAAGAGTGACCATAATATGGTAGAATTCTTTAATACGATGAAGAGTGACAGAGTTAATTTGGAAACTATGGTCCTGAACTTAACGAGAGGTAACTTCGACAGTATGAGGCATGAATTCGCTATAATAGACAGGCAAATGGTACTTAAAATGTTGATGGTGCATAAGCAATGGCAAACATTTAAACAACACATCGAGGAACTTCAGCAATTGGACAACACTGTCTGGAGCAAAAATCAAACGGCAAAGGCGGCTCAACCATGGCTAACAAGAGACATTAATGATAGTGTTAAAGCCAAGGAAGAGGCAAATATATTGGCTAGAAAAAGCAACAAACCGGAGAAGTGGGAGAAATTTTGAATTCAACAGAGGAGGACAAAGGTTTTAAATAAGAGGGGAAAAATAGGGTAGCAGAGGAAGCTTGCAGGGAACATAAAAACTGACTGCAAAAGTTTCCATAAATATGTGTAGAGAAAAAGATTAAGGAAGACAAACGTCGGTCCCTTGCAGTCGGATTCAAGTGAATTTATAATGTGGAACAAAGAAAAGGCAGAACAATTTAATAAATAATTCGGTTCTGTCTTCTCAATGGAAGACACAAATAACCTTCCGAATGGACGAGGGGACAGTGGGTGTAGTGAGAAGGAGGGACTGAAGGACATCCTTATTAGATGGGAAATTGTGTTCGGGAAATAGGTGGGATTGAAGGCAGGTAAATCCCCGGCATCTGATCGTCTGTACCCCAGAGTACTTAAGGAAATGGCCCTAGAAATAGTGGATTCATTGGTGATCATTTTCCTCAGGCAATCGACTCTGGATCAGTTCTTATGGACTGGAGTGTAACGAATGTAACAGCAATTTTAAAAATAGACGGGAGAGAGAAAACGGATAATTCTTGGTCGAATAGCCTGACATCAGTAGTGGGTAAAATGTACGAATCAATCATTAAAGATGAAATAGCAGAACATTTGGAAAGCAGTGACAGGATCGGACCAAGTCAGCATGGATTTATGAAAGCGAAATTATGCTGACGAATATTGTGGAATTTTTTGAGGATGAAACGAGCAAAGTGCAAAAGGGAGAACCAGTGCATGTGATGCATTTGGACTTTCAAAAGGCTTTTGACAAGTTCCCGCACAAGAGATTGGTGTGCAAAATCAGAGCGCATGGTAATGGGGGTAATGTACTGATGTGGATTGAGAACTGGTTGGCAGAAAGGAAGCAGAGAGTTGGGTTAAACGGGTCATTTCCAGAATGGCAGGCAGTGACTACTGGAGTGCCTCAGAGCACATATCTGTGTCCCCAACTCTATACAATATGCATTCACGATTTAGATGAAGGAATTTATTTCAATATCTTCAAGTTTGCAGATGACACTACACTGTGTGGCGGTGTGAGCTGTGCGGACGACAGTAATCGGATGCAGGGTGAATTGGGCCGGTTAGGTGAATGGGCAAATGCATGACAGGTGCAGCATAATGTGGATAAATGTGAGGTTATAAATTTTAATGGCCAAACCAGGAAGGCAGAATATTATCTGAATGATGGTCGATTAGGAAAAGGGGAGGTGCAACGAGACCTGGGTGTCATGGTTCATCAGTCACTGAACGTGGGTATTCAGGTACAGTAGGCGGTGAAAACGGCAAATGGTATGTGGGCCTTCATTGCTCAGAGATTTGAGTATAGGAGCAGGGATGTCTTACTGCAGTTGTACAGGGCCTTAGTGAGGCCTCGCCTGGAATATTGTGTTCAGTTTTGTTCTCCTAATCTGAGGAAGGACGTTCTTGCTAATAAGGGAGTGCAGCGAAGGTTCACCAGATTGATTCCAGGGATGGCTGGACTGTCATATGAGGAGAGACTGGATCAAATGAGCCTTTATTCCCTGGAGTTCAGAAGGATGAAAAGGGATCTCATAAAAACGTATACGATTTTGATGGAACTGGACAAGTTAAATGCGGGAAGAATGTTCCCGATGTTGGGGAAGTCCAGAACCAGGGTACATCGTCTTAGGACAAGGCGTAGACCATTTAGGACTGAGATGAGGAGAAACTTCATCACTCAGAGAGTTGTTAACCGATGGAATTCCCTCCCGCCGAGAGTTGCTAATGCCAGTTCCTTGGATATATTCAACAGGAAGTTAGATATGACTTTTGCAGCTCAGGGGATCAAGGGATATGGAGACACGGCAGGAAAGGAGTACTGAGGGAATGATCAGCCATGATCTTATTGAATGGCGGTGCAATCTAGAAGGGTCAAATGGACTACCCCTGCATTTATTTTCTATGTTTCTATGTTTCTTTTCGTTGGAACAGAGGATAATGAAGAGGGACCTCATTGGACTTCTTAAGATTATGAGGGTCCGAGATCTGGTGAATAGAAATGTCTTATTTCTATTAGCAGAGAGGACAAGAACTAGTGGGCGTAGATTCAACATTCTTGCTTGGATGTTTAAAGGGCATTTGCCTGAGAAACATGTTCAGCAAGAGTGTGGTGTGCAGATGTGTCGTGGGGGTGTGGGGGGTGGGGGGGTCTGTAAATCAGTTATGAAAGTGTGGTAGAAGTATCAACCCTCATCACATTGGATCAATACTTGGATGTGTTCTTGAAGTAACGCCACCTGCAGTGCGAGGGCCCAAGAGCAGGACAGTTGCATTCAGCTGGATAGCTCTTTGCTGGCCAGAGCGGGAACGATGGGCCGAAATATCCTCCTTCCGTACTGTAAATTAATATCCTTTCTATGATTCTAAAACTATCATTGCACTGTGGAGACAGCTGCGAATTGCCTGTGAATGCAGATCGGCAAATTAAAGCATGAGATAACGTTTTCGCTGTGCATCGAAGATGATTCCATAAATATAAATCTTAAGCTCACAAACAACAGACAAGTTGCCGGTCTGATGAAAGCCAAACATCTAATTTCTTATTCAATATAGGGAGAAGAGTCAGGAAGGAACATGAGACAGCTGGAAGTAACATATTCATCAGAACAATTAAAGACAGAACGCAAACAATACTACGTTCAAAGGAATTTGGATGACAACAGAGTTAACAATGTAGATCGAAGATTTTCAGGCGAATGCGTAGCTGCAGAATTGATGCCGGAGCAAAGCTTTCGGATTCTTTAGGTGTATTAGTGAATATGCAGCTGCAGCAAGCAATTTGGAAGGTAAATGGATTGTTGACCTTTATTTCTCGATCGCTAAAGTAAATAAGTCTTGCTGAAATTGCATAGGGCCTCGGTGAGATCACACTTGTAGTACTGTGCAAAATTCTGTTCTTGTCATCAAAGGAAGAATATATTTACCATAGAAGCGATGCACCGAAGGTTCACAAGGTTGAATCCTTGGATGAGTGTGTTCTCCTATGAGAAGATATTGAGTAGATTGGGCCTATACACTCTAGAGTATCGAAGAATAAGAGGAAGCCTCATTGAAGTATACAAGATTCTGAGTGGGATTGACAGGATAGATGCTGAGGGATTGTCTGGAGATTCTTTGACTTGGGATCTTATTAGCTGACATTGTTAAGGGATGTCGCTCCTCGTTCAAATCTGCTTTCATCAGCCATTTCTTCAAAACCTAACCGACCCATCCGTCATTGAAAAGCACGAACCCATCTCCAACATCCATTTGCTACCCAAATTCTTGAACGTGTTTTCGCGTCCCAAATCTATGCCAACCTTTCCCGAGTTCAAATGTTTGAATGCCTTCAATCCGGATTCCGCACCTGCCACAGTACCGAAAGGGTTCTGATGAAAGCTACAAATGGCATCCCATGTGTCTGTGGCAAATGTATACGGTCCCTCCCTCTCCGGCTTTACTTTTTTGCAGCCTTTGAGACGGTTGGCCACATTATCATGCTCCAACGCCTTTCCAAATTCGTCCAGCTGCGTGGGACTGCACATGTCTGGTTCCATTGTTAGCAGTCATGCCTTATCAAGAGACTCACCTTCCAGCTCCCGAATCATTACATCTGGTATCGCCAAAGATCTATCCTTGCTCTGCACCTATGTTTCATCTACATGTTGCCCCTTGGCGACTTCATCCAAAAACAGAGCGTCATTTTTCACATGTTCGTTGATTATACCTTGCTCTATCTCAATCCCACTTAGCTCGACACCTCCACTGTCGAAACATTTTCAGACTGCTTGTCCGATATCCAGTTGTGGATGAGCAGAAATGTTCTCCAATTGAATATTGGGAAGACAGAAGTCATTGTTTTCGGTCCCCGCCACAAACTCCGTTCCCAAGTAACTGACCCCATCGCTCGACCCAATTTCTGTCTGAGGCTGATCGAGACTGTTCGCAACCTTGGTGTTATTTTTTACCCTGAAATTAAATTTCGACCACATATCCACAGCATAACTAATACCAGCTATTTCCAATTCCATAACATCAGCAGTCTCAGCCTTCGCCTCAGGTCTTCTACTGCTGAAGCCTTCATCCATGCTTTTGTTAACTCTAAATATAACTATTCCAACAAACTCCTGGTTGCCCTACAACATTCTACCCCATGTTAACTAGAGCTGATCCAAAACTCGGCTGCCCGTGTGCTAACTCTTGCATCGCCACTGTGCTTGCTGACCTATATTGGCTTTCGGTTAAGCAATGCCTCGATTTCAAATGCTTATCCTTATTTTGAATTCCCTCCTTGGCCTCGCTCCTCCATATCTGTGTTATCTCCTCCAGCCATGTGTTAGTGCTCCTTTAATTCCGCCTTTTTGAGGCTCCCGGTTTCTAATTGCTTAAGAATTGTTGGCCATTCCTCCTGTTGCCTTATGCCCCAAGCTCTGAGACGCCCTGCCTAAATTACTCGGTCACTCTAGCTCTCTTTCCTCCTTAAAGACGCTTCTTTAAAGCTAATTTTTTTGACCAAGCATTCGGTCACTTGCCTTCATTTCTACTCATGCAGCTCGGGATTAATATAAAGTTTACCTGCATTTTGTGGTCGTGTTTTCATAATGCTTTTTTTTTTATCCCACATGTTGTGATCGTGTTTTCATAATGCTTTTGTTTATCTATTATATGAGAAAATTAACTAAAATGCGTGTAAGCTTAGTGAATCATGGTAAATGCTCAGAAGCGAAGCATGATGGTAAATATAGCAATATTATGCAAACCATTGTAAATGCTGAAGCAGCTCTGTTGTGTCAGTGCCAGGATAGTCAAGGCTGGAACAAGAATTAGTCATAAAATAAAATGTCAGCAACACAAATTTCTTATCGCTAACCTTCAGCCCAAATTAAATGTGGGAAGATTGTTTATGTAAATTGTGTTCTCGGATAATACTCCGTCTGCTAAAATACCAGATAAAATGTTGAAGATCGAAGGCAAGAAATAATGGCAAGATTATTGAAATTTCATCAGAAACCCTGCTTCAAGCTGTCACGTGTGTGTGTGTGTGTGTGTGTGTGTGTGTGTGTGTGTGTGTGGAATAAAGGGTACAAGAGATGCAACTATTAATCCCTGAATGTAGCGCACTCACAGTTGAAGAGTAACAGAGATCCTCCATCAAAAGAACACAGCAAGACACAACGCTGCAGTCACTCGGACGGCACCACCGGGCTTTCGAGGAACAGATTGCCCACTATCGCCTTGTGACTTTCTACTGGATTTAAACAATTTATAAGACCTGTTGTGCTTATTTACAATAAACCTGTACCCAGCGTGGTTTGTTGTTGTCACGGCCACAAGTTTCACACCTTACACATGACTCCCCAGATATTAATTTGACCAGAACTGAGACTAGGTTTATTGTGCTAACGGCAGCAGGGGTATGGGTTATCATTGTGACAAACGGTCAACACTTGTGGGTTAAGTTTCGTGAGAGGGAGCGTTAAAATTAACTGTCTGATAGTGCATCTTAACTACACCAAGATACCGACAGGGGATCTTTGGATGATATAGAAAGCGAATGTAAGTAAAAAGTGTGATGATACTGTGAGTTGCACGACTATTGCCGTGTCTAACAAATTACCCAAGGGTACCTTTGGAGGTTGCTTTGGCATTTAATAGAAGGAAAGTTACATCAACGCAATGACAGCCAGATAAAGTATTTAGTTTGTTTGCATATGCAGCGATGTCACGCATGGACAGAGATCGTGCTGTCGTCCTCGATCAGGAGCATACAATGATTGAACAACAAAATCAGATTGACATTGTGCAGGGTCAAGTTGCCTCTGCTGCTGCGGTTATACAACAGCAGAGTGTGAATATAGCTCAGGCTGGCTCAGCGTTGCACAATATTGACCAAGCTTGAACCCTTATGCGTGGAACAAAGAGTTATTCAACTAATTGTCACCGTGGAGACTCCTCACATGCCGCCTGCTGCACCAGCTGCACAATTAGGGGATGGAGCTCCAGCAGAACGCGAACAGCTCAATAGGGAGTCCGGTGGGTGGGTACATACGAACAATACCAGTTCTTAGACCACTCCCAGTTACAGACACGTGTCCAACAACAAGGAACGGTTAAGCCACAAACGTGCCCCGTAGATGAAAGACAGTGTGTACAGGCGTTTCGAAATTGTCGAACCAATTTTGAAAACAGTGACATGCAGAATTTTATTTTGTACAGTCTTGCTCCGGAACTGAGAAATTATCTGCCTTTTTCTGGTTTTACCAAAGTTTCTAACCCAAGTGAGTTTATTAGTCCTTGCACGGCACGTTGGGAATAGGTAACATCGACCTCGCGAAAAAATGCACCAGAAAGAACAGGGTCCGCATGAAAGAACCACCGTATTTGCAGATGATGCGAGAAATCCCTATAATAATTAGTTGCCTTGTACAAACGAGGTTGCTGTGAAAATGATATCGCCATAAAATTTAAATATTCCCGACGAGCCCCTCACGTCACCCATTTAATCACAACACACACTGAACTGATCTTTTGTGAGATGCGAAAGCCGCATCGAACTATGCAAAGCTTCGGACCCAGGGACCCCAGTGAGGAAACCCCGTCGCTGTGCTTGAAGATACCTGAGTCATTCCATCTGCGCCACCCTTAAAAAATCAGGGGCATGCTGTAATGGTCGCAAGCCAGGACATTATGCCAAGGACCACCGTTGTGCTAGGTGACTGGAGATAGGGACAGGAAGACGGACACGCTACCAACGGTCAAATCCACCCACTTATAAATCACGTCCACGCAGACTGGTGGATACGAAAATATAAGTGTTGCCTTCTAATCTGGAACATTTAGCAGCAGGCATTGACAGTAATCAGGACAGACATTCTACAATTGAGAAGGCGCTGGATACGATACAGACATCAGAACGCCCAATAGGACAACCTATGGGCCCGGCTCCAACCCATCCAAAGTGGACCGGACGTAGCCAGTGACCCGGAATGCCCCAACGTCTAGTTCTGAATTGGGATCCAGACGGGACAGTCACGGAAGATATTGTGTCTCCGCTTTGATGCCTGGAAGCCGTCAGCAAATTTTTCCTATGGATAGAGTGTCGTCCGTTATGGTCTTACATACACCACACCCCGACTGCCAGCTGGCATGGGACAAGGGTTATTTTAATATCAATGGTGATCTTGGCACTCAAGTTCCAGCTCATCCAGCAAACAGCATTATAAGCGCCTTGAGCGCCATTCCAGTGCAAATTGCGGAAACCGTTTCTATTAATATGACCAATGTGATGGGAATTTTGCGGATCGATACCCTCCATACAGTGGCAGCTATTAAAGATTATAATCAAAGTTGTTTATGGGTTGATTCAGGATCAGAGGCGATCGGGCACATTGCAGATGTTCGCTCAGTGTTTGCTGTTGAAAAGCTGAAGCCTGTTGCCATGCCAACGCCTTCAGTGCCTGCTGGTAACAGTGTTCTTGCTAATTATGCATCAGCTTTTGCTAACTTGGATTGTGGGAGAATGGCCTTTGAAGTACAAATGAATGGCCCACCAAATCGCGCCTATGAGCAGTCCCCTTTCCAGAGGGAATGTATTCCGTGTTTGCGAACAGTCATTGCTCCATGGGAAGAAAAGGGTGTGTGATGTAAAGGGTGTTACACCACAAAATTCACGGCATGGCCTGTTGGCATGCCAGATGGGTGCTGGAGACTCACTATTGAATATCGAGCATTGAATAAAGCCACCACAATTCAAAGCCCGACCTTTAGTCCGGCCCCTTCCCTGTTGGCTTCGGACCCTCTCCACGCTACCGTTTTCACGACTCTTGATGTATCGAATGTTTTTGGAGTATTTAATTTGCTAACGAGGACGTGTATCAATTCCCATTTAAAGCTGAGGGCAAGGGGTACACACTTCCATGTCTTCAACAGGGCTTCCATAACTCGCCTCAATAGTCCATCAGCACAAACCGTCAGAGCATTTGCTAAGCCATCAGCTCTCCTGCAGTATGTGGCCAAACTTTCCCTTTCCACAGAAAATGCCGAGAAGCATGTGTTGCTTTTAAATTAACTATTTGCTCTGTTAAATAAAGCAAGAATGGTGAACCCGAAAAATGCTCACTCAGTGCAGAACGAAGTCACCGTTTTGGATCGAAAGATCTCCACCACGGGATATTGCTCTGATCAGGTTGAAGTCGAAATCGTTCAGGGACTCCCACTACAGTTATAACAGACAGCGTTACGATCCATTACGGGGTTGGTAGGATATTTGATAAATTTTAGCCCGAACTTTGCAGAATTGGCCAAGCCCATTTATGAACTGGGTGGGGGCAATAGCCAAACATAATCTGTGAACGCTTTGAAGCAAGCAACAATACAAGCTTCTGCACTTATCTCGCCAAACCCCAATGAAACTTTTTACTTGGAAGAAGGATCCATCACTTCTAGCCTAACAGCAGTTTTGTGCCAGGAACAGAAGTTACATGCAAAGTCATTCCCCACCGCATAAGCGTCCCGTATCATGAGAGGAGCGGACAGTATTTAGTTTGAAAACGTCACCTGCTAACTACTTTTGGGCGCTCATTAATTGTATTTACATCAACGAGCTGCAGAATCAAAGAAAAGTAGAAAATAGGTGCAGGAGTAGGCCATTAGGCCCTTCGAGCCTGGACCACTATTCAATAAGATCCTCGATGATCATTTACTTCATTACTCCGTTCCTGCTTTCTTTCCATCCCACGTCATTCCTTTAGCCTTAATGGCCATATCTAACTCCCTCTTCAATAAATATACCGAACTGTCATCAACACACTCTTCGTAGAGAATTCCACAGGTTAAAAACTCTCTGAGTGAAGAAGTTTCTCCTCATCTCTGATTTAATTGCTTATCCCTAATCGTTATACTGTGACCGCTGGTTCTGGACTTCCGCAACATCGGGAACATTTTTCCTGCATCTAACCTGTCCAGTCCCGTCAGAATTTTATATGTTTCTATGAGATCTCCTCTCATTATTCTAAATTCCAGTGAATACAATCCCAGTCGATCCAATTTCTCCTTATATATCAGTGCTGTCTTACAGGGAGGGAATCAGTCTGGTGGACCTTTGCTGCACTCCCGCAATAGCAAGAATGTCCTTCCTAAGATTAGGAGACCAAAAACGGAACACACTATTGCAGGAGAGGCATCACCAAGGCCCTGTACAACTGCAGTAAGACCTTCCGGTTCCTCTACTCAAATCCCCAAGCTATGAAAGCCAACATGCCATTTGCCTTATTCACCGCCTGCTACAAATGCATTCCAACCTTCAATGACTGATGTACCATGATACGAAGATCTCGTTGCACCTCCCGTTTCCCTAATCTGCCGTTAGTCAGGTAATATTCTGCCTTCATGTTTTTGCCACCAAAGTTGATAGACTCACATTTGTCCACATTATGCTGCATCTGCCATGTGTTTGCTCACCTAACTAACCTATCCAAGTCACTCTCTTAGCATTAACCTCACAGCTCACACCGCCACCCAATTTAGTGTCATCTGCAAAGTTGGAGATATGACATTCAATTCCTTATATAAGTCGTTGATGTAACTGTTTAATAGCTGGGGTCCCAGCACTGAGCCCTGCGGCACCCCACTAGTCACTGCCTGCCATTCAGAAAAAGACCCATTTATCCCTACACTTTGCTTCCTGTCTGCCAACCAGTTCTCTATCCACGTCAATACATTACCACCAATAATATTGCTTTAATTCTGCACAACAATCTCTTGTGTGGGACTTTGGCAAAAGCAATTTGTAAATCCAAATACACCACATTCTCTGATTATCCCTTGTCCACTCTGCTAGTTACATCCTCAAAAAGTTCGAGAAGGTTTGTAAAGCATGAGTTCCCTTTCATAATTCCATACTGACTTGGACCGATCCTGTCACTACTTTCCAAATGCGTTGCTATTTCAACTTTAATAATTGATTCCAAATTCTTCCCCAGTACTGATGTCACGCTTACCGGTCTATAATTCGCCCTCTCTCCCTCCTTTTCTATATAGTAGTATTACATGAGCTTTTTCCAATCCATAGGAACTGATCTACAGTTGATAGATTGTTGGAACATGATCACCAATGGATCCATTATTTCGAGGGCAACTTACTTAAGTACTTTGGCGTTGAGTATGGAGAAAGAGTCAATCTCAACAGTGTGAGCACAATATAAAATGTGACCTTAGTCTTTTATTGCAGGTCTCCTCATTTCATCTCTAACCTGTGAAGCCTCCTTAAATAACTTTCCGCCAAGGCATTATGGTATCACTTGGGACTCCAGGGGATGAGCCTTCCAGTGGCTTTGCACTGTAAATACAAATTTACATATATAACAACACTCCCCCACCCGCCCCAACGTCAATCGTGTAACTATTTACAACGTGAGTCGATCTGTGGCCCTTCTTGCCCTGGTTGATCGTCTCAGTCTGCAAGCTGGTGTTTTTGAATCATTTGTTGGGCGCTCGCTGGGCTGTGCAGCTAGCTTTGCTCGGCTGCCTGCTGTGTTGTGCCCTGCGGGTCTGCTGTGTATGATGGGTTATGCTTCATCGTCAACCCTGGTGCCGGTTTCAACTGGTGTGTAGCTGTCGGATCAAAAAAGTTAGGGTTTGAGTTGGGTTGCTCAGGATTGTCCGTGAATCTGAGTTTGATTTGGACCAAGTGTTTTCGGTGAATGAGTCCATTTGAAAGTTTGACCCGAAGCACCCTGCTCCCCACTTTTGCCATGACAGTGCCGGGAAGGCACTTGGGACATTGTCCATTATTTAATAAAAATACAGGACCATTGATTTCAATCTCGCATGACACATTTGCGCTATCATTGTTGAAGCCGGCTGTTCTCCACCTGTTCATGTAAATCAGGGTGAACTAACTAGAGCCTTTTCTTAAGTGCTCTTTTCATGAAGAGATAAGCAGTTGGGATCCCATTGAATGGGTGCGGTCTTGTGCGGTAGCTCAGCTGGACTCGGGAGAGGGGAGTCTGCAGTGAAACTTCAGTTATGCTTTTGAAGCCTTGCTTGAAGGATTGCACTGCACTCTCTGCCTGACCATTGGACACTGGTTTATACAGGGCAGATGTGACATGTTTGATCCCATTGTGGGACATGAAATCTCTGAAATCAGCACTGGTAAAACATGACCCGTTGTCGCTCACAAGACATCGGCTATGCCATGTGTGGCAAGCGTAGCCCGCAGGCTTTCAGTAGTGGCAGCGGACATGGCTGCCGAAATGTTCTCAGATTCAATCCACTTGAAGTACGTGTCTACAAACGCGAGGAATATTTTTCCCAAGAGCGGGCCTGCAAGAGCGGGCCTGCATTGTCGACGTGTTCCCTAGACCACGGTTTGGAGGGCTGAGACCATACTATTAGCGGTGCCTCCCTGGGTACATTGCTTAACTGCGAGCATGTAGTATATGTGTAAACGCAGGACTCTAAGTCTGCATCGATACCGCGCCAAATCATGTGGGATGAAGGTGTCTCTGCCCTTCTTGGTGATCACTACTCGATTGCCCCACAGAAGGCAGTCTGCCTGCATAGACATTTCATCTTTTTGCCGCTGGTACGGCTTTATATCTTCCTGCATTTCCACTGGGACACTGGACCAATTCCGTGAAGCACATAGTTGTTGAATAGAGATAGTAACGACTCCTAGCTTCTCCAGGGGTTGAACTACCGGGCAGTGACAGGTGATTGCTCACTCTTAAAATCATCCAAAACCATTGCTGGATATTCGGCTTGAACCATTTCCACCCACATGGTGGGCAATGGCAGCCTACTGCGACCATCGGCACCATTGTCTGTGCCTGGTCTGTGGCGGAAGGTATAGTTGCATGCGGACAAAGTGAGCGCCCATTTCTGGATGCAGCCCGATGCGTTGGTGTTTATCCCATTACTGTGGGAAAACAGGGATATAAGTGGCCTTTTGTCAGTATCCAATTCGAATTATATCCCAAACATGTATTGATGAATTTTCATTACCCCATAAACGCACGCTAAACCTTGTTTCTCAATCATGCTGTATGCTGTCTCAGCCTTAGACAGACTCCTGGATGCATAGGCAACGGGTTGCAGTTTCCCAGAATCATTAGCTTATTGCAATACACACCTGACGCCATGTGACGATGCATCATATGCTCGTACCAAGCGCGTACATGGGACATATAACACAAGCAATTTGTTGAATATAACAGTCTTGTCGCTTTTACAAAGGTATTTTCTTGCTTTTGCCCTACCTCATTCGTTCCCTTTTCGTAGTAAGACATGCAATGGTTTGAACAGTGTGCTTCGACACAGTAAGAAGTTATCAAAGTTGTTCAGGAGTCCCGACACAACCGCAGCTCCGCTACATTCTGTGGCCTCAGTGCATTCTCGATTGCCTCTGTCTTCGCGTGGGTGGATCTGATGCCGTCCGCCGCAACACTCCTTCCCAGGAACTCCACTTCAGGCGCCTGGAAAACGCACTTCGATTGTTTAAACTGAGCTCCACGCGGTTGAGTCGACTGAGAACTTTGTCCATGTTCTGCAGATGCTCGACTGTTTTCCGACATATGATTAAGATGTCGTCCTCGAAGACCACGATATGCGGGACCGGCTTCAGTAGGCTCTGGATGTTCCTCTGGAATATCGCCGCCGCAGATCGGATTCCAAACGGGCATCTCGAATAAAAAAAAACACATGTGTGCGTGTTGATTTAAGTGAGGGCCTTCGATGACTTCTCCAGTTCCTGCGTCATGTTAGCTGAAGTCAGATCGAGCTTCGTGAACGTCTTTCCTCCCGCCAGCGTTGCAAAGTGACCGTCGGCCTTTGGTAGATGGTATTGGCCCTTCAGGGAGAAACGATTGATAGTTCCAAGTCATCGCCACAGATACTGACGGTGCCGTCTCCCTTGAAGACTGGGAAGATAGGACTGGCCTACTCGTTGAAATCGATCGGGGAAATGATCCCCATTCTTTGCAGCCGTTCTTGCTCGATCTCTACAATTTCTCTCATCATGTATGGTATTGCATTCGCCTTGAGATGAATGGTTCCCGGAACCGGAATTAGGTGGATCTGCACTTTTGCTGCTTGGAATTCCCCGATGCCCGGTTCGAACAGCGAAGGAAATTTGTTAAAGACCTGGGCACATGAAGTGTCATCAGCGGGCAATAACGCTCGGAGGTCATCGCAGTTGCAACGTATCTTTCCCAGCCAGCTCTTGCCGAGCAGCGTGGCACCATCGCACATTGCCACCCAGAGTGCTAACTTGTGCAGCGCTCCATCGTAGGAGTCCTTTACAGTAGCACTGAAGATTACAGGTATCAGTTCACTCATGTAAGTTCTTAGTTTCCTGCGAACTGGAGTTACGACTAGCCTGGAGGCCTTGTTGCACCACAAACTTTCGAAATGCTTTTTGCCCATGATAGTCTGTCTCGCGCCGTGTCCAGCTCCATTGAAACAGGGAGTCTATTTATTACAACAATCAGCACTATCGGGGACAATTCGTACTGAATGTCTGCACCCCATGTACATCTGCCTCATCGATCTGAGGCTCTGGTTCGTCGTGATCCTCAGTGGATCTGTCCTCCTCTGCAACATGGTGGTTTATTGTTTTAACAGGCTTTGCAGCTTACCTGCACACTCGCTGGAGGGGTCCCATTGTTCCACAGCCCTCGCAAACTAACTCTTTCAATCGGCATGAATGGAAGCGATGATCACTCCCGCTGCGCCAACAAGGTCTTAATGGCCTTGCATTCATCACCCTTGAAGTTGGACTCTGAGACATCTGCGGACGTGTAGCTGCAAGTATGTGTGTCCTGCCCTGTACGTTACGATTCGAAAACAACATCGCTTTGTTCACAGTAATTGTAGCAGCACTTTTGTGGTGAGAGATTTGCTTCGTCTTTTCACTGGTGGCAATGAACGCCTGGGCTATCGCTATGGCCTACTCAACGCAGGGGTCTCTAGAGTCAAAGTATGGTTTCATGGCCAATTCCAGGTCCTAAAAAGTCTCTGAGCATGTGCTCCAAATTCGCAATGTCCTACAAGGCATCTTAGATCGCCGACATAACTCGCCATTTTTAGCTGCAGAACAAGTCCCTCACCATCAGAACACTTTCCTTCCGGTTCAAATCTCTCGGACCAGTTTGCACAAATCATCGAACGATTTATCGGTGGGTTTGGCTGGAGTGAGCAGATTCTTCATGTACTTTGGTCCCCCACAGACTGCGAGGAGTATAGCCCTTCGTTTGGCCACACTCTCTTCCACTTCTAACTCGTTGGCCACGAACTATTGTTCGAGTCGCTCCAGAAAAGTTTCCCTATCATCTCCCTACGAGAATTTCTCCAGGATGCCCACTGTTCTCTGCATCTTTGGGTTCGCTATCTGTACCTCGTCGCCAGTTGCTGAGCATGGAGAAAGAGTCAGACTGAACACTGTGAGCTCAAAGTAAAGTAAAGTTTGACTTAATCTTTTATTGCAGATCTCCAGAGTGCCTCTCCAACCTGTGAGGCCTTCTTCAATCCTGTGCTCCAAAGTGATTATGGGACCCCTTGGGACTCCAGGGGATGACCCTTCTGGTGGCTGTACAAAGTAAATACAAGTTTTCATATATAACATCTGTGATGCAGTCTATCAGGCCCTGGTGATTTGTCGGTCTTCAATCCCATCAATTTCCTTAACACAATTTCCTGAATAATAAAGATTTCCTTCAGTTCCTCCTTCTCGCTAGACCCTCCGTCCCCCAGTATTTCCGGAATGTTTTTTGTGTCTTCCTTCGTGAAGACAGAGCCAAAGTATTTTTCAATTGGTCTGCATTTCTTTGTTCTCCATTATAAATTAGCCTGATTCTCACTACAAGTGACTTACGTTTGTCTTCACTAATCCTTTTATCTTCGCCTATCTATAGAAGCTTTTGCAATCAGTTTTTATGTTCTGAGCAAGCTTCCCCTGATAATCTATTTTCCCACTCCGAATGAACACCTTTGTCGTCTTCAGATTTCTACCAGTCCTCAGGTTTGCAGCTTGTTCTGGTCAATTTGTATGCCTCTTCCTTGGAATTAACATTATCCCTACTTTTCCTTGTTAGCCACCGAACAGCATTTACATCAATATATTCGCCAAGTGATCCTGCACTCAACATATACACCCGTTACCTCCTCTTAAAAACAAGTGATCGAAAGTTGTCCACATAACGGATAATTAAATGGCCAGTTGATTTATTGCAGCGAGATTTAAGTATCACCAGCGTGAACAAAGTTTCTGCTCCTAAGCTCGTTTATGAGCGAAATGCACAACAGTTCCCCTAATCTATGCTGGAGATGGACTTAATACTAGTTAAAGCCAATGTTACTTCAGAAGCTCGAATGTGTATGTAGATTGTTCGTCTTAGTAAGTTGACGACCACGCAAAAGCGAGTTGTGCCATGGTTGATACAGATGCTCCCAATTGTTCCATGGGATTCCAAATTGCCATCCAATCATATCAGGAAGCAGAGCTGATTGCTGTTAGTCTCGGCGCTCAATTTACAGCACAGGAAGCAAGTAATATTTGGACGGACAGCAGTTACGTCTGCAATGTAGTGATGGCCTTGCCTCTGTACCACAAAAATGAATATTGTTTATCAGATCGTAAACCTTAACTACATTCTGGTCTCCTCCATATAAAATGGCAAGGATTCCAGGAGCGATTCGCACACTCTCATGTAGGAAAAATATTAGAACATCAGAAAGAATCTACACCCACACCTGATATGACAATGCAGTCGAATGGCTTGCAACGGAATCCGCAAAGAAAAATTGCCAGTAACCTGGAGGGCAGTGGATATATTCGCGACACCAGTTGTGGCACCGGGTAATAAAGTAAAAGCTATCGAGTTCAGAGATCTACAACTTTGTGTACTCCATATGATCAAATTATTGCATGGCAATATCAGGGTTGCCCGCTCCCATATCCCACCCCATGGGCAAATTCCAAAGGGCTTCAGTGTAGCGATGGAATCAGCTCTTCCCTGCATGGTAGATGCTGAGTAATGTCCAGTCGCTTTGTGGAAGTGAAAGAGGGTTAACATGGTGTCTTTAATTTGGGGAGTAATGCACACAACTAAACTACCATCCTTGTTGTTAATACGCTTCTGCTGGTGGCCCGAAAAGAAACAATATTTACCACAATATGTTGAACGATGCCTACCATGCTTGCAAATTAAAAAACCTTCTTGTTCTATTCATGCCCTACTCAGATCGCAGCGTCCACCTGATAACCGCCGGACACATTTACAGAGCGATGTTCTTGTCTTGTAGTGGTTCACAAATTTACAATTGGAGAGAGAACTTTCCAATCAGGGAAAATAAGGTGCATACTGCAGCACGAAACCATTTAAATGTGGTGTTCTGTAGATGGTGAAAACCTGTACAGGTGAATATCGATCGCTGGACACACTTTACTGGAGAAATTTGTACTATATTACAGGAAATACTCCAGATAAGGCATGAATTGCATATTGCTGTTCAGCCACAACCACCAGGAACTGTGAAAAGGGTTACTCGGATATTCAAAAGCATGTTTTGTAAATTATGTACTCAATGGGCTAACATGATGACTCTTTCTTTAATGGCAATAGGTTCGACCTACGTACAAGCCCCGACAATACAACAGGAGTAAGTTTATATGAGGCTCTGACTGGGAGATAACTCTGGATGCCGGGACAGTTAGCCTTGGGGAATAACTCGCCAGTAATATTGCAGTCTCGTAGTAGGAACTGATTATAAACACTGACAGACGATGTGAACGAAGCAAACAGACTCGTGGCAAACAGCATGGGCAGGTCACGAAATCAGGTCAAACAAAGTTTTGAAAAGAAAGTTAGACCATACCAATATGAGGTTGGGGAATCAATGACATTACAAAATATTTCCGCTAAGAAACAATACTTTGATGTCAAATGGATAGCCGCCCCCACCGTCTCCGCGACCCCAACACATGCACACAAGCCATAATTGAAAAACGAAACGAATTACAGTCAAAAGCGTGAAGCTAAATTGAAATGGTTGCATATAAACCTGATCTAAACTGTTAAGAAGTTAAATATTACATAGAAACATAGAAACATAGAAAATAGGTGCAGGAGCAGGCCATTCAGCCCTTCTAGCCTGCACCGCCATTCAATGAGTTCATGGCTGAACATGAAACTTCAGTACCCACTTCCTGCTTTCACGCCATACCCCTTGATCCCCCGAGTAGTAAGGACTTCATCTAACTCCCTTTTGAATATATTTAGTGAATTGGCCTCAACTACTTTCTGTGGTAGAGAATTCCACAGGTTCACCACTCTCTGGGTGAAGAAGTTTCTCCTTATCTCGGTCCTAAATGGCTTACCCCTTATCCTTAGACTTGACCCCTGGTTCTGGACTTCCCCAACATTGGGAACATTCTTCCTGCATCCAACCTGTCCAAACCCGTCAAATTTTAAACGTTTCTATGAAGTCCCCTCTCACTCTTCTGAACTCCAGTCAATACAAGCCCAGTTGATCCAGTCTTTCTTGATATGTCAGTCCCGCCATCCCGGGAATCAGTCTGCTGAACCTTCGCTGCACTCCCTCAATAGCAAGAATGTCCTTCCTCAAGTTTGGAGACCAAAACTGTACACAATACTCCAGGTGTGGCCTCACCAAGGCCCTGTACAACTGTAGCAACACCTCCCTGCCACTGTATTCAAATCCCCTCGCTATGAAGGCCAACATGCCATTTGCTTTCTTAACCGCCTGCTGTACCTGCATGCCAAACTTCAATGACTGATGTACCATGACACCCAGGTCTCGTTGCACCTTCCCTTTTCCTAATCTGTCACCATTCAGATAGTAGTCTGTCTCTCTGTTTTTACCACCAAAGTGGATAACCTCACATTTATCCACATTATACTTCATCTGCCACGCATTTGCCCACTCACCTAACCTATCCAAGTCGCTCTGCAGCCTCATAGCATCCTCCTCGCAGCTCACACTGCCACCCAACTTAGTGTCATCCGCAAATTTGGAGATACTACATTTAATCCCCTCGTCTAAATCATTAATGTACAATGTAAAGAGCTGGGGCCCCAGCACAGAACCCTGCGGTACCCCACTAGTCACTGCCTGCCATTCCGAAAAGTACCCATTTACTCCTACTCTTTGCTTCCTGTCTGACAACCAGTTCTCAATCCACGTCAGCACACTACCCCCAATCCCATGTGCTTTAACTTTGCACATTAATCTCCTGTGTGGGACCTTGTCGAAAGCCTTCTGAAAGTCCAAATATACCACATCAACTGGTACTCCTTTGTCCACTTTATTGGAAACATCCTCAAAAAATTCCAGAAGATTTGTCAAGCATGATCTCCCTTTCACAAATCCATGCTGACTTGGACCTATCATGTCACCATTTTCCAAATGCGCTGCTATGACATCCTTAATAATTGATTCCATCATTTTACCCACTACTGAGGTCAGGCTGACTGGTCTATAATTCCCTGCTTTCTCTCTCTCTCCTTTTTTAAAAAGTGAGGTTACATTGGCTACCCTCCACTCGATCGGAACTGATCCAGAGTCAATGGAATGTTGGAAAATGACTGTCAATGCATCCGCTATTTCCAAGGCCACCTCCTTAAGTACTCTGGGGTGCAGTCCATCAGGCCCTGGGGATTTATCGGCCTTCAATCCCATCAATTTCCCCAACACAATTTCCCGACTAATAAAGATTTCCCTCAGTTCCTCCTCCTTAATAGACCCTCTGACCACTTTTATATCCGGAAGGTTGTTTGTGTCCTCCTTAGTGAATACTGAACCAAAGTACTTGTTCAATTGGTCTGCCATTTCTTTGTTCCCCGTTATGACTTCCCTGATTCTGACTGCAGGGGACCTACGTTTGTCTTTATTAACCTTTTTCTCTTTACATACCGATAGAAACTTTTGCAATCCGCCTTAATGTTCCCTGCAAGCTTCTTCTCGTACTCCATTTTCCCTGCCCTAATCAAACCCTTTGTACTCCTCTGCTGAGTTCTAAATTTCTCCCAGTCCCCAGGTTCGCTGCTATTTCTGGGCAATTTGTATGCCATTTCCTTGGCTTTAATACTATCGCTGATTTACCGAGATAGCCACGGTTGAGCCACCTTCCCTTTTTTATTTTTACGCCAGACAGGAATGTACAATTGTTGTAATTCATCCATGCGGTCTCTAAATGTCTGCCATTGCCCATCCACAGTCAACCCCTTAAGTATCATTAGCCAATCTATCTTAGCCAATTCATGCCTCATACCTTCAAAGTTACCCTTCTTTAAGTTCTGGACCATGGTCTCTGAATTAACTGTTTCATTCTCCATCCTAATGCAGAATTCCACCATATTATGATCACTCTTCCCCAAGGGGCCTCGCACAATGAGATTGCTAATTAATCCTCTCTCATTACACAACACCCAGTCTAAGATGGCCTCCCCCCTAGTTGGTTCCTCGACATATTGGTCCAGAAAACCATCCCTTATGCATTCCAGGAAATCCTCCTCCACCGTATTGCTTCCAGTTTGGCTAGCCCAATCTATGTGCATATTAAAGTCACCCATTATAACTGCTGCACCTTTATTGCATGCACTACTAATTTCCTGTTTGATGCCCTCCCCAACATCACTACTACTGTTTGTACAACTCCCACTAACGGTTTTTGCCCTTTAGTGTTCTGAAGCTCTACCCATATAGATTCCACATCATCCAAGCTAATGTCTTTCCTAACTATTGCATTAATCTCCTCTTTAACCAGCAATGCTACCCCACCTCCTTTTCCTTTTATTCTATCCTTCCTGAATGTTGAATACCCCTGGATGTTGAGTTCCCAGCCCTGATCATCCTGGAGCCACGTCTCCGTAATCCCAATCACATCATATTTGTTAACATCTATTTGCACAGTTAATTCATCCACCTTATTGCGGATACTCCTTGCATTAAGACACAAAGCCTTCAGGCTTGCTTTTTTAACACCCTTTGTCCTTCTAGAATTTTGCTGTACAGTGGCCCTTTTTGTTCTTTGCCTTGGGTTTCTCTGCCCTCCACTTTTCCTCATCTCCTTTCTGTCTTTTGCTTTTGCCTCATTTTTGTCTTCCTCTGTCTCCCTGTATAGGTTCCCATCCCCCTGCAATATTAGTTTAACTCCTCCCCAAAAGCACTAGCAAACACTCCCCCTAGGACATTGGTTCCGGACCTGCCCAGGTGCAGATCGTCCGGTTTGTACTGGTCCCACCTCCCCCAGAACCGGTTCCAATGCCCCAAGAATTTGAATCCCTCCCTGCGGCACCACTGCTCAAGCCATGTATTCATCTGCGCTATCCTTCGATTCCTACTCTGACTAGCACGTAGCACTGGTAGCAATCCCGAGATTACTACTTTTGAGGTCCTACTTTTTAATTTAGCTCCTAGCTCCTTAAATTCTTTTCGTAGGACCTCATCCCTTTTTTTACCTATGTCGTTGGTACCAATGTGCACCACGACAACTGGCTGTTCTCCCTCCCATTTCAGAATGTCCTGCACCCGCTCCGAGACATCCTTGACCCTTGCACCAGTGAGGCAACATACCATCCTGGAGTCTCGGTTGCGTCCGCAGAAACGCCTATCTATTCCCCTCACCATCGAATCCCCTATCACTATCGCGCTCCCACTCTTTTTCCTGCCCTCCTTTGCAGCAGAGCCACCTACGGTGCCATGAACTTGGCTGCTGCTGCCCTCCCCTGATGAGTCATCCTCCCCAACAGTACTCAAAGCAGTGTATCTGTTTGCAGGGGGATGACCACAGGTGACCCCTGCACTATCTTTCTTGCACTGCTCTTCCTGCTGGTCTTCCATTCCCTATCTGGCTGTGAACCCTTCTCCTGCGGTAAGACCAACTCACTACACGTGATACTCACGTCACTCTCAGCATCGTGGATGCTCCAGAGTGAATCCACCCTCAGCTCCAATTCCGCAACGCGGATCGTCAAGAGCTCGAGGCGGATACACTTCCCACACACGTAGCGCCCAGGGACACCGGAAGTGTCCCCGAGTTCCCACATGGTACCGGAGGAGCATATCACATGGCCGAGCTCTCCTGCCATGTCTTAACCTTAGATACCCTTAAATTGGTAATAACAATAAAAAGAAAAGAAAAGCTACTCACCAATCACCAGCCAATCACTTACCACATTGGCTGTGACGTCACTTTTTGATTACTTTCTACTTCTATTTTGCTTTCTCTCCCACTGTAGCTGCAGCGGTACGCTGGCTCTCGATCTCCCGCTGGGCTTTTGACAGGTCGCTCCCCTCTCACCAACTGCCGCTGGCTCTCGATCTCCCGCTGGGCGTTTGACAGGTCGCTCCCCTCTCACCAACTACGGTTGGTCTTTATAAAGGAGAAGGATGCGTACCTACTTCGTTTTGTTGATGTTTGGTGGTGCGGCGAGCACAGCCAACTACGCACAAACATTTGTAATCAGGTTTACCAGCTGTACACTGGGTGAACGAAGTGAATGTGCTTCTCTCCCAAGCTTCGGAACAGAACCTCAGATTCTTGGTGGACACAGATAATCAAGTGACTAAAATAACTCATAATAAACATAAAATGGGGAACACTTGATTTGATTAAGGAATCGTACAAGGGATAAAATAACATAATGAATGGGACGGGGTGTGGTACTCTCCAAGGAAGCATCTCCACAGAAAAATACAAACGGTATTGAATATGTATTCGTGGCAGGGTAAGGGATGGAAAAGTCCTAAAGTTTTGGATATTGCTGAAAAAAATAATGTGAAATGAGAAAAGGTAAACGAATAAAATCCAGACCCAATAGCATAAATTTCAAGGGGTTCATTCTACTGTGTTGGTCTCGATGGTGGGAGTAACCTAAAGGCCAGTATTCTTACATAAGGTCTCATGTCAAGCCCAATAACAGTTGTCAGCATGGGGATAAAAATGCATTCTTTGCTACAATCTGTAAACATTGGGGATATTATAATTACACTAAAATGGATATTAATGGGGCAGGTAGCGTCATAATACAATTTGAAGATGCAGTTATGGGATGCATGAAGTACGATGAGCGTCATGCTCACACCATATGAGAAAAATTCTAGCTCAGATCCTCAGGATCAGGTAAAAAAGGGACAATATCCAAACCTAGAATCAGATCGCAGAATGGTCTCATTGTTACCCCTACCCATAAACTGGTAGACCATGGTTTATCCACAATTGGTCCCTGTATTACTAAACTTAACGGGCTTAATATTGCCAGAATGGCGTCCCAAGAAACCAAAACAGTTAGCTCAGGAAATGACCAGCAAGTTTTTAATTAATATTGTGAAAAGGCTACCTTGCGCAGAAGAGAAGAACAAGTAGAGTATGCATTTCATGATAAGAATAGAACTCACAATGAAACAAGTCAAAAAAGGTGTAGAAAGTTAAGAAAATAACTTTAACTCATAATGCACTCATCACTTTAAACACAACCACCTCAGACATTAATTATGTGGATTTAGCAGCTGTACAGTTGGAGTTACGAAAATTGTGACGAGAATTGAAGGATATACTCATTAACGAAAACAATATTGAATGTGAGAAGCTAAACGCACATCAAATAATGTCCACACAGGTAAAGGATATTATACATCTGATAGAAATTCATGCCAATAGAATTAATGATCTTATCAGAGAGGACAGAAGTGCCTCTGACCAAGCAGTTCATAATGAAGTGGAGGAATTGGTATGTCGAACAATCCGTGGAAAATTTATCAATTAATACAAAGGGAAGTATCTCCACTTGAGAAACGAATACACATTTCTCAGGACTATCTCGTTATTTTGATGATACAGAACTATGTGACTTCGGAAATTGATTGAAGTCCATTCAGTTAATCACGAATGTCACGAAGCGTGGAACCAGAAACTATTCGGACGAACAGACCGAATTCACAGTCTTATGTATCAAACCTTGTCTAATCCTCTGATCAGAGTACAAAATATAGGGGGCATGAAAAGATATATCACTAGTCGATTCCTGACAGCACCCAAATGGTTGATCCCATGAGAAGAACTAACGTGGGCAGAACCAAACATGAAGCGATGAAATAAAATTGAAATTTCCCACATTTGCCACTTTGAATTACATGACCATCCAAAGGAAACAGATGATTTCAATTGGAATAGAACGGGTCCAAACTGGAGTGTGGAAGTGACGTAATCGTCAGATCGGTCTATTTAAGGGAAGTAGGGTTTTGTTATACCACGTTTGAATATCATTATCATGACGGGCGGCTTAAAGCTGCAAATACCCTAGAACTTACTGTATAAGCCTACCGAAACCAAAGTCATCGAGAGAACCCACCCACCCACTTGCATTCGCCATACGTGAAAAACTGAAAAACATAACTTACAAGTAAAACAGAACTTGAACGTAAAACTGGAAGATTATGTTACTAATTTTGTGTATGGCATCACTGAACTACACGTTTTATTAAAAGAGCAAATGCAAAAATGAAATTTTCCCAATGGCATTACAAGTTACAACAATGTAATAATGCTAGAATTACATACATTTCAAACTGCAGAAGATTCGATGGATTGGTGGTAAATAGCGACAGGCATGGAGACCCCTCCCTGGATCAGAATAATTACACAATTGTTAGTTATAAAACGAACTGATGAATAAAACTCACAGATCAATTGTCACGGCTTTAGTGATAATATATTAGTATGGATAGAGGATTGACTAACTAACGGAAAACACAGAGGCTGGGTAAATGGGTCATTTTATGGTTGGCAAATAGTTATTAGTGGGGTGCTGCAGAGATCAGTGCTCGGTCCTCAATTACTAACAATTTTTATCAATGATTTGGATGAAGGGACTGAATGTAATGAATCTACGTTTGCTAACGATAAAATGTGGGTGGGAAATCAAATTTTGAGGAGGACACATAAAAATCTGCAAAGGGATAGTGACTGGCTAAGTTATTGGGAAAAAATTAGAAATTGAGTTAAATGTGGGAAATGTGAGGTTAGCCACGTTGCCAGAAAAATAGAAAAACAAACATAAATAGAGGAACATTACTGAGTGCCGCAATATAAAGAGAAATGGGGTCCTTGTGCATGAATAAATAAAAAAACTTAGTATTCAGAGCAGCAACTAATCAGGAAGGAAAATGCAATGTTGGCCTTTATTGCAAGGGGTATAAAGTATAAGGCAGAGACGTCCTGCTACAACTGTATAGGTTATTTGTGAGGCCACACCTGGAGAACTGCACGCGGTTTTGTTTTATTTATTTAAGGAAGGGCTTACTTGCAGTGGAGTCTGTTCAGAGAAGATTCATTCGATTGATTCCGGAGATGAGGAGGTTGACTAATGTGGCTAGGTTGGGACTATACGCTTTGGAGTTTATAAGATTGACAGGTGATCATATCCACAATTATTAGATAATGACGGGGATCGTCAAGATGGATACAGAGATGATATTTCCATTCATCGGGGAAACAAAACTAGGGGACAGCGTCTTAGTATAAGGGGCTGCCCAATAAAAACTGAGATGAGGCGAAATTGTTTCTCTCAAATAGTTGTAAATATGTGGAATTCACTGCCCCAGAGAGCTGTGGAGGCTGGGTCATTGAATATATTTAAATCGGAGATAGACATATTTTTGAGCGATAAGGTAGTAAACGGTTATTGGGAGCGGGCAGGGAAATGGAACTAAGACCATTATCAGATCAGCCATGTTATTATTGAACGGGGGAGCAGACTTGAGGGTTCAAATGGCCTACACCTGCTCCTATTTCTTATGTTCTAAGAAAAATTAACTTTTCGAAAATGAATTACATTTATTCCTGGCCTATAGTTGATCTTTTCCAGAACTATCTTAAGTCTAACTGAATTATGTTCACTGTCACGTAAATGCTCTCCCACTGTTACCCATTCCACTTTATTGCTTAAAAGTAAATAGATAAAAATCCATTCCTGTGTTGGGTTTGCTACATATTGGCTAACAACGTTTTCCTGAATGCATTTTTGGAATTTCACACACTCTATAACATAACACTGTATATATCACAGTTAATAATAGGGTAGTTGAAATGCCCTACTATTACTGACCTATAGATTTGCATTTCTCAGAAATTTGCGTACATATTTCCTCTTCTATCTCCGCTCACTGTCTGAGGGTCTATCGTATACTCCCAGCAGTGTGATTGCCAAATTTTGTTTCGCAATTCGACCCCTTTGGCTACGTTTGATGATCACTCTTACGTATCATCTCTCCTTGCAGCTGTACTAGTTTACTTAATCAATACGCTGCCACTCCACCCTCCATTTTTACCCCTCTCTCCACCCCGTATGAAAAACCTGTAACCAGGATTGTTGAGCTGCCATTCTTTCCCGGCTTTCATCCTTGTCTCTGCAATAGCTATAATATCATTGTTCCAAGTGTCTACCTGTGATTTCAGCAGATCTGGCTCATTTGTTATTAATTGCATTGAAGTATATGCCATTTGGTAGAGCCAAACTCCTTTATTAACTATTTTCTAGCCATTTTATCCTTTCGTCTTCAAAATCATATTCTACATTGTTTGCTTTCCAATTCCATGCTTATTTCAATCCCTACTGAATTTAATCTCAGTTTCCGATCACCCTGCGAAGTAAGTTTAAACCCTCCCCAACAGCACTAACATGCAACGGCCCAACGCCCCGTCGCTGCCCGCGACGATATAGGGCCCATCTCTGTTGAGGAGCAAATTTTCGGTTGTACAGCTCCCACCTCCCCCAGTAGCGGTGCCAATGTCTCAGCAAGCTAAGGAACTCCATTTCCGCCTTCTCTCCAGCCAAGTATTCATCTGCTCGATCCACCGAGTTGTGCAGCCACTAGCTCTCACGAGCTCTAAAATCTCTCAATCCTCCTCCGCTGAAATGAAAAGCAATGTTACAGATCACGCCCCCGCTCCCCCACCATTAGCATCCACTTTCTCCCAGTGGGACAACACAGAATCCTGCCATCTCACTGCAATCTGCGAACTCATAGTGTTTGTAAGATTAAATCTGGAACACGTGTCCTTCAAACTGTGGGAGAAGCAACATAGACTGTAAATTCGGCTCGTTACAAAAGATATTGGAGTTTATTCATGGCGATTAAAGCAATAACTAAAGGTCTCAAAGACCTCAATTATTTTGATGCGATGAACTGATTGAGAAGCGAAATCGAGTTCGTGACCTCGATTTAAAGCACTGGACCACCAGTGAGTAGCTACGTTAATTGTGTATATTTAAATATATATTCATATATGAACCTGAATATCAATGACCAAGGTCATGGCTCAACGGCAGTGCTCTAACTTTGAGTGTGAGAAACTGTTCCACAGTGATGTCCGTTTGATATTTTGTTCACTTTTAAATATTAGAAACTGAGACGGGGAAAAATATTGAAATATAAGCACAGGGATGTAGAGCAGAGGAAGAGGGAAAGGGGAATATACTGTTTCTGCCCATAACTAATGCAGGAACCCCTCTGCCGTGTTCGGGGTGACCACACGCAGCCTAGATACACTACCGTCCCAAAAGCTCATTCAATATAGGAGTGGGACCCTGTTCCACTTCAGAAGAGAGGCCTAAAAGGCAAAGTCACTGAATCGGTCTGAAGAGTTCCTCCGGTCATGAAAATCAAAACTAACAAAAATGTTTCTCTCATGGGTAGCCCTTACTCCACATTTTCCAAGCAACAGGATCGTTGGTCCAGTCTTCTGATTCTCGCTTCAGTTTTGTAGGTTCAATTTTTCTCGAGGTCCCGGGTTCAAATTCCTTACAACCCTCATTTTGGCAGCGAATTTTGAACATTCAATTGAAACTTTCACAAAGAAAGACGCGCATTTCTGCACCACATTTCCAGAATGCAGCATGAACCAAAGCGCTTTAGACCTATTTAAATTACCTGTGAAGTCTTGTCAGGTGGTGAAAGATGTGCCCAAATCACTCCACACTAACCTCAACTCTTTGCGAAGGAGTTTGGTGCAAATAATCATGCGCCTCAGTGACTTGGACTGTCCTTTATTGAGTTCTGCATGTACCTGATTTCAAGCTTGAAACAGCAACTGGGCTTTCATCTCACGGGCACTGAGTGCGGTCGTGGTGTAGCAGTTACTGAGTTGGTGACAAGTTGTGTGGTTGATGTGCGTCACTTTCAATCTTTGGACTTTCACTTCGGGCCAGAGAAATAAACAGTGAATCGAATTGTCCCAGTGAGCGATGGGTTGAAGGGAACGGCGCTCCAAGCAGAGCTGAAAAGCATGCACTGCAGTAATCGTGTCCACAATGTTAAATATCGGAGTTACTGAGCATACAACAATAAACATACACTTAACAACAGTACGTGCATCGAAGTCTTGAGAGTGTTAGCTGGAGAACTCAAACAAGTTCTGGACTATGGTGAGAGGCTGGATATTCTGCTGCGAGTATCTCACCTCCTGACTCCCCAAAGATTTTGAAGCATCTACAAGGCGCAAGTCATGAATTGATGGAATAATTTACACTTGCCTATATGAGTGCAACTCCGACAACACACAAGAAGTTTGACACCATCCAGAACAATGCAGCCCACTTGTTTGGCACCCATCAGCACCTTAACCATGCACTCCCTCAATCACTAGTGCACCATGGCTACAAGTTGCATTGCAACAACTCGCCTATGTTCAGCACCTCACAAACCTGCGAGCAAGACAACGTAGAAGGACAAGGGCAGCAGGCGCATGGGAACAACACAATCTTGTTGTTCTACTCCAACTCACAAAACATCCTGACATAAAAATAGAAACATAGAAACTTAGAAAAATAGGTGCAGGAATCGGCCATTCGGCCCTTCGAGCATGCACCGCCATTCAATAAGATCAAGGCTGATCATTCCTTCAGTACCCCTTTCCTGCTTTCTCTCCATACCCGTTGATCCCCTTAAAAGTCAGAGCCATATCTAACTCCTTCTTGAATATATCCAGTGAACTGGCATCAACAACTATATGCGGCAGGGAATTCCACAGGTTAACAACTCTCTGAGTGAAGAAATGTCTCCTCATCTAAGTCCTAAATGGCCGAGCCCTTATCTTAATACTATTCCCCTGGTCTGGATGTATGCAACATCAGGAACGTTGTTCCCGCATCTAACCTGTCCAGTCCCGTCAGAATCTTTGTTTCTATGAGAACCCCTTTCAGCCTTAAACTCCAGTGATTAAAGGCCCAGTTGATTCAGTCTCTCCTCATATGACAGCCAACCATTCCGCGAATCAGTCTGCTGAACCTTCGCTGCACTACCTCAATAGCAATAACGTCCTTCCACAGACTAGGAGACCATAACTGAACACAATATTCACGTTGAGTTCTCACCAAGGCCCCGTGCAACTGAAACAAAAGCTCGCTGCTTCTACATTTAAATTCCCTAGCTATGAAGGAAAACATACAATTTCCCTTCTTTACCGCGTGCTTTACCTGCGTGCCCACTTTCAGTGACTGATGAACCATGACTCGAAGGTCTCGTTGCAACTCCCATTTTCCTAGTCTGCCGCCATGCAGATAACATTCTGCCTTCGTGTTCTTGCCCCCAAAATGGATAACTTCACATTTATCCACATTATGCTGCATCAGCCATGCTTTTTCCCACTCATCTAACCTGACCAAGTCACCCTGCTGCCTCTTAGCGTCCTCCTCACAGCTCACACCGCCACCCACTTTAGTATCATCTGCAAACTTGGAGATGTTATACATTATGCTTTCATCCAAATCGTTAATGTATATTTTAAAGAGCTGGGGTCCCAATGCTGAGAGCTGCGGCACCCCACTAGTCACTGCCTGCCATTCTGAAAAGGTCCCGTTTATCCCAAATCTCTGCTTCCTGTTTGCCAACCAGTTCCGTATCTCTGTCAGTATATTAGCCCAATTCCATGTGGTTTGATTTTGCACGGCAATTTCTTGTGCGGGATCTTGTCAGAAGCCAGTTGAAAGTCCAAATACACCACATCCACTGATTCTCCCTTGACCACTCTGCGAGTTGTATCCTCAGAAAATTCCAGAAGATTCGTCAAGCATGATTTGCCTTTCATAATTCCATGCTGGCTTGATCCGATCCTGTCACCGCATTCCAAATGCACTGTCATTTCGTCCTTCATGATCGATTCCAACATTTTCCCCACTATCGATGTAAAGCTAACCTGTCTATAATTACTCTCTCTCCCTACTTATTTAAAAAGTGGTGTTACATTAGCTACCCTTCAGTCCATGGGAACTCATCCAGATTCGATAGACTGTTGGAAAATGATCACCAATGCATCCACTCTTTCTAGGTCCACTTCCTTGAGAACTCTGGGATGCAGACTATCAGACCCCGGGGATTTATCGGCCTTCAATCCCATCAAGTTCCCTAACACAACTTCCCGCCTAATAAGGATATCCTTCAGTTTCTCCATCTCACCAGACCCACTGTCCTTTAGTCCCTTCGGAAGGTTATTTGTATCTTCCTTCGTGAAGACAGAACAGAAGTGTTTGTTCAATTGATCTGCTTTTTCTCTATTCCCTATTATAATTTCACCTGAATCCGAATCAAGGGGCCTACGTTTGTCTTTACTAATCTTTTTCTCTTCACATATTTATAGAAGCTTTTGCAGTCAGTTTTTATATTCCTTGCAAACTTCCGCTAGTACTCTACTTTCCCCCGCTTAATTAAACCCTTACTCCTTCTTTGTTGAATTCTAAATTTCTCCCATTCCTCAAGTTTGTTGCTTTTTCAAGCCAATTTATATGCCTCTTCCTTAGCTTTAACATTATCCTCAATTGCCTTTGTTTGCCATGGTTGATCCACCTTCGCAGTTCTATTTTACCTCCAGACAGAGGTGTACATTTGCTGAAGTTCATCCATGTGATCTTTAAATGTTTGCTATTGCTTATCCACTGTCAATGATTTAAAATCGTTTAACGGTCTATTCTAGCCAATTCACGCCTCATATCGTCGAAGTTACCTCTCCTTAAGTTCAGGACCCTAGTTTCCGAAAGAACTTTGTCAGTCTCCATCTTAATAAGGAATTCGACCATATGATGGTCACTTTTCCCCAAGAAACCTCGCACAACAAGATTGCAAATTAGTCCCTTCTCATTTAACAATACTCAATCTAGGATGGCCAGCTCTCTGGTTGGTTCATCGACATATTGCTCGAGAAAACCATCCCTAATACACTTCAGGAAATCCTCCTCCACCGCATTGCTATCAGTTACGTTAACCCAATCAATGTGCAGCTAAAAGTCGCTCAAGATTACTGCTGTACCTTTATTGCACACATCCCTTATTTCTTGCTTGATGCTGTCCCCAACCTCACTTCTACTATTTGGTCGTCTATCACACAACCCACTAGCGTTTTCTGCCCTTTAAAATTCCACAGCTCCACCCAAACCGATTCCACATCATCCAGGCTAATGTCTTTCCTTGCGATTGCATTGATTTCATCTTTAACCAGCAACGCCACCCCGCCTCCTTTTCGTTTCTGTCTCTCCTTCCTCAATGCTGAATACCCTTGGATGTAAAGTTCCCAGCCTTGGTCCCCTGGAGCCATGTCTCCGTGATGCAAATCACATCGTATCCGTTAACTGCTATCTGCGAAGTTAATTCATCCACCTTATTCCGAAAACTCGTCGCATTGAGGCACAGAGCCTTCAGGTGTTTTTTTTAACACACTTTGCACTTATAGAATTTTGCTGCAATATGGCCATTTTTGTTTTTTGCCATGGGTTTCTCTGCCCTCCTCTTTTACTATTCTCCTTTCAATCTTTTGCTTCTGCCTCATTTGCATTTCCCTCGTTCTCCCTGCATAGGTTCCCATTCCCCTGCCACAACAGTTTAACTCCTCCCCAACAGCACTAGCAAACACTACCCCGAGGTTATTGGCTCCAGTCCTGCCCAGCTGCATACCGTCCGTGTGTACAGGTCCCACCTCCCCCTGAACCGGTTCCAATGTCCCAGGAATTTGAATCCCTCCCTTCTGCACCACTCCTCAAGCCACGTATTCATGGGAGCTATCCTGCGATTGCTACTCTGACTCGCACGTGGCAATGGTAGCAATCCTGAGATTACTGCTTTTGTATTTAGCACCTCGCTTCCTAAATTAGCCTCGTAGGACCTCATCCCGTGATCTACCTATGTCATTGTTACCTGTATGCACCGCGGCAACTAGCTGTTCACCTTCCCTTTTCAGAATGTCCTGCACCTGCTTCGAGACATCCTTGACCCTTGAACCAGGGAGGCAACATACCATGCTGGAATCTCGGTTGCAGCCGCAGAAACGATATCTATTCCCCTTTCAATGTAAGCCCCTATCAGTATCGCTCTCCCACTCTTTTTCCTGCTCTCCTGTGCAGCAGAACCAGCCATGGTGCCATGAACCTGGCTGCTGCTGCTCACCCGTGATGAGTTATCCCCCACAACAGTACTCAATGCGGTGCATCTATTTTGCAGGGGGATGATCGCAGGGGATCCCTGCACTACCTTCCTTGCACTGCACTTTCTGTTGGTTTTTCATTCCCTATCTGGCTGTGTACCCTTTACCTGCACTAAGACCAACTCACTAAACGTGCTATTCACGTCATTCTCAGCATCGTGCATGTTTGAGGTTGAATCACTCATAGCTCAAGTTCTGCAAAGCCATTCGTCATGAGCTGGAGGCGGATACAATTCCTGCACACGGAGTCGTCAGGGACGCTGGGGTCGTCCCTTATTTCCCAAATAGTACAGGAGAAGCATATCACGTGTCCGAGCTCTCATGTCATGAATTAACCCTTAGATACACTTAAATTATCAACAACAATGCTAAATGTTACTTACTGATATAGAAATAAAAAAGAAAAACGACTTACCCAGCACCAGCGAATCACTTACCATCAAGGCAAAGACGTCACCTATCTACTTCTTTCTACTTCTTTTTGCCTTCTCCCTGTAGCTGCACCGGCTCGCCTCTCGCCGACCCCGGACTCACGCCTCTCCAGGCACCTCCTGACTACTGAACTCTCGGCCGTTCGAGGCCTCTCGCCGGGCCCGGACTCACGCCTCTCCATGCACCTCCCGACTGCTGAATTCGCGGCCTTAATAGGCCTCTCGCCAACCCCGGACTCACGCCTCTCCACACATCTCGCGACGGCTGAACTCGCGGCCTTAAAAGGCCTCTCGCCGACCTCCGACTCACGCCTCTCCACACACCTCAGGACTGCCGAACCCGGGGCCTTTCTGGCATCTCGCCGAACCCGGACACACGGCTCTCCACGCAACTCCCGACTACTGAACACGTTAGCTTTATAGGTCTCTCGCCAACTCCGGACTCACGTCTTTCCATGCATCCCCCGACAACTGAACTCACGGCCTTTATATAGCGCTATTCCCTCATTTTCCCTGGGATAAAATCTAGGACCCTTCTCGCTATCAGCACTGTGCGAGCACGTTCACCACATGACTGCAGCAGTTCAAGAAGGTGGCTGCCCACCATCTTCTCAATGGCATTTGGGGATGCTCAGTTAAAGCTGGAATTGCCAGCGATGCCCAGTTCCCATGAAATAATATTGAAAAATACACTATATGATAGGTGTCTGGTTGAAAATGTTCATTGCTGATGAACCCAAGACTCTGGGGCAAGTTTTGTCAAAGTTAAATGGACCGGTCTTTTATGCCATGCACGGAAAATATAATCAGAGTTAAGAGAACCATCCCATGGTGCTCATTTTCAGATTAAACGTCGAAGATTTCAAATAAAGCAAAATAATTTTACAGTGAAAAGATTTGGAAGTACGTGTTACTTATATTTGTGCCTTTAATTAAACTTTGTGGCATCTGACACCCATTCAATTCTCGTCTTCCTATTTTGAATAAGAAATGAGTGATTTAGGCAGACTGCACAGCCCGTGATACCTCTGAGCTGACAAATTATATTGAGTTGTTTCTCGCACTTTCAATGCTGCCAGCTATAGCTCAGCGTTTACTTCACAGCACCAAATGTATAAGCAGCTTAACTCTATCTCACTGCGGCCGCTGCCTGGCGTTTTCATTGTATTTTCAATCCCCTTCTTTTGCACCGAAACAAATTGTAAACTTGTTTGTAAATTAGCAGTGCGATATTTTTATGGGCATTTTTAATGAATGACAATGCCATTCCCATCTCTTTAGCAAACCGGATTTGATCAAACGTTTGGGACATGATTTTGATTCCACCGTTTTTAATGTAAGTGAAGTAATTTTATAAAATTACATGGATATCCCAAAGTACTTAACAGATGAGTCACAATACATGAGCTCATAAGTAAGCACAAGGAATAACAGACGTGGGATTTGGCCCCACATCTCCAGAGTAGATTGCGACCTGAACGCTGCACCTTGGGCCTCTCAGATTCAGACCGGGTGATTGTCCAATGTTGCAGGAGGACACATTACCGGGATATCTTTTCCCCCGAGGTTTTCCTGTTCCTTTGTTCCGTGCATGGGGAGGTTTGATCCGGCTCCGTGGTAATTTGGACCCCAGGGATGGACATACAACCCTGTGAGCTCAAATGCTGGGGAAGCATGAATACATAATGAGTTGTTGCGAGTTAGATCTGCTGTTATTGTATTATTTCACCTTTAATCACAGGAATATCCGCAGACAGGAGCTTGAAAGGAGAAAAAGCTGAAAAAACTCAAGAAAAATGATAAGAAATATAAGCAATTGTGATAAATTCTTTCAGGTGTTTACTCGTCATTTATTTGTTCGGTGCACACACAGGGAGTCCGGGTTTGGAAGGTAACTTTACAATTCAAAATCGTTAAAATAGTTGAGATCTGCGTAGGAAGGTAGAATCAGCATTACTTACCAATAGCGTTGTGTAGCAGAATGAACAAAATGCTGACATGTTCATTTCGTGACAGTCGAAACATCAACAACTGAAATTAATTAATTTGGTAAAGTTGAAACAAATTTTCAAAAATTAATCTTAGAACATAGAAACATCTAAGCATAAACATTTACAGCGTAGAAAGAGGGAATTTAGCTCCACCGTGTCCTCGCCGGCCGAAAAGTGCCCTTGGCCTGCAGCCCTAAAGGTTACAAATAAACCTGTGAACAATGCCGGAAAGAACTCCCAGCCCAACCAGTCGGCCTCACACAACTGCAACATCACTGATACTGAAACATTCTATACTCCACCTCAACTGGAGCCATATCATCTCCTGGGAGAGGCAAAAAACAGATGCAAACACAGGACAAATCTGGGGAAATTCCTCTCCGACCCATCCAGGCGTTCGAAACTCGTCCAGGAGATAACCCTGGCCTTATTCTGTTCCCTGCACTACATACCATTTTATTTGCGCCGTCCAATAAAAGGTCATCCTCTCTAATCACAAGTACCATCTCTTGATCCGTAACCCAGCAATTTACTGGATTTCAAGTGCCCGTCCAAACATTCTTAGAAGAGGTGAGGGTTTCTGCATCCAGCGCTCTTCCAGGCAGCGATTTCCAAATCACCACAACCCTCTGCATGAAGGGTACCCCCGCCCACTGCAATCCACACTAAACCTTTCATCAACCACCTTAACACTGTGTCCCCTCGTAATCGACCCCTCCACAAATGGAAGTAGTCCCTTACTATCCACTCTCTTCTATCTGATTTTGCTCACTCTGTATTTCATGAGACTGGTTTAAATGTTCATTGATCATGTGACAAGGATTCTGTGGCTAATCTTGCTAAATTTATTTAGCAGCAATTATATTCTCTAAATTAATATTTCCGCCGGGCTCGAAGCAGCGAGTAATTTTCCCAGCACCCAGAGAGAAGTCAGGGTCAGAAGGTGAAATGTTCAAGCCCTTTCTGTAAAAGTATCTTTTCACATACATTTCTCTGACGGAAACTGTACGAATGCAAAATGTTCATTTCAATGTTATTCAAATCTCATATTTCCGTGTCCCCCAAATGTGATTCAGATGCCTCCACTTTTTCGAATCAATCAATGTCCCTTTGAAATTTTCCGCTCAATACACACTATTAAATGTGCCACTACCATATAGAATCACAGAATCATGGAATAGTAACTGCACGGAAAAAGGCCATTCGGCCCATCGAGACCGAACCTACTCTCAGCTATTTTTCTCCCTCGCCGTACTGCTGCAGATATTTAACTTCAGATACATATCCAACTCCATTTTGAAAATAAGACTGAGTCTGTTTCCACTATCCTTTCAGGCTGTGCATTCCAGATCCTAAACATTCACTGCCACAGGGCACTCACCTGTTCCGATGATCCTATCTCTAAAGCCTGCGAATCACTTGATCAATTCCTGCCATTCTCACATTCCAAATATAGCACGGTCATTCTATTGTATTAAAACATGCTATGGAGGGAGAGAACGACTCTGTCGTTTTGAGCTCTGAGTATGTTCTTAAGTCACCGTCTGCTGTAATGTTTCCATAGTGTAGTGGTTATCGCATTTGATTAATATGCAGAAAGTCTTGAGCTCGAAAGTGGGTGGACAAACTTTAAGTACTTAAAAATGTGTCGGATGTTCTAATTCTTACATTATGTCCTTTACCAGGAAAAAAAATTCTTCACAGAACATGCATGAGGAGAAAGTTCCAACAAAATATTTATGCCCGAGGATCTTTCGTCATGAGAGGCGAATATGGTAACCTTAGCTCGTTTGGAAGCAAGAGATTCTGTAACCTTGGTTTATAACATAGAGTAACGGTGTCATAATTATTAAAGCCCATTATTAATCGTCTCATATACCTCAATTATATTTATGCAATGAATTGAACGAATCTTCAATAACTGAATTATAATGATTTAAGGACATTTAATCATGGAAAAAGTATTATCCCCAAACTGATTTTATAAACAATGTATTTTAGAAGACTGAATTACAATATTCTTCGTTCATGAAACAAAGGACCTGGGGTTAATTGTTTTGCATTTATTTCACGGAAAAATGTTTTCTAAAATAATTTCTCTGTCCATGCTCCAACCAGGAAACGCCTGCATGTGGCGAATGAACAATCGCTACATTACGAATGTCTCTACATAATGCAGCATCTAGAAAAAACAATATTCCACAGCGTTGCCTCCTTTCACAAGAGCAGATAAATGCAACAAAGAAACCTAACGATTATTCCCACTTCTCGAGCTTCACAGATTCTGCCTGGCCTGCTGAGCGTTGACAGGATCATCGGTTTTACTGAGGACTCAAAACACTGGTATTCTTTCAAAATCAACTGGAGATGAACACACACAGATTAAACAGAGCCAGAGATATCGACAGAATCGCAAAAGAGCGGGAAATAGGGCCAAACCAACAGGCGCATGTCTGCAATCAGCGACACATACATGTAATTTGCATTATCATGGCGAGCTCAACTGAAGCAACATGAAGCTTTTAATCTCAGTAATCGATGGGTCGAGCCGCACGTTCGGTGAGTTACTTTCCTTATATTTATGTTGCTTTCTCGCGCAAACATCAGTAATTAACAGATCACTTATTTTGCACAGTGAAAGTAATGCGAACTGAGAAAATGCCGATAATTGACTTATTTGTTCTGTGCTTTGCATGTTAACTGTTAAACCATATTCCATTTTACACACTGTTCGTCAGACATCTGATTCAGAATGTTCATTGAAATATGTACATGCCACTGTGGAAACAATGAATGAATTTACAGAGCAAGCGCCTGGTTAATGTAAAACAGCAAACATAAAATTAATACCGGAAGAACAACAGCTAAATTAAGTCTGACCCAACATGATTTAAACAAGCAGCCTTCTGATCTGGAGTCATACACGTAACCGTTGCACCACAAGTTCCAGATTGTACAATAGTCCCAGCGGATAGGAAGGTAGCAAGCGTTACACCGCTATTCAAGAACGGAGGGAGAGTGAAACCCTGGAACGACAGAACAGTCAGCCTGACATCAGTTATCGGTAAAATGCTGGAATCCCTTGGTAAGGAATTGGTATCAAGGGCATTTAAAAATTATAACACGATTCGGCAGAGTCAACATGGTTTTATGTAAATGTCCTGGGCGGGTAAAAAAATAATCAAATAAGACAAATTTAATGCTGCTTTTTTATCGAGGGAACTAGAACAGAAGGGGCAGATGTTATATGCAGCTACACAAAGCCGTGGTTAGATATCACTTGGAGTATGGTGTTCAGTTCGCGGCAGCACACAGGCAGCATCTGCATATTTGCCGGGAGACTAAGTTCGTCTCTGATTGTTCATACACAGTAACTTTAAACAAAATATTCCCGTCTGGCATCGGAGCGGGAACTTTTTGCTTGTAAAATGAACACGAAAACCGCTACACTACAGAAACCGTATCAAACAAAAGGGTTCTGCTGAACAATTAAAGATAAAAAGTGTCAGAACTTGGATTTGTACTCACACCATCAGAACAGACTGCAATTTGAAGAAATCATCTCAGACTGCGCAGCCATTCTGACGATTCATTACTATTAGTGGCCAACTGCAGGTTAATTTTTATCGTTTGTGTCTTGTCACGGTAAACAAATGACGGCATTAGGCGTTTCTCTGCGTGGGCTGGGGAAATAGTGAGACAGACTTTGGAGCAAGGGTGTGGTTATTGTGAAAAATAAATAAATTTATGAATTCCAAATGGGAAATGAACTCACCGACATGACTTGAACACACAGCTTTTTGATCGACAGTCAGACGCACTACCTTTGGGCTATAAGGACGACAAAGTGACTCTGTGATGTTTGGCTATATGAAGGTTCGGCAATAAAAGGGCTTTAAACCCTTGCCCGCACCCACCGCGCGTCAGAAGCAGTGCTCAGCTGCCAGTCACAATATATTTTGCATGGAATGTTTGTGTTGCTGTCACGGGAAAACATTAATTAATTCGTCACCTTCATTTTCACGATGAAAGAAATGCCAGCTGAGCAGTGCATACTTCAATCAAATCTTCCGTGCTTTGCATGTTAATTGTTAAACCATATGATACTTTACTCACAGTACCAGGAATGTTGAGATACCATAGCTGCCCTTTCAGCCCTGAAATAGCAGTAATAGCATACTCCGCACTGGCACATGGCAGCGGGCGTCATCCAAAATTGATACATCTGAGGTCCTACATTTTAATCTTTCTCCTCACTCCCGAAAATCTGCATGCATGGCCTCAGCTATTTTTCTACCTGTGTCATTGATCGCAATAATGGCCACGACCTCTTGCTATTCACTCTCTCCCTCCAGAATGTTCTGCTGCCGCCAGATGACATCATTGTCCTTGCCACCGGCGGGGGGGGGGGGGAAACATACCATCCTGAAGTGATGTCTGCGGCCGCTCTGCTCCAATATCTATCGAATACATTACCACGATTGATCGTCCACTCTACTTCCTCCGCCCTGTGCAGCTGAGCCAGCCGTGGCGCCTTGGACTTGGGTCTGGCTGCACTACACAGACGATCCATTGCCTCCACCAGTACTCAGAATAGAATACTGGTTCGAGAGCGAGATGCACTCACGAGAATCCTAGCTCTTTCTCCTTTTCTGTCTAGCGGCAACATATTCATTCTCTGCCTGCACACTCTTAAGCTGCGGGGTGACGACCTCAAGAAACATGCTATTCTCGATTTTCTCGGGTTGTCGGGTGCACTGCAGTGACTCTCTCATTGATAACTCTTCCACCTGCCCAGCAAACTTCCCTAAAACTAATTATCCTCACTTGTTGGGCTTGCTTCATATTTGCTAAACAAATTCTCCTGAATAAAATTGAAGTATTCTGTGCAGCCTATACATTTTACGCTAATTATATCCCAGTTAACAGTAGAGCAACTGAAATCCCCCAATATTACAACCCATTGTTTTAGCATTCGTCAGAAATGTGCCAACAAATGTCTTCTTCCATCCCGCTCGGAGTGTTTTGGGTGCCTATGGTACACTCCTATGAGTGTAATTGCTTATGTTTTCCTATTATTGAACAGATTTAACCTCATTTGAAGATCCCTCTATCATATCATCCCTTCTCGCAGCTGTAGTTGCTTCTTTGACCAACATTGCCAGCCCCTCCTTTTGAAGCTGAACTATATCTTCTTCGAAAGCTTGTAACCAGGAATGTTGTGATGCCTATCTTGCCCTTCTTTATGCCATGTTTTTGTAATCGCTAAAATAACATACTTCACCGTGTCTATTTGTGCCTTCAGCTTCTCTGCCTTATTGTCCATATCGCTTGCATTTAGGAATATGGCATTATGCACAGCGAAAGTAATGTTTTGTCTATTTTCCATTCTTTTTTTGGTCTGTCTTCCGAACTCGCATAGCACATCTCTATCTTCAATCTCGAGTTATGGTTTCCTCCCCTCTGATTTTATGTTCAGCTTTCCATGAAGACGTGGCTGGAAGGATGTTTGCAGTGGTGTTCCGAAGGGCTCAGTACTAGGTCCATAGCTTTTTCTGACATATATCAATGAGCTCGACTTTAAAGTATGGTGTATGATGAAGAAGCTTTCAGATTATGCTAAAAGCGGCTCTGTGGTTGATAATAAACAGAAAAGGCGCAGACTGGTGGGCAGAACAGTGGAAAATGGAACTCAATCCGGAGATGTATTAGGTAATGTGCTTTGGCAGGGCTGACAAGGCAAGGTAACACACAATCAATGGTAGGACACTGAGACTTATAAAGGAAAAGATAGTCCTTGGAGTGCAAGTCCACAGATCCACGAAGATAGAACGACAGGTGTATAAGAAGCCATATGGAATACTCATATTTATGAGGCAACTCATCGATTATAAGAGAAGGGAGGCTTTGCTTGAACTGTATAGAAAAGTAGTTGGGCCACAGCTCGTGCACTGCATGCAGTTCTGGTCACCAGAACACAATAAGATGTGATTGTATTGAAGGTACTGCGCAGGTTTATGAGTAGGCCAGCATTCTATCACTGAACCACCAATGCTCCGATTTATACTTAATTTCACTTTCTAAAACTATTTTGGAACTATTTTATTTCATAATTCAAACTGGGACACAGCAAAAAACAAAAAAGCAAACTGGAGCAGATGCTGCATAGGGAATTGTTCTTAAATGCTTGAAACACATAAAGGTCAAGGAACATCTGTGGCCAGAGGAACACAGGGTTAACCTCACAGGTACATGAGCTCTCGGCAGAACTAACCTTTTGTAGCATTACTTCAAAGTATTATAGATCTTGTGTGAGTTTCATTCCAAACTTTTAAAGCTGCATTAAAGTAACAAAAATAAAATACTTCCTACCACACAAAAAATAAATCATTTGAACTCGCGACGTTGGTTTTATCAGAAACTCTCTCTAACTAACTGAGCTAACTGTCAGTATTCAAATACAAAATACTTTTGCATCCTAGGCTTATATTTTCGAGATGGTTGCAAATCCTGGAATTATCCGTCATCAACCTGTACGAATCTCTCCGCATGCAGCCTGCAGTTATCAATCATTCAATATCCTATTGGCAACTAATGTGCATATGGTATTATATGCCACAAAAAACATATCCAACAGATTATGACATTCGCATGAAATGAGTGCCATGCAATGACGATCTCCAGCAAGCGAGAGTCAAACTAGCGCCATTTGAATGCAACATCATGACCATCACGAAATCACCGACCAATAGCATTTCGGGTTTCACAAGTTACTACAAACAAAACTGGACCATCCAGTTAAAGTAATTATTCACAGTGGCAGTTGGTGATTTGTGGTGTTCTACGAGGATTAGTTCTGGGACGACTGTCGTTCACAACTTATATTAATGATTTAGACACTTTGTAAAATGTGTACATGATGCACAATTGGGGATGGGGATAGTGAATACTGAGGAGGACTGGAAGAAATTACAGAAGGATATTACTAAACTTGCAGAATGGGCATATAATTGGAAAATGATGTTCAACAAAAATATACAAATCAAGAAAAGTTGTAACATAGGTTAATTAGGTCAAAGATAGCAAATAAATCATGTGGGTTTAATTTTCGAGCGTTTGAATTGATAAGTAGGGAAGGTATGCTGGGTCTCCGTTCTCTTGAAAAATGAAGGCGGCAGAGTAACCTAATTGACATCCTGCAAATTATCAACGGTTTTGATAGAGTCTAAACGGAGCATGTTTCCACATGTTTGGAGCAGCATAAGTAGTGGCCATGAATGTAAGACAGTCATCAAAATATCCAACAGGGAAGTGAAAAGCCATTCCTTTCCCCAAAGATTGGTGGGAATGTGGAACTCGCTAGCATAGAGAGTGTAAGGAGCAAATAATATAGATGCATTAAAGGGGAGGCGAGACACGCATAAGATGAAGAAGTGAATAGGCGTTTATTCAGATAGAGTTAGATGAGGAAAGACTGGAAGAAGCTGAAATGGCCATAAATGCCGGCATCGTCTAGTTTGGGCGAATTACCGGTTTCTCTGCCATTGATAATGAAGTAGAAAGCTGTAGACTGCAGCAACATATCGATGTCATGGTCAGGTGTGCAGAACAGTGACAAATGCAGTTCAATCAGCATAAGTGTGAGGTTTGAAATTGTGGAGATGTAACGAGGCTCTTGAATAAATATTAAACAGTACAAAACTGAAACGTAAGGGGCAACAAAGGGACCTTAGACTGCAGGTCCACAAATCCCTGAAGGTAGGAGGCCAGGTACAAAAGGTGGTTCAGAAGGCATGTTGAATTCATGCCTTTATTTGTTCAGGCATATAATGCAAGTGCAAGGAAATTATAAATGTATAACACACTGGTTAGGCCGCAGTTGGAGTACTGTTTGTAGTTGAGGTCATCACATTTCAGGAAAAAGTTGATTGCACTGGAAAGGGTGCAGAGGAGATTTCAAGAATGTTAACTGGACTGGAGAACTTTGGCTATGAGTAAATAATTGGAGATACTGCGTCTCTTTTCTTTGGAACAGGAGGCTGAGGGGAGACATTAATGATCTGTATAAAATTCTGATAGGCCTGGATAGAGTGGATAGACAGGACCTGTTTTCATAGAAACATAGAAACATAGAAAATAGGTGCAGGAGCAGGCCATTCAGCCCTTCTAGCCTGCACCGCCATTCAATGAGTTCATGGCTGAACATGAAACTTCAGTACCCCCTTCCTGCTTTCTCGCCATAACCCTTGATCCCCCGAGTAGTAAGGACTTCATCTAACTCCCTTTTGAATATATTTAGTGAATTGGCCTCAACTACTTTCTGTGGTAGAGAATTCCACAGGTTCACCACTCTCTGGGTGAAGAAGTTTCTCCTCATCTCGGTCCTAAATGGCTTACCCCTTATCCTCAGACTGTGACCCCTGGTTCTGGACTTCCCCAACATTGGGAACATTCTTTCTGCATCTAACCTGTCTAAACCCGTCAGAATTTTAAACGTTTCTATGAGGTCCCCTCTCATTCTTCTGAACTCCAGTGAATACAAGCCCAATTGATCCAATCTTTCTTGATAGGTCAGTCCCGCCATCCCGGGAATCAGTCTGGTGAACCTTCGCTGCACTCCCTCAATAGCAAGAATGTCCTTCCTCAAGTTAGGAGACCAAAACTGTACACAATACTCCAGGTGTGGCCTCACCAAGGCCCTGTACAACTGTAGCAACACCTCCCTGCCCCTGTATTCAAATCCCCTCGCTATGAAGGCCAACATGCCATTTGCTTTCTTAACCGCCTGCTGTACCTGCATGCCAACCTTCAATGACTGATGTACCATGACACCCAGGTCTCGTTGCACCTTCCCTTTTCCTAATCTGTCACCATTCAGATAATAGTCTGTCTCTCTGTTTTTACCACCAAAGTGGATAACCTCACATTTATCCACATTATACTTCATCTGCCATGCATTTGCCCACTCACCTAACCTATCCAAGTCACTCTGCAGCCTAATAGCATCCTCCTCGCAGCTCACACTGCCACCCAACTTAGTATCATCCGCAAATTTGGAGATACTGCATTTAATCCCCTCGTCTAAATCATTAATGTACAATGTAAACAGCTGGGGCCCCAGCACAGAACCTTGCGGCACTCCACTAGTCACTGCCTGCCATTCTGAAAAGTACCCGTTTACTCCTACTCTTTGCTTCCTGTCTGACAACCAGTTCTCAATCCACGTCAGCACACTACCCCCAATCCCATGTGCTTTAACTTTGCACATTAATCTCTTGTGTGGGACCTTGTCGAAAGCCTTCTGAAAGTCCAAATATACCACATCAACTGGTTCTCCTTTGTCCACTTTACTGGAAACATCCTCAAAAAATTCCAGAAGATTTGTCAAGCATGATTTCCCTTTCACAAATCCATGCTGACTTGGACCTATCATGTCACCATTTTCCAGATGCACTGCTATGACATCCTTAATAATTGATTCCATCATTTTACCCACTACTGAGGTCAGGCTGACCGGTCTATAATTCCCTGTTTTCTCTCTCCCTCCTTTTTTAAAAAGTGGGGTTACATTGGCTACACTCCACTCCATAGGAACTGATCCAGAGTCAATGGAATGTTGGAAAATGACTGTCAATGCATCCGCTATTTCCAAGGCCACCTCCTTAAGTACTCTAGGATGCAGGCCATCAGGCCCTGGGGATTTATCTGCCTTCAATCCCATCAATTTCCCCAACACAATTTCCCGACTAATAAAGATTTCCCTCAGTTCCTCTTCCTTACTAGACCCTCTGACCCCTTTTATATCCGGAAGGTTGTTTGTATCCTCCTTAGTGAATACCGAACCAAAGTACTTGTTCAATTGATCCGCCATTTCTTTGTTCCCCGTTATGACTTCCCCTGATTCTGACTGCAGGGGACCTACGTTTGTCTTCACCAACCTTTTTCTCTTTACATACCTATAGAAACTTTTGCAATCCGCCTTAATGTTCCCTGCAAGCTTCTTCTCGTACTCCATTTTCCCTGTCCTAATCAAACCCTTTGTCCTCCTCTGCTGAGTTCTAAATTTCTCCCAGTCCCCAGGTTCGCTGCTATTTCTGGCCAATTTGTATGCCACTTCCTTGGCTTTAATACTATCCCTGATTTCCCTAGATAGCCACGGTTGAGCCACCTTCCCCTTTTTATTTTTACGCCAGACAGGAATGTACAATTGTTGTACTTCATCCATGCGGTCTCTAAATGTCTGCCATTGCCCATCCACAGTCAACCCCCTAAGTATCATTCGCCAATCTATCCTAGCCAATTCTCGCCTCATACCTTCAAAGTTACCCTTCTTTAAGTTCTGGACCATGGTCTCTGAATTTACTGTTTCATTCTCCATCCTAATGCAGAATTCCACCATATTATGGTCACTCTTCCCCAAGGGGCCTCGCACAATGAGATTGCTAATTAATCCTCTCTCATTACACAACACCCAGTCTAAGATGGCCTCCCCCCTAGTTGGTTCCTCAACATATTGGTCTAGAAAACCATCCCTTATGCACTCCAGGAAATCCTCCTCCACCGTATTGCTTCCAGTTTGGCTAGCCCAATCTATGTGCATATTAAAGTCACCCATTATAACTGCTACACCTTTATTGCATGCACCCCTAATTTCCAGTTTGATGCCCTCCCCAACATCCCTATTACTGTTTGGAGGTCTGTACACAACTCCTACTAACGTTTTTTGCCCTTTGGTGTTCTGCAGCTCTACCCATATAGATTCCACATCATCCAAGCTAATGTCTTTCCTAACTATTGCATTAATCTCCTCTTTAACCAGCAATGCTACCCCACCTCCTTTTCCTTTTATTCTATCCTTCCTGAATGTTGAATACCCCTGAATGTTGAGTTCCCAGCCCTGATCATCCTGGAGCCACGTCTCCGTAATCCCAATCACATCATATTTGTTAACATCTATTTGCACAATTAATTCATCCACCTTATTGCGGATACTCCTTGCATTAAGACACAAAGCCTTCAGGCTTGTTTTATTAACACCCTTTGTCCTTTTAGAATTTTGCTGTACAGTGGCCCTTTTTGTTCTTTGCCTTGGGTTTCTCTGCCCTACACTTTTCCTCATCTCCTTTCTGTCTTTTGCTTTTGGCTCCTTTTTGTTTCCCTCTGTCTCCCTGCATTGGTTCCCATCCCCCTGCCATATTAGTTTAAATCCTCCCCAACAGCACTAGCAAACACTCCCCCGAGGACATTGGTTCCAGTCCTGCCCAGGTGCAGACCGTCCGGTTTGTACTGGTCCCACCTCCCCCAGAACCGGTCCCAATGCCCCAGGAATTTGAATCCCTCCCTGCTGCACCACTGCTCAAGCCACGTATTCATCTGCGCTATCCTGCGATTCCTACTCTGACTATCACGTGGCACTGGTAGCAATCCCGAGATTACTACTTTTGAGGTCCTACTTTTTAATTTAGCTCCTAGCTCCTTAAATTCGTTTCGTAGGACCTCATCCCTTTTTTTGCCTATGTCGTTGGTACCAATGTGCACCACGACAACTGGCTGTTCTCCCTCCCATTCCTAGAATAGTGGTCAACCATCAGGGGGCATAGATTTATAATAATTGGGGGGAGGTTCAGTCAAGTTCTAAGGGCAAATATCTTCACTCAGTGGATTGTGGGAGTCCGGAAGTCACTTCCTGAAACGATGGTGAAGGCGAAACGCGCAACATGTTAAAGCAATACTTGTATGTGCAATTAACTTGCTGTAACATACAGGGCCACGGACTTATAGCTGGAATATGGGACTAGGCTAGAAAGCTCTTGGTGGGCCGACAGGATAATGTGCCGAAATGGTGTAGATCCATTGCTGTAAATTTCTTTGACTCTATATCCTAAGTAATCCTAAGTAATCCAATGTAATCAATTGTAGGAGCAGGACAGGTGTGGATAGTCTGCTGAAAGTGTCTCACCTCCTGACTCCCAAAAGACTATCCATCATCTACAATTCACAAGTCTGGAGATGATGGACATCATTCCACTTACCTGGATGAGTGCAGCACCAACAACACTGAAGATGCTCTATGACATAGAGCACAAAGCAACCTGCTTTATTGGAATCACATCTACCAGCTTAAAGATTAATTTCCACAAACGTTGCACGGCGGCTGCAGTGTGTAACATCTACAATTTGCATCGCTGCTAGTCGCCAAAGTTTCTTCAACAGTATCTTCCAATCCCGCAACATCTGCCACCTAGAAGGACAAGGGCAGCACGCGCATGGGTGCATTATCAGCTCCAAGTTCCCTTACAATTTACACACCATCCGAACATGAAAATATATCACTGTTCCTTCATCATCACTGGGTCAAAAGCCTGGAAGTCCCTCCCTAACAGGACATTCAGCACATGGACTGCAGTGTTTCAAATAGGGGGCTCAGAAGCACCTTCTCAATTCGTGATGAGGAATATATAATGGCCTTGCCAGCGATGCCGAAATCCCAGGAATTAATTAAAATAAATTAAACAAATAATGAATATATTTGGCAAGATTGCAGAACTTTGATCTGTTCCGTCGGTTATCAGATCGCTTGCCTATGTCTATTGCATGTTGGCACCACTGGTTAGTGTGCACGTCGTCCTGACTCTTATCGTCCCGAGATTTACACCGCATTTTAAGTATAAATGCTACAGATCCGTGCATGTTCTTCTACACGTCTCACTGCACCAAGTTTGGTAATTGGTTTCGAAGATAATAGTAGAGTGAAGGAAATGCTGGGCAATAAAGTTAAATATTCTGTGGAATACAGTTATGCTGCTGCTGACGTCCGACAGCACCTCGTGGATGCACAGATTTGAGCTGTTCGATCTTTTCGGAAACGACAACCTTTAGTACAGTGGTAGTGTGAGACAACACGATACAGAATGTAATCCATGTGAAGGCAGGACTTGATCTCCACAAGGACTGGGTAGTGTTCACTGCTTCCCAGACTGTCATGGATAGATGCATCTGCGACAGACAGATTGGTGAGCAGGAGGACAAGAAGTATTTTATTTATGGGAGAGGCAGTACTGAAGGAGCTCTGCACTGTCGGAGTTGCTGTCTTTTGGATGAGATGTTAAAGCGAGGCCCGATCTACCCTCCCAGTTGTACATAAAAGATACCACGGCCGCTATTCGCAAGAGAAGAGGAGTTCACCAGATAAACTGGGCCCATATTTCTCTCTCCACCAACATCTGGTCATTATCACATGTTGCTTCTTGTTCGCGCAAATCTGCTTTTGCATTTCAGACAGTGACCAGACGTTAAACGTATATGGTGGCCAAGGTTAGTGGCCATGTTTAGTGGCAAACTAGAAGATTGGGAAAATTTTAAACGACAGCAAAGTATGACTAAGAAAGCAACAAAGAAAGGAAAGATAGGTTACGAAAGTTAACTTGCGCAAAACATAAAAACAGATAGTAAAAGCGTTTACCGATATATAAAAAGGAAAAGAGTGACTAAAGTAAATGTTGATCCTTTAGAAGATGAGAAGGGGATTTAGTAATGGGAAATATGGAAATGGCTGAGACCTTAAACAATTATTTTGCTTCGGTCTTCACAGTGGAAGATACAAAAAACATGCCAAAAATTGCTGGTCATGGGAATGTGGGAAGGGAGAACCTTGAGACAATCACTATCACTAGGGAGGGAATGCTGGACAGGCGAATGGGAGTCAAGGTAGAAAATTCCCCTGGTCAGGATGAAATGCATCCCAGGGTATTAAAAGAGATGGCGGAAGTTATAGCAGATGCATTGGTTATAATCTGCAAAAATTCTCTGCACTCTGGAGCGGTACCAGTGGATTGTAAAGCAGCAAATGTAACGCCTCTGTTTAAAAAAGGGGGCAGACAAAAGGCAGGTAATTTTAGGCCGGTTAGTTTAAAATCTGTAGTGGGGAAAATGCTTGAAGCTATCATTAAGGAAGAAATAGCGGGGCATCTAGATAGGAATAGTGCAATCAAGCAGACACAACATGTATTCATGAACGGGAAATCATGTTTAACTAATTTACTGGAATTCTTTGAGGATATAACGAGCATGGTGCATGGAGGTGTACCGATGGATGTGGATTATTTACATTTCCAAAAGGCATTCGATAAGGTGCCATACAAAAGGTTACTGCTGAAGATAAAGGTAAGCAGAGTCAGTGGAAATGTATTAGCATGGATAGAGAATTGGCTGGCTAACAGAAAGCAGAGAATTGGGATAAATGGGTCCTTTTCAGGTTGGAAATCGGTGGTTAGTGGTGTGCCACAGGGATCGGTGCTGGGACCACAACTGTTTAAAATATACATAGATGATCTGGAGGAGGGGACAGAGTGTAGTGTAACAAAATTCGCAGATGACACAAAGATTACATAGAAACATAGAAAGTAGGTGCTGGAGTAGGCCATTCGGCCCTTCTAGCCTGCACCGCCATTCAATGAGTTCATGGCTGAACATACAACTTCAATACCCTATTCCTGCTTTCTCGCCATACCCCTTGATCGCACTAGTAGTAAGAACTTCATCAAACTCCTTTTTGAATAGTGGGGAGGCGGGTTGTGTAGAGGACACAGAGAGGCTGCAAAGAGATTTAGTTAGGTTAAGCGAATGTGATAAGGTTTGGCAGATGGAATACAATGTCAGAAAATGTGAGTTCATCCACCTTGGAAAATAAAACGTAAAACGGAATATTATTAGAATGGGGAGAAGTTACAACATGCTGCGATGCAGAGGGACCTGGGGGTCCTTGTGCATTAATCCTAAAAAGTCTGTTTGCAGGTACAGCAGGTAATCAGGAAGGCGAATGGAATGTTGGCCTTAATTGCAAGAAGGATGGAATACAAAAGCAGGGAGGTCCTGCTGCAACTGTATAAGGTATTGGTGAGGCCTCACCTGGAGTACTGCGTGCAGTTTTGGTCACCTTACTTAAGGAAGGATATACTAACTTTGGATGGGGTACAGAGACGATACACTAGGCTGATTCTGGAGATGAGAGGGTTACCTTATGATGCTAGATTGAGTAGACTGGGTCTTTACTTTTTGGAGTTCAGAAGGATGAGGGTTGATCTTATAGAAACATTTAAAATAATGAAAGGGATTGACAAGGTAGAGGCAGAGAGGTTGTTTCCACTAGTCATGGAGACGAGAACTAGAGGGCACAGCCTCAAAATACCGGGGAGCCAATTTAAAATCGAGTTGTGAAGGAATTTCTTCTCCCAGTGGGTTGTGAATCTGTGGAATTCTCTGCCCAAGGAAACAGTTGAGGCTAGCTCATTGCATGTATTCAAATCACAGATAGATACATTATTCACCAATATGAGAATTAAGGTTATGGGGAGCGGGTGGTAAAGTGGATCTGAGTCCACGGCCAGATCAGCCATGATCTTTTTGAATGGTGGAGCAGGCTCGAGGGGCTAGATGGCCTACTCATGTTCCTAATTCTTATGTTCTTATGTACTTGGTTGTGAGCACTTTTGGAAATCCTGAAATGAAAGGCACTGTGGAAATTAAAGTACTTTCTTTTGCAGCATCCCAAAACATTTCACTGCAACAAAGACGGTTTGTTCAATTGTTGAAAGCATGGTGCTAATTACGCCAATGTTGCTGGTTTTATCGACGTCGTGGCCATTTATTCAATCTTTCTGACTGGTCTGGCGTGCTTGTATCGAAGTTGTTACTTTAGAGCAGCTTAAACAAAAAGGAACAAAACTCCCACCTGATCTGCAAAACATTAAAGCATTGCTGCAAAACGTTGGATTCGCCGAGAGCCCGAGAGTCGGTGATGGACTATTGTGCCATAATGGGTAAGGAGTGTGACTTTCATTCTAACTCTGATGTTGTCAGGAAATTGCTGTTTCGAGTCCTACCACCATCGTTATGTCAAATTCCGTTCAACTTTATAAAACCTAATTACGTTCCCACTCTTCCGCTGAAGGAGAATTCCTCCTAAACATGGAACTGCGGGGTGTTTCCAGCATTTAATGAACAATTCCATATGCACTGGGATTTTGTCACTTCTCGTATTTCATTCAGTGAAAGGCTCACTGCCGCTGATTGGTTTGCAGTGCAAAATATGGAACTGAAATGAATACAGTTCGGGTGTGTAAATGCTCATTCTCATTAGTAGTCGGTAATGAAATGTTGTGCCAGAATGGGTAAGGTGTCTGATTTTGAATCTAAACCTGATGTTGTCAGGAAATTGCAGGTTCGAGTCCTTCCGCTGTCGTTATGTCAAATCCCGTTCAACTTTATAAAACATAAAAATATTCTCACTCATCAGCTGAAGTGATTTCCTCCCAAACATTGCAGCGCCATGGTGGCTCAGCTGCACAGGGGGGAGGGAAGGGTTATAGTGGTAGGGAATTAAACAATTAGGGGAGCAGACAGGCGTTTCTGCAGCAGCATACGTGACTCCAGGAGAGTATGTTAACTGCCTGGTGACAGGGTCAAGGATGTCATTGAGTGGATGCTGCCATTCTGGGCGGTGAGGGTGAAGAGAAAGACGTCGTGGTCCAATTCGGGCCAATGACATAGAAAGAAAGAGACATGAGATCATGCAGGCAGCATTTAGGGAGCTAGGAGGGAGATAAAAAAGCAAGACCTCAAAGGTAAAATCTATATTAACGATTTGGATGAAATGACCGAGTGTAATGTATCCACATTTACTGATGATTCAAAGATGGGTGGGAAAGCAAATTGTGAGGAGGACTCAAAACATCTGCAAATGTATATAGAGAGGCTAAGTGAGTAGGCAAAAATATTTCACATGGAGTATAAGGTGGTAAAATGTGCAGGTATCTACTTTGGCAGAAAGAATAGAAAAACACATTTTTTTAAAAATGAAAAACCATTGCAAAATGCTGCAGAACGGAGGGACGTGGGTGTCCTTGTGCATGAAGCACATAAATTTAGCGTGCAGCTACAGCACGTAATCAGGAAACAAATGAAATGTTGGCCTTTATTGCAAGGTGGATGGATTATAAAAGCAGATAAGTCCTTCTACAAATTTACATGGTATTGGTGTGGCCACACCTAAAGTACTGTGCAATGTTTTTGTCCCCGTATTTAAGAAAGGATGTATTTTCATTGGAAGCAGTTCAGAGAATGTTCATTAAGTTGATTCCGGAGATGCGGAGGTTGAATTATGATAGGTTGAGGAGGTTTGGCCTTTCGACATTGGAGTTCAGAAGGATGGGAGATGGTCTATTCGAAATATATGAGGGGGATCAAAAAGGTGGATGCAGTGAGGATATTTCCACTCATCGTAGAAACTAATCGAAGGGGACTTTGTCTCAGAGTCAAGGGCCGTAAACTTAAAACTAAGTTCAGAAGAATTACTTCACTCAGATTGTTGTAAGTCTGTGGAATTCTCTGTCCCAGAGAACTGTGGAGGCTGTGTCATTGAATGTATTTAAGGCAGTGATAGTCAGATTTTTAAGTGTTAAGGACATAAAGGGTAATGGGGAGCTGGCAGGTACGTGAAGCTGAATCCATGATCAGATCAGCCATGATTTTATAAAATAGTGGAGCAGGCTTGAGAGGCCAATAGGCCTACTTCTGCTCCTATTTCTTGTTTTCTTATATTATTGCATGTGATTAAAGGAATTGTGGTAACCTGTGCACTTAATTGGCTAAGTAATATTCGGCAGTGATTAGTAGTCAATGTTTGATTTTCTAACTGTAGAATAATGCAATCAGATCCCTCAGGGGTCAGTCTCCGGAAAATTACATTTTTTTTATATATAAATGACCTGGACTTTTGCATAATTAGTGCAGTTTGGAAGTTTGCTGCTGATACAGAAATTGGCAAATAAATAAATAATGAGCAGTTAAAAATAGGGTTTAGAAGGTCATAGGGCGACTGGTCAAATGGGGATAAACAGTGCACATGCTTTTTAAATCGAGTGATTATGCTGTGATGCATTTTGGGAGAAACAAACATGGAACATTTGAAATTTGTAAGACAATTTGATCAGTGGGATAATAATGTGTATAGGATGCTTGGCTTTTTAAAATTTGATAAAAAAAAAAAACTAGCCATTATAAAATTTACAAATTTCTGCTTTGGCATTACACGGAATATGGTTTACCATTCCTGGTACCGCATATTAGGAAGGAGATCATCGGATGAGAGGTGGGGAACTTTGACAATCTGTTAATATTCTGCTTTGAGAAGCAAAAATTAAGGGAATAATAGAGGCATTCTTAATAGAGATGGGATTGGTTATGCAACCAGAATTCATAGATTTAAAATAATTGACTAAAGAACAAGAGGAGAAGGAGGAGACATTTCTTCCCACAGAGAGGTTGTTAACATGGTGAAATTGCTGCCTGACAGGAAGGGGGAATCAGTATCCATCCCAAATTTGAAAAGTCAATAGGAAATGCTCTTGAAGAGGAGACATTTGCAGGGAGTTGCGGCTAAGCTGGGTTGTGCTACTTATTTAAAATAACCACGACTGGCCGAATAGTCCCATTCTGTGCTGTGAGATTCTATGATTCTGCGTTGTAATGTTTCACGTTGACTGGAAGATGCAAAGGGGGAATTGTTTTATATTTTGCACTGTCCATTCCTGTATTAAAACAAAAGCTATGCATAGCTGCGATGGCCGAGGGGTTACGACGTTGAACTTAAAATCGAATGGGATATCCCTTGGCTGGTTCCATATCAGCTCGCGGTGAATTGACAGCAATGATTTATTTCCTTTAATCGGCTCCCTGTGGATATCACTGGAACTGAAACTTAACGCAATTTCCATCACTGCCTTTTATTACACTGATTGTTCCAATTGGAATTACGAATAATGTATATGCAATAATGAGATATTTTGGGTTTGTTGGAAACTCTTTGCAAAGATCTGTGAGAAATATACAGAGAAACCATCATGCAAAAAATACATTTTATTAAAGTGCCCTGCAATGTTTGGAAAGAAAAAAATCATATTCAGCTAATGATTGGACATGAGGTTTGATTTATGAAGTTGAACAAGAATTAAGAAGTATATAAAGCGACCAGGGCAAGACTCGAACCTCCAATCGCCTGATAACTTTTTGATTTACACAAAAGTCAGGCGCTTTATAATTTAAGGGACATGGCCGCTGTTATTAACATTCGATTAATGACGATAATGATGGATTAATGCCTGAGATTATATTTATTTAATTTCCATTATTTGCACTCCAACAACGGCAATGAACCATTCACAGCTTGAAATACGAGAAGTTCAGAAGTCGTCCCCATTCCCAACGTTTCCTCGCGTCCTCCCTTCCAGCTTTTCTGCTGCCTTCAGGAAGCCTCTTTGCTTCTTGTCCTCCATCCAAAAGCTCCTTATTCAAGTGAATTGAACCACAGCTGAGGCTCTTAATCTATACCGCTGACTGCATTTCATCAACTCATTCCCTCCTCGGTGCCAAACATTTGTTACTGTGCTGTGTCCTTGAGGAGTGTCCCCCATCAGAAAAATCGTCTGTCACCGCCACCACCTCCACCCATCTGCTGCTGTAACCTTGACCATGCCGTCATTATGCTAGACTTGACTACTCCAACGCACTTCTTACTGGCCTCCCATGATCTAACGTCCATAAGCTTCAGGTCATCCAAAACTCTCTGCTCGTAGCTAACTCGCATCAATCCCTTTCACCCATCAACCCTATGGTATCTGACCGATGGTTGGCTCGCGATGAAGCAACGCCTCCATTTCAAAATTATTAAGCTTGTTTTCAAATACTCTTCGAATTCTGCAATCTTGAGCATTCATGATTATAATCGCTCCACTATCGCTGGACGTGCCTTCTGCTGCCTGGGCCCTAACCTCTGGAATTACTCGCTAAACTTCTCCACCACTCTACTCTACCTTAGGACGCTTTGAAACAAAGATCTGTTTCAAAGCTTTTGTTCATCTATGCTCATTTCTCCATATGTGGCTCGGTGTCAAAATATCTTCTAAACCATAAAAACATAAAAACATAAGAAGTAGGAGCAGGGATAGTTCATTTTTCCATTCGAGCCCGCTCCGTCATTGAATACGATCATGGCTGACCTGATCATGGAATGATCTTTACTTCACTGTCTGCAGCACATAACCGTTATCGCTCGAAAATATGGCTATCTCCGCCTTAAATATATTCAATGATCCAGCTCTCTGGGATAAAGAATTCCATAGATTTTTACACTCTTAGAGAAGTAAATTCCATCTCAGCTTCAAGTGGGCGGCTTCTAATTCTGTGAAAATGTCATCAAGTTTTAGTTTCCAATATGAGTGGAAATATCCTCTCTGCACCCACCTTGTCGAGCCCCCTCATGATCTTACATGTTGCAGTCCGATCACCTCTCTTTCTTCTGAACTCAAATGAGTATAGGGCCAACCTACTCAACCTATTTTCATAAGTCAACGACGACATCACCGAATTCAAACGGGTGAACTTTCACTGAACAGCCTCCAATGCAGAACTCCAGTTGTAGCTTCACCAATACCCTGCAATTTTTCTAAATTCAATTATAATTTGCTTTTCTAATATTTCTGCCAAAGTGGATAACCTCACAATATCCCACATGATTCGCCTTTGCCAAATGTTTGCCCACTCACTTAGCCAGACTATATCCTTTTGCAGATTTTTTGTGACCTCATCGCAATTTGTCTGGGGACTTACAGAGCAGGTTAAAGAAAAACAAATGACGCTTGCAGCTAAATACTATTGAATATTTAGAGGAGCATAGAAAGTTAAGAGGCAAAATAAAAAGGATATTTGGAATGCTAAGAGAAAGCGTGAAACAATTTCGGCCAAGATAATTAAGGCAAACACTAAGATATCCTATTAATACCTTAAGTTTCAGAGGGCGACTAAAGAAATGGTAGGGGATATTAGAGACCATGTGGGTAATCTTTGTGTTGAGGTGAAAACTGTTGGGAAGGTTCTGAATGAAAGCTTTGCAACAATTTTCACAAAGCAAAGGAACAATCCCGATACTACAATCGAGGAGGGGTTTGATATTCTGGATGAAATAAATATAATGCGAGAGGAAATATTAAGGTTGTTACAAGTTTTGAAAGTAGATAATTCCCCACTCCCGTGAGAAACAAATCCCAGGCTGTTGAGCAAAGTAAAATAGGAAACAGCAGAGGCCTTGACCATCATTTTCCAGTTCTCTTTGGATTTGAGCATGCTGCCGAAAGATTGGAGGACTGCTAATGTAGTACCCTTGTTTAAGAATTGTTAAAGGCATAGGCCGATGAATTACAGGTAAGTCAGCCGAAACTCAGTGGTGTGGAATTAATTGTAAATGATTCTGAAAGTAGGATAAATCTGCATTTGGAAAGACAAGGCTTAATTAGGGAAAGTCAGCAAGCATCTTTAAGGGAAGATTCTGTTTGACTAATATGATTGAATTTTTTGAGCAGTTAACCAAAAGGGTCGATGAAGGTAGTGCATACGATGTTGTGTATATAGAATTTAGCAAAGCTTTTTATAAGGTCCCACATGGTAGACTAGTCACGAAGGTTAAATCCCATGAGATCCAGGGCAAAGTGGCAAGTTGAATCCAAAATTGGCTTGGAGGCAGCAAACAAAGTGCAATGGATGATGGATGATTTTGTGACTGGACAAAAGTTTCAGTGGGGATCGGCATGGCTCAGCACTAGGTCACTTGCTGCTTTTGATATATAGAAACGATTTAGATTTGAATATAGGGAGTATGATTAAGAAATTTGCAACCGACGATAATATTGGCTGTGTTATTGATAATGAAGAGGAAATCATGGTCTGCAGGAGGATGTTAATCAACTGGTCAGGTGGGCAGAGATGTGGCAAATGGAATTTAATTCAGAGAAGTGTGTTTTTGGAGGGCTAACATGGAAAGATATACACGTTACGTGGTAGGAAACTTAATAGTGTAGATGAACAAAAGGATCACGGAGTGCTTGTCCACAGAACTCTTTTTGGGAGGAAACTAAAACATTAAATCATGTCCACCCGATCTGGGGGCACACCAAACATTTTCTAGGCACTTTTATATGAGGTTTTTTTTTGTGTTTTTGATTTTTTTAGTTTTTTTTGGGGTACTAAAATCATTTTTTTTTCTCCAAGTGCCCCCTATAAAAGGGGAGGGGGACACTTAAAACACCGGCAATTAAAACAAATTAAACTTTAAAACATAAAATCAAATTAAAATTTGGTTGCAGGGCATGATGATGCACTCCAGTCCCTCTGGTGCCCACCTCTCGCGGAAGGCCACGAGCGTGCTCCATCTCCAAGGACACCCTGGCGCGGATGTACGCACGGAAGAGAGAGGCAGGCAGTCAGGCTGAAGGACCCCCTCGACCGCCCGCTGCCTGGACTGTCTGATGGCACCCTTGGCCGTGCAAGGAGCAATCCTACGAGGAGGCCCTCGGACCTACCCGCTCCCCTCCGCACAGGGTGTCCAAAGATCAGGAGTGTGGGACTAAAGTGCAGCCAGAATTTCAGGAGCAGCCTCTTTAAATAATAAAACAGGGGCTGCAACCTCGTGCATTCGATAAAAACATGGAACACGGACTCTTCCAGACCGAAGAAATTGCAGGCGGCCTGGGAGCCCGTGAACCGGCTTAAAAATTTATTGCACGGCACTGCCCCGTGCACCCCCCTCCAGTCCAAGTCCCCGATAAATAGTGGGAGGGCTCCCGCATAGAGTGCCCTCCATCGGGAACCCCAGCCTCCTCCAGACGGCAAGATGGTACGCCATGGCATGTCCGGATGGCAGGCGAGGATGGCAAAGTTGAGAGTGTGCAGCAGCAGCCCGTACAGGAAACCCCTCCGCGCGGAACTGAAAGGCACGGAGGGGATTTCCCCGAGGCGGCTCAAGTTGTGAGGTGCTGGCTCCCGAGGGAGATTCCGGGGTTTGGCGCCGATGAGGAATTCCATTCGGACGGGGTTCAGTTCGGAGGGATCTCCCCACGTGCTTGAGCCTCCTCGATGCACCTAACGGTGTCAGGGCCCAGAGTTTTTTAAAGCGACTCGATGGCATCGGCTGCGCGGCGGACGTTGGCAGAATTTAGGCGCCATACCAGCATGTCTGGCGCCATCCAGCCCGCTCCTCCGCCATCGAGCAGGGCCCTGAACCTGGTCACCTCACCAGCCACAACCCTCTCGTCCGACTGCCACCTAAAACCTCTATCGTGGAGGTACGGATTCCCGAGCGGCGGCTCCTGCAGGACGGCCGCCACTCCAGCCGGTGGAGAGCAGCGCTTGGTGGAGACTTTGTTCCAGACTCTGGTGAGTTCCTTGTAAAAGACAGGCAGCTCCTGGACGGCGGTCCTGACGCCCCCCATGCTCCCAAACAGGAGCTGCGTGTCGTAGTTGAGACCATGCTGCTGGAGGAAGAAATACGTCGCCAGAGCATGCCAGCTAGGAGAGGGCTCGACGTAAAGGTATCTCTGAAGAGTCTGAAGACGGAAAGTCGCGAGCTGGGTGCTGACGCACACCAACGACTGACCGCCCTCCCCAAGCGGGAGACTCAAAACCGCGGCAGAGACCCACTGCTTCCTGTTGTTCCAGAAGAAGTCCACCAGCTTCTTCTTTATCTTGGTAAAAAACGCAGGGAGTGGGGTCAAAGTGACCAGCCGGTACCACAGCATGGCGCCACCAGCTGGTTTATGACTAGCGCTCGACCCCTGTAGGACAGCATTCGGAGCAGTCCTGTCCAGCGTCCTAGGCGAGCGGCGACCTTGGCCTCCAGATCTTGCCAGTTCGCCGGCCAGGCTTCCTCGTCGGGGCTAAGTTAGATGCCCAGATAACGGAGATGGGTCGTGCTCCAGGCAAAAGCCCTGAGCTCCTCCGGCAGGGAGTCCACCCGCCACTGACCCACCAGGAGTCCAGAACATTTCTCCCAGTTGATCCTGGCGGAGGACGCGGCCGAGTAAATCTCCTGGCGCTCACGCATCCTCCGCAGGTCAGCGGGATCCTCTACCGCGAGGAGCACTTCATCGGCGTAAGCCGAGAGGACGACCTCCACGCCCGGCCCTTGCAGAGCCAGTCCCGTCAACCTCGTCCGCAGGAGGTGCAGGAAAGGCTCCACGCAGATGGCATATAACTGGCCGGACATGGGGCATCCCTGGCGCACCCCTCTCCCAAAGTGAAGGGGCGCCATCAAGGACCCGTTAACATTAATCAGACACTCCATGGCGGCGTACAAAAGTCGGATATGGGCGACGAAATGCGCGCAGAGTCCCGAACAGGTAGTCGTGATCCACCCTGTCGAACAACTTCTCTTGGTCGAGAGACAGGGAGGCGACCGACAGACCAGCCTCCTGGGAATGATGGATGAGGTCCCGGACCAGATGGATGTTATCGTGGATTGTCCGGTCCGGGACCGTGTAGGACAGGTCGGGGTGGATCATGTGGTCCAGCACGATGCCAAGGCGAGCAGACATCGCCGTGGCGAAGATTTTGTAGTCTGTGCTGAGGAGGGAGACCGGGCGCCAGTTTTTAAGGAGGCGGAGATTGCCCTTCTTAGGAAGCAGGACGATGACAGCCATGCACCAAGAGAGGGGCATCTCACCCGTCGCCAGACTTTCCCCCAGGACCCGCGCATAGTCACTCCCCAGGACGTCTCAGAACGCCCTGTGGAACTCCACGGTCAGCCCGTCCAGCCCCGGGGCTTTTCCCCTCGAGAGCCGGTCGAGGGCGCCGGTCAGCTCCGCCAGTCTTAGCGGAGCTTCCAGATTTACGTCGCCATCCGGGCTGACCTTCGGCAGGTCCTCCAACAAAACTCAACGCGCTTCCTCACTGGATGGCTCCGGAGAGTACAGAGCCCCGTAATGTTCACTGGCCCTGTTGTTGACGCCCTCCGGATTCGAGACGAGAGAGCCGTCGTCGACCAGCAGCGTCAAGAGCTGCTTACGGACACTCTGTCCTTTTTCCAGCGAGAAGAAAAAGGGGGAGCCGCGGTCCAGATCCCGCAGGATCCGAATCCGTGACCTCACGAACGCGCCTCGGGACCCGGCGAGCTGCAGGTCCTTCAGCGCGGCCTTCTTCGCTTCGGACACCGTCCGCAGGGCCGGGTCCTGGACGACTTGACCGAGACGGGCCTGCAGGTCGAACACCTCTTTTTATAGGCGCCCTACCCTGGCAGCCCGCCTCTTGGTCGACCCCTTGACAGAAGACGTGGACGTGAGCCTTACCCACGTCCCACCATGGCCTCAAGGAAGGGAAGCCCCCCTGCTTCCTTCTCCAGTCGGCCCAGAAACAACGGAACGAATCTTGGAACCGCACGTCCTCCAGCAGCTGGTTGTTAAAATGCCAGTACATGGACCCCGTCCTCACGCGGAGCGAAGCGTGCTCCGCCCACACCGGGTGGTGGTCCGAACACGGCACCGGCCGCATGGAGGCCGCCGGGACGCAGGAAACGTATGCCCGAGAAATGTAAAGACCGTCGATTCTGGACCATCCTACTCCAGGCCTCACCCAAGTAAAGGCGCTGGAGTCGGGATGGAGATTTCGCCAGACGTCCACCAAGTCGAAGGACCCGACCAGGTCCCTCAACTTCTCGATCGCCGTCATGCTTTGCGGGTCACCGGAGCGGTCCCTCGCCTCGAGGGTGCAGTTAAAATCCCCCCCGAGGACAATGCAGTCGCCGACGTCGACGGAGCCAAGAAGAGCGGACACTTCTTCGAAGAAGCGCGCTTGCTGCGGGCCGGGCTGAGGGGTGTACACGTTCACGAGATGGAACGACACGTCCCCCTGGCGAACCGTGACGTGCAGCAAGCGGCCTAGCACCGGCTCCTCGACTCCCAAGATCTCTGGCTGAAAATGCGGGGCCTGCAAAATTGCCACCCCACAAGAAGTGGCGGTGAGGTGGCTCATGCAGACCTCACCTGCCCATTCCAGGAGCCACGTGGCTTCCTCTCCCGGAACGGTGTGGGTTTCTTGCAGGAAGCACACCGCTACTTCCCCTCCCGCCGAAGCGAAAATTTGTCAAATCTACGGCGTGCCTCTCTGCCGCCGTTGATGTTGAGGCTGGGTATGGTTATCTTCATGACAAAAGCAGAGTGCAACCTCTACCTAACCTATTGTGGAGGGGGAATGGAGTCGTTTGTTGACCTCCACTCCTTCAGCAGCCCAGCGAGGAAACATTTGAGCCGGCGCAGCTTAACGCATTGCGCCTTTGATAAGGGCCTGCCCGCCGCCATGGTATTAGCGGCAGCACGGACGGACGCGAAAAGAGCAGCCCCGGATCGGACCATTTTTCCCGGGCCAGATGGGCTCGGTAACGGCGACCCTGGCTCTTGGCCAAAAAGTCCCGGAGTTCCTTTACAGGAATGAGGGAGGATTCAGCTGCGGGCACGAGGAGATCCACTGCCTCACTGGCGATGGACTCGAGATCTTCTCCCTCGTCACCCACTGATTCCCCGTCCCCCTCTGGGAGGTCGCCGCCAGCAGCCGGCCCGTCGACCGCACGAGGTACGACAAACGCCCCGGCCGCTCCATCCGACCCCGGCTCTGCCCCGATCCCACCCCCAGGATCGTCGGCAGAGGAGGGCTCTTTTAAAAGTGGTGCTGGGTCAGGAAGCGACAGCGGAAGCGGTTCCTCCTCCGTCCAAGGAACCGGGGAACACGGAGAGACCAGGCCAAAGTAAGTCTCCAGGTCCTCCAAGTACCCCAGCTCCAAAGTAGGGTGCGAGGGTTGTTGTTCTTCCCCCTCCCCGCCGCCACACCCCGGCCCAGCGTGGACAGAATCGTTAAAATTGTTCATATTTTCTGTTTCTTCCGGGCCAAGCCACTCCCGGGGGCAGTTGTTTAATAGCTGGGCGGGCTCAGGTACGGCCTTTTCGGCCCCGCCGGCCTCAGTCCCCGGGACGATCGACCCGGCGGCAACGCATTCCTCCGCTGTCCCCGCGCCCCCCACGAAAGGCTGATCTTCCACGCCATCCCCGGGAGGCAGAGGTTGGGCAGCCTCGACTGTCTCACCCTCCCCGGGGACAGACTCCTCTCGCCTAGAGCGCAGTTTGGGGGCACATGTGGGGGACGCGGGACACGCGGCGGGCACCGAGTCCTCCGCGGAGGGATGTTGTTCCCCCTCCGCCTCATTGGAGAAGCGCCTCCTTTTGTTCCTGGGGGGGCACGGAGGCAGGGAGACCTCCATGTCTGCCGAGGCCACCCGCTCCACACCCCCCCTTTTTCTTATTTTGCCCGCGCCCGAGCCCCTCTGTGATATTGGTCAAGGCTCAGACATGGGCTCAGGGCACCCCGCGCTCACCGGTGACAGGGTTTGGCTGAGCGTGGGCATCAAATTGTCTGGCGCACTGAGGGGACCCGCCTCGAGATGTTTCACTTTCCTCCGCGCCTTCCTTCCGATCGGACGCTCTCCCTCCCCCCCCGCCGAGGCCATGAAAACAAAGGTCCCTAACGATGCCCGCGCATCCATAGCTCCTGGCACGCGGATGCTACTACGGGGAGGGGTGGTGGCAGCGCCATCCTTGGACGCCCTCGGTGGCTTGGCAGCCTTGGAGGCGGGGCGGTTCTTACGAACATGCCCCACCTCCCTGCAGGCATGGCACCGCACGCCGTCCGATGTCGAGAAGGCGCGGTAGGCAGTCGCCTCGTGCACCACATTAAATGATCCCTCCGTCGTCTCCTCCCGTGCCAGCCGGACAAAGAGCTGGCGGCAGAAGGAGAAAACATGGCGCAGGCTGCTCTCCCTGAGGCCGAGCGGTATGGGGTTGATCCCCGACCTTACCTCCCCCAGTTGGTGTAGGTGATGGAGGAGGAGCCCAGCGGGAACAAATGGCGGAACGTTAGAAAGGATGACCCTCTGCGCGGTGGCCTCGAGAGGGTCCACCGGCAGGAACGCCCCGCGCACCATGAGCCCCTTTTCAATGGCCAGGGACATCGCCCGCTCCGACCCCAGGATGATCACGGCCTTCCCAGACATCTTGGAGGCTGCGACAATGGCGGAGGGGCCGACTACCACAGCCATCGCCCGCACGCACTCCTCGATGCTCATTGTGGGGTGAGTGTAGCTCTTGACCCCGTGTTTCTTTGTTATTAATCTGAAAGGTGAAAGGGCAGCAGGAGGCGCAGGAGGCGCCGTGGATGTGGACGCCCACTGTGCATATGTCTTTGCTGGCCCAGCCACCGGCGTGGATGGGGTCGCCATCACGGGGTCCCTTTAATGGCCACACCCACCCCAAAGTCACTGGCCTTAATGGTCTTTAATTGGCCTCCTTTAAGTGTATGAGAAGAGGAGTTCTCAATTGGGGACGGGCCTTGCTCCCTCTGCTCAGTTGTCTTAATTGTTTTTTTTTCAATTAGGAAGAAAGGGCTCTCAGAGAGAGAGAGAAAGAGTGAGGGGGTGGGAAAGAGTGAAGCTGTGAGGGCAGGTCTCCCCTCACGGCGATGGGTAGGTATTTCTTGGGGGGCACTCCCCAGATGGCAATAAAAAACACAGTCTTTGTAGATAGTCTTCAGGTGGTGGGAGAAGATGTCTTCACCTGGGGTAGCTTGAGCCACCCAGCCACACACTCCCAACGATGTTAAATTGGGTAATTAATCAGTCTTCAGCCAGGTCGCTCCAGCTATCCCAGGCTAGGCAATGGGGGAGGGGTTGTTCAGTGGTGTGTGGGGCCGAGCTATTTAGCAAGACCCCCACACACACTTCCACACACACACAGCCCCCGCGATGGTCTTCTTTCCTCCCTCCACTGATATAACAAAGTCTTTAGGGGAATGCACCAAAATACACCCACCTTTGGTTGATGAAGTTTCTCCCTCCTTCCACACAGGATAGTTGTTCTTTTTTCCCCTCTCTCCAACTTTCTGTAGATGTAATAAAGTTATTGAATTTTCAGCTCTCCTCCTCTCCCTCTGGATGAATTGGAATTGTAGAAAGCCCTTTCCTCCTCTTCCTGAGCTGTTTCACAGGTTTTACAAAGGGTTTCCAGACAGGAGCAACAGCAGGTAGCCTCTTCTCTCACTGCAGCACAGATCCAACTGAATAGACCACGCCTCCAAAGCTCCACTTTAGTCCACATAGCTCTTTTTGGGAGAAAACTTAAAACATTAAATCGTGGCCCCCTGATCTGGGGGACACACCAAATATTTTCCAGGCCCCTTGTTTGTTTTTTTTTGTTTTTTTTGGGGGGCATTAAAATCATATTTTATTCTCCAAGTGCCCCCTATAAAAGGGGAGGGGGACACTAAAAACACCGGCAATTAAAACAAATTAAACTTTAAAACATAAAATCAAATTAAAATTTGGTTGCCGGTGGTGATAATGCACTCCAGTCCCTCCGGCGCCCACCTCTCGCGGAAGGCCGCGAGCGTACCGTTGGACACCGCGTGCTCCATCTCTAAGGACACCCTGGCACGGATGTACGCGCGGAAGAGAGGCAGGCAGTCAGGCTGAACGACCCCCTCGACCGCACGCTGCCTTGACCGGCTGTTGGCACCCTTGGACGTGCCCAGGAGCAGTCCTACGAGGAGGTTCTCGGCCCTACCCGCTCCACTCCGCACAGGGTGCCCAAAGTTCAGGAGTGTGGGACTGAAGTGCAGGCTGAATTTCAGGAGCAGCCCCTTTAAATAATAAAACAGGGGCTGTAACCTCGTGCATTCGGTAAAAACTTGGAACACGGACTCTTCCAGACCGCAGAGATTGCAGGCGGCCTGGTAGCCCGTGAACCGGCTTAAAAATTTATTGCACGGGACTGCTCCATGCACCACCCTCCAGGCCAATCCCCGATAAATAGTGGGAGGGCTCCCGCGTAGAGTGTCCTCAATCGGATACCCCCGCCTCTTTCGGACGGCAAGATGGTACACCATGGCATGTCCGGACGGCAGGCAAGGATGGCAAAGTTGAGAGTGTGCAGGAGCTGCCCGTACAGGAAACCCCTCCGTGCGGAATTGAAAGGCACGGAGGGGATTTCCTCGAGATGGCTCAAGTTGTGAGGTGCCGGCTCCCGAGGGAGTTTCCGGGGTTTGGCGCCGATGAGGAATTCCGTCCGGACGGGGTCAGTTCGGACGGGATCTCCCCACGTGCTTGAGCCACCTCGATGCACCTAACGGAGCCGGTGCCCAGAGCTGTATTTAGTGACTCGATGGCATCGGCCACGCGGTGGACATTGACATAATTTAGGCGCCGCACCAGCGTGTCTGGGGCCATCCAGCCCGCTCCTCCGCCATCGAGCAGGTCCCTGACCCTGGTCACCTCACCAGCCACAGCCCTCTCGTCCGAACGCCACCTAAAAACTCCGTCGTGGAGGTAAGGATTCTCGAGCAGCGGCTCCTGCAGGACAGCCGCCACTCCAGCCGGTGGAGAGCTGTGTTTGGTGGAGACTTTGCTCCAGACCCTGGTGAGTTCCTTGTAAAAGACAGGCAGCTCCTGGAAGGCGGTTCTGACGCCCCCCAAGCTCACAAACAGGAGCTGCGTTTCGTAGTTGAGGCCGTGCTGCTGGCGGAAGAAATACGTCGCCAGAGCACACCACCTAGGAGGGGGCTCGACGTAAAGGTATCTCTGCAGGGTCTGAAGATGGAAAGTCGCGAGCTGGGTGCTGACGCACACCAACGACTGACCGCCCTCCCCAAGCGGGAGACTCAAGACCGCGGCAGAGACCCAGTGCTTCCTGTTGTTTCAGAAGAAGTCCACCAGCTTCTTCTGTATCTTGGCGACAAACGCAGGGGGAGGGGTAAAAGTGACCAGCCGGTACCACAACATGGCGGCCACCAGCTGGTTTATGACTAGCGCTCGATCCCTGTACGACAGCACTCGGATCAGTCCTGTCCAGCGTCCCAGGCGAGCGGCGACCTTGGCCTCCAGCTCTTGCCAGTTCGCGGGCCAGGCTTCCTCGTCGGGGCTAAGGTAGACTCCCAGATCGAGGAGATGGGTCGTGCTCCAGGCAAAAGGCCTGAGCTCCTCCGGCAGGGAGTCCACCCGCCACTGACCCACCAGGTGTCCGGAACATTTCTCCCAGTTGATCCTGGCGGAGGATGCGGCCGAGTACATTTCCTGGCACTCACGCATCATCCGCAGGTCAGCGGGATCCTCTACCGTGAGGAACACGTCATCGCCATAAGCCGAGAGGACGACCTCCACGCCCGGCCCTTACAGAGCCAGTCCCGTCAACCTCGTCCGCAGGAGGTGCAGGAAAGCCTCCACGCAGAAGGCATATAACTGGCCGGACATGGGGCACCCCTGGCGCACCCCTCTCCCAAAGCGAAGGGGCGCCGTGAAGAACCGGTTAACCTTAATCAGACACTCCGCGGCGGCATACAAAAGTCGGATCCGGGCGACGAAATGCGTCCCGATCCCGAAGGCGCCCAAAGTTCCGAACAGATAGTCGTGCTCGACCCTGTCAAACGCTTTCACTTGGTCGAGAGATAGGAAGGCGACCGACAGACCAGCCTCCTGGGAATGATGGATGAGGTCCCGGACCAGAACGATGTTATCGTGGATTCTCCGGCCCGCGACCGTGTAGGGACTGGTCGGGGTTGATCATGTGGTCCAGCACGGCGCTAAGGCGAGCAGACATCGCCCTGGCGAAGATTTAGTAGTCCGTGCTGAGGAGGGAGACCAGGCGCCAGTTCTTAAGAAGGCGGAGATTGCCTTCTTAGGCAGCAGGACGATGACTGCCCTGAGCCAAGAGGGGGGCATCTCCCCGGTCGCCAGACTTTCCCCCAGGACCCGCACGTAGTGGCCCCCCAGGACGTCCCAGAACGCCCTGTGGAACTCCACGGTCAGCCCGTCCAGCCCCGGTGCTTTTCCCCTCGAGAGCCGGGCGAGTGCGCCGGACAGCTCCGCCAGGCTTAGTGGAGCTTCCAGATTTTCGGCGCCCTCCGGGCTGACCTTAGGCACGTCCTCCAACAAAACTCGACGCGCTTCCTCGCTGGACGGCTCCGGAGAGAACAGAGCCCCGTAATATTCACGGGCCCTGTTGTAGACGCCATCCGGATCCAAGATGAGAGAGCCATCGTCGGCCAGCAGCGGGGGAGCAGTGGTCCAGATCCCGCGGGAACTGGATCCGCGACCTTACGAACGCGCCTCGGGACCCGACGAGCTGCAGGTCCTTCAGCGCGGCCTTCTTCGCTTCGTACACCATCCGTTAGGCCTGGTCCTCGGCGACTTGACCGAGACGGGACTCTAGATCGAGCACCTCTTTTTCTAGGCACCCGACCCTGGCCGCCCGCCCCTTGGTCGACCCCCTTGCATACTCTTGACAGAAGACGCAGATGTGAGTCTTGCCCACGTCCCACCCAAGCCAAAAGGAGGGGAAGCCCCCCTGCTCGCTTCTCCAGTCGGCCCAGAAATGACGGAACGAATCCTGGAACCGCACGTCCTCCAGCAGCTGGTTGTTAAAATGTCAGTAGGCGGACCCCGTCCTCGCGCGGAGCGAAGCGAGCTCCACTCACACCACGTGGTGGTCCGAACACGGCACCGGCCGCATGGCGCCCGCCGGGACGCAGGAAACGTACGCCCAAGACACGTAAAGGCGGTCGACTCTGGACCATCCTACTCCAGGACTCACCCAAGTAAAGGCGCTGGAATCGGGGTGGAGATTTCGCCAGACGTCCACCAAGTCGAAGGACCCGACCAGGTTCCTCAACTTCTCGATCGCCGTCATGCTCTGCGGGGCAGCGGAGCTGTCCCTCGCCTCGAGGGTGCAGTTAAAATACGCCCCGAGGACAATGCAGTCGCCGACGTCGACGGAGCCAGAAGAGCGGACACTTCTTTGAAGAAGCGCGCTTGCTGCGGGCCGGGTTGAGGGGCGTACACGTTCACGAGATGGAGCGGCACGTCCCCCATGCGAACCGTGCCGTGCAGCAAGCGGCCTGGCACGGGGTCCTCGACCCCCAATAACTCCGGCTGAAAATGCGGGGCCAGCAAGATGGCCACCCCACTCGAAGTGGTAGTGAGGTGGCTCATGCGGACCTCTCCTTGCCGTTCCAGGAGTTTCATGGCTTCGTCTCCCGGAAGGGTGTAGGTTTCTTGCAGTAAGCACACCGCCTATTTCCCCTCCCGCAGGAGCGAAAAATTGTTAAATCTACGGCGTGCCTCTCTGCTGCCATTGATGTTGAGGCTGGATATGGTTCTCTTCATGACAAAAGCAGAGTGCAACCAATACCTAACCTATTGTGGTGGGGGGTAGTGGAGTCGTTTGTTGACCTCCATTCCTTCAGCAGCCCAGCGAGGAAACCTTTGAGCCGGTACAGCTCAAGGCTTTGTGCCTTTGATAAGGGCACACCCGCGGCCATAGTTTTAGCGGCGGCGTGGATGGACGCGACGGGCAGCACCAGCTCGGACCATCTTTCCAGGGCCAGATGGGCTCGGTTGCGGCGACGCTGGCTCTGGACCAAAAAGTCCCGGAGTTCCTTTGCAGGAATGATGGGGACTCAGGGGCGGGCACGAGGAGATCCACCGCCTCACTGGCGATGGACTTGAGATCTTCTCGCTCGTCCCCCACCGAGTCCCCGTCCCCCTCCGGGAGGTCGCCGCCATCAGCCGGCCCGTCGATCGCACGAGGTATGGCAAACGGCCCGGACGCTCCCTCCGAAGCTGGCTCTGCCCTGATCCCACCCCCAGGATTGTCGGAAGAGGAGGCCCCACTGGGCTTTTTAAAAAAGGTGCTCGGTCAGGAAGTGACAGAGTAAGAGGTTCCTCCTCTGCCCCAGGAGCCGGGGAACGCGGAGAGAACTCGTCAAAGAAATTCTCCAGGTCCTCCAAGTACCCCAGCTCCAAAGTAGGAGGCGACGGTTGTTGTTCTTCCCCCTCTCCGCCGCCACCTCCCGGCCCATTGTGCACAGAATCATTAAAATTGGTAACATATTTTGTTATTCCGTGCCGAGCGACTCCCGGGGGAATTTGGTTAATAGCTGGGTGGGCTCAGGTTCGGCATTTCGGCACCGCACGCCTCATTCCCCGGGACGTTCGACCCGGCGGCTACGCATTCCTTCGCTGGCCCCACGCCCCCAAAGACAGGCAGATCTTTCACGCCATCACCGGGAGGCAGAGGCTGGGCAGCCTCGACTATCTCACCCTCCCCGGGGACAGGGTACTCTCGCCTACAGCGCAATTTGAGGCCGCTGGTGGGGGACGCGGGACACGAGGCGGGCACCGACTCCTCTGCGGAGGCATGTTGTTCCCCCTCTGCCTCATTGGAGCGGCGACTCCTTTTGCTCCTGGGGGGAGCGCGGAGGCACGGAGACCTCCATGTCTGCCGAGGCCTCCCGCTCCACTCCCCCATTTTTATTATCTTGCCTGAGCCCGAGCCCCTCTTTGATATTGGTCAAGAGCTCGGGCACGGGCTCAGGGCACCCCGCTCTCTCCGGTGTCCGGGTTGTGCTGAGCGCGGGGATCAAATTGTCTGGCGCACTGAGTGGACCCGCTTTGAGATGTTTCGCCTTCTTCCGCGGCTTCCTTCCGATCGGACGCTCTCCCTCCCCCCGCCGGAGGCCGTGAAATCAAAGGCCCCCGACGATGCTCGCGCACCTACGGCTCCCGGCATGCGGACGCTTTAAGGGGAGGGGTGGCGGCGGCGCCAGCCTTGGCCGCCTTCGGTGGTTTGGCGGCTTTGGAGGCGGGGCAGTTCTTGCGAACGTGCCCCCACCTCCCTACAGGCATGGCACCGCACGCCATCCGACATCCAGAAGACGCGGCAGGCAGTACCCTCGTGCACCACATTAAAATTGCCCTCTGTCGTCTCCTCCCACGCTAGCCAGACAAAAAGCTGGCGGCGGAAGGAGAACACATGGCGTAGGCTGTTCTCCGTGAGGCCAAGGGTTTGGGGTTGATCCCTGACCTTACCTCCCCCAGTTGGTGTAGGTGTGGGAGGAGGAGCTCAACGAGAACAAAGGGCAGGACGTTTGAAATGAAGACCCTCTGCGCAGTGGCCTCGAGAGGGACCACCGGCAGGAACGTCCCGCCCTCCGTGAGCCCCTTTTCAAGGGCCAGGGACACCGCCCGCTCCGATCCCAGGAAGAATCAGTCTTCCCAGACATCTTGGAGGCTGCGACAATGGCCGAGGGGCCGACTACCCCAGCCATCGCCCGCACGCACTCCTCAATGCTCATTGTGGGGTGAGTGTAGCTCTTGACCCCGTGTTTCTTTGTTATCCGTCTGAAAGGTGGCAGGGCAGCAGGAGGCGCAGGAGGCGCCGTGGATGTGGACACCGCCTGCTTGTACGTCTTAGCTGGCCCTGCCACCGGCGTGGATGGGGTCGCCATCATGGGGTCACTTTAAGGTCTGCACCCAACCCAAAGTCGCAAGCCTTAATGGTCTTTAATGGCCTCGTTGGTGTTTGAACAGAGGGAGCTCTAAAAGAGGCACACCTCTCCCCTAGTTGACAATTGGGGAGGGGCCTTGTTCCCTCTGCTCAGTTGTCTTAATTGGTTTTTCAATTAGGAGGAAAGGGAGAGAGGGGAGAGACAGAGAGAGTGACAGAGAGTGAGGGGGCGGTGGGAAAGAGAGAAGCTGTGAGGGCAGTTCTCCCCTCACAGCGATGGGTGTGTTTTTCTTGGGGTGCACTGAGCAGATGATGGAAAAACAAACACAGTCTTTGTATATGATCTTCGGGTGGGGGGAGAAGATGTCTTCACCTGGGACAGCTGGAGCCACCCAGGCACACAATCCCTACGATGTTAAATAGGTGATTAATAGTTCTTCAGCCAGGTCGCTCCAGCTATCCCAGGCTAGGCAATGGGGGAGGGGTGCTTCAGTGGTGTGTGGGGCCGCGCTGTAAGCAAGACCCCCACACATACTTCCACACACACAACCCCCGCGATGTTGCGGCCCTCTCGCAAGTCTTCTTTCCTCCCCCCTCCGATACAACAAAGTCTTTAGGGGATGCACCAAAACACACCCACCTTTGGTTGATGAAGTTTCCCCCTCCTTCCACACTGGATAGTTGTTCATTTTTCCCCCTCTCTCCAACTCTCTGCCGCAGTATTAAAGGTTGTTGAGTTTTCTGCTCTTATCCTCTCCCTCTGGATGAATTGGAATTGTAGTAAGCTCCTTCCTCATCTATCTCGGCTGTTTCACAGGGCTCACTCAAGGACGCCCAGGCAGGAGCAACAACAGCAGGCACCTTCTCTCACTGCTCCAGGCTCCAAGTGAATAGGCCACGCCTCCAAAGCCCCACCATTGGACCACAGATTCCCTGAAAGTAGCAGGCCAGGTGGATAAGGTGGTTAAGAAGGCAGACTGAATGCTTGCCTTTATTGGCCGAAGCAAGGAATACAATAGCACAGAGGTTATGCTTCAATTGTATAATACTCTGGTTCGGCCACAGTTGGCGTTCTGGTTGCTGTATTATAGGAAGGATGTGATTGCACGAGAGAGGATGCAGAAGGGATTTACAAGGATGCTGCCCGGAATGCAGCATCTTAGCTGTCAGAACAGATTGGATGGGCTGGGTTTGCTCTCATTGGAACAGTGTAGGCTGAGAGGAGACCTCATTGAGATGACAACTTTTTGAAAGGCCTGGATATCGAAAATAGCAAGGGTCTATTTCCCGTGGTGGAGGGGTCAATTACAAGGGGGCACAGTTTTAAGGAGGTTGGTGGAAGGCTCAGAGGGGATTTGAGGGGAGGCTTCTTCACGCAGAGGGTTGTGGGGGTCTGGAACTCACTGCCTGGAAGGGTGGTGGATGCAGAAACGCTCACCACATTTAAAAGGTGCATGGATGTGCATTGAAGTGCCGTAATCTGCTGTTTACGGACCTAGAGCTGGTAATTGGGATGAGACTGGATAACCTCCTGCTGGCTGGTGCAGATACGATGGTAAGTACTGCAGCGAATCGAATATGGCCAGGGTGATCTCCTGGACTCGTTTCGATCGCCTGGATGGGTCAGAGAGGAATTTTCCCAGATTTTCTACCCCAATTGGCCTGGGTTTTTATCTGGTTTTTGCCTCTCCCAGGAGATCACATGGCTCAGGTTGGGGTGGAGCGTAGAATGTTTCAGTATAGCGGGTGTCACAGTTGTGTGAGGCGGACTGGTTGGCCCGGGTGCTCTTTAACTTTCCGCATTTGTTCATTGCTCATAGGTTTATATGTAACCTTCAGGGCTGCTGACCGAGGGCCGTGCGACTCTTTATCAGTCGGCGTGGACACGATGGGCCGAAATGGACTCCTGCGCTGTAAATTTCTACGTTTCTAGCAATTACTTTAAATCTATGCCCCTAGTTATTGACCGCTCTGCTAAGGGGAATAGGTCTCTCCTATCCACTCCATCTCGGCCCCTCATAATTTTATAAACCTCAATACGGTCTCCCCTCAGCCGCCTCTGTTCCAAACAGAATAACCCCAGCCTATCCAATCTTCCCTCATACCTAAAATTCTCCAGTCCTGGCATCATCCTGGTAAATCTCTTCTATACCCTCTCTTTTCTGTAATGTGATGATCAGAATTGCACGCAGTATTCTAGCTGTGGCCTGACTAATGTTTTATACAGTTCAAGCTCTTGTATTCTATGCCTCGGCTAATGAAGTCTAGTATCCCGTATGCCTTCTTAACCACTTTAGCGACCTGTCCTGCTACCTTCAGGGATCTGTGGAAAAGCACACCAAGACCCCTCTGTTCCTCTACACTTCTCAGTGTGCTTCCATCTATTGTGTATTCCCTTTCCTTGTCAGCCCTCACCAAATGCATTACCTCACACTTCTGCGGATTGAATTCCATTTGCCACTGCTCTGCCCACCTGACAGGTCCATTGATACCTTCCTGCAGTCTACAGCTTTATTCTTCATTATCAACCACACGGCCAAGTTTCCTATCATCTGCAAACTTCGGAGTCATACCCTTTACATTCAAGTATAAATCATTGATGTATACCAGAAATATCCTTCCAGTCAATAAACACCCATTGTCCATTAATCTTTGCTTCCTACCTCAGCCAATTTTGGATCCAAGTTGCCAATTTGCCTTGTATCCCATGGTCTATTACTTTCATGACCAGTCTGCCATGTGGGATCTTATCAAAAGTCTTGTTAAAATCCACATACACAACGTCAAACACAACACCGTCATCGACCCTCCGTGTGACCTCCTCAAAAAATGCAATCAGGTTAGTCAGACACGTCCTTCCATTAACAAATCCATTCTGAATGTCCCTGATTAATCCCGGTCTTTCTGAATGAAGATTTATCCTGTCCCTCAGAACTTTTTCCAATAATTCAAAGTCCAAATTGGGGGAACTGAATTTTATTTTGTCATGCTATTGAGATTGGGGCCAGAGGGACAATAAATAATAATAAATAAATTACTTTAAAAATCAGTCATCAGACCTGCAGTATGATCAAAATCTCCAGATAATGCCAAGAATGGGGAGCGTGGGGCTCTGTGAAGAGGACTGTAAGTGAGTTCAGTCTGAATGCACAGGTTTGTAAATGGGCTGGATGGATGGCAGATTAAATTTAGTGCAGAGAAATCTGATGCAAAACATTTTGGAAGAAAAATGGAGGAAATGTACATTAAATGGTAAAATTTTAAAAGGAATGGAGGGGTAGAGAGATTTGGGGAAGTAAAGTTCGAGCTAATCCCTTGTCTTATTAATGAGCAAGTTCCAGAGTCCAGTGTCAGCAACTTTAATACCTTAATAAGAAATATAAGATGAGCAGTTTCTCCGTCATCCACCGTATCTTATCCTGATCCACCAATCAGAGTAAAGATGCAAGTCCCGCGTGTCCACAGTAACTGACATCAGGTCAGCCCACTGGATGGAACCTCGGGCGTCCTGAGCTTGATCTCCGGTGTCTCCAGTCCCCACTGCCCCCTTACATCAGTCTCCCCTCACTTTATTCCCTGCACTGATCCACCTCTGGCACCGGACTCTTCTTTGTCTTGTCTGCAGGGTTTGGTCAGGAAGTGAGGAAAATACAGCTGGAACTTCTCTAATCTGTGATTTACAAGGACACTTTCCCTGGTTCCCAGCACTTACTTTTCTTCAGTAATTTTCTCTTTATCCCTAAACTACCCTGCCTGTTGTTAGTTCTTATAGTTTCACAATTATAGGTATAAACATCTCACATTATAATCTAATCTATTCTATTACTCACACTGGTTTAAGCTTGGAAGAAGCACTGAGGGTAGCAAGGGCACAGAATATTCTCTGGGTGGGGAACTTCAATATCCATCACCAAGAGTGGCTCGGTAGTACCACTACTGATTGAGCTGGCCGAATCCTGAAGGACATATCTGCCAAACTGGAGTAGCAGATGGTGAGAGAAACAACACGAGGAAAAAACCTACTTGAACTGGTCCTCACCAATCTACCTGCCAGAGATACGAACAATGACGGACAGGTAAAGACCATCGGGTACATCGAGCCTGTCCCACATGGAGCTGCCTCTGTCTATAACAGCATTGGTCGCAGTGACCACCGCACACAGTCATTGTGGAGACAAAGTCACACCGAAGACACTCTCAAATGTGTGGTGTGGCACCATCACAGTGCTAAACGGGATAGACGCAGAACAGATCTAGCAGCTGAAAACGGGGCATCCTCAGGATGCTGTGGGCCATCAGCTGCAGCAGCATTGTATTTCACCACAATCTGTCACCTCATGGTCTGGCATATCCTTCACTCTAACATTACCATCAAGCCTGGTTCAACTCGGAGTGCAGAAGAGCATGCCAGGAACAGCACCAGGCGCACCGAGAAATGAGGAACCAACCTGTGGAAGCTGCAACACAGGACAACATGTATACTAAGCAGCGAGAGCAGCATGGTATAAACAGGGCTAAGCAATCCCACAATCAATGAATCAGCTCAAAGCTCTGCAGACCTCCCACATCCAGTCGTGAATGAACACAAGAACTTCCATAAGAACGAGGAGCAGGAGGAGGTCATACGGCCACTCGAGCCTGCTCTGCCATTCAATAAGATCACGGCTGAGCTTCTACCACAACGCCACTTTCCAGCACTATCCCCATATCCCTCGATTCCCTTAATATCCTATGCTGGGTTTAGCTCCACACTCACTGGTTCCCCTCCCTCTCCTCCCCTGAAGGTACTGACTCTGGCTGGGTTCAGTCCTACACTCACTGGTTCCCCTCCCCTGAAGGTACTGACTCTGGCTGGGTTCAGTTCTACACTCACTGGTTCCCCTCCCCTGAAGGTACTGACTCTGGCTGGGTTCAGTTCTGCACTCACTGGTTCCCCTCCCCTGAAGGTGCTGACTCTGGCTGGGTTCAGTTCTACACTCACTGGTTCCCCTCCCCTGAAGGTGCTGACTCTGGCTGAGTTCAGTTCAACACTCACCAGTTTCTCACCAATATGTGACCCATGTGCCCAAACTCCATGTGTGAACCTCGACAGTGAGTGTCGACTGGCTATTCGACTGTCCTCACCTGAGTCCTCACACATGCATTTTCCAGTAGGGCCACCTGACCCTTCTCCCTATGGCTCAGTGGATAAAGGCTTGTAGGATCTGTTCCCCACCCCCTCTCACCCCAACTGTAAAATGGATTGTCGAATGGAATATAAAACCCACGGACGGTGGGACGGGTTAATAAAAAACAAACCTCAGTACAAACACCCAGAGGTTGGGCTATACAGTAATGGGTTCATTCAAAATTGCAGCAAAACGATGACTCATTGAGAGACTGGAAGGACATCCTCAGAGACAATGATACAGGATACCTGCCATCGATCTAATCAACACAGGCAACAGCACCAGACGCCGGCCATGCACACCTTCAATGATCCCTGGTCCCTTTCAATAAGGAAGAGGGACATTCACACATTCCTCAATTGTGGAGCCAGATCTGTTCCCAAGGAAGGTTTGCATTGTACTACACAGCAGGAGAGCTGATCGTGTCCCTTTCTGAGCCAGGGAGTGGAATACACTGATGATCAAGAGATTATTCACCATCGGAAGAGTCGACAGGGGAACAGCAGGAAATATATTTGATGCTGTGATTATGACCACTTCGGAGTGAGGACAGTGCAGTGAAGGAGGATGCAGGGTGGTCACCTGGTCCTGGCCTACAATCCACACTACCACCACCAGCTGTGTTGGTGATTATAAGTTTCAATCAAACCGTCGGAGAATTTGTCCAAGTCGTTTTCTAATCGCAGTCGAATCGCGGAAGGGTGTTAAACTGTGATATTTCCTGTTAGGTTTCAGGTAAACTTGTGTAGGGGGTTTGTATTATGTTTTCGGTGTTATTCCGGTGGGAATCTCATGGAGTTTGTGTACTGCGGAATAACGCAAGTTCAATAAACATACAAGTTTAAGGTTCAGCCAAAACCCTGTGCCGAGTGTATTTTGTTCTTATAAATCCTGAAGTCAAGAACTGTTGGTGATGGTTTACCGAATCTCTCACAGGCACCACCCAGTGTGATTGAGTCATAGTTCCGCCATTCAATTAGATCGTGACTGATCAGTATCTTATCTCCGTCTACCTGCCTTGGTTCATTCACTCTTAATACCCTTGCCCAAGAAGAATCTATCAATCACAGTTTTGGAATTTTCAATTGGGCCCCAGCCTCCGTTTTATGGAGAACAGAGTTCCAGATTTCCACAACACTTTCAGAACATAAGAAACAGGAGCAGGAGTAGGCCATACGGCCCCTCGAGCCTGCTGCACCATTCAATAAGATCCAGGATGATCTTGTACTTCAGCTCCACTTTCCCGCACTATTCCCATATCCCTCGATTCCTTTCATGTCCAAACAGCTTTCTATCTCAGCTCTGAATATATTCAATGACTCAGCATCCACAGTCCTCTGGGGGAGAGAATTCTAAAGGTTCACGACCCTCTGAGTGCAGAAAATCTCATCAGCTCAGTCCTAAATGGCCGGGCCGGTATCCTGAGACAATAACCCTTATTTCTAGACTCTAGAGCCAAGAGAAACAGATTCTCACCATTTGTGTGAGGAAGTGCTTCCTGACATCAGCCCGGAACCTCAGTGGTGGGAAAATTATTGGAAACAAATCCTGAGGGACAGGATAAATCTTCATTTGGAAAGACATGGATTAATAAAGGACAGTCAGCATGGATTTGTTGAGGGAAGGTCGTGTCTGAGTAACTTGATTGAATTTTGAGAGGAGGTAACCGTGAGGGTCGATGAGGGTAGTGTGTATGATGTCGTGTATATGGATTTTAGCAATGCTTTGGAAAAAGTCCCACATGGTAGACTGGTCACAAAATTAAAAGCCCATGGGATCCAGGGCTTAGTGGCAAATTGGATCCAAAATTGGCTCAGGCTGGAAGCAAAAGGTAATGCTGGATGGGTGTTTTTGTGACTGGAAGGCTGTTTCCAGTGGGGTTCTGCAGGGCTCAGTGATGGTTCCCTTGTTTTTTGTGGTGCATATCAATGACTTGGACTTGAATGTTGTGGGTATGATTAAGAAGTTTGAAGGTGACACTAAAATAGTCTGTGTGGTTGAGAATTACGAAGAAAGCTGAGGACTGTAGGAAGATATCAATGTACTTGTCAGGGGGGCAGTAAAGTGGTAAATGGAATTCAATCCGGATAAGTGTGAGGTAATGCATTTGGGGAGGTCTAACAAGGCAATGGATTACACATTTAATGGTACGATACTGAAAATTGTAGAGGAACAAAGGGACCTTGAAGTGTAGGTCCACAGATCCCGAAGGTAGCAGGCCAGGTCGATAAGGTGGTTAAGAAGGCATAAGGAACACTTGCCTTTATTAGTCGAGGCATTGAACACAAGAGTTGGGAGTTATGCTTGAACTGGTAAGGCAGCAGCTAGAATAGTGTGTGCAGTTCTGGTCACCACATTGCAGGAAAGATGTGATTGTACTGAAAAGGGTACAGAGGAGATTTACAACAATGTTACCTGGACTGGAGAATTCTGGCTATGAGGAAAGATTGGAGAAGCTGCATATGTTTTTTTTGGAACAGAGGAGGCTGAGGGGAGACCTGATGGAAGTCTATAAAATTAAGTGGGGCCTGGATAGAGTGGCTAGGAAGGGTCTGTTTCCCTTGGCAGAGGGGTCAACAACCAGGGGCATAGATTTAAAGTAACCAGTTTAGAGGAGATACAAAGGGAAATTTCTTCACCCAGAGGTTTTTGGGGGTCTGAAACTCACTGCCTGAAAGGGTGGTAGAGGCAGAAACACTCACCACGTATGAAAAATACTTGGATGTGCACTTATAGTGCCATCACCTTCAGGGCTACGGACCAAGAGCTGGAGAGTGGGATAGGGCTGGATCGCTGTTTGTCGGCCGGCACGGACACGGTGGTCTGAAATGGTCTCCTGCCGTGCTGTAAATTTCGATGATTTTATTATTAATGACCGAGATGAAGGGACCGAGTGTAATGTATACAAATTTGCTGATGATATAAAACTAGGTGGGACAGTAAGCTGTGAGAACACAAGCGTCTGCAAGATATACATAGATTGACTATGTGAGTGCGCAGTAAGGTGGGAGATGGAGTATAATGTAGGGAAATGTGAGGTTATTCACTTTGGTAGGAACAACAGAAAAACAGAATATATTTTAAATGATGAGAAACTTTTAAACGTCGGTGTTCAGAGAGATTTGGGGTGTCCTCGTGCAAGACACACAGAAAGTGAGCATGCAGGTACGCAAGCAATAAGGCAGGCAAATGGTTTGTCCTTTATTGCAAGGGTTTGAATTATAACAGTAAGGAGGTCTTGCTACAATTGTACAGGGCCTTGGTGAGACTACACCTGGAGTACTGGGCACAGTTTTGGTCTCCGTTTAAAGGAAGAATATACTTGCCTTGGAGACCGTGCGACAAAGGTTCACAAGATTGATTCCTGGGATGAGTGGGCTGTCTGATGTTGAGATAGTGTGTAGAATGGGCCTATACACTCTCGAGTTTATAATCATGAGAGGTGATCTCATTGAAACGTACAAGGTTCTGAAGGGGACTGACAAGTTAGATGCTGAGTGGTAGATTCCCCTGGCTGGAATGTTTCGAACTCGGGGGCACAGTCTCAGGATAAGGGGTAGGACATTTAAGACAGGGATGAGGAGGAATTTCTTCACTCAGAGGGTTGTGAATCTTTGCATTCTCCCCACCGGAGGACTGTGGATGCTCAGTCTATTCAAGGTTGAGACAGATATATTTTTGGAATCGAGGTGAATCAAGGGATATGGAGATCAGGCAGCAAAGTGGAGTTGAGGGCGATGATCAGCCATGATCTCATTGAATGGCGGAGCAGGCTCGAGGGACCTTATGGCCTACTGCTGCTCCTATTTCTTATGTTGATATCCACGGGACTCCGGATTTATTAGTCGCATCCTTTTTCTTGAAGATAACATACTTCCTCTGAACCCTCATTATCTCCTCCTTGAATGACTTTCACTTCTCTGAGACTGATTTAACTTCAACATAAGAACATAAGATTTCAAAGCAGGATTATGCCATTCGGCCCCTCGAGCTTGCTCTTCCACTCAATGAGATCACGGCTGATCTTCTACCTCAACTCCACTTTCCTGCACTATTCCATATCCCTTGATTCCCTCAATATACACAAATCTATCGATCTCTGTCTGAAATATACTCAAAGACAGAGCCTCCACAGCCCTCTGGGGTAGAGAATTACAAAGATTAATGAGTGAATAAGTTTCTGCTCATCTCAGTCCTAAATGGCCAACCCCTTATTTTGAGACTGTGACCCCTGGTTCTAGACTCCTCAGCCAGAGGAAACATCCTCCCTGCATCTATCCTGTCAAGCCCTTTAAGCATTTTGTATGTTTCAATGAGATCATCTCTCATTCTTCTCAACTCTAGAGGATACATGCCTAGTCTACGCAATCTCTACTCATCGGACAATCCTTCCATCCCAGGAATTCAGTTTGGTGAACCGTCGTTGCCATCCTCAATGGCAAATACATCCTTCCCTTGGTAAGCAGCCAAAACTGTGCACAAAACTCCAGGTGTAGTCTCACCAGGGCCCTATATAATTGCAGTAAGACGTCTTTACTCTTATATTCAAATCCTCTTGTAATAAAGGCCAACATACCATTTGATTCCTTCATTGCTTGCTGTACCTGCATGTTAACTTTCAATGATTCGTGTAAAAGAACACCGAGGTCCCTCTAAACACCAATATTTCCCAAAGTCACACCATTTGCAGCAGCTGTTTCCAGTCCACTTTGGCTAAACCACATCTCAGTAAAGTAAAATTGGCTTTTCCACAATTGAGAACTTTTATTCCTGGTCTATATTTGTCCTTTTCCATAACTACCCTAAATCTAACTGAATTACGATCCCTAGCAGCAAAATGCTGCACCACTGATACCCCTTCCACCTGCCCAGCTTCAGTCCCGAATCCAGAACTTATCCCTCTCTTGTTGGGCTTGCAACGTACTGGCGAAAAAATTCTGCTGGTTGCTGACGCCTCTGAGAAGGGAAATAGGCCCTTCCTATCCACTCTCTCTAGGCCCGTCGTAATTTTATTTACATTATTAAGGTCACCCCTCAACCTCCTCTGTTCCAAACAAAACAAACTATTAAGAGGGTGGGTGGGCTGGAGGAGGTGACAGAGATAGGGAACGGTGAGACCCTGGAGAGATTTGAACAAGAGGATGAGTATTTTAAAAGCTGATACCACCAGCCATCTCGCCCAGCACAGAATGTAATTCATTACCAACAGGAAGGATGTTACTTTAACTACTACAAATGCATAATGCGGGGAAATCAATCTCTATCCCTTTGACTAACAGTGACATGGAAAGAGGGAAATGAATGACCGTTAAACACCTGGTCCACTTGGCTCTGAAGTGTCTGAAACTAATTAATCGGAACTCCATGAAAACAAAATACTGACAGATGTTGAACTTTTTTTTGACAAAAGAAATATCAATTTAACTTTTAAAAGATAAATTGTTTAACAGGGGTTGACACAGAGTCACCTGAGAGGCTGACTCAGGATCCACCCCTCAAGCACCACGATTGGTTGCAGAACACGCTGCTCCCTGGGCCCTCCGGCCTCTGACCTCTCTTCCTGTTGGTTCCCAGGGCAATCAATCACCACTCGCCAACATTACGCTGCCAAATTAAGTTGAGGTCCTCGGTGGAAAAATAAAATGAGGCCGTGAATCTGAGTTCAGAAATAAAATTCGAAAAGAATGATTAAATGAACGAGGAAGCAATATAAACTAAAGGGTACAATCCTGAAGGGGGTGCATGAACAGTGAGACCTGCGGGTACATGTGCACAAATCGCTCAATGTGGCAGGACAGGTTGGGAAAAACAGTTAAAAAAACTCACAGGATACTGGGCATCACAGAGTACAAAAGCAAGGAGGTTATGATGAACCTTTGTAAAACACTGGTTCGGCCTCATCTGGAGCATTGTGTCCAATTCTGGGCACCGCAGATTAGGATGTGGAGGCCTTAGAGAGGGTGCAGTAAAGATTGACAACAATGATTCACGAAATGAGGGAATTCAGTTCCGTGGATTGACTGGAGAAGCTGGGGTTGTTCTCCTTGGAGCAGAGAAGGTTGAGAGGAGAATTGATCGAGGTGTTCAAAATCATGAGGGGTCCGGACAGAGTAGATAGACAGATACTGTTCCCATTGGTGGAGGGGTGGAGAACCAGAGGAGACGGATTTAAGGTGATTGGCAGAAGAACCAAAGCCGACATAAGAAAAATCTATTTTATGCAGCGAGTGGTTAGGTTCCGGAAAGCACGGCCTAAAAGGGTGGTGGTGACAGACTCAATCACAGCTTTCTAAAGGGAATTGGATAAGTATCTAAAAGAAAACATTTGCAGGGCTGGGGGAAAGTGCGGGGCAGCGGGACTAGCTTGGAGCCGGCAAGGATTCGACGGGCCGAATGGACTTACATGCTCTAACCGTTCTCTGATTGTGTGAGCAGAACGACTCTGTTCCATGACTCAATCCTGACAGTGAGCGCCTCTGTTAAACGTGCCTATCTCCGCCTTAAATATATTCAATGACCCAGCCTCCACAGCTCTCTGGGGCAGTGAATTCCTCGGAGTCCAACCCTCAGAGAGAAGAAATTCCTCCTCATCATAGTTTTAAATGGGCGGATCCTTCTTTTCAGACTATGACCCTAGTTTTAGTTTCCTCTATTAGTGGAAATATCCTCTCTGCATCCACTTTGTTGAGTCCCCTTATTATCTTATTAGTTTCAATAAGATCACCCCACATTCTTCTAAACTCCAATGTGTGCAGGCCCAACCTATTCAACCTATCCTCATCAGTCAACCCCTTCATCACCGGAATCAACCTGCATTAACTCGTTCCCCTCCCTCTCCTCCTCTGAAGGTACTGACTCTGGCTGGGTTTAGTTCTACACTGACTGATTCCCCTCCCTGTATGGTGCTTACTCTGGCTGGGTTTAGTTCTACAATCACTGGCTTCCTCTCCCTCTGATTGTGCTGGCTATCTTAGATCTGGTCCTGTGTGTTGAGACAGGATTAATAAACAATCTCCTGGTAAAGTACCCCTTGGAATGAGTGATCATAGCATGATTGAATTTCAAATTCAGATGCAGGCCGAGAAAGTTGGAACTCCAACCAGCGTACTGAGCTTAAATAAAAGGAGACTACAAATGTATGAGGGCAGATTTGGCTGAAGTGGATTGGTAAAATAGATTAAAGTGTAGGACGGTTGATGAAGAGAGTCGTACATTTCAGGAGATATTTCACAACTCTCAAGAAAAATATATTCCAGTGAGGAGGAAAGGGTGTAAAAGAAAAGATAGCCATCTGTGTCTAACAAAAGAAATAAAGGATGGTATCCAATTAAAAACAAGGGAATACAATGTGGCAAAAACTAGTGGGAGGATAGAAGACTGGGAAGCTTTTAAAAGCCAGCAGAGAATGACTGAAAAAATTATTAAGAAAGGGAAGATATACTATGAAAGTAAACTAGCACAAAATATAAAAACAGATAGCAAGAGTTTCTATAGGTATCTAAAAAGGAAAAGACTGGCTAAAGTAATTGTTGGTCCCTTAGAGAACGAGACCGAGGAATTAGTAATGGGGAACATGGAGATGGCAGAAATACTGAACCAATATTTTCTATCAGTTTTTACGGTGGAGGACACTAACAATATCCCAACAGTGGACAGTCAAGGGGCTACAGCGGGGAGGAACTTAATACAATCACTAAGAAGGTTCTACTCAGTAAGATGATGGGAATCATTGCGAATAAATTCCCTGGACCCGATGGCTTGCATCCCCATGTCTTAAGAGAAGCAGCAGCAGGAACAGTGGATGCATTGGTTGTAATTTACCAAAATTCCCTGGATTCTGGGGAGGTCCCAGCAATTGGAAAACTGCAAATGTAACGCCCTTATTTTAATAAGAAGGCAGAAAAAAAGCAGCAAGCTCAAGACCAGTTAGCCTAACATCTGTGGTTGGGAAAATGTTGGAGTCCATTATTCAAGAAGCAGTAGCAGGATATTTGGAAAAGCAAAATTCGGTCAGGCAGAGTCAGCATGGATTTATGAAGGGGAAGGCATGTTTGACAAATTTGCTAGAATTTTTTGAGGATGTAACAAACAGGGTGGATAAAGGGGAACCAGTGAGTGTGGTGTATTTGGACTTCCAGAATGCATTTGACAAGATGCCACTTAAAAGGTTACTGCACAAGATAAAAGTTCACGGGGTTGGGTGTTAACATATCAGCAAGGATAGAGGATTGGCTAACTAACAGAAAAGAGAGAGTCGGATAAATGGTGCATTCTCTTGTTGGCAACCAGTAACTAGTGGGGTGCTGCAGGGATCAGTGCTGGGACCCCAACTATTTACATTCTATATTAAAGGACTTGGAAGAAGGGACTGAGTGTAACGTTGCCAAGTTTGCTGACGATACAAAGATGGGATGAAAAGCAATGTGTGAGGACACATAAAATCTGCAAAAGGACATAGACATACCAAGTGAAAGGGAAAAAAATTGGCAGATGGAATATAATATTAGAAAGTATGAGGTCATGCACTTTGGCAGAACAAAATCAAAGAGCAAGTTATTATTAAATGGAGAAATATTGCAAAGTGCTGCAGTACAGCGGGACCTGGGGGTACTTGTGCATGAAACACAAAAGGACAGTATGCAGGTACAGCAATTGATCAGGAAGGCGAATGGAATCTTGGCTTTCCTGATCCATGTTTATGAAAGGATAGACTTGCTTTGGAGGCAGGTCAGAGAAGGTTTCGGGAATGAGGAGGATGACTGATGAGGAAAGGTTGAATAGTTTTGGCCTCTACCCATTGGAATTCAGAAGAATGAGAGGTGATCTTATCGAAACGAATAAGATTATGAGGGGGCGGGACAAGGTGGATGCAGAGAGGATGTTTCCACTGATGGGGGAGACTTGAACTAGAGGGCATGATCTGAGAATAAGGGGCCACCCATTTAAAACTGAGCTGAGGAGGAATGTCTTCTCTCAAAGGGTTATACATCTGTGGAATTTGCTGCCTCAGAGAGCTGTGGAAGTTGGGGCATAGAAACATAGAAAATAGTTGCAGGAGTAGGCCATTCGGTCTTTTTGTGACTGGAAGGCTGTTTCGAGTGGGATTCTGCAGGGCTCAGTGCTGGGTCCCTTGTTTTTTGTGGTATATATCAATGACTTGGACTTCAATGTTGGGGTATGATTAAGAAGTTTGCAGGTGACACTAAAATAGGCTGTGTAGTTGAGAACTAAGAAGAAAACTGCACACTGCAGGAAACTATAAATGTACTGGTCAGGGGGGCAGAAAAGTGGCAAATGGAATTTAATCCGGATAAGTGTGAGGAAATGTATTTGGGGACGTCTAACAAGGCAAGGGATTACACATTAAATGGTACGACACTGAAAATTGTAGAGGAACAAAGGGACCTTGGAGTGTAGGTCCACAGATCCCTGAAGGTAGCAGGCCAGGTAGATAAGGTGGTTAAGAAGGCATATGGAATACTTGCCTTTATTAGTCGAGGCATGGAATACAACCGCTAGGAGGTTATGCTTGATCTGGTTAGGCCGCAGTTGGAATACTGTGTGCAGTTCTGGTCACCACATTACAGGAAAGATGTGATTGTACTGGAAAGGGTACATAGGAGATTTACAAGAATTTTGCCTGGAATGGAGAATTTTGGCTATGAGGAAAGATTGGAGATGCTGGATCTGTTTTCTTTGGAAAAGAGGACACTGAGCGGAGACCTCATGAAAGTGCATAAAATTATGAGGGGCCTGGATAGAGTGGTTAGGAAGGACCTGTTTCCCTTGGCAAAGGGGTCAACAACCTGGGAGATAGATTCAAAGTCATTGGTTTAGAGGAGATACGAAGGGAAATTTCATCACGCAGAGGTTTGTGGGGGTCTGGAGCTCACTGCCTGAATGGGTGGTCGAGGCTGAAACCCTCACCACATTTGAAAAATACTTGGATGTGCACTTAAAGTGAAATCACCGACAGGGTTACGGACCAAGAGCTGGAGAGTGGGATTCGGCTGGACAGCTGTTTGTCGCCTGGCACGGACACTTTGGGCTGAAATGGTCTCCTGCCATGCTGTAAATTTCGATGATTTTATGATTAATGACCTAGATAAAGGGACCGAGTGTAATGTATCCAAATTTGTTGATGATACAAAACTAGGTGGGACAGTAAGCTGTGAGAACACAGGAGTCTGCAAGATATACATAGATAGACTATATGAGTGGGCAGTAAGGTGGCAGATGGAGTATAATGTAGGGAAATGTGAGGTTATTCACTTTAGTAGGAACAACAGAAAAACAGAATATCGTTTAAATGATGAGAAACTTTTAAATGTCGGTGTTCAGAGAGATTTGGGTGTCCACGTGCCAGTCATACAGAAAGTGAGCATGCAGGTACGCAAGCAAGAAGGCAGCCAAATGATTTGTCCTTTATTGCAAGGGGTTGGAGTAAAAGAGTAAGGAGGTCTTGCTACAATTGTACAGAGCCTTGGTGAGACCACACCAGGAGTACTGGGCACAGTTTTGTTCTACTTATCTAAGAAAGGAAACACTTGCCTTGGAGACGGTGCAACACACGTTCACAAGATTGATTCTTGGGATGAGAGGGCTGTCTGATGATGAGATAGTGTGTAGAATGGGCCTATTCACTCTCGAGTTTAGAATAATGAGAGGTGATCTCATTGAAACATACAAGGTTCTGAAGGGGACTGACAGGTTAGATGCTGAGAGGTTGATTCCCCTGCCTGGACTGTCTAGAACGAGGGGGCACAGTCTCAGGATAAAGGGTCGGCCATTTAAGACAGAGATGAGGAGGAATTTCTTCACTCAGAGGGTTGTGAATCTTTGGCATTCTCTTCCCCAGAGGGCTGTGAATGCTCAGTCGTTTGATGGTTCAGATCCATAGAGTTTTGTATATTAAGGGAATCAGGGGATATGGAGATCAGGCGGGATAGTGGAGTTGAGGGCGATGATCAGCCATGATCTCATTGAATTGCCGAACAGGCTCGAGGGACCTTATGGCCTACTCCTGCTCTTATTTCTTATGTTGATATCCAGGAGGCTCTAGATTTATTTGTCCCATCCTTTTTCTTGAAGGTAACATACTTCCTCTGAACCCTCATTATCTCCTCCTTTAATGCCGCCCACTGCTCTGAGACTGATTTAACTTCAACATAAGAACATGAGATTTCAGAGCAGGATTATGCCATTCGGCCCCTCGAGCCTGCTCTGCCATTTAATGAGATCATGGCTGATCTTCTACCTCGACTCCACTTTCCTGCACTATTCCATGTCCTTTGATTCCCTTAATATACAAAAATCTATCGATCTCTGTCTTGAATATACTCAAAGACAGAGCCTCCACAGCCCTCTGGGGTAGAGAATTACAAAGATTAATGAGTGAATAAGTTTCTGCTCATCTCAGTCTTAAATGGCCAACCCCTTATTTTGAGACTGTGACCGCTGGTTCTAGATTCCTCAGCCAGAGGAAACATCCTCCCTGCATCTATCCTGTCATGCCTTGAAAGAATTTTGTATGTTTCAATGAGATCACCTCTCATTCTTCTAAACTCTCGAGAATACATTTCTAGTCTACTCTGTCTCTTCTCATAGGACAATCCTCCCATACCAAGAATTCAGTTTGGTGAACCTTCGTTGCCATCTTCAATGGCAAGTTCTTCCTTCCTTAGGTCAGCAGCCAAAACTGTACACAATACTCCAGCTGCAGCCTCAACAGGGCCCCATATAATGGCAGAGAGACGTATTTACTCTTGTACACAAATCCTCTTGTAATAAAGGCCAACATTCCATTTTCTTTCTTCGTTGCTTGCTGTGCCTGCATATTAAATTTCAGTGATTCCTGTGCAAGGACACCAAGGTCCATTTTAACAGCAGCATTTCCCAATCTCACACCATTTCCAGCAGCTGTTTCCAGTGCACTTTGACTAAATCACATCTCAGCGTAGTAAAATTGGCTTTTCCCCAATTGAGAACTTTTATTCCTGGTCTATCTTTGTCCTTTTCCATAATTGCCCTCAATCTAACTGAATTATGATGATTAGCACCAAAATGCTGTCTCACTGATACCCCTCCCTCCTGCCCAGCTTCAGCCCCTAATACTAAGTCCAGAACTTCCCCCTCTCTTGTTGGGCTTGCTACGTGCTGGCTAAAAAGTTCTGCTGGTTGCTGGCCCCTCTGTGAAGGGAAATAGGTCCTTCCTATCAACTCTATCTGGGCTCCTCATAATTTTATGCACCTCATTAAGGTCACCTCTCAGCTTACTCTGTTCCAAATAAAACAAACTATTAGGCGAGTTGGTGGGCTTGAGGAGGTTACAGAGAGAGTGAAGGGTGATATCCTGGAGAGTCTTGAACAAGAGGATGTGTATTTTAAAGGCTGATACCACCAGCCATCTCGCCCAGCACAGAATGTAACTCACTACTAACAGGAAGGATGTTACTTTAACTACTACAAATGCATGATGCGGGGAAATCAATCTCTGTCCCTTTAACTTATAGCGACATGGAAATGGGGAAATGAATGGTCTTTAAAAAACTGGTCCATTTGGCACTGAAGTGTCTGAAACTCAGAATAGGAACTCCAGGAAAACAAAATACTGAAAAATGTTGAACTATTTTGTTGACGAAAGAAATCTCAATTTAACTTTTAAAAGATAAATTGTTTAACAGGGTTCACACAGACTCACCTGATAGCCCGACTCAGGATCCACCCCTCAAGCACCGCGATTGGTTACAGAACACGTTGCTCCCTGGTGCCTCCGGCCTCTGACCTCTCTTCCTGTTGCTTCCCAGGGCAATCAATCACCACTCGCCAAGATTACGCTGCCACGTTAAGTTGAGGAAGAAATAAAAATAGACCATAAACCTGAGTTAATAAATAAAATTAGAAAAGAATGATTAAATGAATGAGGAGAGGCAATATAAATTGAAGAGTACAATCCTAAAGGAGGTGCATGAACAGTGAGCCCTGCGGGTATATGTGCACAAATCGCTGAAGTTGACAGGACAGGTTAAGAAAGCAGTTAAAAAAGCTGACTTGATCCTGGGCATCACAGAGTACAAAAGCAAGGAGGTTATGATGCACCTTTGTACTTTGTGATGCCCAGGATCCTGTAAGCTTTTTTAACTGATTTCTCAACCTGTCCTGCCGCCTTCAGCGATTTGTGCACATATACCCGCAGGTCTCACTGTTCATGTACCCAGTTAGGATTGCATCCTTTAGTTGATATTGTCTCTCCTCGTTCATTTAATTGTATTTCTTAACTCAGATTCACGGCCCCATTTTATTTCTTCCTCCGAGACCCTCAACTTAATCTGGCAGTGTAATGTTGGCGAGTGGTGATTGATTGCCCTGGGAACCAACAGGAAGAGAGGTCAGAGGCCGGAGGGCCCAAGGAGCAGCGGGTCCTGTAACCAATCGCGGTGCATGAGGGGTGGATCCTGAGTCGGCGTATCGGGTGAGTATGTGTCAACCTCTGTTCAACAATTTAACTTTTAAAAGTTAAATCGAGATTTCTTTTGTCAACAAAACAGTTTAAAATCTATCAATATTTTATTTTCATTTATGAGTTCCTATTATGAGTTTCAGACACTTCAGTGCCAAGTGGACCAATTATTTAAAGATCATTCATTTCCTTCTTTCCATGTCGCTGTTAGTAAAGGGGACAGAGATTGATTTCCTCTCATTATGCATGCGGAGTAGTAAACACAACATCCTTCCTGTTGGTAGTGAGTTACATTCTGTGCTGGGCGAGATGGCTGGTGGCATCAGCCTTTAAAATACTCATTCTCTTGTTCAAATCTCTCCAGGGTCTCACCCTTCCCTATCTCGGTAACCTCCTCCAGCCCACCAACCCTCTAATAGTTTGTTTTCTTTGGAACAGTGGAGGCTGAGGGCAGACCTTAATGAGGTGTACAACATTATGAGGGGCCTAGATAGAGTGGATAGGAAGGACCGATTTCCCTTCGCAGCGGGGTCAGCAACCATCAGAACTTTTTAGCCAGTATGTAGCAAGCCCAACAAGAGAGGGGGAAGTTCTGGACTTAGTATTAGGGACTGAAACTGGGCAGGTGTAAGGGCTATCAGTGGGACAGCATTGGTGCTTGTGATCGTAATTCAGTTAGATTTAGGGTAGTTATGGAAAAGGACAAAGATAGACCAGGAATAAAAGTTCTCAATTGGGGAAAAGCCAATTCTACTTAACTGAGATGTGGCTTAGACAAAGTGGACTGGTAACAGCTACTTGAAATAGTGAGAGATTGGGAAATGTTGGTGTTTAGAGGGAACTTGGTGTCCTTGTACACGAATCACTGAAAGTTAATATGCAGGCACAGCAACAATTAAGAAAACAAATGGAATGTTTGCCTTTATTACAAGAGGAGTTGAGGATAATAGTAAACATAAGAACAGGAACATAAGAAATAGGAACTGGAGTACGGCCCCTCGAGCCTGCTCCGCCATTCAATAAGATCATGACTGACCTGATCATAGACTCAGCTCCACTTACCCGCCCGCTCTCCATAACTCCTTATCCCCTTATCATTTAGAAACCAATTCTGTCTTAAATTTATTCAGTGTCCCAGCTTCCACAGCTCTCTGAAGCAGCGAGTTCCACAGATTTACAACCCTCTGAAAGAAGAAATTACTCCTCATCTGTTTTAAATGGGCGGCCCCTTCTTCTAAGATCATGCCCTCTAGTTCGAGTTTTCCCCCATCATTGGAAACATCAGCTCTGCATCCACCTTGTCAAGCCCTATCATAATCTTATACGATTCGATAAGTTCACCTCTCGTTCTTCTGAATTCCAATGAGTAGAGGTCCAAACGACTCAACCTTTCCTCATAAGTTAACCTGCTGATCCCTTATATCAAACGAGTGAACCTTCTCTGAACTGCCTCCAGAGCAATTATATCCTTTCGTAAATATGGAAATCAAAACTGCATGCAATATTCCAGGTGTGGCCTCACCAAAACCTGATAAAGCTGCAGCAAGACTTCCCCGCTTTTATAATCCATCCCCTTTACAAAAAAGTTCAAGATACCATTGGCCCTCCTGATCACTTGCTGTACCTGCATACTATCCTTTTGTGTTTCATGCACAAGTAATCCCAGGGCCTGCTGCACTGCGGTACTTTGCAATCTTTCTCCATTTAAATAATAACTTGCTCCAATACATCTTACTGCAATGATATAGGACCCTGGTGAGACTACACCTGGAGTATTGTGTACAGTTTTGATTGCTTACCAGAGGAAATGTGTCCTTACCATTGAGGATGACAACGAAGGTTCGCCTGACTGATTCCTGTGATGGAGGGATTGTCCTGTGAGGAGAGATTGAGTAGACTAGGCCCATAATCTGTACACGTTAGAAGAATGAGAGGTGATCTCATTTAAAAAAAATACAAATTCTTACAGGGCTGGACAGTGTAGATCAGGGGTGTCAAACATACGGCCCGCGGGCCGAACATGACCCCCCAAGCCGCTTCCTCCGGCCCGCTACGTGTTTTAATTTGTATGACCTCTCCCCCGCCCAGTCCCGATCTTTTGCTTGCTTACTGGACAACAACCTGAATTTGTCGGCCGTCACGGAACAGGAGGAGGGCGGCGGAGGCACGGGGAAGGTCAGTCGGTGTCCACGGGGAGCAATTCTGGGACAACGAGGGCACTCACACGGACTGCCAATGGGAAATAAGCTTTGAGTGAGGCAGTGAGTAGATAATTACCAAGAGAGAGGGGCGGAGTGTCGCGGGAACTCCCGGTGATTTAACAGATGGTGGGGGCTAGTGCAGGGTAGGTAGTGAGGGGGTTGTGTTCCTGCACTTCTCCCCCTCCTCGGCCCCAGCGAGGCGCTGATTTTAAAACTCTCAGCCTCCTGTTCAAACCCCTCGATGGCCCCGCCCCTCCCTATCTCTGCAACCTCCTCCAGCCCCTCCCTATCTCTGTAACCTCCTCCAGCCCCTCCCTATCTCTGTAACCTCCTCCAGCCCCGACACCCCTCCCTATCTCTGTAACCTCCTCCAGCCCCTACACTCCTCCCTCTCTCTGTAACCTTCTCCAGCACCTACACCACTCCCTATCTCTGTAACCTCCTCCAGTCCCTACACCCCTTCCTATCTCTGTAACCTCCTCCAGCCACTAAACCCCTCCCTATCTCTGTAACCTCCTCTAGTACCTACACCCCTCCTGATCTCTTTAACCTCCTCTAGCCCCTACAGCCCTCCCGATCTCTGTAACCTCCTCCAGCCCTACACTCCTCCCTAAAAACCTCCTAGAGCCCCGACACCTCTCCCTATCTTTGTAACCTCCTCCAGCACTACACCCCTCCCAATCTACGTAACCTCCTCCAGCCCTACACCCCTCCCTATGTATCTAAACTCTTCGAGCCACTACACCCCTCCTTATCTCTGTAACCTCCTCCAGCCCTACACCCCTCCCTTTCTCTCTTACCTCTTCGAGCCTTTAAACCTCTCCCTATCTCTCTAACCTTGTTAGGGTTAACTTCAAACCACCACTACGATTCTGTTAGACTTAAAGTAAATGCAGGTTTTATTAATACAAGCCGGCAGGGGAGCTTGCCTTGAAGGAATGCTCGAAGATACTGCCAGAGACATCTTACTTTATACAGTTTCAGATTATAGCATTAAGTAATTACGCAAGTTACAATTAATACATGCTGATTGATTAATACATGATTGATTGGTACAGCGCTTCCTCCAATCTGGCTTCTATATGATTTAATTGGCAATTCCAAATACATGTTGTTATGATTCTTTTTATTTAACTCTTATCTTGTTATACAATTAAAATTCTATTTTATCTGTGTCCGTGCCCAGCTCCATCGGCCTTTGGTCTATGATTTGGAACATCTGCTCCTCTGTGGAAGGCATCCCACACGTGCTTCCCACAGTCTGAAAATCAGGCTGTGGGTTGCATTTTAAAAATCAGTAAACTCCATTTTAAAACATCGCAATTGTTATTTTTAATTGTAATTACCATTTGTAATCTGCCCTTTCAGTCACTCCTGTTGGTCCCTGATTATTTCTAAATAATCAACTGACCACATATATGTTCTGAGCCATCTGCTGGAAATGGTGATATCAAGTCCATATCCCTCGGATCACTTGTAGTTCCATCTTTTGCGAAGTCTTTACATACTACCCCTGACCATTTCCCTGGGATATTGGCACGCCATTTATATTTCTTTTTGTACAGACAGTGGATAAGCTCGGGTGTCTTGGTTGTTTCCAGAACGCGTTACAAAGTTACTCGCCTCCCTATCATGCCAACATTACATAATTAACAAGGATGTTTGCTGTTCGGCTCGAACCACGTGGTTGTATATCTCTCCGATCTTACACATCAGATATAGTTGGAATACGATACATGTCCTTTCCACATCCATTATTACCTCAATTAAATGGCACATCAATTTGAGGACTGCGTAGGCTTCAGGTGACCAGCCCTTAAATATATCCCACCATGAACAAAACTTTTTCTTTCCCTGCCTTATCCTGTCTTGATTCCTACGTCTCCCGCCTCAGTTTCGTTGATCAGGCGATAGGATTGGGACACTCACGACTCAGATCAGGTATTCATGCCGTCTTTTTGTTTGATTAACCATGTTTGGATGTAGCAAAGGTTTTCTGCGTTTTAGGTTATGGGCCTTGGCCAACCTCTTCTTTCTGCGTCTCTTGAATCTGCCTGTACAGTCTCCCAGGTGCATCAGCACCACTATCAGCTGCACTAGGACTAACACATGGGATATAATTCTAATCCATATCTTGCAACTTTGCTCGGGTAAGCCTCGCCTGTCTTTGCACTTGTTACATAACATCACAAACCAACTCAAGGCTATTACTATCTGTACTGCCACCAGGTTGTTTGAAAGAATCGTTATCCAGGGATGTATAATCTCAAATACCAAGGTAGGGTTTTAAGGTTATCCATCATTTCACTGTCCAGTTCTTCTGCTTTATCCTTCAACTCTTACCATCTGTTAATGTTATTTCTTAAGCACAGTTAAATCTTCAAGTATCAGGGGAATTGATTGTGCTTGCTCTTCCATGTAAACATCAATATCTTGCTTAATCTCACCGTTTATATTTCATGTCATTGTCTTCCTGGCATGTCATGTTTGCTCTTCCGACTGCCACCGACAGTCTTGGAGTAAAGTAAGTTCCCAGGCTAGTTACCACACAATATTCTCCTTGCCCTTGATCGGTATAATGCGTGGCTTCGGTTCGGGCAGGATGTATTCCAATGACACATCCTTCCGTAGTATTGTCAAACCCGCAGCTATCCTTGCTCCCGTCTCCCACTGGTAGGGCATATAGTTCGGCTTCATTTTAAAGGGATAAAGATATTCCCTGTATATTTCCATTCTTTTTGACCTCATACTGGTCCATCGCGAATGTACTCTTCCCCTCGTATTTGTTTGTTCCCCGCACATCCTCCTGTAACCGTATACACCTTTATCATTCCTTTCAAAAAGGGACACATTACAAAAAAGTCAAAAGGGACAAAGTGTGTTAAAAAGACAAGCCTGAAGGCTCTGTGCCTCAATGAGAGGAGTATTCGTAATAAGATGGACGAATTAACAGCACAGGCAGCAATTAATGAATATGATATAATTAGCACCACGGAGACATGGCTGTCCTAATGCTGTGTCCCCTGGTTCTGGACTTCCCCAACATCGGGAATAAGCTACCCGCATCTAATCTGTCCCGTCCCGGCAGAATCTTTATGTTTCTATGAAATCCTCTCTCATCCTTCTCCACTCCAACGTATAAAAACCCAGTTGATCCAGTCTCTCCTCATATTATAGTCCAGCCATATCGGGAATCATTCGGGTGAACCTTCGCTGCACTCGCTCAATAGCAAGAATGTCCTTCCTCAGATTAGGAGACCAAAACTGAACACAATATTCCAAGTGAGGCCTCATCAAGGTCCTGTACAACTGCAGTAAGAATCTGTTGAATCTTCATTTGACTGTAACTCTATGACATTCTGAACCGATAAAGAAATGGAATTGAGAAATGTATCTGTGTCTCTCAGTCTCTGCCTTACTCTCTACCTCTGTCTCTTTTGAGATCTGTGCATGTGTTTGCGTGTTTGAGTCTTTGTCTCCCTCACTCTGCCTCGCTCTGACTCACTCTGTCTCTCCCTGTTTCTCTGTTTGTCTCTGTCTCTCAATCGGCCAGTGTCTTTTTCACAGAGTCCAGTTATGTAACAATGGGATTCTCTCAGACTCTCTGTCTGGCCCTTTCCCATTATTACTGTCTATCTATGTCTCTGCCTGTCTATCTCTCTTTGCCTGTCTCTGTTGGACCCTGTCTCTAACCTGTTGAGTATTTCCATCATATTCTGTTTTTATCTCTGTCTCTGTCTCTCTCTATCTTATCTCTCACTATCTGGCTCTCTCTTTTTTGCTCTCTTTGTCCATGTCTTTGGCTTTGTCTCTGGCTTTCCATCACTATTTGACTCCCTCTCTTTATGGAGCACACCACACATATCTGTGTATGTGTATGTTTGAGTGTTTGTCTCACTCAGTGTGCCTATCCCCCTCAGTCTCACACTTGCTCTCTCTCTATTTTTCTAGCTCGCTGTCTTTATCTCCCTGTTTCTCTGTTTACGTCTGTCTCTCAATGTGTCTTTCTCATGTGTCCAGTTCTTTTCACAGCTCGATTCCTGCTGTCTCAAAATCTACACCCGTCAGTACCTCGTTAGTATAGTCGTGAGTCTCCCACCTGTCATGCGGAAGGAAGCATTTTAGAAATGTAGAATTGTACTTCTGTTATTCGGTATAGATTGATATTAAAAGTTCCAGAGCAACAAGGAAGAGTAAAAATACAGCAAGAGGAGATTAGCTCTTCCAAATATTTAGGAAATGGAGACGTTTTCAGGACTCTGTGGTGTTCTGATGCAGAGAGATGGATGATTGAGTTTTATCTGAATAACATTTAAAGAGGCAGAAACACAGTAGTCGTGGCCGAGTGGTTAAGTCGATGGACTAGAAATCCATTGGGTTTTCCCCACGCAGGTTCGAATTCTGCCGACTACGAATCTGAGCATGTTTCATTCCATTTCACAATTTAGCCATGTCTCTGCAAAACTGATCCTGAGTTTGGTGGAATAATGTCCCACACCTTTCAACACTGACATTTTTTACTCATTTTCATTAATCTGCAATATTCATGATACATACGGATAGTAAAACGCAAAAATCAGCCAAATTAGCGACAGTGATTCAGCCTGTCTATCCCTCTTTATGTCTAAGGCACTCTGTGTATGTCCGTTGGTGCGTGTATATTTTGGTTATGTGTGTGTGTGTCTTTCTGTGTCTCTATATCTGCATGTATGTCACTGTGTATGTGCAACTGTCTGTGGATATCATCACCATGAATTTGGTATATACTGGAACTTTTAAAAAAGACTTTGGGAAAATAATACGGTTGTGACATTTGATATCGGCTTTGGTTCAGCGGCAGTATTTTCGACTTCAAGTCCCCCTCCTGACATTGAGCATATAATCTTGGCTGAGACTCAAGTGCAGTACTTGGGTTTTTTGCATTGTTGAAGCTGTTGATTTTCGGATGAAATGTTAAATTAAAGCTCCGTCTGCTCTCTCGGGTGAATGTGAAAGTTCCCACAGCATTATTCGATAAAGAGTAGTGAGTTGCCCCCGTGTCAATATTAATAAAAATATTCTGAAATGCTCACTGAAAACCTTTGTGTATGCGTGTGTTTGTGAGGGAGAAGCTCAAGCCCAGATTCTCACAGCGACAGAATGTGAAGGTTCACAAATCCAGAATGGCCGAGTGTATAAGTCGTTGCTTTTACGATCCCATGGGTTTATACCCGCGTGGGTTGGAACCTCACTCCTGGTAACTCTTGAAACTTGCACCGATTTTCTCCCATCCTGCTCAGTGTTACCCGATGCCTTCGGTTGAATCTGTAACTTTGTCACACTCTCAACTGACAAAGAAATGGGATTGTGAAATGTATCTATGCCTCTCACTCTCTGTCTTTAGAGAGCTCTGTATATGTTTAGGTGTCTGAGTCTCTGTCTCTCTCTGATTCACTCTGTCTGAGCACCTACAAGCTGAATGCAGGGAGCTCGGAGTTAAATTAAAAAGTAGGATCTCAAAGGTCGCAAACACAGGATTGATGCCAGTGCCACCTTCTAGTCGGAGCAGGAATCGCAGGATAGCTCAGATGTATACGTGGCTTGAAGTGTGGTGCAGATGGGAGCGATTCAAGTTCCTGGCACATTAGAACCGGTTCTGGTGGAATGGGATCAGTACTAAACCGGATGGCCTGCAAATGGGCAGGACCAGAATCAATGTCCAAGGGGCAGTGTTTGCTCGTTTTGTTGGGGAGTGTTTAAAGTAATATGGCAGGGCGACGGGAGACAGAGGGATGTAGAATGGGCGCAGAAGCGAAAGAATAAAAGTAAAGCTGGAGGGCAGAGAAACCCACGGCAAAAATCAAATAGGGCCACTTTACAGCCAAATTCTAAAGGGTCAAAGTGTGTTAAAATAACAAGCCTGAAGGCTCTGTGCCTCCTGGCGAGGAGTATTGGTAATAAGGAGGACGAATTAACTGCACAAGCAGCAATGAATGAAAATGATATAATTGGCATCACGGAGACATGGCTCCAGGGTGACCAAGGCTGGGAATTCAACATTCCGGCAGCTGAGACAGAAATGAAAAGGTGCTGGCTTAACGTTGCTGACTGGAGAGGAAATTAAGGCAATAGGAAGGAACGACATTAGCTTGGATGATGTGGAACATGTCTGGGTGGAACTGCGGAATACCAAAGGGAAGAAAATGCGAGCGGAGTTGTGTACAGATCAGCAAACATTAATAATGAGGTTGGGGACAGCATCAAACAAGAAATTAGGGATGCGTGCCATAAAGATGCAGCAGTTATCAAGGGTGATTTTAATCGACATGTAGCTTGGGCTGACCAAACAGGAAGCAATAAGGTGGACGAAGATTTCCTCGAGCGTATTAGAGATGGTATTCTCGACCAGTATGTCGAGGGACCATCGAGAGGGCTGGCCATCCTAGACTAGGTGATGTGTAATGAGAAAGGACTAATTAGCAATCTTGTTGTGTGAGGCCCCTTGGGGAAGAGTGACCATAATAAGGTAGCATTCTTTATTAAGGTGTCGAGTGACACAGATAATTCTGAGACTTGTATACTGAACTTCAGGAAAGGTAACTTCGATGGTATGAGACGTGAATTGGCTAGAATAGACTGGCGAATGGTAGTTAAAGGTTGAGGGTGGATAGACCATGACAAACATTTAAAGATCACCTGGATAAACTTCAACAATTGTATTCCCTGTCTGGAGTAAAAATAAAACGGGTAATGTGGCTCAACCGTGGCTAACAAGGGAAATTATGGATAGTGTTAAATCCAAGGAAGAGGCATATAAATTTACCAGAAAAAGCCGCAACCTGAGGACTGGGAGACATTTAGAATTTAGCAAAGGAGAACAAAGGGTTCAATTAGGAGGTGGAAAATAGATTATGAGAGGAAGCTTGCTGGGAACATAATAAAGTTCGATAGATATATTAAGACAAAAAGATTAAAGAAGATAAACGTAGGTCCCTTTGCAGTCAGATTCAGGTGAATTTAAAACGGGGAACAAAGAAATGGTAGACCAGTTGAACATTTAATTTGTTTCTGTCTTCACGAAGGAAGACATGCACAACCTTCCAGAAATACTAGGGCACCGAGGATCGAGCGAGAAGGAGGAACTGAAGGAAATCCTTATTAGTCAGGTAATTGTATTAGGGACATTGATGGGATTAAATGTCGATAAATCCTCGGGGCCTGATAGGCTGTATTGCAAAGTACTTAAGGAAGTGGCCCTCGAAATAGCGGATGCATGGGTGATCATTTTCCAACAGTCTATAGACTCTAGATCTGTTCGTATTGACTGGAGGGTAGCTAATGTAATACCACATTTTAAAAAAGGAGGGAGATGAAAAATGGATAATTATAGACCGGTTAGCCTGACATCAGTAGTGGGGAAAATGTAGGAATCAATTATTAAAGATGAAATAGCAGCGCATTTGGAAACCAGAGACAGGATTGGTCGAAGGTGCATGAATTTATGAAAGGGAAATCAAGCTTGAAAAATCTTCTGGAATTTATTGAGGAAGTAACTACTACAGTGGACAAGGGGAACCACTGGATTTGGTGTATTTGGACTTTCCAAAGGCTTTCAGCAAGGTCCCACGCACGTATTGGTGTGCATAATTAAAGCACATGGTACTGGGGGTAATGTACCTACGTGGAGAGAGAACTAGTTGGCAGATAGGAAGCAGAGAGTCGGGATAAATGTGTCCTTTTCAGAAAAGCAGGCAGTGACTAGTGGGATGCCGCAGAGCTCAGTGCTGGGACACCAGCTATTTACAATATACATTAATGATTTAGATGAAGGAATTGAGTGTAATATCTTCAAGTTTGCAGATGATACTAACAGAGTCGCAGCGTGAGCTGTGAGGAGGACGCTAAGAGGCTGCAGGGTGACTTCGACAGGTTTGGTGAGTGGGCAAATTAATGGCAGATGCAGTATAATGTGGATAAATGTGAGGTTATCCACTTTGGTGGTAAAAACACGAAAACAGAATATTATCTGTATGGCGGCATATTAGGAAAAGGGTAGGTGCAATGAGAACTGCGTGTCATGGTACATCAGTCATTGAAAGTTGGCATGCAGTTGCAGCAGGCAGTGAAAAAGGCAAATGTTATGTTGACCTGCATAGCTAGGGGATTTGAGTATAGGAGCACGGAGGTCTTACTGCCGTTTTACAGGGCCTTTGTGAGACCTCACCTGGAATATTGTGTTCAGTTTTGGTCTCGTAATCTGAGGAAGTACTTTCTTGCTATTGAGGGAGTGCAACGAAGGTTCACCAGACTGATTCCCGGGAAGCCAGGACTGACATATGAGTTGAGTTTGGATCGACTGGGCCTGTAGTCACTGAAGTTTAGAAGGATGAGAGGGGATCTCATAGAATCATAAAACATTCTGACGGGACTTGACAGGTTAGATGCAGCAAGAACGTTCCCGATGTTGGGTAAGTCCAGAACTAGGGAACACCGTTGAAGGATAAGTAGAAGGACATTTAGGACCGAGATGAGGAGAAACTTCTTCACTCAGAGAGTTGTTAACCTGTGGAGTTCCCTACCGCAGAGAGTTGTTGATGCCAGTTCATTGGATATATTCAAGAGGGAGTTAGATATGGCCATTATGGCTAAAGGCATCAAAAGGTATGGAGAGAAAGCAGGAAAAGGTTACTGAGGTGAATGATCAGCCATGATCTTAATGAGTGGTGGTGCAGACTCGAGAACCCGAATGGCCTACTCCTGCACCTATTTTCTATGTCTCAATACTTCTCTGTTTGGCTCTGTCTCTCAATCTGTCTCTTTCTTTCTCACGGTGTCAACGTTCTGCTCAAATGGGATTCTCTCAGTCTTCCTGTCTATTTGGCTCTCTCTTTCCCATTATCACTCTCTGTCTGACTGACTCTCTCTTTCCCATTGCCTCTCTCTATCTGTCTATGTCTCTGTCTGCCTGTCCGCCTTTGCCTGTCTCTGTTAGTCCCTGTCTCTAACCTGCTGAGTATTTCCATCATTTTATTTTTTTTATCTCGATCTCTCTCTCTATCTGTCTCTCTCTCAATCTGTCTATCACTGTGTCTTTCTTTGTCCCTTTCTTCATCTCTGTATTTCTATCACTCATTCCCTCTCTCTCTTTATAGAGCACACACACATCTCTGTGCATGTGTGTGCTTGAGTTTTTTTCTTACTGAGTCTGTCTCTCCCTCTCAGTCTCACACTTTATCTATCTCTTTGTCTCTATCTCGCTTTCTGTTTCTCCTTGTTTGTCTCTGTCTCTCAATGTGCCTGTCGACTTCTCATGGTGTCCAGTTCTGTTCACAGCTCGATTCCTGCTCTGAGAGAGCCCCTACCCGTCAGTTCCTCGTTAGTATAGTGATGATTATTATCGCCTGTCACGCGGGAGACCTGAGTTGAATACCCCGACGGGGAGAAAGATTATTTGAAATTGTAGAATTTTCTTGGTATCGATTCATGTTAAAATGTTCTAGAGCAATATAGAAGAGTAAAAATACAGTAAAAGGAGATTGCCTATTCCAGATTTTTAGCAAATGGAAACTTTTTCTGGATTCTGTGGCCGTCTGCTGCACAGAGATGGATGACAGCGTTGAGGTCCTACGAGACGTGTGATGAGTCAGGAATAATAAACGATCTACTAGTAAATGATCCTCACGGGATGAGTGATCACAGTATGGTTGAATTTGTAATACAGACTGAGGGTGAGGAACTAGTATCTCAAACGAGCGTACTATGCTGAACAAAGGGGACTACAGTGGGATGAGGGCAGAGTTAGCTAAAGTAGACTGGGAACACAGACTAAACGGTGGCACAATTGAGGCACATTGAAGGACGTTTCAGGAGCTCTTTCATAGTGCTCAACAAAAATATATTCCAAGTTAAAAAGAAGGGCAGTAAGAGCAGGGACAACCAGCTGTGGATAACCAAGGAAATAAAGGACAGTATCAAATTAAAAACCCATGCGTATAAGGTGACCAGGGTTAGTGGGGAACTAGAAGATTGGGAACATTTTAAACGACAGCAAAGAATGACTAAGAAAGCAACAAAGAATGCAAAGATAGATGACGAAAGTAAACTAGCGCAAAACATAAAAACAGATAGTAAAAGCTTTTTTACCGATATATAAAACGGAAGAGAGTGACTAAAGTACATGTTGGCCCTTTAGAAGATGAGAAGGGGGATTTAATAATGGGAAATGTAGAAATGGCTGAGACATTAAACAATTATTTTGCTTCTGTCTTCATGTGGAAGACACAAAAACCATGCCAAAAATTGCTGGTCATGGGAATGTGGGAAGGGAGGACGTTGAGACAATCACTGTCACTCCGGAGGTAGGGCTGGACAGGCTAATGGGACTTAAAGTAGACAAGTCGCCTGGTTCTGATGAAATGCATCCCAGGGTATTAAAAGAATTGGCGGAAGTTATAGCAGATGCATGCGTTATAATCTACCAAAATTCTCTGGACTCTGGGGAGGTACCAGTGGATTGGAAAGCAGCTAATGTAACGCCTCTCTTTAGAAAAGGAGGCAGACAAAAGGTAGGCCACTATAGGCCGTTTAGTTTAACACCTGTAATGGGGAAAATGTTTGAAGCTATCATAAAGGAAGAAATAGCGGGACATCTAGATAGGAATACTGCAATCAAGCAGACGCAACATGGATTCATGAAGGGGAAATCATGTGTCACTAATTTACTGGAATTCTTTGAGGATATAACGAGGATGGTGGATGGAGGTGTACCGATGGATGTGGTGTATTTAGGTTTCCAAAAGGCATTCGAAAAGGTGCCACACAAAAGGTTACTGCAGAAGATAAATGTACGCGGAGTCAGAGGAAATGTATTATCATGGAACGAGAAATGGCTGGTGAACAGAAAGCAGAAGTCGGAATAAATGGGTCCTTTTCGGGTGGGAAATCGGTGGTTAGTGGTGTGCCGTAGCGATCGGTGCTGGGACCACAACTGTTTACAATATACATAGATGAACTGAAAGAGGGGACAGAGTGTAGTGTAACAAACTTTTCAGATGACACTAAGATTAGTGGGAAAGCGGGATGTATAGACGACACAGAGAGGCTGCAAAGAGATTTAGATACGTTAAACGAATGGGCTAAGGTTTGGCAGATGAAATACAATGTCGAAAAATGTGAGGTCATCCACCTTGGAAAAAAAAACAGTAAAAGGGAATATTTTTTGAATGGGGCGAAACTACAACATGCTACGGTGCAGAGGGACCTGGCGGTCCTTGTGCATGAAACCCATAATGTTAGTTTGCAGGTGCAGCAGGTAATCAGGAAGGCGAATGGAAAAGTTGGCCTTCATTGCGAGAGGCATGGAGTACAAAAGCAGGGAAGTCCTGCTGCATCTGTACAGGGTATTGGTGAGGCCGCAGCTGGAGTACTGCGTGCAGTTTTGGTCACCTTACTTAAGGAAGGATATACTAGCTTTGGAGAGGGTACAGAGACGATTGACTCGGCTGATTCCGGAGATGAGGCGGTTACCTTATGATGATAGATTGAGTAGTCTGGGATTTTTCTCGTTGGAGTTTAGAAGGATGAGGGATGATCTTATAAAATCATTTAAAATAATGAAAGGGATAGACAAGATAGAGGCAGAGAGGTTGTTTCCACTGGTCGGGGAGATTGGAACTAGGGGGCATAGCCTCAAAATTCGGGGGAGCCAATTTGAAACCGAGTTGCGAAGGAATTTATTCTCCAAGAGGGTTGTGAATCTGTGGAAATCTCTGCCCAAGGAAGCAGTTGAGGCTATCTCATTGAATATATTCAAATCACAGATCGATAGATTTTTAACCAATAAGGGAAATAACGGTTATGGGGAGCGGGTGGGTAAGTGGAGCTGAGTTCACGGCCAGATCAGCCATCATCTTGTTGAGCGGTGGAGCAGGCTCGAGAGGCAAAATGGCCGATTCCTGTTCCGAACTCTTTTGTTCATATGTTCTTATGACTCAGTTTTATCTGAGTAACATTTAACGATGCAGCAAGCCAGTAGTCGTGGCCCAGTGGTTCAGGCGATGACCTAGACCATCCATTGGGTTTTCCCTGCGCAGGTTCGCATCCTGCCGAATATGATTCACAGTACATTTCAAAATTTAACCAGGTCACTGCAAAACTGATTCTGAGATCGTTGAATAACGTCCCACACATTTCAACACTGACATTTTATTCTCATTTTTATTAAACTGCAATATTCACGATACATACGGATAGAGAAACGCTAAAATCAGCCAAAGTAGCGATAGTGATTCAACCTGCCTAACCATCTATATGTCTGAGTCATCTGTGCATATCCGTTGGTGCATGTATATTTTTGGTTATATGTGTGTCTGTGTCTCTGTGTCTGTCTATCTGTAAATATGTCTCTGTGAATGTGTAACTGTCTGTGAAAATCATCACCATGAATTTGGTATGTCCTGGAACTTATAAAAAAGACTTGGTGAAAATAATACGGTTGTGAACTTTGGTATCGGCTTTGGTTCAGTGGCAGCATTCTCGACTGAATTAGGAGATTGTGTGTCCATGTCCCACTCCTGAGACTTGAGCATATAATCTTGGCTTTACACTCAAGTGTAGCACTTGGGGAATTTTGCATTGTTGAAGCTGTTGACTTTCAGATGAAATATTAAATTGAAACTCCATCTGCATCTTCGGGTGAATGTGAAAGGTCCCAGAGCATTACTCGAAAAAGAATAGGAGAGTTGCACCGTGTCAATATCACTAAAATGTTCCTAAATGCTCACTGAAATCCGATGTGTATGTGTGTGTCTGTGGGGTGGAGTTGAAGCCCAGATTCTCACAGGAACCGAGCCCGCGTTGACAGGACAATGATGGCCGAGTGGTTAATGTGTTGGGCTAAAAATATAATGGGTTCATACCCGCATCGGTTCGAACCCAATTCTTTAATTAAACAGAGATTTTTTTCCCATCCTGCTTAGTGATACTCAATTTTCGTTTGTTGCATTTGCATTTTTCTTTAACTCTGTGACACTCTGAGCAGATAATGAAATGAAATTGTGAAATGTATCTGTGTCGCTGGGTCTCTGCCTCTCTTTCTCTTCAGAGTGCTGTGTATGTGTTTGTGTGTTTGAGTGTTTTTGTGTTTGAGTCTTTGTCTCTCTATGTCTGCCTCTCTCCGATTTACTCTGTCTGTCCCTGTTTCTCTGGTTGTCTGTCTCTCAATCTGTCTCTCTCAGAGTGTCCAGTGCTGTTCCAAAGGGATTCTCTCATACTCTCAGTCTGACTGTCTCTCTCTTTTCTATCATCTTTGTCTGTCCATGTCTTTGCCTGTCACTGTTAGTCCCTATCTCTAACCTGATGAGTATTTCCATAATTTTCTGTTTTTGTTTTTCTCTCTCTCTCTCTGTCTTTCTCTCTATCTGTCTCCCTATTCGTCTCTCTCTTTAACCCTGGCTTTTTCTTGTCATTCCATCACTATTAGCCTCCCTCTCTTTATGGAGTACGCAAACACATCTCTGTGTATGAATGTGTTTGAGTCTTTGTCTCACTCCGTCTGACCCTCCCACTCAGTATCAAACTTTCTGACTCTCTCTGTCTCTATCTCGCTGTCTGTCACTTCCTGTTTCCCTGTTTGTCTCTGTTTCTCAATGTGTCTGTCGCTTTCTCACGGTTTCCAGTTCTGTTCCAATGGGATTCTCTCAGTCTCTCTGTCCGACTGTCTCACTCTTTCCCATCATCTCTGTCTGTCTATGTTTCTTCCTGCCTGTCTCTCTTTGCCTGTCGCTGTTAGTTCCTGTCCCAACCTGCTGAGTATTTCCATCATTTTCTGTTTATATCTTTGTCTCTCTCTATCTATCTGTCGCTCTCTCTCTATCTGTCTCTCTCCTTCTCACTGTCTTTATCATTGTCTTTCTCTCACTCTTTTCCTCTCTCTCTTTATAGATCACACACACACACATCTCTGTATATGTATGTGTTTGAGTCTTTTTCTCACTCAGTCTGCCTCTCCTTCTCAGTCTCACACTTTCTGTCTCTTGTTGTCGCCATCTCACTGTCTATCTCTCCCTGTTTGTCGGGTTGTCTCTGTCTCTCAATGTGTCTGTCGACTTCACATGGTGTCCAGTTCTATTCAAGCTCGATTCCTGTTCTGACAGAGCTGATGCTCGTCAGTTCCTCGTTAGTATCGTGGTGTGTACCACCGCCTGTCACGTGAGAGACCGGCTTTCAAATCTTTGACGGGGAGGAAGTTTTTTCAAAATGTATAATTTTATTTCCATTTCTTGGTATAGATTCAAATTAAAAATTCCAGAGCAATATAGAACAGTACAAATACAGGACTAGGAGATTGCCTCTTCCAGATTTTTAGCAAAGGGAGACTTTTTCAGCAATCTGTGGCCGTCTGCTGCACAATGATGCATGACTGAGTTTTTTCTGAGTAACGTTTTAACACGACAGCGATGCTGTAGTCGTGGCCGAGTGGTTAAGGTGATGGACTAGAAATCTTTTGGGGTTTTCCTGCGCAGGTTCGAATCCTGCAGACGACGGATCACAGTATTTTTCATTCCATTTCACAATTTAACCAGATCCCTGCAAAACTGATCCTGAGATCGATGGAATAACGTCCCATACCTTTCAACACTGACATTTTTTTCACATTGTTATTAATCTGCAATATTCACGATACATACTGATAGAAAAACGCAAAAATCAGCCAAATTAGCGAAAGTGATTCAGCCTGTCGATCCCTCTTTATGTATAAGGCACTCTGTGTATGTCCGTTGGTGCGTGTATATTTTTTGTTATGTGTGTGTTTGTGTGTCTCTGTGTCTGTCGATCTGTATGAATGTCACTGTGTCCATGCAACTGTCTGTGGATACCATCACCATGAATTTGGTATGCACTGGAACTTTTTAAAAAGACTGAGAGAAAATAATACGATAGTGAAATTTGATATCGGCTTTGGTTCAGCTGCAGCATTTTCGACATCAAGTCCCACTCCTGAGACTTGAGCATATAATCTTGGCTGACAGTCCAATGCAGTACTTGAGGAATTTTTCATTGTTGAAGCTGTTGACTTTCGGATGAAATGTTAAATTGAAACTCCGTCTGCTCTCTCTGGTGAATGTGAAAGTTCCCACAGCATTATTCGATAAAGCGCAGTGAGTTGCCCCCGTGTCACTTTTATTTAAATATTCTGAAATGCTCAATGAAAACCTGTGAGTGTGCGTGTGTCTGTGAGGGTGGAGCTCAAGCCTAGATTCTCACAGACACAGATTGCGAAGTTTCGCAAGTCCAGAATGGCCGAGTGTATAATTCGTTGCATTTACGCTCCAATGGGTTTATACCCACGTGGGTTCAAACCCCACACCTGGTAACTCTTGAATTTAACTTTGATATTCTCCCATCCTGCTCAGTGATACCTAAATGCCTTCTGTTGAATCTGCCACTCTGTCACACTCTCAACTGACAAATAAATGGGATTGTGAAATGCATCTGTGCCTCTCACTCTCTGTCTTTCGAGAGCCCTGTATATTTTTATGTGTTTGAGTCTCTGTCACTCTCTGACTCACTCTGTCTGAGGATCGACAAGCTCAATTCATGAGCGAGAGCTAAATTTAAAAGTCGGACCCCAAAGGTGGCAAGTCAGGATTGCGACCAGTGCCACCTGCTAGTCGGAGCAGGAATCGCAGGATAGCTCAGATGAATACGTGGCTTGAAATGTGTTGCAGATGGGAGGGATTCAAGTTCCTGGGACCTTGGAACACATTCTGGGGGAGGTGCGAGCAGAACGAAACCGGACGTTCTGCACCTGGGCAGGACCCGAAACAATGTCCAAGGGGGAGTGTTTGCGAATGTTATTGGCGAGGGTTTAAAGTAATATGGCAGGGCGATGGGAGACAGAGGGAAGTAGAATGGGCGCAGAAGCGAAAGAATAAAATTAAAGGTGGAAGGCAGAGAAACCCACGGCAAAAAACAAATAGGGCCACTTTACAGCCAAATTGTAAAGGGTCAAAATGTGTTAATATAACAAGCCTGAAGGCTCTGTGCCTCATTGCGAGGAGTATTCGTAATAAGGTGGAGGAATTAACTGCACAAGCAGCAATTACTGAATATGATATAATTGGCATGATGGAGACATAGCTCCAGGGTGACCAAGGCTGGGAGTTCAACATTCAGGAAGCATAGACAGAAATGAAAAGGTGGTGGGATAGCGTTGCTGGTTAAAGAGGAAATTAAGGCAATAGTAAAAAACGACATTAGCTTGGATGATGGGGAACATATATGGTTGGAGCTGCGGACTACCAAAGGGATGAAAACGCTAGAGGAGTTGTGTACAGATCAGCAAACATTAGTAGTGAGGTTGGGGACAGCATCAAACAAGAAATTAGGGATGCGTGCCATAAAGATACAGGAGTTATCAAGGGCGACTTTAATCTACATATACATTGGGCTAACAAAACAGAAAGCAATACGGTGGAGGAGGACTTCCTCGAGCGTATTAGAGATTGTTTTCTCGACCAATATATCGAGGGACCATCTGGAGTGCTGTCCATCCTAGACTGGGTGATGTGTAATGAGAAAGGACTAATTAGCAAACTTGTTGTGTGAGGCCCCTTGATAAGAGTGACCATAATAAGGTAGAATTCTTTATTAAGGTGGCGAGTAACACAGTTAATTCAGAGACTGGGATCCTGAACTTAAGGAAAGTTAACTTCGATGGTATGAGACGTGAATTGGCTAGAATAGACTGGCGAATGATACTTAAAGGGTTGACGGTGTACAGGCCATGGCATACATTTAACGATCACATGGATAAACTTCAACAATTGTATTTCCCTGTCTGGAGTAAAAATAAAACGGTGAAGGTGGCTTAACCGTGGCTAACAAGGGAAATTAAGGACAGTGTTAAATCCATGGAAGAGGCAAATAAATTGGCCAGAAAAAGACGCAAACTTTGGAATCAGAGAAATTTAGAATTCAGCAGAGGAAGACAAAGTTTTTAATTAAGAAAGGGAAAATAGATCATGAGAGGAAGCTTGCTGGGAACATAATGAAGTTCTATAGATACGTGAATTCAAAAAGATTAGAGAAGAAAAACGTAAGTTACTTGCAGCCAGATTCAGGTGAATTTATAATGTAGAACAAAGAAGTGGTAGACCAGTTGAACAATTACTTTGGTTCTGTCTTCATGAAGGAAGACACGCATAACCTTCCAGAAATACTAGGGCACTGAGGATCGAGCGAGAAGGAGGATCGAAGGAAATCCTAATTAGTCAGGTAATTGTGTTAGAGAAATTGACGGGATTGAAGGCTGATAAATCCCCGGGGCCTGATAGGCTGTATTGGAAAGTACTGAAGGAAGTGGCCCGAGAAATAACGGATGCATTGATGATCATTTTCCAACAGTCTATCGATTCTACATTAGTACGTATGGACTGGAGGGTAACTAATGTAACACAACATTTTAAAAAAGGAGGGAGATAGAAAACGTATAATTATAGGCCGATTAACCTGACATCAGTAGTGGGAAAAATGTAGGAATCAATTATTAAAGATGAAATAGCAGCGCATTTAGAAAGCAGAGACAAAATCGTTCGAAGCTGCAAGAATTTACGAAAGGGAAATCAAGCTTGACAAATCTACTGGAATTTATTGAGGATGTAACTAGTATAGTGGACAAGGGGAACCAGTGGATGTGGTGTATTTGGACTTTCAAAAGGCTTTCAACAAGGTCCCACGCAATTATTGGTGTGCAAAATTAAAGCACATTGTACTGTGGTTAATGTATTGACGTGGATAGAGAACTGGTTCGCAGACAGAAAGCAGAGAGTCGGGATCAACGGGTCCTTTTCAGATAAGCAGGCAGTGACTAGTGGGGTGCCGCAGGGCTCAGTGCTGGGACGCCAGCTATTTACAATATACATTAATGATTTAGATGAAGGAATTGAGTGTAATATCTTCAAGTTTGCAGAGGAGACTAACGGGGTGGCGGCGTGAGCTATGAGGATGAAGCTAAGAGGCTGCAGGATGACTTGGACAGGTTAGGTGAGTGGGCAAATTAATGGCAGATGCAGTATAATGTGGATAAATGTGAGGTTATCCATTTTGGTGGCAAAAACACGAAGGTAGAATATTATCTTTATGGCGGCAGACTGGAAAAGGGGAGGTGCATCGGTAGCTGCGTGTCATGGTACATCAGTCATTGAAAGTTGGCATGCAGTTACAGCAGGAGGTGCAGAAGGCAAATGATATGTTGGCCTTCATGGATAGGGGATTTGAGTATAGGATCACGGAGGTCGTACTGCAGTTGTACAGGGCCTTTGTGAGACCTGACCTGGAATATTGTGTTCAGTTTTGGTCTCGTAATCTGAGGAAGGACTTTCTTGCTTTTGAGGGCGTGCAACGAAGGTTCACCAGACTGATTCCCGGGATGGCAGGACTGACATGTGAGGAGAGTTTGGATCGACTGAGCCTCTAGTCACTGGAGTTTAGAAGGATGAGAGGGGATCTCATAGAAACATAAAGAATTCTGACGGGACTTGACAGGTTAGATGCAGCAAGAATGTTCCCGATATTGGGGAAGTCCAAAACTAGAGAACACAGTCTTAGGATAAGGGGCAGGCCCTTTAGGACCGAGATGAGGAGAAACTTCTTCACACAGAGAGTTGTTAACCTGTGGAGTTCCCTACCGCAGAGAGTTGTTGATGCCAGTTCATTGGATATATTCAAGAGGGAGTTAGATATGGCCATTATGGCTAAAGGCATCAAGAGGTATGGAGAGAAAGCAGGATAGGGGCACTGAGGTGAATGATCAGTCATGATCTTATTGAATGATGGTGCAGACTCGAAAGCCCGAATGGCCTACTGCTGCATCTATTTTCTATGTTTCTATGCTTCTCTGTTTGGCTCTGTCTCTCAATCTGTCTCTTTCTTTCTCACGGTGTCAAAGTTCTGCTTAAATGGTATTCTCTCATTTGGCTCTCTCTTTGGCTCTCCCTTTCTATTTGGCTCTCTCTTTCCCATCATCACTCTCTGTCTGACTGTGTCTCTCGTTCCCATCGACTCTCTCTATCTGTCCATGTCCCTGTCTGCCTGTCTTTCTTTGCCTGTCTCTGTTTGTCCCTGTCTCAAACCTACTGAGTATTTCCATCATTTTCTCATTTTATCTCTATCTCTCTCTCGATCTGTCTCTCTCTCTATCTGTCTATCTCTGTGTCTCTCTTTGTCCCTGTCCTCATCTCTGTATTTCTATCATACTTTCCCTCTCTCTCTTTATAGAGCACACACACATCTTTGTGTATGTACGTGCTTGAGTTTTTTTCGCACTGAGTCTGTCTCTCCCTCTCAGTCTCACACTTTATCTATCTCTTTGTCTCTTTCTCTCTTGCTGTCTGTCTCTCCCTGTATCTCTGTTTGTCTGTGTCTCTCAATGTGCCTGTCGACTTCTCATGGTGTGCAATTCTGTTCACAGCTCGATTCCTGCTCTGAGAAAGCCCATGACCGTCAGTTCCTCGTGAGTCTGGTGGTGAGTATCACCGCCTGTCACGCGGGAGACTGGAGTTGAATTCCCGGATGGGGAGAAGGCTTTTTCAAAATGTGGAATGTTACTTTTGCTTCTTGGTATAGATTCATGTTAAAATGTTCGAGAGCAATATAGAAGAGTAAAAATACAGAAAGAGGAGATTGCCTCTTCCAGATTTTTAGCTCACGGAAACATTTTCAGTATTCTGTGGCCGTCTGCTGCACAGAGATGGATGACTGAGTTTTATCTGAGTAACATTTAAAGATGCATAAACCAGTAGTCGTGGCCTAGTGGTTTAAGTAATGAGTTCGAAATCCATCGGGTTTTCCCCACGTAGGTTCGAAACCTGCCGATTACAATATCTTCCATTTCACAATTTAACCAGGTGTCTGCAAAACTGATCCTGAAATAGGTGGAATAACTTCCCACACCTTTCAACAGTGACATTTTTTTTCTTTCTTTCATTCAGCTGCAATGTCTTTCATTAAATGGGTTCTAACCCCACTCCTGTTATTTCCTTCACTAAACAGAGATTGTTCCCATCCTGCTCAGTGATACCCGATTTTCATCTGTTGCATTTGCATTTTTCTGCAACTCTGTGACACTCTGAGCAGATAATGAATGAAATTGTGAAATGTATCTGTGTCGCTCAGTCTCTGCCTCGCTCTCTCTTCAGAGAGCTGTGTATGTGTTTTTATGTTTAAGTCTTTGTCTCTCTCAGTCTGTCTCTCTCTGATTCACTCTGTCTGACCCTGTTTCTCTGTTTGTCCCTGTCTCTAACCTGATGAGTATTTCCATCATTTTCTGTTTTTGTATCCATCTATCTTTCTCTCTATCTCTCTTTCTCTCAATCTGTCTCCCTCTTTGTCTCTCTCTTTGTACCTGTCTTTTTCTTGTCATTCCATCACTATTTGCATCCCTCCCTTTATGGAGCACGCAAACACATCTCTGTGTATATATGTATTTGAGTCTTTGTCTCACTCAGTCTGATCCTCCCTCTCAGTCTCAAACATTCTGTCTCTCTCTGTCTCTATCTCGCTGTCTGTTTCTCCCTGTTTCCCTATTTGTTTCTGTTTCTGTGTCTTTCTCAAGGTGGCCAGTTCTGTTCCAATGGGCTTCTCTCCGTCTCTCTGTCTGACTGTTTCACTCTTACCCATCATCTCTGTCTGTCTATGTCTCTGCCTGTCTGTCTCTCTTTGCCTGTCGCTCGTAGTTCCTGTGTCTATCCTGCTGGGAATTGCCATCATTTTGTGTTTCTATCTTTGTCTCTCTCTCTATCTGTCGCTCTCTCTCTATCTGTCTCTCTCCTTGTCACTGTCTTTATCATTATCTTTCTCTCACTCTTTCCCTCTCTCTCTTTATAGATCACACATTCACATCTCTGCATATGTATGTGTCTTTTCCTCCGTCAGTCTGCCTCTCCTTCTCAGTCTCCCACTTTCTGTCTCTCGTTGTCTCTATCTTGCTGTCTTTCGCTCCCTGTTTGTCGGTTTGTCTCTGTCTCTCAAAGTGTCTGTCGACTTCTAATGGTGTCCAGTTCTGTTCACAGCTGGATTCCTGCTCTAACAGACGCTAGACCTGTCAGTTCTTCGTTAGTATGGTGGTAAGTATCCACGCCTGTTCAATTCCCTGACTGGGGGCAGTTTTTTCAAAATGTAGAATTTCACTTCTGTTTCTTGATATCGATACATATTAAAAAGTTCCGGAGCCACATACAACACTAAAAATACAGGTCGAGGAGATTGCCTCGTCCAGATTTTTAGCAAACGGAAACTTTTTCCTGATTCTTTGGCCGTCTGCTGCACAGAGATGGATGACTGAGTTTTTTCTGAGTAACGTTTGAGAAGACAAAGACGCAGTAGTCGTGGGCGAGTGGTTAAGGCGATGGACTAGAAATCCGTTGGGTTTCCCCGCGCAGGTTCGTATTCTGCGGTTTGCGATTCTCAACATTTTTCATTTCATTTCACAACTTAACCAGGTCTCTGTAAAACTGATCCTGATTTCGATGGAATAACGGACCACACCTTTCAACACTGAAATTTTTTTTCTCATTTTTATTAATCTGCAATATTGACGATACATACGGATAGAAAAACGCAAAAACCATTAAAGTTGCGATAGTGATTCAGCCTGTCGATCCATCGAGTTATCGAAGGCATCTGTGCATGTCCGTTGGTGCGTGCAAATGTTTGGTTATGTATGTGTGCATGTCTCTGTGTCTGTCTATCTGTATATATGTCTCTGTGTATGTGCAACTGTTGGTGGAAATCATCAACATGAATTTGGTATGTCCTGGAACTTATAAAAAAGACATGGGGAAAAAAATACGGTTGTCAACTTTTGTATCGGCTTTGGTTCAGTGGCAGCATTCTCGACTGAATCAGGAGTTTGTGTGTTCAAGTCGCACTCCTGAGACTTGAGCATACAATCTTGGCTGACAATCAAGTGCACCACTTGGGGAATATTGCATTGTTGAAGCTGTTGATTTTGAGATGAAATGTTAAATTGAATCTCCGTCTACACCCTCGGGTGGATGTGAAAGGTCCCAGAGCATTACTCGAAAAAGAATAGGAGAGTTGCCCCGTGTTAATATTGCTAAAAATGTTCGTAAATGCTCACTGAAAACCGATGTTTTTGTGTGTGTCTGTGGGGTTGGGGTTGAAGCCCAGATTCTCACAGAGACAGATTCCAGATTCTGAAAGGACCAGGATGGCCGAGTGGTTAAGGTGTTGGCCTTAAAATTAAATGGGTTTTTCCTGCGTGTGTTCGTACACCACTCTTGGTATCTCTTAGAATTAACACGGATTTCCACCCATTCTGATCAGTGATACCGGATTTTCATCTGTTGAATCTGCAATTTTCTGTAACTATGTGACACTCTGAACCGATAATGAAATGAAATTGTGAAATGTAACTGTGTCGCTCGGTCTCTGCCTCTCTCTCTCTTTCGAGAGTTGTGTGTGTGTTTGTATGTTTGAGTCTTTGTCTCTCTCAGTCTAAATCACTCTGTCTGTCCCTGCTTCTCTGTTTGCCTCTGTCTCTCAATCTGTCTCTTTCTCATGGTGTCCACTTCTGTTCCAATGGGATTCTATCAGACTCTTTGTCTGACTGGCTCTTTCTTTCCCATCATTTCGGTCTGTCCATGACTTTGCCTGTCTCTGTTAGCCCCTGTCTCGAACCTGATAAGTATTTTCATCATTTTCTGTTTTTGTCTCTATCTCTCTCTCTCTATCTGTCTCTTTCCTTGTCACTGTCTTTATCATTGTCTTTCTCTCACTCTTTCCCTCTCTCTCTTAATAGATCACACACAGACATCTCTCTGTATATATATGTGTTTGAGTATTTTTCTCACTCAGTCTGCCTCTCCTTCTCAGTCTCACACTTTCTGTCTCGAGTTGTCTCTATCTCGCGATCTGTCTCTCCCTGTTTGTCGGTATGTCTCTGTCTCTCAATGTGTCTCTCGACTTCTCATGGAGTCCAGTTCTGTTCACAGCTCGATTCCTGCTCTGACAGTAACGATACCCATCAGATCCTCGTTATATAGTGCTGAGTATTCCTGCCTGTTACGAGGGAGACCGTGGTTTAATTCCCCGACTGGGAGGTAGTTTTTACAAAATGTAGAATTTTACTTCTGTTTCTTGGTATAGATTTATATGAAAAAGTTCCAGAGCAATATAGAACAGTGAAAATACAAGTAGAAGAGATTGCCTCGTCCAGATTTTTAGCAAACGGAGACTTTTTCAGGATTCTTTGGCCGTCTGATTCACAGAGATGTGACTGAGTTTTTTCTAAGTAACGTTTTAGAAGGCAGAGATGCAATAGTTGTGGCCGAGTAGTTCAGGCGATGGACTACAAATGCATTGGGTGCTCCTCGTGCAGGTTTGAATCCTGCCGACGAGGATTCTCAGTATTTTTCATTCCATTTCACAAGTTAACCAGGTCTCTGCAACACTGATCCTGATATAGATGGAATCATGTCCCACACCTTTCAGCACAGATATTTTTTTCTCATTTTTATTATTCTGCAATATTCACGACACATAAGAATAGAAACACACAAAAATCTGTCAAAGTTGCAAAAATGATTGAGCCTGTCTATCGCTCGAGATGTCCAAGTCATCTGAGCATGTCCGTTGGTGCGTGTAAATTTTTGGTTATGTATGTGTGTTTGTCTCTGTGTCTGTGTCGATCTCTCTATATGTCTCTGTGTATGTGCAACTGTCTGTGGAAACCATCACTATGAATTTGATATGTCCTGGAACTTATAAAAAAGAGTGGGGAAAATAATACGGTTGTGAACTTTTGTATCAGCTTTGGTTCCGTGGCAGCATTTTCAACTCAATCTGGAGTTTCTGTGTTCAAGTCGCACTCCTGAGACTTGAGCATATCATCTTGGCTGAAACTCAAGGGCACCACTTGGCGAATTTCTTGTTGTTGAAGCTGTTGACTTTCGGATGAAATGTTAAATTGAAGCTCCATCTGCACCCTCGGGTGGATGTGAAAGGTCCCAGAGCTTTACTCGAAAAAGAATAGGAGAGTTGCCCCGTGTCAATGTTGCTAAAAATGTTCGGAAATGCTCACTGAAAACCGATGTTTATGTGTTTGTCTGTGGGGTTGGGGTTGAAGCCCAGATTCTCACAGAGACAGAATCCAGATTCTGACAGGACCAGGATGGCCGAGTGGTTAAGGTGTTGGCCTTAAAATTAAATGGGTTTTTCCTGCGTGTGTTCGTACACCACTCTTGGTATCTCTTAGACTTAACACGGAATTCCTCCCATTCTGATCAGTGATATCGGTTGAATCTGCAATTTTCTGTAACTTTGTGACACTCTGAGCTGATAATTAAATGAAATTGTGAAATGTATCTGTGTCGCTCGGTCTCTGCCTCTCTCTCTCCTTAGAGAGGTTTGTATGTTTGAGTATTTGTCTCTCTCAGTCTCACTCACTCTGTCTGTCCCTGTTTATCTGTTTGTTTCTGTCTCACACTCACGGTGTCCACTTCTGTTCCAATGGGATTCTCGCAGAATCTTTGTCTGACTGGCTCTCTCTTTCCCATCATTTCGGTTTATCAATGTCTTTGCCTGTCTCTGTTAGTCCCTGTCTCTAACCTGATAAATATTTCCATCATGTTCTGTTTTTTGTCCCTATCTCTCTCTCTCTCTATCTTCCTCTCTCCTTGTCACTGAGTTAATCATTGTCTTTCTCTCACTCTTTTCCTCTCTCTCTTAATAGATCACACACGCACATCTTTGTGTATATATGTGTTTGAGTGTTTTTCTCACTCAGTATGCCTCTCCTTCCAGTCTCACCCTTTCTGTTTCTCGTTGTCTCTATCTCGCTGACTGTCTCTCCTTGTTTGTCGGTTTGTCTCTGTCTCTCAATGTGTCTGTCGACTTCTTATGGTGTCCAGATCTGTTCACAGCTCGATTCCTGCTGTGACACAGCAGCTACCCGTCAGTTCCTCTTTAGTTTAGTGGTGAGTATCCCCGCCTGTCACGCGGGAGACTGTGGTTCAATTTTCCGATGTGGAGGCAGTTTTTTCAAAATGTATAATTTTACTTCTGTTTCTTGGTATCGATTCAAATTAAAAAGTTCCAGAGCAATATAGAGCAGTAAAAATACAGGTAGAGGAGATTGACTCTTCCAGATTTTCGCAAACGGAGACTTTTTCAGGATTCTTTGGCCGTCTGCTGCACAGAGATGGATGACTGAGTTTTTTCTGAGTTATGTTTAAGAAGGCAGTAGTCGTGGCCGAGTGGTTAAGGCGATGAAGTAAAAATTCATAAGTTTTCCCCGCACAGGTTCGAATCCTGCCGCCTATGACTCTCAGCATTTTTCATTCCATTTCACAATTTAACCAGGTCTCTGTAAAACTGATCCTGAGATGGATGGAATAACGTCCCACACCTTTCAACACTGACATTTTTTTCTCATTTTTATTAATCTGCAATATTCACGATACATACGGATAGAAAAACGCAAAAGTCTGTCAATGAAGCGACAGTAATTTAGCCTGTCTATCCTTCTCTCTGTCAAAGGCACTCTGTGCATTTCCGTTGTTTCGTGTATATTTTTGCTTATGTGTGTGTGTGTCTCTGTGTCTGTCTGTATGTATGTCTCTGTGTATGTGCCGCTGTCTGTATAAATCATCACCATGAATTTGGTATGTCCTGGAACTTTTTAAGAAGACTTGGGGAAAATAATACGCTTGTGAACTTTGGTATTTGCTTTGGTTCAGTGGCAGTATTCTCGACTGGATCAGGAGTTTCTGTTTTCAAGTCCCACTCCTGAGACTTGAGCAGCTAATCTTTGCTGACACTCACTGCAGTACTTGGGGAATTTTGCATTGTTGAAGCTGCCCACTTTCGGAAGAAATGGTAAATTGAAGCTCTGTCTGCACCCTCGGGTGGATGTGAACGTTCCCAGAGCATTACTCGAAAAAGAATAGGAAAGTTGCCCCCGTGTCAATATAACTAAAAATCTTCGTAACTGCTCACTGAAACCCGATGTGTATGTGTGTGTCTGTCGGGTGCAGTTGAAGCTCAGGTGCTCACAGAGACAGAATCGAAACGCTGAACGGACCAGGATGGCCGAGTGGTTAAGGCGTTGGCCTTAAAATTCAATGGGATTTTCTCGCGTGATTTCGTTCCCCACTTCTAGAATCTCAATAATTTAACACTGATTTCCTCCTATTCTGATCAGTGATACCCGATATTCATCTGTTGAATCAACAATTTTCTGTGACACTCTGAGCCAATTATATTGTGAAATGTATCTATGTATCTCAGTCTCTGCCTTTCTCTCTTTCGAGAGCTGTGCATGTGTGTGCGTGCTTGAGTCTTAGTCTGCCTCTCTCTGACTCACTCTGTCTGTGCCTTGTTCTCTGTTTGTTTCTGTCTCTCAATCTGTCTCTTTCTCACGGTATCCAGTTTTGTTCCAAAGGGATTCACTCAGACTCTCTGTCTGACTGTCTCTCTCTTTCCCATCATCTCTGTCCATGTCTTTGCCTGTCTCACTTGGTCCCTGTCTCTAACCTGAGTATTTCCAACATTTTCTGTTTTAGAAACATAGAAACATCTAAAATAGCTGCAGGAGTAGGCCATTAGGCCTTTCGAGCCTGCACCGCCATTCAATATGATCATGGCTGATCATTCCTTCAGTTCCCCTTTCCTGATTTCTCTTCATACCCCTTCATCCCCTTAAACGCAAGGGCCTTATCTAACTCCCTCTTGAATATATCCAATGAACTGGCAACAACAACTGTCTGCAGCAGGGAATTCCACAGGTCAACAATTCCCTGAGTGAAGAAGTTTCTCCTCATCTCGGTGCTGAATGGCCTACCCCTTATCCTAACACTATGTCCCCTGGTTCTGGACTTCCCCAACATCAATAACATTCTTCCCGCATCTAACCTGTACAGTCCCGTCAGAATCTTATATGTTTCTATGAGGTCCCCTCATCATTATAAACGCCAGTGAATAAAGGCCCAGTTGATCCAATCTCTCCTCATATGACATTCCTGTCATCCCTGGAATCAGTCTGATGAACCTTCGCTGCACTCCCTCAATAGCAAGAACGTCCTTCCTCAGACTAGGTGACCAAAACTAAAGACAATATTCCAGGTGTGGCCTCACTAAGGCCTTGTACAACTGCAGTAAGGCCTCCCTGCTCCTATATTCAAATCTCCTAGCTATGAAGGCCAACATACCATTTGCCTTCTTTACCACCTACTGCACTTGCTTGCCCATTTTCAGTGACTGATCAACTATGACACCCAGGTCTCGTTGCACCTCCCCTTTTTCTAGTCTATCGCCATTCAGATAATATTCTGCCTTCGTGTTTTTCCCACAAAATGTATAACCTCACATTTATGTACATTATACTGCATCTGCCATCTATTTGCCCACTCACCTAATCTTTCCAAGTCACTCTGCAGCCTCTAAGCGTCCTCCTCACAGCTCGCACTGCCACCCAGTTTAGATGCATCCGCAAACCTGGACATATTACACTCTATTCCTTCAACCAAATCGTTAATGTATATTGTAAAGAGCTGGGATCCCAGCACTGAGCCCTGCGGCACCCCACTAGTAACTGCCTGCCATTCTGAAAAGGACCCGTTTATTCCGATTCTCTGCTTCCTGTCTGCCAACCAGTTCTCTATCCTTGTCAGTATATTAACGCCAATGTCATGCGCTTTGATTTTGTGCACCAATCTCTTGTGCAGGAGCTTGTCAAAAGCCGAATGAAATTCCAAATACACCACATCCACTGGTTCTCCCTTGTCCACTCTATTCGTTACATCCTCCAAAAAATTCCAGAAGATTCGTCAAGCATGATTTCACTTTCATAAATCCATGCTGTCTCGGTCCGATCCTGTCACTGCTTTCCAAATGGGCTGCTATTTCATCCTTAATGATTGATTCCAACATTTTCCCCACTACTGATATCTGTCTAACCAGTCTAACATTACCCGCTTACTCTCTCCGTCATTTTATAAAAAGTGTCGTCACATTAGCTACCCTTCAGTCCATAAGAACTGATCCAGGGTCGATAGATTGTTGGAAAATCAACGCCAATGCATCCACTATTTCTAGGGCCACTTCCTTAAGTACTCTGGGATGCAGACTATCAGGACCCAGGGATTTATCGGCATTTACTCCAATCAACTTCCCGAACACAATTTCTCGTCAATAAGGATTTCTTTCAGTTCCTCATTCTCACAAGACCCACAGTCCCCTCGTACATTCGGAAGGTTATTTGTACCTTCCTTTGTAAAGACAGAACCGAATTATTGTCTCTTTCTCTGTCTCTATCTGTCTTTCTCTCTATCTGTCTCCCTCTTTGTCTCTCTCTTTGTCCCTGTCTTTGTCTCTGTCATTCCATCCCTATTTGCCTTCCACTCTTTATGGAACACATAAACACATCTCTGTGTATGTATGTGTTTGAGCCTTTTTCTCATTCAGTCTGACCCTCCCTCTCAGTCTCAAACTTTCTGTCTCTCTTTGTCTCTATCTCGTTGTCTGTCTCTCCCTATTTCTCTGTCTCGCAATGTGTCTGTCTCTTTCTCACGATGTCCAGTTCTGTTCCAATGGGATTCTCTCAGTCTCTCTGTCTGACTGTCTCTCTCATCACCATCATCTCTGTCTGTGTATGTTTCTAACTCTCTGTTTCTCTTTGCCTGTCTCTGTTAGTTCCTGTCTCTAACCTGCTGAGTATTTCCATCATTTTCTGTTTATATCCCTGTCTTTCTCTCTATCTGTCGCTCACTCTTTATCTGTCTCTCTCCTTGTCACTGTCTTTATCACTGTCTTTCTCTCACTCTTTCCCTCTCTCTCTTTATAGAGCACACACACACACATCTCTGTATATGTGTGTGTGTGAGTCTTTTTCTCACTCAGTCTGCCTCTCCTTCTCAGTCTCACATTTTCTGTCTCACTTTGTCTCTATCACGCTGTGTGTCTCTCCCTGTTTGTCGGTTTGTCTCTGTCTCTCAATGTGCCTGTCGACTTCTCATGGTATCCAGTTCTGTTCACAGCTCGATTGCTGTTGTTGCAGAGACCATCCCACTCAGTTCCGCGTCAGTGTAGTAGTTAGTATCCATCTCTGTGACCCACGAGGTCGGGGTTCAATTCCTTGATGAGGATGAAGCCTTTTCAAAAAGTCGAATATTACTTCTGTATGTCCTGGAACTTTATAAAAAGACTTGGCGAAAATAATACAGATGTGAACTTTGTTATCGGCTTGGTGCAGTGGCAGCATTCTCGATTGAATCACGAGGTTGTGTTGCAAGTCCCACTCGTGAGACTTGAGCATATAATCTTGGCTGACACTCAAGTGCAGCACTTGGGGAATTTTCCATTGTTGAAGCTGTTGCCTTTCGGATGAAATGTTGAATTGAAGCTCCGTCTGCAACCTCGGGTGGATGTGAAAGTTCCCAGAGCATTATTCGAAAAAAATTTGGAGAGTAGCTAGCCCCTGTGTAAATATTACTATAAATATTCGAAAATGCTCATTTAAAACCTGTGTCTATGAGAGTGGAGCTGCAGCCCATATTCTTACAGAGACAAAATCCGAATATTAATAATAACAGGATGGCCGAGCGGTTAAGGCGTTGGACGTAAAATACTACAATTGTATACCTGCGTGAGTTCGAACCCCACTCCTGGTAATTTTTATATTCAAACCGATTTCCTCCCATCCTGCTCAGTAATACCCAAATGTATTCTGTTGAATCTGCACTTGTCGATAAGTTTGTAACATTCTCAACTGACAAAGAAATGGGACTGTGCAATGTTTCTGTGCCTCTCACTCTCTGTCTTAAGAGAGCTCTTTTTGTCTTTGAGTCTGACTCACTCTGTCTGAGGAATTACAAGTTGAATTTAGCGAGCTCGGCGCTAAATTAACAAATAGAACCTCAAAGTAGCAATTTCAGGATAGCTACCACTGCCACCTGCTAGTCAGAGTAGGAATCGTAGGATAGAGCAGATGAATGTATGGGGCAGAAGGGAGGGATTCAATTTCCTGGGACATTGGAACCGGTTCTGGGGGAGCTGGGACCAGTGCAAAACCAGACGCTCTGCATCTGGGCAGAACCAATGTCCACGGGGAGAGTTTGCTCGTGTTGTTGGGAAGGGGTTAAACTATTATTGCAGCGGGATGGGAACCAATGCAGGGAGACAGAGGGAATTAAAATGGTGGCTGAAAAGTAAAGGTGGAGGGCAGAGAAACCCATGGCAAAAATTAAAAAGGGCCACATTTAAGCCAAATTCTAAAGGGACAAGGTGTGTTAAGATAACAAGCCTGAAGGCACTGTGCCTCAATGCGAAGACTATTCGTAATAAGTTGGATAAATTAACTGCACAGGCAGCAATTAATGAATATGATGTAATTAGCATCACGGAGAAATGGCTCCAGGGTGACGAAGGCTGAGAATGCAACAGCCAGGGATATTCACCATTCAGGAAGGATTGACAGAAAGGAAAATGAGGTGGGGTGGCATAGATGGTTGAAGAGGAAATTAACACAAGAGTAAGGAAGGACATTCGCGTGGATGCTGTGTGGTTGGAGCTGCCGAATATCAAAGGAAAGAAAACGCTAGTTGGAGTTGTGTACCACCAAACAATCGGAGTGAGTTTGGGTCAGCATCAAGCAAGAAAGTAGGGATGTGTGCAATGTAGGTACAGAAGTTATCATGGACGACTTTAATCTATATATAGATTGGGCTAACCAAACTGGTAGCAACACGGTGGAGGAGGATTTGCTGGAATGTATTCGGGTTGGTTTAATCGACCAATATGTCGAGGAACCATCGAGAGGGCTGGCCATCCTAGACTGGTTGATGTATAATGAGAAAGGACTAATTATCAATCTTGTTGTGCGAGACCACTTGGGGAAGAGTAACCATAATAAGGTAGAATTCTTTGTTAAGCTGGAGAGTGAAACAATTAATTCTGAGACTGGGGTCTTGAACTGAAGGAAAGGTAACTTCGATGGTATGAGACATGAATTGGCTAGAATAGACTGGGAAATTATACCTAAGGGTTAACGGCAGATAGGTAATGGAAAACATCTAAAATCACATGGATGAACTTCAACAATTAGACATCCCTGTCTGGAGTAAGAAATAAAACGGGAAAAGTGGCTAAACCGTGGCTAACAAGGGAAATTAAGGATAGTGTTAAATCCAAGGAAGAGGCATATAAATTGGTTAGAAAAAGCATCAATCTGAGGACGGGGAGAAATTTAGAATTCAGCAGAGGAGGACAAAGGGTTTAATTCGGAGGGGGAAACAGAGTATGAGAGGAATCTTGCTGGGAACATAAAAACTTCGATAGATACGTGAAGAGAAAAAGATTAGTGAAGGCAAACGTAGGTCACTTGCAGTCAGATTCAGGTGAATTTATAATGGGGAACAAAGAAATGGTAGACCAGTTGAACAAATACTTTAGCTCTGCATTCACGACGGAAGACACGCATAACCTGCTGGAATTAGTACGTGACCAAGGGGCGAGTGAGAAGGAGGAACTGAAGGAAATCCTTATTTGTGGGAAATTGTGTTCGGAAAATTGATGGGACTAAAGGCCGATAAATCCCCGGGGCCTGATGGTCTGCATCCCAGAATAATTAAGGAAGTGGCCCTAGAAATAGTGGATGCATTGGTTATCATTTTCCAACAGTCCATCGACTCTCGATCATTTCGTATGGACTGGAGGGTAGCGAATGTAACACCACATTTTGAAAAATGAGGGAGGGAGAAAACGGGTAATTACAGATCGGTTAGCCTGACATCAGTGGTGGGGAAAATGTTGGAATCAATTATTAAAGATGAAATAGCAGTACATTTGGAAAGCACTAACAGGATCGGTCCAAATCAGCATGGATTTATGAAAGGGAAATAATGCTTGACAAATCTTTTAGAATGTTGTGTGGATGTAACTAGTACAGCGGACAAGGGAGAACCAGTGGATGTGGTGTAGTGGGACTTACAAAAGACTTTTGACAAGGTCCCATAATAGAGGTTGGTGTGCAAAATTAAAACACATGGCATTGGAGTTAATGTATTGATGTGGATAGAGAACTGGTTGACAGACAGGAAGCAGAAAGTCGGGATAAATGGGTCCTTGTCACAATGGCAGGCAGTGACTAGTTGGGTGCCGCAGGGCTCAGTGCTGGGACCCCAGCAATTTACAATATACATCAATGACTTAGATGAAGGAATTGTGAATAATAGCTCCAAGTTTGCAGATGACATTATGGCTGGATGGCGGTGTGAAATATGAGGAGGATGCTAAGAGGGTGCAGGGTGACTTGGACAGGTTAGGTGAGTGGGCAATTACATGGCAGATATAGTGTAATAACGATAAATGTGAGGTTATGCACTTTGGTGGCAAAAACACGAAGGCAGAATATTATCTGAATGGCGGCAGATTAGGAAAAGGGCAAGCGCAACGAGATCCGGGTGTCCTGGTACATCCGTCATTGAAGGTTGGCATGCAGGTGCAGCAGACAGGAATAAGGCAAATAACATGTTGGCCCCATATCTTGGGGATTTGAATAAAGCAGCAGGGCGGTATTGCTGCAGCTGTACAGGGTCTTGATGAGGCCTCACCTGGAATACTGTGTTCAGTTTTGTTCTAATCTGAGGAAGGACGTGCTTGCTATTGAGGGAGTGCAGCGAAGGTTCACCAGACGGATTTCCGGGATGGCAGGACTGTCATATGAAGAGAGATAGGATCGACTGGGCCTGTATTTACTGGAGTTTAGAAGAATGAGAGGCGACCTCTGAAACATATACAATTCTGACGGGACTGGACAGGTTAGATGCAGGAAGAATGTTCCCGATGTTGGGGGAGTCCAGAACCAGTGGTCAAAGTATAAGGACAAGGAATGTAGGGCCGAGATGGGAGAAACTTCTTCACTCAGAGAGTTGTTAACCTGTGGAATTCTCTTCCGCAGAGCGTTGTTGATGCCAGTTCATCAGATATATTCAAGAGGGAGTTGGATATGGCCCTTAAGGTAAAGGGATCAAGTGGTATGGAGCGAAAGCAGGAAAGGGGGACTGAGGTGAATGATCAGCCATGATCTTATTGAATGTTGGTGCAGACTCGAAGGGGCGAATGGCCTATCCTACAAACTTTTTCTATGTTTCTATGTTTCTATGATTCTATGTTTCAGGGTGCATGCATCCAATGGCCAGTGTGCTGTGCCATTTCTTTCAACTGGGTCCTATTTATTGAACCTGTAACTCGCCCGGTTTGTATCTGATCCATATTGTGTCTCAATATTGACCAATCATCCATCTCCCACAGGCATGACATGTACCTCTTTCCCTGTCCTCGGCATCGTCCTCTCAATTCCTGCTTATTTTGTTCCTTAATTGTTCGTGCATGGCATTCCAATACGGATACACCCTCGAGCAGTTTTTTTGATGTTTTAGATCCTAACTCTGAAGATTTTATCCCAATCCTGGTCTGTTTCCTGATTACTAACTCCGTTGTTCCCCTCAAACTATCTACACCTCCCTGGATCGCCTGTATATCTGGTGGATCGACTAAAGTTAATACGTCATTCACTGTAAATCTCCTCTGTCTTCCTTCTTTGTTTCTCAGCTGCTTGTGTTACTCCCTTGCTCCTGATGTGTCACTAGCTATTCTCAGGATTGTGTCTAGCAATCGTGTTTACAAAGCTTTAGTCTTGTGGCTTATTTTTTCTGGCAGGTATAGAGCTGATTAATTTATGCTCACAGGTAACATTTCATGCTGCACATTGTCAAATAATAATTCTGTTCCAGGTTTAACTACCACGCAATTTCCCAAGGTTATTTCCCCTGGTTTACAATATTCAGGTAACATTTTTTACACACTTATCTTATGGCTTCAAGACAAACGCTCTTGACACTTAGATGCCGCACCCTAGAGGTTGCTTTACGTAGTTGTTGTACCCTCCGGTGTGGTTAAATGCTTCTGGGTCCCCTCGGGGCGGCCTTGTAGCTTGTCCTTGTCGAATCGGAAGGACAGTGATGATCACGTTTATATTCTGATGATAAAACACATCCTGGATATTCCAGGTTTTAGTTAGAGTCCTACCATTTCCATTTCAACCGGATTTTCCTTTCACTAGCCGCTGTGTTGGTTCTGCAATTGCTGTGGTTAGTAACAAAATTCATGCAGTAGCTAAAGAACCCCAGTACCTTACACACCCCTCATACTGGTTTTGGTCGGGGCATAACCCTAATGTCCTCCTTCCTGTCATTGGACATGGTCCGAGTTCCTTGGCATATTTCGTGTCCCAGGTACTGTTCGACAGCTTGTCCGATTTGTGCCTTTTTAAGATTTACTTTAAATCCTGTTTTCCGTTATCTCAAATGTATTTTCCATAACTGGAACAGAGTCTAGCACGTAGGCTTTGATAGCTGCTTTCCGTTATCTCAAATGTTCCAGTATCAAAGCCTTTACGTCTCACTTTCTGTGGTTCTTCAACAACTGGATCTGAAGTCACAAGTTCAGCTTATATTTTCCTTTGTTCTAAACTGCTAAAGCCTGCCGTTTTAACATTTAATTTTTTTTCAAAATTCCTTTTGCACTTTCGCAGATAGCTCCCCACTTGTCCAGGAGTTTGACCTGATCCCTTAAGGTATTTCTTCATTGTTTCCAAACATTATAGTTTTATTTCTTTTTTTAAGAGATCAGATTAACTTTTTATTTTAAATGTATCTCATTTTGTTCTGTATTTTCTTAAACAGTGGTACTTGAAATCTTCACAACAAAATTAACTCTTCACTGCTCCCGTCCTAATTCCTGCTCCCCTTTTGTATATTTGTATTTATTGTTGGATTATGAAATGTCAAATATGGTAATATATCTTTTTTTAATCGGACTTCTCTTTTATGCTTATAGTGATTCACAGATCACAGAATGCAAAGTACTTGTTTTATAATTATGTGCCTAACTTCTGTTTTAGAAGCTGAACATCAAAAATTCTAATCTTTTGCGCTGTAACTTCAATTTTGTGTTACATTATCTCATAAATTTCATCTTTTTAAGCTTCAGCTTCTGATGCAGTATGTTTACTTTTAATACAAGTCTTATAAACCCAAGATTTTCCAATGCAACCAAAATGTTTATCTGGGAGAATCACCAGAAATATCTCAAAATCCAAATTAAAATATTGTACTGCCAATCTTTTATTTAAGAATCTTATTACTGAGCTAGAAGCTTTCGCATCAAGATTTTACACAAAGAAATATGAGGGCGTACTTCGCCAGCCCGCAGCCTCGAGAAACCCACGCAGGATTCTTTTTTTAAGCCATTACAATTTCCCTTCTCCGTTCTTTATCTCTTTCCTGAGACTAAATGTAGTGTCTTGCAAACAAATGTAATCAATGATTACATGTTTTCTTTTGACAAGTGAGCATGTCGAAAAGTTTTTTTTAAAACCATCGGGACCACACATTTTTTATCTTTTGCTCAACAAACCTATCCTTTGTGCATTTCCTAGCTCCATAACATATCACCTGAATAAATTCACACCTGGGTTTCTAAATTAAAATGTAATTTAATTCTAGGTTCACACTTTCTTAAAACTTCCTTCATACAGACCAACACTGTAAAGGGTTAAAAAAATTCATTCTTTCTGAAAAAGTGGGTGGGGCCATAACAACAGACAGCTCTACCACTTTCTGAAGCAGGCTTTCAGACACATGAACAATTCATGATTTCACACCTCAAATATTCCGCAGTCAAAAATCACACAAGTACTTTCATTCGAAGACAGACATTCACAAAAGTATCTCTTCATTCAACAAAGCTTATTGTTTGGCTGGATCAATTTTTGGATCCATAATTCACTTAAGATAGTCACGAACAGTTTTTGCTATGGACATCCGAAAAATATCGACGAAGCGAGCCTTCTGGCCCCCAATCAAGCCTTTATTTTCCTCAGGTCCTAATCATAATCCTGTTAGTGTGGGATACAAATTTGAGCCAAATTCCTCTGTCCATTCCCTTCTGTCATCCATATCTATTTGTATACTTACATTCTGTTGTCTTTTGTCACTTTCTCTGTCCATCTCACCTTCGGGTATCTTTCTTTTCAACTTTCCGGCTGTTAAAGGTATCTTTTTCCCTTCATCATATCCTGCCTTAACCATCCTCATGATCTTTTCAGATTTATCTCTCAGAAACTCTTGTGGTCGTTTATACCTCAGCCCTCCAAGGGCCTTGGCAGATTCCTTTGCCATTACATACATTGGGGCTTTTTCCCCAGTTCCTGTTTTACCATCGTTACGTAAGCAGAACTTTTTCCACCCAGGCTTTTTACCTCGTGCTGTTTTTCCGCCTTTACTTATGCGGGACTATTTACACTGAGGCTTTTTTCCTGTATACGAATTTATTTTACCGACACTTACAGTGTTTATTTGCAGTTTCTTGACGAGCCCCTCAACTGGATTTACTGGCTGCATGGACTCTACCTCAGATTCATTGGATCTCTGGTTACTTTGGGACGAGATTTTCTCAAGGTAATTCTCTACTCACTCGTTGTTAGGTTGGTTTGGCTTTTTGAGTCTAATCTGCCCGTCCAGTAGATTCTGCTGACTGCGCCAAGCTGTTAGGGTTAACTTCAAACCACCATTCTTCGCCTTAAAGTAAATGCAGTTTTTATTAATAAAATATACAAGCCGGCAGGGGAGCTATCCTTAAAGGAATGCTCAGAGAAACTAGCAGAGACATCTTATTTTATACAGTTTCAGATTATAGTCTTACTTAATTATGCAAGTTACAATTAATACGTGCTGATTGATTAATACATGATTATCTGGTAGGTTGCTTCCTCCAATCTGGCCTCTATATGCTTTAATTGGTAATTCAGGATACATGTTGTTATGATTCTTTTTATTTAACTTGTATCTTGTTATAGAATTCAAATTCTATGTTATCTGTGTCTGTCCCCAGCTCCCAAGGACTTTGGTCTATGAATTGGAACATCTGCTTCTATGTGGAAGGCATCCCACACATGGTTCCCACAGTCTGAAAAACAGGCTGTGGGATCCATTTTAAAAACTTGTTAACTCCATTTTAAAACATTCCAATTGTTATTATAATTGTAATTACGATTTGTGATCTGCCCTTTCAATCTATTATGTGATATCTTATCGAAGGCCTTTGGAAATCTAGATAAATTACATCTACTATATTACGTTAGTTTACGCTATATGTTACCTCTTCGAAAAATTCAAAGAATTTGGTCAAGTCAAGACTTTCCCTTTTATAATTCATGCTGACTATTCATTTTTGGTTTCTAGTTGTTCTTCCACTTTCTCCTTAAGTAGGGAATCCATTATTTTTCCTCCCAACGACGTTAATTTGACTTGACTATAGTTCCTCAGACACGTTCTACCTCAATTCTTAAAAATTGTTATTACATTAGGTATCTGCCAATCCTCCGACACTGCATCTTATTCCAACGAAATATTAAATATGATTATCAATGCTTCTGCTATCTCTTCCCTCGATGTAATTCGTCCGAAGCCGGCATTTTATCCATTTTCGGTTCGATTAGTTTATATAATATTTTCCTCTTGTTATTTTAATTGCAGTTATTTCATTTCTAATTTCATCCAATATCATGTCCACCTGTGTTGACTCCCTGATAAATACTGATGCAAAGTAATTGTTTAATATTTCTTCCTATCTCTGCCTGTGGACAACCTTCTGAGCCACGTACCTTGGTATGTATTGTGGATGTCCTCCACGCAATCTTTATCCTTATCGTTAAAGGTAACGAGTATATCGTACCTGTTGGACAGGAGCAGTATCTCATTCACAGCCTCACCTCATTTCTCACGACATGGCACACAATCAGCCACGGACTTTCATGACCCTGCGCTTTTCTGTGGGATGTGACTGTTTTCTGGATTAAATCACTTATCCTGTGTGTTTCAGAGTGTGTCGAACTCACACTCCAGCCCAATTATGCTGAGCCAAAGCTAATAAAGCATAGACATTTCCTGCAGATGTGGGAATGTGGGACAGATTTGATATCCACAAACTCACATCACATTACAGTCTCGACTCATTGCCTACCCTCCCATCTTTAGTTATTTTTTTATAAATGTATTTGCTTATTTACACACTGAATTAATTTAATTATTTAGTTTTTATTCAAATGGTTATTTATAATTATATTAATTCATTAGTAATTATAGTAAAATTATTAATTTAATAAAGTATTGTATTGCTCCCAGGTCTTAGTGTAGATCAAGCGTCGAGAAAAAAGGTAATACTCACCAATGTTCATCTACCTGCTGTATTTTGGAGGCCAAAGCAGCACCTCCTTCAACCACTGTTCCCATTCAAACTCTCACCAAATTTTGTTGAATATCACTGTGCAGAACACACTGTGAATCAGCAGTTAGTGTTTAGTTTTATACCTTTGGAGGCACACAAAAGTTACAAGTGCTGTCTCAGCTCCATGCCCATTGCTCGCAGAAATTTGCACATATTTACGACTAACACTTACAGCTGACTGATAGTTAACTACCACTAACAGGCAGTTTCTGCTTACTTCTGTATTTAAAGTTCTAAGTTCAATTCAAAACGTTAATCTAAATTTCCCTTCTTATATCTAATGCTCAGCCAGACTCACCACGGACTTACCACTGAATCTCACTTTCTCTACGTTCCCAAGTTTACCACTCTCTTTGTGCGCTCCGTTTAAGATCAGGATGTGGTGATAGAGTGAATTCTGGCATGCTGTGCTGGGCCGAATGTGTCGGGGTGGGGAAAGTCGCTCTGTAAATTTGCAGTCCACAGGCAGATGGACTGCTAACTCCCAGCACCCCCAGGGAAACCTCAGGGGAACCGCCTCAGACCAGTTTGCAGCCGCGAGCACCGAATGGCCTATTTCTGTGCTGCAGACATTAAGTAACTCTATGTAAAGTGATGGGTGATGGAGAAGGGATGTCTGAAATGCGCTTTTGGGTCAACCACAGACCAAGGCGTGGTCAGAAGGGCAGGTCTGTGATGTCACAATACTCAGGCACAGTGTCATGCGAGTTTACCCGCTTTATTGCATCACACATACAGCAATACCTAGCAACAAAGCTCGTTACCACTCTCCCTGAACACTGCATATTATGGGCTATGTTTAGCTCGGAGATTTTACAGAGAGTGAGGAGGAGCTGTGTTTAATGTGTGTCGTGTGTGCGGGGAACACTTCATCCTGCAGATCACCGCATTGTTCAGGCAAACTTACAAAGGAACATTACAGTAGTGAATGTCACTGGGATATACTCCGTCTGCAGGAGACTTTTTAATCCTGAAGGTAGATTCTCTGAAACAAGGATACGCCGCTATCACCAGGCGTTGGGGCTGCTCAGGTTAAACCCCACTGGGAGAAAAACACAAGGAGCCTGCAAAAGGATGAAAGCACTAACCTTTGAGCCTTTGAAACCTTCCCTCCCTGGCTGTTGTTTGGTCCCATTTCCCCCCAGCTTTCCCTGGGAGTGCTGTGGACTGCGCGGACCGGCCGTGGACTGAAAAGTACAGAGCCACCTTCCCCCGCGCCGCTCCCTTTGGGTAAACACATCCGACACGAGCCTAGCGGTCGGAAGCTTTCTAAACCCGTCCCAGGCCGCAGCAGACGGCTTAGCGGGGATAAAACCTGCAGGAGTCCAGCGGGTCTGATCTTCGTGGACTTCCCCACCTCTATTCTTTTTGTTAGTCACTGAATCCGCGCGGATAAAGATGAAAAAATGCCTCACTGTGTGTGTGTCACAGTGATGAGCGGATTTGGCGGAATACACGGCCAACACATTGTGTGATTCTTATTATTTAATACATTTAACAATTACAGTAAAGGGATTTTTCACCACATTCTTCAACTCCTCTCTAAATTTCGTCTGGGTCACGGCATAAATACATGTGTTGGTGCAGCAACTCAGGAGCTGAAGCATAAATCCCAGTTCCTGTACATATTCAGGTAGAGATACAGGAATAAAGTTTAATGAATACAATCGTTTACCCACAGAATACAACAGAAACACTGCCCATAAGAGGATAAAATTGCCGGATATAACAAGGAGTAAAATGATGCATTTCGTTCGCTTCTCCATCTCTGGGTCACTGGGACTCTCCTCACTGCTATGGGCCCGGAGTCTCCTGCGGGCTCTGCTCGACACTAAAACGTGTCTGACAGTTAAAGCATTGAGCAGAAGGATCAGGAGAAATGGAATAAACGGTGTTATAATATAATGAAGGAATTCAATTGCTGCCCATGCTAGTGACTCAGTGACTTCTCATCGAACAAAACCAAACCAGGGACTATTGGAAATCTGATACAAACCTCCAAACATAAAGTACCAGAAAGTGTTCTTTGCACAGAACAGCGCACTCAATGTTCCCACAGCCACAGTCGCCGTTTTCTCGGTGCAATATTTGGTTTTGAGCTTCTGACAACAAATGGCTATACATCGATCAAAGGTAAAAGCAACTGTGAACCAGACAGAACAGTCTGTGACTGCGTAAAGCAGGATACCATGGATATTACACACTTTAATCTTCCACAGGAACTCAAATGCGGTTGAATAAAGAATTGGAATCTGCCTGGATATCACCTCGAGGATAACGACCAGTAGATCCGCCGTTGCCATTGCGACCAGGTAACGGCTAACACACTTGGATAGACCGCACCTTCCTCGAGACAGGATCATTATCGTCACTAAGTTCACTGCAAGGAAGAGAAAACAGAGAATTTATATTTCAGATTGTGAGCAACAACAGCTGTCTCAAAGAAATATGTGTGAAATGTGTCAGGATTAAATGAACCAGCCAATGGGACTTGTGGTGTTTGGGTCAGGACTGATGAAATCATCGGATGGGACGTGTGCTGTTGGGGTCAGGACTGATTACACCAGTGGATGGGACGTGTGGTGTTTGGCACAGATACTGAAAGAACCAATATGTGGGACGTGTGCGTGTCGGGAACGGGACTGAATGTACCAATGGATGGGATGTTTGGGTGTTGTGACAGGGACTGAGTGAAGAGGTCGATGTGATATGTGGGTGCAGGGTCACGACTGAAATAATTAATGTAGTGGACTTTTGCCAGGTGGGTAAATCTCCTAATGGACTATGATATAACGCCATATCCAAGTCAGAGGAAGCAATAATTCAGCACAAGAAGCCGCGAGTTTGTGAACAGCCTGCGTCCATTGAGGGGAATAGAGTCATTGTCCAGGGATGGGAATGTAGTATGGGGACAGCGAGGGGAATGAAATCTGTGTCCAGGGAGGAGAATGGAATTGGGGGCCAAGGGCGGGAATGGAGTCTGTGACAGGGAGGGGAATGGAGTATGTGACCAAGGAAAGGAATGGAGTCTGTGACAGGGAGGGGAATGGAGTCTTTGGCGAGGTTACTGATGTTGTGTCGAAGGCTGAAGAAGACAAATTGAATTTTATTATGTGTCGAAATCAGAACTTTTCCAACCATTGTATTGAAAGTACACTTTGTAATTGGCTTAAGCTGACTTTCCAAGAATATTGCTAATAATCTTTAAAAAATTGACTGTCGCTTTACAATAGACTGATGATGACCCATGTTGTAAGATGTCACAGAAGATTTTCGAACGTGTCTGTTTAAAGCTGGAACTGTGTCAACCAATTGCCTTTCACCTGGTGTGAGAAAGTTACAGACTTCCAGTTGGCAGAGAGAGTTTGTGACTGGAAATATCAAAATATTTCACAATATAGTGATACATTTTGAATAGTTGCTACCGTGCGGCCAACACCGAGATCTCCTGAACTGTTGCTGAACAAGGGACATAAATCAATTCAAACACAACTGAATAAACATTTTACTGGAACTCGTATTGCAGTTTTAACCCTGTCCTGACCATCTGGAATTAGTGACCGTGAGGCAGAGCGGGAGGCAGTGGAAATTACAACAACTCTCTATTGCTGAATCATTAGTGAATAATGTCTCATATCTCAATGTATTTGTGAAGGATCTATCAACGCTGATTTCCACAGAGCAGTGTCATTAACAATAACCAGCGGTCCTTAAAACACGTATTACCGCTGAACACATATTTATTATCCAACACTGGGCATCAGTGCGGAAAACTGACTGCAAGCTGTTCAATAATATAATCGTTCACTAACATATCTTGTGACAATAAAATCACATTTCTGTCAAATCCTGTAAACCACTATCACTGGAAGCAAGTTGTGGAAACAACACACTGTTCATTAAACTGGGAGCAGCGAGTCAGCAAATGATCAAACATTACATGACAGAAACTTCTGTGCATTGCCAGGCACAGAACAAGAGATTTAAATTGTGAAAACAACACACTGTTCATTGAACTGCGATCAGTGAATCAGCAAATTATCAAACATTACATGACAGAAACGTCTGTGCATTGCCAGACACAGAACAAGAGATTTAAATTGTGAAAATAACACACTGTTCATTGAACTGCGATCAGCGAATCAGCAAATTACCAAACATTACATTCAGAAGCTTCTGTGCATTGCCAGACACAGAACAAGAGATTTAAATTGTGAAAACAACATATTGTTCATTGAACTGGGAGCAGCGAATTAACAAATGATCAAACATTACATGATAGAAACTTCAGTGCATTGCCAGACACAGAACAAGAGGTTGAAATTGAATACAATTAATAAGTAGAACTAAAGGACAAGGACAGTAAATACAGAAAAACATGGGTTACATAATTAATTGAAGATGAAGGACTCACCAGGAATACCAGCAGCAGTGAGGAGCGGGTAATAAATACGTTCTACTTTGAAAAATGCCCACAGGATCCAAAGCTGAGTTGGAATCTCCCAGAATATGATTTGACTTTCTGTCAGCTCCAATGAGCGCTGTTCCTTTTAGACAACAATTTCAGTCAAACATTGCTGTACAGACTGAAAATGAAATCCCTATTTATAGCCTGAGGGAACTCTCCAGTGAGACAATTAAACTGCACACTGAAGGATATTAATCACCGTCATTGAATAAAGAAGTTGTCCGAACCTTTTCTTTGCATCACTTTAAATTGCGAAATATCTTAAAAGCAACGTGGCTTTCAGATCAAATAATTTTATCCAAAAACAAGCACTATTGGTAAAAGCAGAAATAGTTAATTCCACAGAATCACAGCATGCATGTGAAGGGAGCAGCTTTCATTTAGGGAGTTTCTATTATTAATGAGATGTAAAATAACTCTGTAATTTCAGATTTTCAATTCACTTCTCGGAGTAACACAAGTGAAATAAAACAAATGGAAGGATAGAGGCAGGCTAAGTAAAGGTCAGTAACATACATGGGGACTAGCAGTACAGTGCTAATAAGGATAAATGGGCACTGATAATATAATGGTCAATAAAAATATATGACGACTGATCACACAATGGTCAGTAAGGATACATGAGGACTGATAATACAGTGGTCAGTAAGGGTACATGTAGACAGATAATACAGTGGTCAGTAAGGGTACATGGGGCAGATAATATATTGATCAGGAAGAGTGCATGAGGACTGATAATACAATTGTCAGTAAGGGTACATGAGGACTGATACTACAATGGTCAGTAAGGGTACATGGTGACTGTTAATATAATGGTGAGTAAGGATACATGGGGACAGATAATACAGAGGTCAGTAAGGATACATGGAGAAAGATAATACAGTGGTCAGTAAGGGCACATGGGGACAGAAAACATATTGGTCAGTAAGGATATGCGTGTGCTGTTATTACAATGGTCAATAAGGATTCATGGCGACCGATGCCATAGTGACAGTCACACGCCATCAAATCGTTTATTTTCCTCAGAGCAGGGAGTGGAGAGACTGGATGTGAGGAATGGAGATGAAAGGAGCAGAGAGGTGAGGAGGGGAGAAGAGAGAGTACAGGAGGCGGGAGGGGATTAGACGAGAGGAGATGTGTGTGGAGGAAAGGAGACCAGGGGAATAGGAGAGCAGAGGTGAGGGGAGGAGATGCGTGGAGTGGAGAAGACAGCAGAGCAGATTAGAGGATAGGAGGCGAGAGGAGAGGGTGGGAGAAGGAAAGAGAGAAGATGAGCAGAAGGGGAGGAGAGGTTAGTGGACGATAGGATAGATGTGAGGGGAAGTAGAGAGGGGAGCGGAGGAGATCGGAGCAGAGATGAGTAGAGGAATGGAGAGGAGAGTTGATAATAGGAAAGGAGTGACAAGAGAGGAGAAAAGAGGGGAGTGGAGAAAATAGGAGAGGGGAAAAGAGGAGAGGGGGGAATGGAGATGATTGTGTAGAGGAAATGGAAGGAGAGGAGAGTGGAATAAAGGTGAGGAGAAGTTAGGGGAGAGGAGAGGGATGAGAGGAGTGGAGAGGCGAGTGGAGTGGAGATGAGAGTGTAGGGGAGGGGGGGAGAGGAGAGTGGAGTAGAGGTGGGGAGAAGATAGGTGAGAGAATTGAGACGAGAGGAGAGGGGAGAGGAGGAGAGGAGCAGAGCGGAGAAGGGAGGAATGGAGAGAAGTGGAGAGGGGAGAGAGAATGCGAGGGAAGGAGAGTAGAGGAGAGGAGAGGGGAAGGGCGGCGGGAGAGCAGAGGAGAGACCTTCAGAGGAGAGGAGAGGAAGAGAGTGGGGAGAGCAGGGGACGAGAAGAGATGGGAAGGGAGGGGAGGAGAGGGGAGAAGAGAGTGGAAGTGGAGAGGAGAGTGGAGGAGAGAAGAGCTGTGGAGAGTCGATCAACGGAGAGGAGAGTAGAGGAGATGAGAGGAGAGGAGATAAAAGAAGAAAGGAGAGAGGAGAGAGGAGGGTAGTAGATTAGAGGAGAGGAGAGGACAAGAGAGGGAACAAGGGAGGAGAGTAGAAGAGATGGCAGGAGATGTTAGGAGAAGAGTGGGTAGCGGGGAGATGAGTAGAGGTGAGTGGAGAAGAGGGGTGGTGAAGTTAGTGAAGAGGAGAGGAGGGAGAAGATAGTGAATGAGTGGAGGAGGATAGAGGAAAGGTGAGCAGTGGGGAGGAGAGGGTAGGAGGGGGAGGAGAGGAGTGGCGAAGAGAGGAGTGGAGAGGGCAGAGGAGAGCAGAGGGAAGGAGAGGGTAGGAGGGGGAAGAGAGTGATGGAGAAGAGAGGAGTGGAGAGGGTACAGGAGTGCAGAGGGAATGAGTGGATGCAGGAAGGAGAAGAGAGGGGAGAACATCAGAGAACAGAAGTGAGGAGAGGAGTTAAAATGAAAGTGGAGAAGAGGTGAGGAGGAGGGGAGAGGAGAGGAGAGGAGGGGAGAATTTAGGGGAGATGATTCGATATGATTGGAGTGGAGAGGAGTGGAGAGGAGAGAGGAGAGTGGAGAGAGAAGCAACTTAAAAACTGGGGAGAGGAGAGGATAGGTGAGGATATGGGAGGAGAGGAGATGAGTGGAGATGAGAGAGCAGAGGAGAGGAGATGAGAGGAGAATGGAGGAGAGGAAAGGGGAGGAGACGAGGGTCGGGGAGAGGGGGGAATGGAGTAGAGGTGTGGAGAAGGTAGCCGAGAGGGGAGAAAATGAGGACACAAGAGAGTTGAGGAGAACAGCTGAAAGTGCTGGAGAGTTGCAGAGAGGGGAGGAGATGGGCGAGGAGAGAGGAGAGGACGGGAAGACAGGTGAGGAGAGAAGTGGAGAGGAGAGGGGAGGAGATGGGAGAAGGGATGAGCCGAGTGGAGAGGAGCGGAGTGTGGAGGATAGGAACGACGAGAGGAGGAGAGTAGTGGAGAGGGGAGGAAAAGAGAGACGTGGGTAAAGAGGAGGGGAGAGATGAGCAGGGAGGGTACGCCAGTGTAGGGGAGGAGAGGGGAGAAGAAAGCAGAGCAGGGGAGAGTCGAGGGACGGTGAGTTAATGTGATGAGATGAGAGGAGAGCAAAATGGAGTGAAGATGGGCGGGGATTAGATGAGAGGACTGTGGAGAGGTCAGGAGAGGGTAGAGGCGAGGGTAGGAGAGGACAGTAGAGTAGAGGAGGGGAGAAGATAGGGGAGAGGAGAGAAGACGAGCATAGGAGAGACATGAGGATTGAAGAGAGGAGTGGGGAGGGGTGAGGAAGCGAGGTGTTGGTGTAAAAAGGAGGCTTCTCTCCTTCATGGTGGACTAACTGATGTAGTTAATCGATATCTTCCCGTTCGTTGGGCTAAAAGGAGGCTTCTCTCCCTCTGGATGGACTAACTGATATAGTTAATCGACAACTCGTCCAGCTTCCCACTGCATAATGACTAAGGAATTAAACAAACGAAACCTCAGGTTTATCGGTATTATTACGAGCAATGCATCGGAAGGTTCAGTCTTGGAACCTCCGAAATAGAAGCGTTTTCAAGCATAATTTATACAGTTGTTGGAGAGGAGTTACATTGATTTGTCGACTCTTATCAGACGGGCTCTGAGTGGTACATGCAACTGCCATCTCTCATCATTGTTTTGTTGCATTTTGCCCTCTACCCCAGTCTATCCGACGCCTGGTGTGGTTGACCTGGCGTCTTTATCTCTTCTCAGGGACATTCAAACAAAATTGCTGATTTTGGCTGTTTAAGTGTTACTAAGGTTAAGCTATAATATAATGCGTATACGTGTGTTATACCTTTATAAGCAAGTGTTACATACATAGGCAATTGATAAGTTCACAAAGTTCAGCATAATTCTGAGCCCCTATCTCGAACCTTAGTATTTATCCCTTACAATTCACCCCTAATGGCCCTTGGCTATATGCACACGATAGGCCATTTCGCAATTAATTCCACATGGGTGATCTTCCAGGGTTGTCCTTTCACTTGGGTAGTGCGACTTTCCGAGCTCCTGGATCTACCTGTTGGCTTTCGCATCAAGGTTAACCTATGTAAGTCCTTTCTGCCGGACTGTCTGATTTACCTTTCTTCAATGTTTTAACTATAGTGCGGGCTAGGGCCTGCCTCTTACGTCGGTTACAGCTTTTTAAAGGATAATACTAGCAAGGTGAGTACCCTTGCACTACAACCAGTACATTGAATCCTGCATCGTTCATGTCGAAGTCCTTTCTAGCCAACATTATGTCGCTGTTCTAATTTGCCCCGCCTGGCGTATCCTCTGTTTCTTCTAACTTCCCTCCACTTGGGGTCTTTTCTATTCTGCCGAATTTCTGCCCCGCCTGGAGTATCCTCTATCTTGTCGGATGGTGTCCAATTCATTCGAGTTTGTTTCTCTTTCAGTTCGAGTATCGTTTTTCCTTATGGCCCGATAGCCTTCGCATAACCTCCTCAGGTAATGTCCATCATTGTCCCATCGATCATTCGTCCTTTAGCTCAGGGGTTATAATAAACCCGTTTATATCTGTCTCGTCAAGGGGAGTAAAGCAGAAGTCAATATCTATAATAGTGCTTGAGGTGTTCCTTTCTTCATTTCAGTTGCCGTGGTGCTCACACATAATTCTCCATATCTTCGTGGAACATCGATAATTTAGTAGTCATGCGTTCGTGGGGGTGATACTCAGGGTACACCCGTCCACTTGGTTATATCCACAGCCATCTTTGATCATTGGTAGTGGATCTCGACATAAAGCAACTTGGTTATTTTTATAACAATCTACATATGCTGAGACTCTTAGTACTGTTGTTCTCTTCGGTTACATTTCTGGTTTGTCATCATACTGCACGCGAGTTTGATTCGTTATTTCTCCTACATTGTTTGGTGTAGAGGATCTCCCGTTGTCACATCATACCGTGGTATAGATAATAAAGAATCTATTTAAATGTCTGGTTACACAGCTGTCCTTTGGGACCCAAGCATGACTTTTTCTCTGCACCTCGCAGGCATGAGTCATGTTTTTGTCTAACGTCCAATTGGTAAATATATCGAGTGTTATCCAATCCGGCAACTTTCCAGACTGAAGCTGCTCCATGTTATTGTGTATTCCATTGAGCAATCATGCTCCATACCCTGTACATACTCGTTCTGTCTGTACGGTTTTAGTTAAGTTGCGTTCTGCTCTGTTCAAATATAGTTCTGGCGTGGTCTCGCAATGTGTGGGCCACTGTAATAATTCGCTTTCTGCGCCATTACCCAGCTGTGCCTGTATCTTTTCTTTATCCTCATCCCTTTCCAGCAATCCCTATGCGGTTCCTGTTAGGATGTTAACACAATCATCTATCATGTTTCGGTCTATAGTGTCGCAACTCCCGCAACGTATCCTGCCGCGTATCCAGCCGTGTATCCTGCCGCGTACGTTTCTAATATCCCTCTTTTTCCCCTGTTCCGTTTTTTACCTGACCGTATTTCCACATTAAACTTCATGGTTTTTTATTCAGGGCCTTTACGTGCTCGCAGGGTTAGCGTTATTTACAGGCTTATACTATTTAACCCGAAGATGTTGGGGTAGTTATATTGTTAAAATTTAGAAATACAGTAATTATTTGCTGACGTACCCTGAAGTGCATCTTATCCTTGGTCTGCCTTATCAATTTCTCTTTCTCCAGCGTTCAGAGTTGGACACGTTTGTGGCGCTAGGGGTGTGATGGTCGAGCCCCTGGTAATGCTCATTGTTGCTAAAGTAGTCGGTGGGGCCGTGTTGGTGGGTCTATCTCTGGAGATATCCCTCCATCACCATTCATAGATGTTGAGTGAAATCTGCACCCCCTTCCCCTGGTGCAGTATGTTTGTCCCTCCTGATTATAAAACACACCGCGGTCTTATTCCCACTAATTATGGTCCCGTATTGTTGGCCCATCCCCAATGTTGTTTCGTTTCTTTGTTACGTTATTTTATGCCAGTTATTTATTTCTACTGCTGTTCGGTCTGTCAACATCAGAGTTTTTGATTCTTTATTAAACTAATATCGCCCGAGTTCCGGTAATACAGGCCTTGCCATCCCTCAGTCTGTTGTCCTTGATATGATGCTGTGTTAACCCGTTGATTCCACGAGCACTAGAGTCCTGCAAAAAGCAATATTTCCCGGTCATCACCGGTTATTTAGTGACCATGCTTTTTTAACTGGGTCCAGTGTTTCCACTTGCCGACACCCCTTATAACTACCATAACTTACCATTATTACCTGATGGGGAACGGTCCATTTTGGTGCGAGCCCGGACATCTCTGGGGTAATCTCTTGACTGCCTATTTGGGGTGTTTGGACCTTCTGTGTCTTAGTGTCGTTCTCTAAATCCTTGATTTGCTCATCTGTAGCCTGTGTTTTTAAATGTTGTAACTGCTTATAGATTTCCGTTACAAATTTCCATATACTGTATTTTTTTTCGTTTAAGGGTATAAGTCCTCTCGTCCTACTAGAGGTTGCCTTGAGCTTTATGTATACTCGGATATCCTATCTACCCGTCCCTTTCCAGTCTCCTTGATATGGGATATTTTTGCCTAATCCCTAGATGCAGGCATATTTGATATCTTCCCTGTGAAGTGTGTACCTTGATCTGACTTCAGCTGTAGTGCCATTATTTATTTTGCTGGGATCCTGGCCATGGTTTCTACTGAAAAATTCCTCGTGGCGAAAGCTTCTGCCCACTTCATAAACTGCTCTATTATATCTAAGCAGTATGCCTTCCCCTTGTTGCTGGGTAACAGTCTCGTAAAATCTCTCTGGAATTTTTCCCAGGGTCCCTTCGGTCAGGGCTGATGTCCCATTCTGACCGATACTTTTCCCCCTGGGTTGTATTTTGTGCATATCATGCACCTTCTACAGTGGTCCTCTACATCTCTACCTATTCCATTCCACCACCAGCATCTGGACATCGAGCTTATCATGTTGGTTCTATCTGTATGGACATATCCGTGGTATAAATTTTATAGGCTCCCTTGGACGCATTCCGGGGCCACCACATTACCATCTTTGTTCCATACCCCGTCGGTCCCTTGTTGGGCCCTCTCTGCTTCCACCCCTCCTTTTCCTGTGGAGTGGTTTCTCCCTGTACCTTAAGTATGTTTACTTCCTTAGGCCCGATTGTAGATGGTCCGATCTGGGCTTCACTTTCCAATATACCTGTCTCTGCTACTCGCTTGGCTGCTTCATCTGTCCATGCATTCCCCTGTTGATACTGATCATTATTTTATAGGTGCGCTTTGATCTTTATTATCACACACTCCTGGGGTAGGAAGGAGGCTTCCACTCGGTGTTTAACAATCGCCTTGTGTTTAATCAGCCCTCATCCTGAGGTCATGTATCTTGTATGCTCCAGGCTATCATATAATCATGCACTACTCCGAAAGCATATTGACTGTCTGTATAGAAGTTTACTACTTTTTCCCCTCGCCAGCCTCAGTGACTCAGTGAGACCTACTAATTCGACCACTTGAGTGGATAGATTCACTTCTAACCGTCCTCCCCTTGTGACCTGTCCGCTGCTATCTACCACGGCCCATCCCGTCCGTGGTGTCCCATTGATATAGCGCCGAGACCCATCTCCATACAGATCCATGTCTGCCTCCTCAAGCGGTACTTCACTTGCCTGACTACTTCCTGGTCTTCTTCTGTTGCGGTACTCTGATGCTCCTCTCCCTCTGTAATTATTCACCCTGCAGGGGTGTTACAGTCGTCTTTTATTATTTTTATAGTCCCGTTGGGGTTGGGGTGGTGGGGGGGGGAGAGAGCATTGATTCCCACCTTGCGCTTTATGCATCAGATACCGGTTTTAGTCTTCCAGTGTTAAGTAAGTCGACTAAGGTATGCTGGATATGTAGAATAATGCATCCTGACATTATTATTGGTTCGCTAACTCTGATAGCCAAAGCCGTACAGTCTAGTGCAGCAACATAGAAAATAATAGAACATAAGAATTAGGAACAGGAGTAGGCCATCTAGCACCTCGAGCCTGCTCCGCCATTCAAAAAGATCATGGCTGATCTGATCGTGGACTCAGCTCCGCTTGCCCGCCCGCTCCCCATAACCCTTAATTCCCTTATTGGTTAAAAATCTATCTATCTGTGATTTGAATACATTCAATGAGCTAGCCTCAACTTCTTCCTTGGGCAGAGAATTCCACAAATTCACAACCATCTGGGAGAATAAATTCCTTCTCAACGCGGTTTTAAATTGTCTCTCCCGTATTTTGAGGCTGTGCCCCCTAGTTCTAGTCTCCCCAACCAGTGGAAACAACCTCTCTGCCTCTATCTTGTCGATCACTTTCATTATTTTAAATGATTCTACAAGATCACCCCTCATCCTTCTGAACTCCAACGAGTAAAGACCCAGTCTACTCAATCTATTATCACAAGGTAACCCCCCTCATCTCCGGAATCAGCCTAATGAATCGTCTCTGTACCCCCTCCAAGGCTCGTATATTCTTCGTTAAGCAAGGTGACAAAAACTGCACGCAGTACTCCAGGTGCGGCCTCACCAATACCCTGTACAGTCACAGCAGGATCTCCCTGCTTTTGTACGCCATCCCTCTCGCAATGAAAGCCAACATTCCATTCGCCTTCCTGATTTCCTGCTGCAACTGCAAACTAACGTTTTTGGGATTCATGCACAAGGACCCCCAGGTCCCTTTGCAAAACAGCATGTTGTAATTTCTCCCCATTCAAATAATATTCCCATTTAGTGTTTTTTTTTCCATGGTGGATGACCTCACATTTGTTGACATTGTATTCCATCTGCCAAACTTTAGCGCATTCGCTTAACCGATCCAAGTCTCTTTGCAGCCTCTCTATGTCCTATACACAACCCGCTTTCCCACTAATCTTTGTGTCATCTGCAAATTCTGTTACACTGCACTCTGTCCCCTCTTCGAGGTCATCTATGTAACGCACCTGGATCGTCCAGCAGCTACAGGTTGTGGGTTATCTGAGTAATATGCCACTGGTCTATGCCTGCCCCAATTTAATTGAATCACTTCCGCGTTATAATGATGGTTGATATGGTAGGTCTGGTAGTCCCAGTGCTGGTGCACTTGTGAGAGTTTGTTCTAACTGCACCCATGCAGTTTATTGATCCGGGCCCCAGTTTACCGGCTCTTTCAGGGTTTCCACCCTTTGACCTGGTTATATATAGGTTAGGCCACTTTGGCATATTCGGGAATAACATTTCTGCAGTAGTTGAATAGCCCTAGTACCTTCCTGATCCCTTTTCACGATTCCTGGCCTGGGGATTGATTGAATTGCTTCCTTTCTGTACTCGGGTATCTGTCTCTTCCCTTGTGATAGTATGTATCTTAGAGATGTTACTTCACTCCTTCCTTCTCCTATGTCTGCTAGTTCCAACTTCCCTGACATATTCGATGGAATATGTTCCCAATGTTATGGAATCCCTGCGGTACCCTGGACCATGTGTATTGTTTTCCCTTTAAAATGAAGTCAAATTTTCCTTGTGACTCTTTGTCTAGGGGTATGTCCCAAGTTCCATTCCCTATATCGAGCACGATGAATATCTTATGTTCTGGATCCAGGCCATTAAAAATTGTGGCCGGACTTGCCACTATTGGGTGTTCTCGGGAATTCACCTTATTCAATAGTCATAATAGTATAATGGGTAGTCAGTGGGTAAGACCTGTCGGGTTTCTTTACTGGCCACAAAGGTGAATTAGTGGAGGCTATTACATGTTTCAATACACTTTGCTCCTCTAATTCCTGCACTATCTGACAGACCGCTACCTGAGCTTCGGTTGTTAATTGGTACTGTTCGGGTCCAGGAATTTTGATGGGTGGTATCTCTGCTAATCCACAATCTTGTTTGTATTGTCCTCACAGAGTCGGGTATAATTGGCACACGCTGCCAATTGTACCCTTATCTCCCTTAATGTATCGGTGCCCAATATGTTGCCTTCTGTGTTCTGACAGCACCAAAACTGAGCAGGTAGCATTACCCCCTGTGCTTCTAACTACACCATCTCAATTATCGTTGTTTTCAGATATCCCCCACCCTCTCCTTGTATGTTGACGGTCCTACGGGTCAGGGGCAAATCTAAGTTTGTTATTAGGTAGTCTCGGGTTGGGGCGGTGGTGGCAGTGGTACCAGTGGTGCTGGTATCTGTCTGAGCATGTCCATCAGCTCTTCCTTGGTTAATGGTGTTCCATTCTTTGCCTTTTGGTGACCTCGCCTCCCCGTGCCTCCCCCATTACTCCAGCAATCTTTGGCCAAATGTCCAGTTTACCACAATTTTGCCATCTCCCTTTGGAATATCCGTAAGCTCTGCTTTTCTGCAGGTAATCCCTACTGAAGTGGCCCTCCTGATTGCAATTGAAACATATCAGTGTAGCTGCACGGGAGTATGTCTCCTCCTCCTTCATCTCTGCTGCTAACGCTGTTGCTGCTTTTTTTGATCTTTTCTCCCTTTGATCTAACTTTAACTCCTCTACATGTTCTGTCAATTACAAAGTTTCATCATAATCATCTCCTACATTAAATCCGTACTTAATTATCTTTTGATGTATCTTTCCTAGTCCGTTCTTAAAACTTTTCAAGAATGCTGCATCATTTCTGTTGGGGTCATCAGCCCCAGATTGGTTTTTGTATTCAAACCTCTTTACTTTCATTCCCCATACTTCCCAACCCTTTTGCCTGCCTTTTGAGTCACAGTATTCGATTCCAATGATTTGTCAGAATTCTGTATCTCTACTATGTTGCTTTAGCGGTTGGCAACTTATTCAATAGAATTTGTCTCCTGTAGGCTGAGGGGTATCTCCTGTATGGTATTATGGGCTGCTCTACGTCCGCTGGAGCGAATGGTAGTAGTGCGTATCGGTGCCACTGAAAAATAGCGATAATCATGTGCCGAGGGCCCCTCTACTCCACACTAATTATCCCTGTCTGGTTGACTGTTAGGTTGGGGTTGTGGACTACATTTACCCACCGTGGGGTACATTGTCTCTATTACTGTAGGTGATCGTGCTATGGCTGTGCACTGCACTATCCATCTGATGTTGTCTTTATATCTGCCAGCTTATTATCTTAGCATCTAACTCTTGAGTTTGTTTTGTTTGAGTATCTATCTGTCCTCTGCAACAGGCGAGTATTATTACATAGGCTTTCTTTGTTTTATTTTTATTCTGACTATATCACCATTTCCTCTGTCTGTCAGGCGAGTCTTCTTTCTTTTATTAAGAAATCCAAATGAATAAAATCCAGTATAAAACAGCTGTCAATGGAAAGGGTTAACTCCTTTACAGGTTTGTAAGAAGGTCTGACGTCATTACGTGGCTTCGGTTATGCATATGAAAATATTTACCCAAGTCTTTGTGCTTTCAAAACTTGCTAAGAAATTAGGAATCCGTTAACATAGCAGAAATCATTCGTAAAGTTGTCATAATAAAACCTTCTCATCGGGAAAGGCAGCATTTTTGATTAAACTCCAATTTCTCTGCACATCCAATTCAGATACTTGCCAACGAGTTTTTCATTTATTTAAAGCGAGACCACACATTCTTAATAGCTATTCTGTTTACAGAAATCCTATTTCCCCGCAAGCTATACGCATTCCAGCAGTTTGTTTTTTTACGGTCGCATTCACTGAGCAAATCTTGTCTTTTATTTGTCTCGGCACAAAATCTAAACTTCGGTGCCTGTCCATCTTTTTAAGAATTCTGTAATTCCCAGTTTTTTCTGTCTGTGCTGAGTTCGCCTACCTTACAACTTTTCCCACTTTTGTATCCGAACTTAATCATTTTGTGATTACCTTACTCCAGTCCATAGTTAAACAGCTTTGTTACTCTTTCTCGGCACAAAGCGTTGTCGGGTTTAACTCGTAAGTTTTTACAATTAAACCAATATCTTTAACACAGCCAATTTAAATCTCGATTCTTCAAATTAGGTTTTGTATTTTGATGATCTTCCTCCAGTCCATTTTCCTCAACATCTTGTTTTCTCTTTCAAGCTGCTGTAGCTTTCAAGTTCGCATTTGTATCTTTTGGTAAAAACAAACTGTCCTTTGTAAATTCAATTTGTTTTTCCAACATTTTTCTTTTCTTTTATTAATTTTCCATTTATTTCAGCTAGCATTTTATCCCACTGGCCAGTTTTGCTAGGATTCTGGCGTCCCACCCCACTTTTTAGGTTGAATTCATACTTGTTTATGCTGTGCACGATCAATACCAGCTTCACTGTGTTATTACTGTGTCACGCTTCAGGTCATACGCCTTATATTTCCTCTAACAATCGCTGAGGTCCACTCCCCCTGAGGTTGTATTCCTTCCTTTTCAGGCAAAACACCTATCCCATCCTTGGTTTTCAGCCTTCTGTGGTTCGTTACAACTTGTCCTGCAGCTACCCCTTCTAATTCTTTATACAGATTACCTCCTTCACCGTCAATGCTACAGCTGCAGGTGGTACAAAACATGTTCACTGCCATTTAGCTGCCACATCATCCAGGTCAGAGGGTCTGCATCCTGTTCATGACGCCAAATGTAGGGGTTAAAAAGGAGGCTTTTCCCCTTCATGGTGGACTAACTGATATAGTTCGTCGACATCTGCCCGACTGTTGGGGTAAAAGGAAGCTTCTCTCCTTCGATGTGGACTAACTGATATAGTTAATCGACACCTCGCCCTTCTCCCACTGAATGACGACCACGGAAGTGAACACACGAGCTCCCAGGTTCATCCGGCTTTGATTACGAGCAATTGCAAGGGAAGGTTCAGTCGGGTAACCTCCAAAATACAAGAGTTTTCAAGCACAACTTATACAGGTTTTGGAGAGGAGCTATCCTCCTGCAAAACCATCGATAGGTCTATTGTTATCAGCGAGGTTACATTGATTTGTCGACTCTTATCCGATGGGCTCTGAGTGGTAAATGCAACTGTCCTTCTCTCATCATTGTTTTCTTCCATTTGTCCCTCTACCCCAGTCTATCCGACGGTTAGAGTGGCTGTACTTGCTTATTTATCTCTTCCTCAGGGACTTAAAAAAACTGCCGTGCGGCTGTTTAAGTATTACAGAGGTTACGGATTCAGTTCAATGCGTTATACATTTGCGCTGTACCTACATAAGCAAGTGTTACCTACATAGCAATTATAAGTTCAAGACCTTCATCATAATTCTGAGCCACTATTTGCAAACTTACAATTTATCCGTTACAGGAGTCGATGCAAATCGTCCCACATTGCTCCCCATGAGTCTTCTAATTGTTTGGTGAGAGGTTATTCTCTCTGCTTAGATATTTTAAAATCTCAAGATTTCCTAATTGTTTACATTGCAGTCCCTACATGAATTGCATTGATACTCTGCTGTTGCATTACTCCAGTAGCTGAGGCAAATAGACTCTGCAAATTCACAATTTTCTATTTCAACTCTGAATCTATTTTCTGCAATTCTTCATTCTTTGCCGAATTTTGTTTTTCCAGTTCTGATATTTTATCCTCTAATTCTTTCTTGACCTTTGATTGACATTCTGTGAAGTATGAAGCTGCAGAGGGGACTAGACTCATCATCTTACCCAGCTTCCATTTCTTAGCTTTAATCTGTTCATCAATAAAAGTGACCGCATCCTTATGGGATACATTCGGATTCTTCCCTAGGCAATCTACCAACAGTGTCTGCACTTGCATTTCGTCACATCTTTTTTCTAACTTTTTCTGATACTCTTCCAAGAGACATTACTCCGGCATCCGAAAGTTAGTTATTTTTAAGTAAGCTTCCTTAACGAAGATAATAGTCACTATCAGTTGATGTAAATCAACCCGACACAAGGTTTGATCGGTCTTCAAACGATCTGCCTTGCATCTGCTGCTGACACATAACAACCTGTTTTCAAAAGGAGAGAAAAAATTACAACAGTCCCCAATTATCTTGTTTAATGAGTATATTGCATTTTAAACAATATCTCTTTGTTTTTTCCCTTCGTGGTCGCCAGATGTAGTTTCCAACTAATTAGCAGGTTTTTGCCGCTTTGCTAACTATAGCAATTCAACTATTCTCAGGGTTTATATTTAATTCAAACTCGGATACCCTTGTTCAGGTCATAACAAATGCTTTTAATACAGGTTTATTGAGTAAAAAACAGAGTTTTATCAAGAAAATTAGGTTCTGTTACAAAAAGTTATACTTAACAAATTATAGTCACAACCTAATTCTCGATAGCGTCCTCTCGAGATGACCTTGGTGCCGACTCCTTATCTCCTGTTCTCTTGATTCACACTGCCTTCTGAGTAGAAGAGATGTTACTTTATACCCATTTTCTCCCATTCAAATACTGCTAAAATCTGTAGCTGTTGTAGCCTTAAAACAGATCATATTATCTAGTGCCTTTGCCGTTCCATGTTATCTCTATCTACCCTCCCTCTCTGTGGCAGGAATCACTTCTCTGAGAACAATTATACAGAACATGTCACACAGAATTCATTACTGAGCTTGGCTTTACAACATTATGATGAGAACTGATACGCGCTGCATACCTTTAACTTATTGATTACTAATTTTGGCCTTGACCTTTCTATTTCTAAATGAAGCTTTATCAGCAGATAAAAAAATGGAATTCATAATAATGAATCAATTTACCATGATGCTTTGCTTCTCAGCCTTTGGCCGTTTTAAACAGCATTTTATGTAACTCGGCCATATTCTAACATTTATACACTAGTTTTACAGGCAATCAATGCATATACAGGAAGTTACAAACATAAAGGTTATTCATTAATTCTAACTTCTAACATATGTCAACAGGAGGTATATGACATTAGTCACCAACTGCATCCATTCCCAAACTCACTCCAAGCCCTTTCAGCAGCGCCGAAGAATGTTCCCTCCCGCCAACCTGAAGTGCTATTCTACTACAGGAGACCTCAGGACTGCAGCCCACGAGTTTAGAGGAAGAGCAGCGCGGCATTAGAAGGAAAAAATCGGAAGATACTCCGATGTGACCAGAAATCGTGGGGGTGTCCCGTGGTCGGGAGGCTCCAAATGTAAGTTCATATGGTGAAGGGCAGGTTTCCCAACGTTCAGCGAAACAGGGAGCGAATGTCACTGGCGGATCCCTGCGTGATCTTCAGTGAGTTCAGGGAAATGATATCAGAGGGAACGTAGCAGAGCAGGGAAACCGGATCCCTGGGGTGATGTTCAGTGAGTTCAGGGATTTTAGGGAGATGAATCAGAGGGAATGTAACAGAGCAGAGAGACAGCATCCTTGGGGTGCGGTTCAGTGAGCTATAGGAGATGGTATCAAAGGGAATGTAGCAGAGTAGAACATAAGAACATAAGACCATAAGAAATAGGAACAGGAGTCGATCATACGGCCCCTTGAGCTTGCTCCGCCATTCAAAGCGATCATGGCTGATCTGATCATGGACTCAGCTCCACTTCCCCGCTCGCTCCCCATAACCCTCATACACTTATCATTTAAGAAACTGTCTATTTCTGCCTAAAATGTATTCAATGACCCATCTTCCATAACTCTCTGAGGCAGCGAATTACACAGATTTACTATGTTTCGATAAGATCACCTCTAATTTTTCTGAATTCCATTGAGTAGATGCCCAATCTATTCAACATTTCCTCATAAGTCAATCCCCTCGTCCCCGGAATCAATTTAGTGAACCTTCTCTGAACTGCTTCCGAAGCAAATATCTGCTTTCGTAAGTATGGAAACCCCAAAACTGCGCCCAGTTTTCCAGGTGATGGCCTCACCAATACCTTATATAGATTTAGCAAGATTTCCCAGCTTTTATACTCCATCATCTTTGCAATAAAGGCCATGATATCATTGGCCTTCCTGATCACTTGCTGTACCTGTATGTGATCCTTTTTTGTTTCATGTGCAAATACCCTCAGGTCCCGCTGTAGTAAGGCACTTGGCAATCTTTCTCCTTTTCAATAATAACTTGCCCTTCGATATTTTTCTGCCAAATTGCATGACATCACACGTTCCAACTTTATACTGCATCTGCCAAATTTTTGCCCACTCACTGAGCCTGTCTATGTCCTTCTGCAGATTTTTTATATCCTCCTCACACATTGCTTTTCTGCCCATCTTTGCAACATCGGCAAACTTGGCTGCGTTGCACTCAGTCCCTTCTTCCAAATCGTTAATATATATAGTAAATAGTTGGGGTCCGAGCACTGATCTCTGTAGCACCTGACTAGTTACTCGTTGCCAACCACAGAATGAACCATTTATCCGTACTCTCTGTTATCTGTTCGTTAGCCAATCCTCTATCGATGCAACTATATGACCCCCAACCCTGTGAAATTTATCTTGTGCAGTAACTTTTTATGTGGCACCTTATGAAATGCCACTGGAAGTCCAAATACACCACATCCACTGGTTCCCCTTTATACACGCTGTTCGTTACATCCTCAAAGAACTCCAGCAAATTTGTCAAGTGTGACTTCTCCTTCATAAATCCACACTGACTCTGACTGACCGAATTTTGCTTTTCCAAATGTCCTGCTATTGCTTCTTTTATAATGAATTCCAACATTTTCCCAACCACAGATGTTAGAATATCTGGTCAAAATTTCCTGCATTTTTTCTGCCTCCTTTTTTAAATAGGGGCGTTACATTTGCAGTTTTCCAATCTGCTGGGACCTCCCCAGAAACCAGGGAATTTTGGTAAATTGCAACCTAAGCATCCACAATCGCTACCGCTACTTCTTTTAAGACCGTGGGATGCAAGCCATCAGGTCCAGGGGATTTACCTGACTTTAGTCTCATTATCTTACTGATTAACACCCCCTTAGTGATTGTGATTTTCTTAACTTCCTCCCACGCTATAGCCCCTTTGCTACCACCTGTCGGAATATTGTTTGTGTGCTGTACCGTAAAGACTGATACAAAATATTTGTTCAGAGTTTCTGCCATCTCAATGTTCCTCATAACTAATTCCAGTACGGCGAACTGTAATCTGGAAACAGGAGACAGAGTGTCAGTGTAAATGTGTGTTTCTGAGATGAGAGCAGGATTTAGGTGGTTACTTTGCTCCACGGTCTGTTTAAAACGTTGGGACATGGGAGTCATTTCAAGTGGCTAATCCAAAACCAAAAATCATTGTCCAAGTGCCCTCCCCGAGATGAGGGCTCCACTCGCATACTTAGCCTGTTCGAAATTAAATGGTATTAGATCAGAATTGGACTTTTCCCGGCGATCATACAATCTGCTCCCACCGATCCCACCGGCGGAGAAAGCACAATAATCCTCGCGGGCACCGTGCTGCGCCGCCTCTCATCTCCCTGAAATAATGTCTAAAAGCTGGAGCCTTTCTGTGTATTCAATTGGAAAATAGAGAGAGTCGGGATGAATAACAGAAAACAGACGAGAGAGGGTGTGTGTGTCCGATAGTCACCGGTCTCTGGGAATCATTCCCCAAGGTTGTGCTCGGTGTCTGTGTCAGATTTCAAACCAGTGCTTTCCCTGTCCTGCGACTTTTAATTGGACAGTGCAGAGGGTGCTTTACTCTGTATCTAACCCGTGCTTTACCTGCCGTGAGAGAGTTTGATTGGACAGTGTAGAGGCAGCTTTACTCTTTATCTAACGTGTGCTTTACATCGCCTGTGACTGTTTGATTGGAGGTTGTTTTGGGACATTTACGTTGTATCTATCCCGTGCTATACCTGCCCTGGGAGAGTTTGACAGGGCAGTGTAGAGGAAGACTTACTCTGACGTATACTGATCTATATCAAGCTGTGATGGAGCAGGTTATTGCTCTTGAACAGAACCTGACTTGCGACTGTGACAGACCATAATATTCGAGGAGACTGCTCTGGGACTGGTTACAGCAAGGCAGCGGTAAAAATGTCTTTACTCCGATGGGACACTGGGTGGCGCAGTCGGTCTTTAACCAATAGGACTTGGTTTCGATCACAACCCAGACAGGACTGGTGAAACATACCTGTCAGGTAAATAAAACAGAATGTGACAGGGTAAATGGAGCGGTGTGGAGGAGCCGTGGAGAAAGGAATACAGCAAAGTCCAAGTTAGTTCATTTCTCATTTCAGATTTATTAGCAATTTCACAGAAAACAATTTACAGGGAAGTATAAAAAAGTGAACAAAAGTGAATATAACTGAGCAATACATTGAGAACCGAACAGAGGCGGATTGGGCCTGTAATCTCTGGAGTTTAGAATAACGAGAGGTGATCTGATTGAAACAAAAGATTCAGAGGGCAATTGACAGGGTAAATGCTGGAAGTTTGTTTCCCCTGGATATACAGTCTAGAACTAGGGAGCACACACTGAGGATAAAGTATCGGCCACTTAAGACAGAGATGAGGAGGAATTTCTTCACTCAGAGGGTTGTGAATATTTGGAATTCCCTGCCCCAGAGGGATTTGGATGCTAAATCTCTGAATGAATTCAAGGCTCAAATAGTTAGATTTTTGGAAACTAGGAGAAGCAAGGGATATGGCAATTGGGCGGGAAAGTGGAGTTGAGGACGATGATCAGCCCTGATCTTATTGAATGGCGGAGCAGACCCGAGGGGCCATAGGGCCTACTCCTGCTCCTATTCCTTATGTTCTTATGGCGGAGCTGCCAGATATCTGCACAACTGTGACAGACACCAGAGAGAGAGAACAGGGACATCCCATAAAGTGAAGGGAACAATTGTGAATAGGAATGTAAAAAGTTACTTATTTACACATGAAATGTTCAAGGCATGGTGAAACTCTGAGACACAGTTACATTACAGCGACAATTATCGCACATTTTTCAAACAGAAAGACGGAAATCCCAGTTATATATTTCTCAGCTAACGATTCGGATATATTAATTAAAGGCATTTTACTCTGAGAATCACTAAGAGGACATAGTTTATTTTCAGGGACACAGAGATGATAAACAGATGAGGAACATCCACGGCGGCCGAAGTTCAGACCATCACTTGAGCTGTATAAGTGGGATAAAAGAATGAAGCCGAGATTTAGTGGTCTATGGCATTTATCTCAGGGTTTTTATCAATGAATCATCCAGTGATTTGTGAAACCGCTTCAGTCAGATGGAAATGTGAGCGGATTGAATCTTCCCACCTTCACCGGAGTGACGGCAGCGCTACAGGAAATGCTCAGGAAGAACAGGATGATGAATGTGGAAGCAGTTATCCAGATGTTGCTGCTCTCGTCCTCATACTCTTCACTCCAGATGTGGTCTGAGGAATCTACGGGGATGTCGGGAAGGAAATATATTCAGATCGTTTATTAATTCCGGGTATCATACTCATACTTTATGTTCTCTTTTCTTTCCCTTAAGGCATTAGTTTGCTCTCTAATTTAACTGTCAATTTATATCTTGTGTTAAGTTAATCACTCTCAGCAATCCCTCCCAGTTCCTCACTCCACAGCCGCTCTTCCTTTATGATCCTGCGATAGTCGTTTTGGAAAATATATAGTTCTTCTTCCATGTCAGAGGTTAATTGATTTTGGATGACTTTGATATGACCTATCATTCGGGAATAATATGATGAAACATCGAGGCAAGTTTGCAGCTGGATATCAATTATTTTTCTGCTAGGTTAAGATAGTTACTTAGTTGGAGGCTGCCAAGGAGTCTATGTAAGAGACCAGTTGTGAGTTATAATTTTTTTTTATTTGTTACGGCAATGCTCTGAACATAAATAACGTGTCAGTTTGCAACAACTACATTGGTCCAGTGTATTTGAAAGGCCTGTAGAGTGAAATGTGAGATATTATGGTATCAGGAATTATTTATTCAGGCCAAGCGTTGCATACATTGTCCATCCAAAAACTGCAATTTTGTTCTCCGTTCTTCTATAGCCTGACGTTTTTGTTTGTGCTCTTTAGTGTTTATATCTCTGTATGACAATTTCTTGTTTTGGATTAGTCCTGTTTGTGTTTCCCTGTGAGGGTGTTGATTTGTGGGGTTGTGCGTGTGTTTATTTGTAACATTGTGTATGTGTGTGTAAATCTTTGTATATGTTTTGTGTAAGAGTGCGTGTGTTTATATGTAAGTGTGTGTGTTTATATGTAATTGTGAGGGTGCGATTTGGTGTAGGTGAGTGTGTGTACGTTTATGTGTAAGCATGTTCATGTCTAAGTGTCTGTGTGTTGATGTGTGTGTGTGTGTTTGTGTGCAAGTGTGTTCATGTGTGTGTTTCCCTGTAAGTATATGTGTATGGTTATATCTAAGTGTTTGTTTATGTTTAGGTATAAGTGTGTGTGTGTGAGTTTTTGTGCAACAGTGTGTTTACATGTAAGTTCGTGTGTGTGTGTTTTGTGTCAGTGTGTGTTTGGATTTACATGCATGTTCATGCTTGTGTAAGTGTGTTCAAGTGTGTGCTTCCCTGTAAGTGTATGGCTATGTCTCAGTGTTTGTTCATGTTTAGGTGTAAGCGTGTGTGTATTTATGTGTAACAATGGATTTGCAGGTAAGTTTGTGTGTGTGTGTGTTTTGTGTAAGTGTGTGTGTGGATTGATGTGTGTATTTATGTGCGTGTAAGTGTGTTTTTGTAAGTGTGCGTGTATGGATTGATATGTGTGTCTACGTGTGTGTAAGTGTGTTTATTGTAAGTGTGTGTGTGGATTGATGTAAGTGTTTATGTGTGTGTAAGTATGTTTTGTGTAAGTGTGTGTGTGGATTGATGTATGTGTTGATATGTGTGTAAATGTGTGTAAGTGTGTTTTGTGTAAGTGTGTGTGCAGATTGATGCATGTGGTTATGTGTGTGTAAGTGTGTTATGTGTAAGTGTGTGTGTGGATTTATGTGTGTATTTATGTGTGTGTGATTGTGTGTAAATGTGTTTTCTGTAAACATGTGCGTGGATTGATGTGTGTGTCTATGTGTGTGTAAGTGTATGTAAGTATGTGTTGTGTGAGTGTGTGTTTGGATTGACTTGTATTGCTGCTATTGTTCAAAGTTTCAGAGAGTACCAATAAATGGATTGGACAATGAAGGTTTTCATTATATTGTAGTTATATTTAATATTATGTGTCAGAGTGTTAGTGTGTCTTTATATGTAATTCTATGTGTGTTTATGTGTAATTGTGCACTTACACAAAAACACACACACTTACACAAAATCTTCAACACACTTATATATGAACACAGACAAACTCACTTTCACATGTATTATCCCTGCTCTGTGTAAATGTGTTCTGTGTGAGGCGCAATGTGACGTCAGCTGAAGAATAGCAACAATTCAACCGATGGGCCTCAGGAACATCAGGGACACAACTGTGAGAAACCCGCAAAGTATACAATCACCAGTTTAGATATGGCCCATTAGAATTCAACATGTTAGTTTACAATTAACTAGGACTGTTTAACCACAACCCTATTTAAAAATATTACGCGGAATAAATAGTTATTTCAGAATATAATATTCATATGGCAAGTTTAAAATCTTTAGACCATGGATTAGAATGTGACATTGTACTAATGGCAATTTAATCCATTTAAAAGAGAGTGGTTCAATTCCCATCTCCCTGTGGGAGGGGCAGTGCGGGTTACGTGAATCACACATTTCCCGTTCCCCTCTCGTTGGTGGATGTGAGAGGTACAGTGAGTTAATAATTACCCTTTACTCTCTCTCTGCTGAAGTTACTTTCAGGAATCCTGTAATGAGAGAACTTCATTCACCCAGTATCTAACCGATGCTGTATCTGTGCTGGGAGCGCTGGCTGTACAAGCCTTGGACGCGAGACCCGCAAACACCCTACTTCAGATAAACAGCCCTCACATTGGCAAAAATAGGAAACATAATTAATTGAGCGGCTGTGTGTTTAACTCACGATTGGGAGAAAAGCACTTCATTGGTTTTTATTTAAGAACTGAAATGCAATCAAGAGTTTGTCATTGACAAGAATTGACGGTGTCCATCAGAACAAGGGCAATGTTCACAATACTGGGTTAACCACTGGATTTATTGACGGGTCTGTTGATGATCTTCAAGGGGATCGCTTCATGTCCCACCACACAGGAGTAAGAAGCGCCGCTGGCCCACTCCTCGGCTGAAATGGATAGCAGGCTGTACATGAAGAAGGAGCTGCTGCCGTTCTCTGCCATCACCTCGGTGTTCTTGTAGTTGCCGGAATCCACTGGCTTGTCATTGACGGTCCATTTGACAAAGATCACTCGGGGGGAGAAACCTCTCACTAAGCAGTTGAGGCTGACCAACCTCTGAGTGTAAACTTCTTCTACCGAGGGCAGGAGGACAGAGATGGCCGGTTCCCGCGGTTCTTTCGCTGTAGAACAGTTACAATGAAGGCCAATTAACTGGACAGTTCCAGTGACAATGGGGGGAATATTAATCTAATACAGCGGGCGGGTTGTGGGCGAGAGGGTGGTTGAATTGTTAAAAATCGGAATCTCGACCTCAACTCGCCCACTCCCGGTTGTAATATTATATTTCAATAATATATTTAAATGAGGCTGGAATCCTCTATTTTTACCTCCATTTGGTGCTTAACTATCGGTGGTACGGTTTAACACACTGTGTAAATCCCAGCAGTTACAGTGAGGCGGGGACTGCTGCACCCAGGTGGTAATTGCCCTTACACCTACCTCCTGAATCCAGGGTCCCTGCCTGTCCCATCCCCCGCGATCCGAGACCTCCTCACTCGGCTTCCAATCCGCCCGTTCTCCTGGGTGGCCTGTGAGACCACCGCCACCAACTCGCCTTCCTGATTTAAATTCCGTCAATATCCGGTGGTTCGATGTGAGAGAAATGGACTCTGCATTCAATTTTAAGGCTTTTCCTTTTCCCCTCTGGGGCCTCTCTGCTTTTCCATCCCTTAGCAGAGGGAACGTAATCTTTCTCTCTGAAATCTTGAAGGGTTGGACTGGAAAATTACACAGAATTTACTGTACAGAACGAGGAGTTTTGGCCAACTATGCCGGGGTTTATGCTGCACGCACACCTCCTCCTAGCTCACATACTCTGCTATTTCTATCTCGCTCATGGACTTATCCAGTTTCCCCGAAAATGTATAATGGCAGGTCCCAGAGTGCTGAGTTCGTGCAATTACCAAACTGAATGATCAGAGTAGCCCATTAAACACTGTATATGATGAATTGGCCTTTGCACATGCATTGGAAATATTAACAATGTCTCACTAATTGCAACCCTTTTCCTTGTGGATGGAATCTCCGATAAGAGTAGGCATATCCTGATGGCTCTCCACGCAGTCGAACTTATCCCCACTCAGCCAGTCTTGTGTCGAGATGTTTAAGTTGCTGATCACACTGTTGGGATCCTCTCTGGGTTGCTCGGCAATCTCTGATTTCAAAGCCTCCTTTTCTCGGGTCCAGGACACGGTGAGCCCATATGGAGCGTCAGACCCGACGCAGGTTAAGATCACCGTCGCCTCCAGTAAGTCCTGTTCCAGTGATGGTGGGCGAAGAGTGATTTTGGAATCGCTGCAAGGGACATCCACTGCGAAACAGGAATGAAAGTCAGGAAAAGCTGCATCTTCAGAATCATGAGATCAATATTTAGCTTTAACTCGTTCAAGGGGAATAAATCACGTTGAGAATTAGCCTCCTGCTGTTGCTTAAACACCATCGTTTTTGGAAGGGCAATGAATTGGCAACGATTCCGGGAGATCTGTAACACTTCCTGTGTATTTGCAACCAGAGCCACCTGTAATGGGCTCTGAAGCAAAACCCGGCGTAAAATGGGAATAAATTGGGGCGCAATTGTGTTAGGCACTGAATAGTGCTCTTCCTGAAATCCCTTGCTTCTTTACGCCCGTCTATAGTTCCTTTCACCCAAATGCGTCTCTGCTGGTTATAATAGCTGAAGCCCAAATAGCTCGAAGTTCAAGAGGTCGACACCAGCATTATACTGGTTCAAAACCAGTGTCGAATGCATTTCATGAATTTAGGAGCAGCAGGAAACAAAGTTAAGTTTCTGGTCTCTTGCTGCGATATTTGTTGGGGAGAAAATGTTCAGGAACCAGTCATAGCCCCCGTCAGAGGAGAAGTGCAAGGTCGGGAGAATGGAGTTCCAAGGAATATTTGTGTTGGGGCATCATTTGAAATGATGTGAGGTAGTTTTTATAATTTCTGTAATTACTGAACATTTATCATGGCCGGTGAGAGAGAGTCAGAATTAAATATGACCTCAGGGCATTAATAGCAACATAGGAACAGGAGGAGGCCATTCATCCCAGCCATCCTGTCCCGCCATCCAGTTAGATCATGGGTGATCAACACTCAACACAATCTTTCCGCCTTGGTTATGTAACCCTTGATAACCTTGCTGAACAAAAATCTCTCATTCTCTGCTTTTAAATTTTCAAATGAAACCCAGGGTCAGCAGCTTTTGGGGAGGGAAATCCCGACTTGCATTATTCTTCCTGTGAGGAAATCCTTCCTGATATCACCTCTGCACGGCCGAGTTCTAATTTTAAAGTTATGCTACTTGTTCTCGACTCTCCCTCCAAAACAAATTCATTTTTTCTATATCTGCTCGATCAATGCCATTTATCAACTTAAACACGTCAATTGGATCCTCTCTTAAAGTTCTATACCCGTCTCCGGATCATTTTACATTATTAGCCCCGGTTTAATTAGGGTAAACCGCAGTTTAGTGACTCCACGTATATCCGTCCTGAGGTGCGGAGCACAGATTTAGGCTCAGTTCTCTGAATAGGGTAGATGCCCATTCTAGCACGGTTCCTGGACAGTTAGCAGTAAAGGGATCCAGACTCGCAATGCCGCTCCGTATATGATCAGCCAATTCAGGATAAACGTGAGACTAAGGACACTTAACTCACTGCCTGACATCAGAGCAAGGGGAAAGCTTCTTTGGCGAGGTTATTAAATCTTGAGCAATGAGGAATCCTGAACCAGAAGATCGTGGGTTGATTCCCTCACCAGATACATGATCACAAAATTTAAGCTGAGTCTCCCAGTGCAGTAATGGGGGCATGGTGCACTATCGGAGGTACCGTCTGTCGGATCAGGTTTTAAACCGAGGATCCCTCTGGCCTCTCAGGTAGAAGTAAAATATCCCCTGGAATTATTTCAATGAAAAGTAGAGGAGTTCTTCCTGGTGATCTGGGAATATTAATCCCTCAAAAAACATCACTAAACCAAAAAAATCTGGTCATTATCACACTGCTCTTTGTGGGAGCTTGCTGTGCACTAACAGACGGCTGTACTTTGTACATTACAAATGTGACCACATTTCACAACTTAATTAATTGGCTGGAAAGCGCTTTGGTTCAGCCTGTGGTCGCTGAAGGCGCTGTATAAAGGCAAGTTTGTATTGCAAGAATACACAAACTGCATGATTGGAAATTAGGAATAGTCCTCTGCTTTTTAGTAATTCCAATAAAAGTCCTGACCTAGGTCAGCGCTCAGAATGGTCTGGATCAGGGGTAAGCCATTTAGGACTGAGATGAGGAGAATCTTCTTCATTCAGCGAGTTGTTAACCTGTGGAATTCCCTGCCGCAGAGAGTTGTTGATGCCAGTTCATTGGACATATTGAAGAGGGTGTTAGATATGGTCCCTGCGGCTAAAGGGATCAATGGGGAATAGAGAGAAAGCAGGAAAGGGATACTGAGGTGAATGATCAGCCATGATCTTATTGAATGGTGGTGCAGTTTCGAAGGGACGCATGGCCCACTCCTGCACCTATTTTCTATGTTTCTATATTTGGATGAACCTCCCGGGATTGTGCCTCTTACCCTGAGATCTGGTGAAGTTACGGCTTTGCGTGACCCCTTCATGAGTGACCTGGCAGGTGTAGACCGAGCCGGTGAACCATTCCTCGGCAGGGAATGTCAGCCGACTGGACGCCGAGAATTTCCGGTTCACCTCAAAGACGGAAGAGGTGACGAAGCCCGAATGCAGGAGTTGTCCACTCTTCAGCCAATTCACGGTCAGTGACTTTGACCGGAAATCGGTGATTGAGCACACGGCGCTTGCAAATCTGCTGCTGGTGATTTTTTCAGTGGAACTCAGCGTGAGGAGAGCAGTTGGAGGAACGATGTACCGTTCAGGATCTTCACGAGAAGACATATTATTGCCATTTCTTGGAAAATAAATGATTAAGAAATGCAAAGTGTCCTTATGTTTTAACAGGTTCTTTGCTGTAGTTCTAACACTAACCTGGCATTGACAGAGACCAGACTGTGCATAGTATTCACAGTGTAACATGCAGACCGGAACCGTGCATAATATTCTAAGTATGATATGGAGACCAGAACTATGCACTGTACTATAAGTGTGGTCTAACTAAGTTTCTATCCAAGTTGAATATAATTTCTCACCTTATCACAGTTTGCCCTGTAACCCACACCACTAACCTGGCATTGTGATGGCCCAGACCGACACACCACGTCGAACCTCGCAATAGATTCTGCTGCTCCCGACCTCTGACTCGTTGATGGTTAACTGGCTGCCCAGGTTGCAGGTTCCCTTCTTGTTGAGCACGAACGGGTAGGTCTTCAATCCAATGGAGATCGGCTCTTTATCTTTCTTCCTGGAACGGCTGCTGATGTCGGGGAAGTAGTCCATCGCCAAACACCCGTACGTGACCGAACCGTCGGTGCTGGGTTGTTCACAGGAGGAGAGCAGGGCGTAGAGGATGGGGTGATACGGTGTTACTGGTAAAGATTGGCCCATTGAACAAGTTAGACTCTGTAATCTGTGCTTATAAAATAAATTAACAACTCGAAATTTGACAGCAGAATAAACTAATTCCACCATTTCCACATCAACGGCTGCATGAGCATTTGAGTTTCTGTCAGTTCCTTTCAATGCCCTGGTCAGGAACACACCTCTCTATCCCCAAACTCTATTACATTACAAAACAAGAACATTTATACATCTCCTCAATAAAGAATCCTTTGTGGGATCATACAATATATGAGCAGAGATCTGTTCCTGTTATTTTGGCCAGCATTTAATTCTCAATCAGCAGCACATCTGGTCCTTTTTTTCATTGCAGTTTCATCGCCGAGAGCATGCAGAAAACAAGCGCAGGCAGCGGAAGGAGCGAGCGGCAAACCAGTCCCACCCACCCTTTCCCTCAACCACTGCCTGTCCCACCTGTGACAGAGACTGTGGTTATCATATTGCACAGTTCAGTTACCTGAGAACTCACTTTTAGAGTGGAAGCAAGTCTTCCTCGATTCCCAGGGACGGCCTGTGATGATGCTCTCCGTTTGTTGGTGCCGTTTGTTTTGCTGGAATCGCCGATTTTATTTTTTGAAAAATATATATTTTTGTTTTTGTGCACCTACATCTTGCTGCAGGGTCTCGGTTAGATTGAGTGTGGGGGTGGGGTCTCGGTTCGGTTGTGTGTGGCGGGGGGATCCCGATTAGGTTGTGCGTGTGTGGGAAGGGTCTTGGTTAGGTTGTGTGTGGGGGGGGGGCGGTCTCGGTCAGATTTTGTCTGTGGGGGGGTGGTTACGGTTTGGTTGTGTGTGGGGTCTCAGTTAAGTTGTGTGTGGGGTCTCGGTTAGGTTTTGTGTGGGGGGGGTGTCCCAGTTAGGTTGTGTGTGTGTGTGTGGAGGGTATCGGTTAGTTTGTGTGTGGGCGGGTCACGGTGAAGTTGTTTGTGTGGAATGCTCTCGGTTAGGTTGATTGTGAGTATCTGGGTTAGGTTTTGTGTCTGGGGGGGCCTCGGTTACGTTGTGTGTAGGGAGGAGATCACGGTTAGGTTGTGTGTGTGGGGCGGTATCGGTTAGGTTGTGTTTACGGCCGGGATCTCGGTTAGGTTGTGTGTGCTTGAGAGGATCACAGGTTGTGTGTGTGTGGGGGGTTGTCTCGTTAGGTTGTGTGTGGGGGGGTCTCGGTTGGGTTGTGTGTGGGAGGGGCTCGGTTAGGTTGTGTGTGGGGGTCTCGGTTAGGTTGTGTGTGTGGGGGGCGGTCTAGCTTAGGTTGTGTGTGGGGGGAGTCATGGTTAGGTTGTCTGTGGGGGGAGTCTCGGTTAGGTTGTGTTTGGGGGGAGTCTCGGTTAGGTTGTGTGTGGGGGGTTCTCGGTTAGGTTGTGTGTGGGGGTGTCGCAGTTAGGTTGTGTGTGGATGGGTCACAGTTAGGTTGTGTGTGGGGGGTCTCGGTTAGGTTGTGTGTGGGGGGTGTCGCAGTTAGGTTGTGTGTGGGTGGAGTCTCGTTTAGGTTGTGTGGGGGTGGGCACGGTCAGGTTGTGTGTGTGTGGGGGTCTGTTTGTTTGGGTGTGTGGGGTGTTCTCGGTTAGGTTCTAATTCGGGAGGTGTCACGGTTCGGTTGTGTTTGTGGGGGGGTCTTGTTCGATAGTGTGTGTGGGGGGCGGGTCTCGGCGAGGTTTATTGCATGGGGGGTCACAGTTAGGTTGTGTGTGTAAGGGGTGTCACAGTTAGGTTGTATGGTGGGTGTCACAGTTAGGTTGCGTGTGAGGGGGGTCTCGGTTAGTCTGCGTGGGGGGGATCTTGGTTAGCTTGTGTGTGTGGGGGTCACGGTTAGGTTGTGTGTGTGGGGGGGAGTCACAGTTAGTTTGTGTGTGGGGGGTATCGATTAGGTTGCATGCGTGGTGGGGGGGTTCACGGTTCGGTTGTGTGTGGGGGGGGTCATGGTTAGGTTGTTTGTGTCGGGAGGTCAGAGTTTTGTTTTTTGTGGGGGGGGTTCCGGTTAGGTTTTGTGTGTGGAAGGGTCACGGTTACATTGTGTTTGTGGGGGTGGTCTCGGTTTGGTTGTGTGTCCGTAGAGAGTCACAGGTTGTGTGTGTGGGGGGGGTGGTCTCGGTTAGGTTGTGTGTGGGGATGTCTCGGTTAGGTTGTGTGTGGGGGGGTCACAGTTAGGTTGAGTGTGGGGGGGTCACAGTTCGGTTGTGTGTGTGGGGGTTTCAGTTAGGGTGTGTGGTGGTGTCACGGTTAGGTTGTGTATGGGGGGTCTCGGTTAGGTTGTGTGTGTGATCGGGTGTCACGGTTAGGTTGTGTATGGGGGGTCTCGGTTAGGTTGTGTGTGTGTGGGGGGTAACGGTTAGGTTGTGTGTGTGTGGGGGGTAACGGTTAGGTTGTGTGTGGGGGGGTCACAGTTAGGTTGTGTGTGGGGGGGTCACAGTTCGGTTGTGTGTGTGGGGGTTTCAGATAGGGTGTGTGGTGGTGTCACGGTTAGGTTGTGTATGGGGGGTCTCGGTTAGGGTGTGTTTGTGTGGGGGGTCACGGTTAGGTTGTGTATGGGGGATCTCGGTTAGGATGTGTGTGTGGGGGTTACGGTTCGGTTGTGTGTGTGGGGGGGGTCACGGTTATGTTGTGTGTCGGGGGGTCACAGTTAGGTTGTGTGTGTGAGGGGTCACGGTTCGGTTGTGTGTGAGGGGGTCACAGTTAGGTTGTGTGTGTGGGGGGTCACGGTTCGGTTGTGTGTGGGGGGGTCACAGTTAGGTTGTGTGTGTCGGGGGTCACGGTTCAATTGTGTGGGGGGGCCTCGGTAAGGTTATTTGTGGGGGGGGTCTCTGTTCGGTTGCATGAGGGGGGATGGTCACAGGTAGGTTGTGTGTGGGGAGGGGCTCTCGGTTAGATTGTGTTTGTGGATTGGGTCACGTTTAATTTGTGTGTGCGGGGGTCAAGATTAGTTTGTGTGTGGTGCGGGGTCTCGGTTAGGCTGTGTGTGGGGGCGTCTCGCTTAGGTTGTGCTTCTCGGTGGGGTCTCGTTTTGGTAGTGTGTGGGCGGTGGTCATGGTTAGGTTGTGTGTGTGGGAGGAGTCACTGTTTAGAAATAAAGAACCATAGAAACATAGAAAATAGGTGCAGGAGTAGGCCAATCGGCCCTTCGAGCCTGCCCCGCCATTCAATGAGTTCATGGCTGAAAATGCAACTTCAGTACCTCATTCCTGCTTTCTCGCCATACCCCTTGATCACACTCGTAGTAATGACTTCATCTAACTCCTTTTTGAATATATTTAGTGAATTGGCCTCAACAACTTTCTGTGGTACAGAATTCCACAAGTTCACCACTCTCTGGGTGAAGAAGTTTCTCCTCATCTCGGTCCTAAAAAGCTTACCCCTTATCCTTAGACTGTGACCCCTGGTTCTGGACTTCCCCAACATTGGGAACATTCTTCCGGCATCTAACCTGTCTAAACCCATCAGGATTTTAAACGTTTCTACGAGATCTCCTCTCATCCTTTTGAACTCCAGTGAATACAAGCCCAGTTGATCCAGTCTTTCTTGATAGGTCAGTCCCGCCATCCCGGGAATCAGTCTGGTGAAACTTCGCTGCACTCCCTCAATAGCAAGAATGTCCTTCCTCAGGTTAGGAGAACACAACTGTGCACAATACTCCAGGTGTGGCCTCACCAAGGCCCTGCACAACTGTAGCAACACCTCACTGCCCCTGTTTTCAAATCCCCTCGCTATGAATTCCAACATGCCATTTGCTTTCTTAACCGCCTGCTGTACCTGCATGCCAATCTTCAATGACTGATGTACCACGACACTCAGGTCTCGTTGCACCTCCCCTTTTCATAATCTGTCTCCATTCAGATAATAGTCTGTCTCTCTGTTTTTACCACTAAAATGGATAACCTCACATTTATCTACATTATACTTCATCTGCCATGCATTTGCCCACTCGTCTCACCTATCCAAGTCACTCTGCAGCCTCATAGCATCCTCCTCGCAGCTCACACTGCCACCCAACTTCGTGTCATCCGCAAATTTGGAGAGACTACATTTAATCCCCACGTCTAAATCATTAATGTACAATGTAAACAGTTGGGGCCCCAGCACTGATCCCTGCGGTACCCCACTTGTCACTGCCTGCCATTCTGAAAAGTACCCATTTACTCCTACTTTTGCTTCCTGTCTGACAACTAGTTCTCAATCCATGTCAGCACATTACCCCCAATCCCATGCCCTTTAACTTTGCACATTAATCTGTTGTGTGGAACCTTGTCGAACGCCTTCTGAAAGTCCAAATATACCACATCAACTGGTTCTCCCTTGTCCACTCTACTTGGTTGTATTTGTGTGGAGGGGCGTCTCTGTTAGGATGTGTGTTTGTGGAGGGGTGATCTCGGTTAGGTTGTGTATGTGGGGTGTTCACAGTTAGGTTGTGTGTGGGGGGAGGTCACGGTTAGTTGTGTGTGGGGGGGGGGTCACGGTTAGGTTGTGTGTGGGGGGGGTCACTGTTAGTTTGTGTATGGGGGGGGTCACTGTTAGGTTGTGCATGTCAGTCGGAACGAGAAGGGCTGGGAGGTGGGAAAGTAACGATTTGTGATGAGGTGTTTATTGTGAGCTTTGTCTGGTGTTATGGTTCTTGTTTATACACCTAGTGTGTTGTCTGTGTGTGCTCAGTGGTCCTCCCTGTTTGTAGGTACAAATGTGGAGCTCCACCCCCTTTTTGTTAGTGTTGTTGCTTTGTGTGTGATGCCTCCCCTGATTCAATGGTCCATGGTTCGGTATTGGGATTTTTTTGTGGGGGGGTCTAATGTTTCGATTTACTAACATTTCGTTTGGTTCTTTTAAGTCTTTTCTGCCATTTTCCCCTTATTTCCTGTAATTTTTTTTAATTTTAATACATTTTTTTTTAAATATTTTAATTTAAAAAAATGTTGTTCTTTGCTTTGTTCTTTTTTTGGTTTTGTTATAGTTCGGACGTTAGTTCGGTTATGTTTTTGTTATTACCGTCTTCGTTCAATCCAGTGCTATGTATTATTCCCGGTTTGGTTCCCTGCGTCGTCTGTTGTCCCCGATTGTTCTGCACCTTCTTGTTCCTGGTCTGCTCGGGGGAGGGAGGCTTTGGCCTCTTTTTACACACATTTCTGTTTAGTTCCTGTTTCCTTGAGGAGGAGGGAAGGGCTGGGGTTTGAGTTAGGGGCACTTAGAGTTCGGTCTTGGGGTAAGGGTCTGCATTAATATGTTTTAGGTTCCGGTTCGGTCTTGGGGGTCTTTGGTCTGGAGTTAGGTTTGGGTTTGGGAGTTGTGGAGTGGGCTGTGCAGTTTTCGGTTAGGGTTCGGTTTCCAGGGATTAGGAGCCAGAGTTAGGGTTGGGGTTTTGGGGTTGTGGTCTGGACTGTTATGTTTCATGTTAGGGTTAGATTTTAGCGGGGTTGGGGTCCTGGGTTAGGTTTGGTTTTAGGGCTGGAGTCTGTGTTTACAGGTTTTGGGTTTAGGATTGTGAGGGTTAGGGTTAGGATTTGGTGCTGGGGGCTAGATTTAAAGGTTCTGGTTAGGGTTAGGTCTTAGGGTGTTGGGAACTGAGGTTTGGAATAGGTTTTGGGCTGGGGTCTGGAAAAATGGATTCTTGGAGCTCGAGTTCGTTTAGGGTCCTGGGTTCGGGTTTGGTCTTGGGGCTGGGTCTGTGTTTACAAGTTTTCGGTTTAGGTTTATGAGGCTTAGGGTCTGGAGTTCGGATTAGTTATTTTCGCTGCTTTAAATTATTTTGATTAAGAGTATGATTCTTTCTGTTTCGATTTTTTCGTTTTGGTATACTGGATTCTCTGTTAAGGTTTGGGTTTAGTTTTAGGGTTTATTGTTAAAGTCTGGGAACTCGGATTTGGTTTAGGGTTTCTGGCTATGGCCCGGGAGTTAGGCTATTCTGTCACACTGCCGCCCGTCACAGTACCGCACGTAACATTGCCCCCAGTCACAGTGCCCCCATTCACAGTTCCCCCAGTCACAGTGCCACCCGTAACAGTGCCCCCTGTCACAGTGCCCACCGTCACAGTGCCCCCAGTCACAGTGCACTCAGTCACAGTGCCCCCAGTCACAGTGCCGCCCATCACATTGCCCCCAGTCACAGTGCCCCCTTCAAAGTGCCCCCTATCACAGTGCCGCCCATCACATTGCTTCCAGTTACAGTGCCCCGTTCAAAGTGCCCCCAGTCACAGTGCCGCCCATCACATTGCCCCCAGTCACAGTGCCCACTTCAAAGTGCCCCCAGTCTCAGTGCCGCCCATCACATTGCTCCCAGTTACAGTTCCCCCTTCAAAGTGTCCCCAGTCACTGTGTCGCCCAACACATTGCCCCCAGTCACAGTGCCCCCTTCAAAGTGCCCCTACTCAGAGTGCCGCCCGTCACAGCGCCCCCTTTCACAGTGCCCCCAATCACAGTACCCCCAGTCACAGTGCCCCCAGTCACAGTACCCCCAGTCACAGTACCCCCAGTCACAGTGCCCCCAGTCACAGTACCCCCAGTCACAGTACCCCCAGTCACAGTACCCCCAGTCACAGTGCCCGCAATCACATTACCCCCAGTCACAGTACCCCCAGTCACAGTGCCCCCAATCACAGTACCCCCAGTCACAGTACCCCCAGTCACAGTGCCCCCAGTCATAGTACCCCCAGTCACAGTACCCCCAGTCACAGTACCCCCAGTCACAGTGCCCGCAGTCACATTACCCCCAGTCACAGTACCCCCAGTCACAGTGCCCCCAGTCACAGTGCCCCCAGTCACATTACCCCCAGTCACAGTACCCCCAGTCACAGTGCCCCCAGTCACAGTGCCCCCAGTCACAGTGCCCCCACTCACAGTGCCCTCAGTTACAGTGCCCCCAGTCACATTAACCCCAGTCACAGTACCCCCAGTCAGAGTGCCCCCAGTCACAGTCCCCCCAGTCACAGTACCCCCAGTCACAGTACTCCCAGTCACAGTACCCACAGTCACAGTGCCCCCAGTCACAGTACCCCCAGTCACAGTACTCCCAGTCACAGTAACCCCAGTCACAGTACTCCCAGTCACAGTGCCCCCAGTCACAGTACCCCCAGTCACAGAGCCCCCAGTCACAGTGCCCCCAGTCACATTACCCCCAGTCACAGTGCCCCCAGTCACATTACCCCCAGTCACAGTACCCCCAGTCACAGTAACCCCAGTCACAGTATCCCCAGTCATAGAGCCCCCAGTTGCAGTACTCCCAATCACAGTGCCGCCAGTCACAGAGCCCCCAGTCACAGTGCCCCCAGTCACAGTACTCCCAGTCACAGTGCCCCCAGTCACAGAGCCCACAGTCACAGTGCCCGCAGTCACAGTACCCCCAGTCACAGTGCCCCCAGTCACAGTACTCCCAGTCACGGTGCCCCAGTCACAGAGCCCCAAGTCACAGTGCCCCCAGTCATATACTCCCAGTCACAATACCCCCAGTCACAGTACCCCCAGTCACAGTGCCCCCAGTCACAGTACCCCCAGTCACAGTACTTCCAGTCACAGTGCCCCCAGTCACAGTGCCCCCAGTCACAGAGCCCCCAGTCACAGTACCCCCAGTCACAGTGCTCCCTGTCACAGTGCCCCCAGTAACAGTGCCCCCAGTCACAGTACCCCCAGTCACAGTGCCCCCAGTCACAGAGCCCCCAGTCACAGTACCCCCAGTCACAGTGCTCCCTGTCACAGTGCCCCCAGTCACAGTGCCCCCAGTCACAGTGCCCCCAGTCACATTACCCCCAGTCACATTGCCCCCAGTAACAGTACGCCCAGTCACAGTGCCCCCAATCACAGGGCCCCCAGTCACAGTACCCCCAGTCACAGTACCCCCAGTCACAGTGCCCCCAGTCACAGTACCCCCAGTCACAGTACCCCCAGTCACAGTGCCCCCAGTCACAGTACCCCCAGTCACAGTGCCCCCAGTCACAGTGCCGCCCATCACAGTGCCCCCAGTCACAGTACCCCCAGTCACAGTGCCCCCAGTCACAGTACCCCCGGTCACAGTGCCGCCCATCACAGTGCCCCCATTCACAGAGCCCCCAGTCACAGTACCCCCAGTCACAGTGCCGCACATCACATTGCCCTTAATCACTGTACCCCCATTCACAGTACCCCCAGTCACAGTGCCCCCATTCACAGAGCCCCCAGTCACAGTACCCCCAGTCACAGAGCCCCAAAACACAGTGCCTCCAGTCACAGTGCCGCCCGTCACATTGCCCCAAGTCACAGAGCCCCCAGTCACAGTACCCCCAGTCACAGAGCCCCCAGTCACAGTGCCCCCAGACACGGTGCCCCAAAACCCAGTGCCTCCAGTAACAGTGGCGCCCGTCACATTGCCCCAAGTCACAGTGCCCCCAGTCACAGTGTCTCCAGTCACAGTACCCCCGGTCAAAGTGCCGCCGATCAAAGTGCGCCTAGTCACATTGCCCCCAGTCACAGTGCTGCCCGTCACAGTGCTCCCAGTCACAGTGCCCCTATTCACAGTGCCCCCAATCACAGTGCCCCCAGTCACAGTGTTCCCATTCACAGTGTCCCCAGTCACAGTGCCCCCAGTCACAGTGCACCCAGTCACAGTGCCTCCAGTCACAGTGCAACCAGTCACAGTGCCTCCAGTCACAGTGCACACAGTCACAGTGCACCCAGTCACAGTGCCTCCAGTCACAGTGCACCCAGTCACAGTGTTCCCATTCACAGTGCCCCCAGTCACAGTGGCCCCAGTCACAGTGCACCCAGTCACAGTGCCTCCAGTCACAGTGCAACCAGTCACAGTGCCCCCAGTCACAGTGCCCCCAGTCACAGTACCCCCAGTCACAGTACCCCCAGTCACAGTACCCCCAGTCACAGTGCCCGCAGTCACATTACCCCAGTCACAGTACACCCAATCACAGTGCCCCCAATCACAGTACCCCCAGTCACAGTACCCCCAGTCACAGTGCCCCCAGTCATAGTACCCCCAGTCACAGTACCCCCAGTCACAGTACCCCCAGTCACATTGCCCGCAGTCACATTACCCCCAGTCACAGTACCCCCAGTCACAGTGCCCCCAGTCACAGTGCCCCCAGTCACAGTGCCCCCAGTCACATTACCCCCAGTCACAGTACCCCCAGACACAGTGCCCCAGTCACAGTGCCCCAGTCACAGTGCCCCCACTCACAGTGCCCTCAGTTACAGTGCCCCCAGTCACATTAACCCCAATCACAGTACCCCCAGTCACAGTGCCCCCAGTCACAGTCCCCCCAGTCACAGTACCCCCAGTCACAGTGCCCTCAGTCACAGTGCACCCTGTCACATTGCCCCCAGTCACAGTACCCCCAGTCACAGTGCCCCCAGTCACAGAGCCCCCAGTCACAGTACCCCCAGTCACAGTGCTCCCTGTCACAGTGCCCCCAGTCACAGTGCCCGCAGTCACAGTGCCCCCAGTCACATTACCCCCAGTCACATTGCCCCCAGTAACAGTACCCCCAGTCACAGTGCCCCCAGTCACTGAGCCCCCAGTCACAGTACCCCCAGTCACAGTACCCCCAGTCACAGTGCCCCCAGTCACAGTACCCCCAGTCACAGTACCCCCAGTCACAATGCCCCCAGTCACAGTAGCCCCACTCACAGTGCCCCCAGTCACAGTGCCGCCCATCACAGTGCCCCCAGTCACAGTACCCCCAGTCACAGTGCCCCCAGTCACAGTACCCCCGGTCACAGTGCCGCCCATCACAGTGCCCCCATTCACAGAGCCCCCATTCTCAGTTCCCCCAGTCACAGAGCCCCCAGTCACAGTACCCCCAGTCACAGTGCCGCACATCACATTGCCCTTAATCACTGTACCCCCAGTCACAGTACCCCCAGTCACAGTGCCCCCATTCACAGAGCCCCCAGTCACAGTACCCCCAGTCACAGAGCCCCAAAACACAGTGCCTCCAGTCACAGTGCCGCCCGTCACATTGCCCCAAGTCACAGAGCTCCCAGTCACAGTACGCCGAGTCACAGAGCCCCCAGTCACGGTGCCCCCAGTCACGGTGCCCCAAAACCCAGTGCCTCCAGTAACAGTGCCGCCCGTCACATTGCCCCAAGTCACAGTGCCCCCAGTCACAGTGTCTCCAGTCACAGTACCCCCGGTCAAAGTGCCGCCGATCAAAGTGCCCCTAGTCACATTGCCCCCAGTCACATTGCTGCCCGTCACAGTGCTCCCAGTCACAGTGCCCCTATTCACAGTGCCCCCAATCACAGTGCCCCCAGTCACAGTGTTCCCATGCACAGTGCCCCCAGTCACAGTGCCCCCAGTCACAGTGCACCCAGTCACAGTGCCTCCAGTCACAGTGCAACCAGTCACAGTGCCTCCAGTCACAGTGCACACAGTCACAGTGCACCCAGTCACAGTGCCTCCAGTCACAGTGCACCCAGTCACAGTGTTCCCATTCACAGTGCCCCCATTCACATTGCCCCCAGTCACAGTGCCACCAGTCACAGTGTTCCCATTCTCAGTACCCCCAGTCACAGTGTTCCCATTCAAAGTGCCCCCAGTCACAGTGCCCCCAGTCACAGTGCCCCCAGTCACAGTGTTCTCATTCACAGTGCCCCCAGTCACAGTGCCCCCAGTCACAGTGCACCCAGTCACAGTGCCCCCAGTCACAGTGCAACCAGTCACAGTGCCCTCAGTCACAGTTTCCCAAGTCACAGTGCCCCCAGTCACAGTGCACCCTGTCACAGTCCCCCCAGTCACAGTGCAACCAGTCACAGTGCCCTCAGTCACAGTGCCCCAAGTCACAGTGCCCCCAGTCACAGTGCACCCTGTCACAGTGCCCCCAGTCACATTGCAACCAGTCACTGTGCCTCCAATCACAGTGCGCCCAGTCACAGTGCCACCCGTCAAAGTCCACCCAGTCACAGTGCCCCCAGTCACAGTGCACCCTGTCACATTGCCCCCAGTCACAGTGCACCCAGTCACAGTGTCTCCAGTCACAGTGCACCCAGTCACAGTGCCGCCCGTCACAGAGGCTTCGGTATATGGGGCACATGATTAAAATCTCCAGGCAACGCCTAAAAGAGGCCATGGCCAACTGTGAAGAGGACTTTTAGTTCCTTCATTATCAATACACAGGTTAGTAATTGAGGCAGGTCGATGTGAAATGAAATGTAATGCAGAAAAAAGTGCTGCAATAGGTTTCGGATGGAAGAAAAAAGCTGGAAATGTACATTAAATGGTAAAACTTTCAATGAAGTTGAGGAGCAGAGGGAGTTATGGTTGCAAGATTCGACGTAATTTCTTATATTTAAAAGGATCAACATACTAGTGTTCGAACCCAAGAACATAAGAAATAGGAGCAGGATTGGGCCATCTGGCTCCTTGAGCCTGCTCCGCCATTCAATAAGATCATGGCTGATCTGATCCAGGTCTCAACTCCACTTCCTTGCCCGTTCCCCATAACCCTTCACTTCCTTATCGCTCAAAGCTCTGTCTATCTGCACCTTAAATATATTCAATGATTATTATCAGCAACTTTAATATCTTAAGAAATATAATTTGAGCAGATTCTCTGTGCTCTACCAATTCAGATTAAAGATGCAAGTCCCGCGTGTCCACAGTAACAGACACCAGGTCAGGCCACTAGATGGAACCTCAGGTGCCCTGAGCTTGATCTCCGGTGTTTCCAGTCCCCACTGCCCCCTTACATCAGACTGCCCCTCACTTTTATACCCTGCACTGATCCACCTCTGGCACCGGACTCTTCTTTGTCTTCTCCGCTGGGTTTGGGCAGAAAGTGAGGAAAAGACAGCTGGAACTTCTCTAATCTGTGATTTACAAGGACACTTTCCCTGGTTCCCAGCACTTACTTTTATTCAGTAATTTTCTCATTATCCCTAAACTCCCCTGCCTGCTGTTAGTTGTTATTTCTTATAGTTTCACAATTATAGGTACAAACATCACACATTATAATCTAATCTATTGTGTTACTTACTCTGGTTTAAGCTTACATTGTGGTTACTCCCATACAAACCCTGTTCTTTCCCCTGATCTGATTACAGATTTCAACAGTGGGTTCAGTGAATGGAAAGTCTGATCAGTGTTGCCATGGTGACCTGTCTGCAGTGAATCGATTGTTTGAGTTTCTAACTCAGACTAAACTTATCTTTCCCATGATGCACATTTAAGTCACAGTCAATGTATTTTAGCCATTTTATGTTGATAATGGGTTACAGAAGCACATTGGGTCCTAGGATTTATAAATAGGGGTGTGGAGTACAAAAGGGCAGAGGTCATGTAAACCTGCACAAAACATTGGTAAGGCTGCAGTTCGAATATTCTGTCAGGTTTTGCGGATCTTACACTAGGAAGGACGTGGAGGCCATGGAGAGGATGCAGAGAGATTCACTGAGATGATACCAGTGAAGAGAGGGTTTAGGTATCAGGGGAGATTGGAGAAACTGGGACTCTTTTCATTGGAACAAAGGGTAATTGGAGATCAGAGGGAGGTGTTCAAACTTTGATCGAAACACGAGGAAAAACTATTTCTACCAGTCGGTGAGTCAGCAACTCGAGGGCATCAAATTCAAATCATCTCCAAAATGCTCAGACCCAGGGGTGAACTATCGAAGACACTGTACAACAATGTTCGGGACACTCACAGTACCTCCAGATCTTTGTCCATGGGAGGAACTGATGGGTTTTCCTTATCTTTGGTTAAATGATGTTTTCATCGAGGTGATGGATGTCAGTGTTCGGGAATGGGTCATTCTGAGCACCAAGTGTCTGCCAAAAGCACTATGCAGTCAGGTACAGCACGGGTTAGATACAGAGTAAAGTTCCCTCCACACTGTCCCATCAAACACTCCCAGGACAGGTACAGAACGTGTTAGGTACAGAGTAAAGTTCACTCTACGCTGTCCCATCAAACACTCCCACGGCAGGTACAGCACGTGTTAGATACAGTGTAAAGCTCCCTCTACACTCTCCCATCAAACATTCCCAGGGCAAGTACAGCACGGGTTAGATACAGAGTAAAGCTCACTCTACACAGTCCCATCAAACACTCCCAGGACAGGTACCGAACGGTTAGATACAGAGTAAAGCTCCCTCTACACTGTCCCATCAAACATTCCCAGGACAGGTAGAGCACAGGATTGCTGCACTGTCAGTGTTGCCATCTTTAAGATGAGTCGTTCAACCGAGGCCCCATCAGCTCTCAACAAATATCACTCAAACATATTATCTGGCCATTGCTGTTCATGTTAGCTTGCTGTGTGCAACTCATCTTCTGCATTTCCGATAAAACAACAGTGAATGCACGACAAATGTACTTTGGTATTGTTGTACTTCATTGGCTGTAAAGCACTTTGGGACATCATGAGCTCATGTGAGGTGCTACATAAGGACTGGACTTTGTTAAATGAAGGAGAAAAGTTCTAAAAAAGGAACAGTTGATAACAGGATAACAATTAGTCTCCTCTTATGTTGGAGAAACAAGGAATCGACACACTGTGTGTTGGAACCAAAGCTGATTTATTTGTCAGATATCCAGAACATTAAACTCCTGCACAGTTACAGGCGAAACACAGCCCGACTGTCAGAATGAACACGATTCGGTCCTGATGTGATTCACAGCAGAATCCAATCCTGCAGTCACTTGTGCACTCGCAGGTGTCTCAGCAGGTTGGATGGGGCATTCAATCACTTCCCACACACGGAGCAGATGAACGGTCTCTCCCCGGTGTGAACTCGCTGGTGTGTCAGTAGGTTGGATTTCTGAGTGAATCCCTTCCCACACTCAGACCAGGTGAACGGCCTCTCCGCAGTTTCAGTGCGTTGGTGTTTCCTCAGATCATCTCTGCTTTTAAAGCTCTTCTCACAGTCAGAACATTTAAACGGTCTCTTATTGGTGTGAAGAAGTTGGTGTGCCAGCAGGTTGGATGAACAAGCGAATCTCTTCTCACACACGGAGCAGTTGGACGGCCTTTCCCCAGTGTGAACTCGCTGGTGTGCCAGCATGCTCGATGACTGAGCGAATCCCTTCCCACACACGGAGCAGGTGAATCGCCACTCCCCAGTGTGAACTGGCCGGTGTGCCAGTAGGCTGGATGAAACACTGAATCCCTTCCCACACATGGAGCAGGCGAATGGCCTTTCCCCGGTATGAACTCGCTGGTATCTCAACAAGTGTGATGGCCGAGTGAATCCTTTCCCATGCTCTGGACAGGTGAACGGCCTCTCCCCAGTGTGACTGCGCTGGTGAATTTTCACACACCACTGAATTCCACTGAATCCCTTCCCACAGTCTCAACATACCCACGGTTTCTCCAAGGTGCGGGTATCCTTGTGACTCTCCAGGTTGGATGGTCAGTTGAAGCCTCGACACACACACACAACACGTTTATAGTTTCTCCTCTCTGTGAATGGTGCAATGTTTTTTCAGGCTGTGTAACTGGTTAAAGCTCTTTCCACAGACAGTGCACTGGAACACTCTCACTCGGGTGTGTGTGTCTCGCTGCTTTTGCAGTCACACTGATGTTTGAAATATTTGTCCACAGGCAGAACAGACAAACATTTCTCCTTCCACATTCAAAAGCCGATGATATTCATGTTGCGGTGGATCAAGTGACTCTGTGAGATCTTGGTGATGTTTGGTTCGAGTTTCCCATCTGCAAATCCTCCCCTTCTAATCCTCTGAAAAAGGAGTTTACAAAAGTAAGGACAGGATAGATATTCAGCACAGATAATTCTAGTTGATATGGTACACATATTCCTCTCTAGTTTTCCCACAGCTGTAAATCCCTATCCCATACATGATCCCTACTCCCCATGCTGAAATCCAAACCGATTACTTCATCGCAAAATGTTTTCCTTCTTGCTGAAGCTGCTGATGCTGGCTGGGTTCAGTTCTGCACTCATTGGTTCCCCTCCCCTGAAGGTGCTGACCATGGCTCGGTTCAGTTCTACACTCACTGGTTCCCCTTCCCTGAAGGTACTGACTCTGGCTGGGTTCAGTTCTACACTCACTGGTTCCCCTCCCTCTCTTCCCTTGAAGGTGCTGACTGTGGCTAGGTTCTAGGTAGGCCACAGTTAGAGTACTGTGTGTCGTTCTGGTCACCACATTGCAGGAAAGCTGTGATTGCACCAGACAGGGTACAAAGATTTACGAAGATGTTCCCTGGATTGAAGAATTTTATCTATGAGGACAGATTGGATATGCTGGGGTTGTTTTCTTCGGAAAAAGGACGCTGAGGGGAAACCTCATTGCGGTCTTTAAAATTATGAGGAACCTAGATTGAGTGGATAGGAATGACCTATTTTCCGTAGCAGAGCGTCAATAACTGGGGGTGCATAGATTTAAAGTAATTGGTGAAATGTTTAGATGGGATTTGAGAAGTTTTTTCACCCAAAGGATGGTGGGAGTTTGGAACTCACTGCCTAAAAGGGTGGTAGAGGCAGAAATCCTCATAACATTTAAAAGTACTTGGATATGCACTTGAGGGGCCAAGATAAAGTAGATACGAAGGACCTGTTTGCCTTCGCAAAATGGTCAATAACTCGTGGGGAATAGCATTAAAGTAATTGGTAGAGGAGACCTTATTGGGATGTATAAAATTATGAGGGGCTGAGATTGAGTGGATAGCAAGGACCTATTTCCCTTAGCAGAGGTGTCAGCTGTGGCTCAGTGAGTCAGAAAGTTGTGGGTTCAAGTCCCACTCCAGGGACTTGAGCACAAAGAAATCTAGGCTGACACGCCAGTGTCACTGCACTGTTTTTCGGATGAGGCTTTAAACCGTCAACTCTCTCTCTGTTGGATGTAAAATGTTCCAATGGCACTTATTTTGAAGGAGAGCACGGAAGTTATCCGCAGCGTCGTGGCCAATATTTATCCTTCAATCAAAATAACAAAAACAGTTTATCTGGTCATTATCACATTGCGATCTGTGGGAGCTTGCTGGGCGAAAATTAGCTGCCGCGTTTCCCACATTACAACAGTGACTACGCTACAAAAGTACTTCATTCTCTGTGAAGAGCTTTGAGATTGCCGGTGGTCGTGAATGGCGCTATGTAAATGTAAGGCTTTCTTTTTTGTGCCGTAATCTACAGAGCTACAGACCAAGATCTGTCGAGTGCGATTAGGCTGGAGAGCTCTGCCGGCCGGCAGGGACACGACGGGCCTCCTTCTGTGGTGTCAATATCTGGGACTCGATGACGTCACAGGTCTCACCAGCAGCTCCGCTGCCTGATGGGTGATTGACAGCCGAGAATCTGCGCATGCGCACCGGGAACCACGTCCAGCACAGTGCCCCCTCTCGGTCACCAACGGTAATAACCACGCATGCTCAGGGGACACCAACCGCCTCCTCCCCACCACACTCGAAGCTGCGCCTGCGCACTCGGATCCTGTGGTGTGGAGTCAGCGCGGCGCCTTCCGGGGAAAGGCGTTTGTATGCGTTAAGGAGCAGCGAGCGGTGACGCAAAGTTAGTTTTCTCCCCTCCGATTGGGTAGAGAATCGCGCGGCGGGACAGGGAGAGAATAAAGGGACATCCAAATCTGCGAGTCCGCACATCCGGGTCCAGGAAGATCAGTTTCCACCAGTTTGGCGGAGCGCGCTCGATAGACACGTGACCCGGGTCTGATTGACGGGAGCTTCCGACCAATACGGAGCGATCGGGGCGGGGCTGGAGGAGTGAGCTGGCGGCAGCCCCTCCAACCAATCGGGGAGCCCGAAGGGCGGGATTTGTGCCGCTGATTGTCTGTGCCGCTGATTGTCTGAGCTGCAGGGCACGACCTTGTGCAGTCCCTTGTTCAGGGCCTGGGGCCAGGGGAGGCTGTGGGCCTTTATTGGGTGCCCTTCTGGTCACATCATCATCATCATCATTGGCATTCCCACGGAATCGAGGAAGACTTGCTTCCACTCCTGAAGTGAGTTCTTTGGTGGCTCAACAGTCCAATATGAAAACCACAGACTGTGTCACTGGTGGGTGGGACAAGTTTGCCGCACACTCCTTCCGCTGCCTGCAGTTGACCACTACATGCTCTCGGCATTGAAACGTGAGGCGCTCAGTGACATCCTGGATGCACTTTCTCCATCCAGGGCAGTCTTTGGCCAGGGACTCCCAGGTGTCAGTGTTGATGTCGCACTTTATCAGGGAAGCTTTGAGGGTGTCCTTGTAACATTTCTGCTGCCCTCCTTTGGCTCGTTTCTCGTGGACACAAGGCTCTGGGGCTCACAACCCACTGGCTCACATTGTAATGCAGATTTTTTAAATTCATCATTTTAAGATAGACTTGTTAAATTCATGAATAAAAGCAGACACACCCCGTGCTTCTGTGCAACAGTAGGGAGGAGGCCAGCGTCGCGAGACCTGAGCGGACGCGGGAGTACAAAGGGCGACAGTGAGGAGGAGGCCAGCATCGCGAGACCTGAGCGGACGCGGGAGTTCAAAGGGCGGCAGTAAGGAGGAGGCCAGCATCGCGAGACCTGAGCGGACGCGGGAGTACAAAGGGCGGCAGTCAGGAGGAGGTCAGTTGCAGCAGGAACACAAAGTAAACAAAAATCGAAATCGAAGTGTGACGTCACAGCCAAGCAGGTAAGTGATTGGCTGGTGGATTGGTGAGTATTTCTTTTCTGTAAGAAATGTTTGGCATTGTTGTAGGTTAGGAAATGCAATTATATATATGTGATATTTATTGTCTAAGGAGAACCAGTTAATTAAATCGGCTGTGTGCTGAAACAGTTTGGATGGAGATAAGGATTAATAAAGGGAAAAAGTCACTTGTTGTGTCTAGTCTATAGGTCCCCTAACAGTAGCAACTCTGTTGGTCGGAGCATAAACCAGGAAATAGTGGGGTGTTGTAAAAAGGGAACAGCAATAATCATGGGTGATTTTAACCTCCATATTGATTGGACATATCAAATTGATCAGGTAGCCTTGAGGAAGCGTTCATAGAGTGCATAAAGGGTCGGTTCCTTGAACAGTATGCAACAGAACCAACCAGGGGGCAGGCTATCTTAGATCTGGTCATGTGTAATGAGACAGGATTAATAAACAGTCTCCTAGTAAAGGATCCCCTTGGAATGATTAGCATGAGTCAATTTCAAATTCAGATGGAGGATCTCTAACCAGCGTACTAAGCTTAAATAAAGGAGTCTATGAAGGGATGAGGGCTAAGTTGGCTAAAGTGGACTGGGAAAATGATTAAAGTGCATTTAAGGAGATATTTCACAACTCTCAAGAAAAATATATTCCAGTGAGGAGGAAAGGGCGTCAGAGAAAGGATAGCCATCTGTTGGTAACTAAACGTGTTTCAACATCCTGATCATTTGAGCCAATATCGTTTCTCACGATCGCAGTGATTCCATCCTTTATCATCAGAGCTATCGCACGTCCTTTTCTTTTCTGTCTGTCCTTCTGGATTCTCAAGTACCTCTGAATGTTACGTTCCCAGTCTTGGTCACCTTGCAACCACGTCTCTGAAATGGCTATCAGGTCACACCCATTTGTAACTGGTGTTGGTGGTAAACCGTGACTAAGAACCTAGAGATTCGACATTTGCACTTCCGGGACTTTTTCACGGGAACAGGCCCAGGTTGGCAGCCTTTGTAAAGGAACGCCGCAGGTTTGTGCACGGCTATCACTGTTCGTCGAGCCATAGAGCGCATGTGTGGCCACCTTTATAAACGAACACAGAGTGCTTGGGTCTTCAGGGTCCCAGTGAGTGTAGAAGGGAACACAGCCAGAGTTAGCACCATCAGAGGAGGAGAGGGAGGGGAACCAGTGAGTGTGGAACTGAACCCAGCCCGAGCTGGTGGGGAAAACTGGGAATGGAGGATAAAATGTCTTGAGACGTGCGATGTGTTTGGATTTCAGCACAGGGAGGAGGCAGCGATTTACATCTTTGGAGGAAGAAGAGAGGAAAAAATGTTCCATAGAAACTAGAATTTACTGTTCTGAATTTTTTTTCTATACTTATGGTGATGAGATCTGTAAACTCCTTTTACAGGGTATTCGAAGGATTTGGTGACAGAAAACTCAAACCAAACATCACAACAACTCCATTCCTCAGGGCCTGAATATCATCGGCCTTTCAATATAGAAGGAGAAATGCTTGTCGGTTCTGCCTGTGGGTAAAATTTCAAACATCAGTGTAACTGGAGAAGCCTTTACACAGCCTGAAAAAACATCGCACCATTCAGAGCGGAGAGAACCGTACACGTGTTGTGTGTGTGGACCTGGCTTCAACTGATCATCCAACCTGGAGAGACACAAGGATACCCGCAACATCGAGAAACCGTGGAAATGTGGGGACTGTGGGAGGGGATTTAGTTCCCCATCTAAACTGGATATTCATCGGCGCAGTCGCACCCCGGGGGAAGGGATTTTCTCAGCCATCCAGCCTGCGAACACACCAGTGAGTTCACACCGGGAAGAGGCCGTTCACCTGCGGCCAGTGTGGGAGGGGATTCATTTGGTCATCCCACGTGCTGACACACCAGCAAGATCACACTGGGGAGAGGCTTTCCGCTGCTGAACTTAGCGTGTGCTCCACAGCATCTCTCTCACCTTCGATGTGTGAATAGAGCATCATGCCTGCAAAACTGGTTTTAATTTAAATTTGAATCAACTCAGGAAATGTATTTAACAAAAGAAGAACAAGTAAACCGATCACATCAATTAATTGGCAAAGCTTTAGAGTCACCAAGATGAACAAGTAAACACATCAGAGCCCAATAGTCCAGCTCTGTATTCACAGGAGAATGTCTGTTATCTAACTGACCGTGTGGACAAAATATAGAAAGACCATAAGTCTAAGAACCTTTAGAATCTGTTGTAAATATCTTTCAAATCCTGACTGGTACAATCTCTCGGTTTCCTTTCAATTGAAATGAATGGAAGTGGAGAGGGGTTGAAGAGAAGGGGTAAGTGAGGGTGGAGAATAAGGGTGAAAGGAGTTGGGACGCAGATGGTTGGAGACAGAGAGCAAGAGGAGTTGGGATGAGGGGTTTGGTGAATAGTAGTGTCTCAATTTCACTGAATAAAATATAATTACTGTCACAAATACGAGTTATGTCAGAGCTTTAGGAACTTAGGCGTGAAAGAGCTAATTGGCACAGACCCAAACACTCAACAAAATTGCCTTGACAGATAGTAATTTATCAACATGTTGTTCAGTGGAACTGGGGTCCATAGATCTGTGGCCAACGAGTTTTACTCGGCCAGGCTATTAATCCAGGATGGAGAATTTCTCGGAGATGGACGAATAATCTCCTACCAGTAGTAGAGCGATGGGTTTGCTCAGCATGGCTAACCTGACAGAGCGTGCCAGGGACAATGAACATGGGAAGCTGCGACCTACCATTCACTTGGCATCATTCCTCGCGAGTCCAAGCGGTCGATTAGGTCCAGAGTCAAATTGACGAGGGCAAGTTCCAATTTGACAAAGGGAGAGTATATTGGCTTACACAACCGACCTCTGCGCGCAGACTTGAGAAATTAACAGGTGAGAGAAGAGAAGCATAAGGAACAGGCGAGACAGAGAGGGAAAAAGATCTAAGTTGCAAGTTAACCCAACCGAGAACTTAGCAAATAAATGAAAAAACAGAATTAGGGAATAAGTTGCTGAGATGACAATTTAAAAGGCGAGAAAAGGAAATTTAAAGTTGAAACCAACTCTGAAGCTGTCAGTGTCTGTGCCGAGAAAAATAAAGCACAAGATTACTGAGTGAAAGGAACCTTAAAGGATGCTGGAATTTCAGTTTGCGTGAATTGTGTTCGAGTGGAAGTTTTCCTGACCATGAATGTTTGAGAATTTACAATATTCCTTTTGTCTGAAATTCTGCCTTTGAAAAAAGCGTCTATTATGTTTGTTTTAGCTTCGCCCACTTTTCTCTCCATGGAGATAAACATCATTGAACACTTTGTAGTCTTGGATGTTGGGAGTTTTAAGGAAGTGTGGATGTGTTGAGTATGTTCATTTCAATTCAGATTGTGGAATTAGTTGCAGGGGATCTTTGTCATTTAAATTTTGAAGTTAAAGACGCTGCTGTGGATATATTTTGACCGGGGCAAGCTGTGCAACTCTGAAAGCCAGGCGAGTTTGTTGTACAAACGATAAGCTTCAGCCTTGAAGTTACGGTTGCCATGTGCCGGATACTTGGTTTGAAATATCCAAAGCACTTTGTTTGTTCATATTTAAACAAATTAAATCAATGTTTGTCTACTCATATTCAGTATTTTTAGTCATTTGGAAAAGCACCTGACGGTAACAATGATGTAATTTACTGTGTTCTGTAATCATGTGCTATTTTGTTTTATTTTATCTCTTCTGTATTGTGTTTAGTTAAGAAAATATTGGCCCGAATAAAATTGGAGCTATTGAAATTAACTAAGCTATGTTTTATTCAAGGTTAATAATGATAGCTTTACGAATGATTTCTGCTGTTTTAACACATTTTTAATAACTAAGGAAGTTTTGAATTTCCAAACTTAAAAAAAAGAACCAAATGTTGATTTAAAATAAACTTCTGTTTGTGCACTTGAGTCGTAACGAATTCAGTTTTCTGTTTTAATCAATTTATTCTTTACCTTCAGCATGAAAAGCAATTTACAAGTGGAGTATAGTCACAGATGCAGCACGTGTAACCAGGCAGGGGTATCTCCACGCTAACGAACAAAGGAAAAAGCTTACATTTCTCGATTGTTTTCTTATCAAACTGGAGCCGGCATTGCCTAATATGGTAGTCTCTGGCTACTGCATTATCCAGGGACACATTGTAGCCTGGGTACGTTGATCATAAACCACCAGTTCTGGACTTTTCTTATTCGAACAATATTTCTAATCCATTCTGTTATGAATATCGAAGCCTGGTTGGTCGCAAAACACCAGCTGTTGCTAAGTGAAATCTGTCTCTCTTTCCCTAATAATACGAACCACATTTTTCCCTCTATCGAATGAATTAAACAAGAACCCCTTTCAGAAGCTGAATTAACAAGGGTCCACATGTCAACCTGTCCCACAAGTTTTTTTGTGGGATACATTACTTGTTGACAAAGAGTATTATATCCTTCTTTGTCTTTTCTAATTCTGGTTTCCTCTCAGCGTCCTTCCCGTTCCTTATATTTTCAATGTCCCTTATTGACTTCCTCACAGCATAATGCAATGACCAGAATCCCTGAAGCTATTATCCGTGCTATCACCAATCCCAGCTGAGATAATCTAACTATATATTACTTTCCACCATTCCTGATTGGCAAGTCTCGGGATTGCCCGTTCTGTCTCTCTATTCCTCTATATGATTTGCACTGTGTTTTTCTGGGATGTCCTAATTCGCTGAAGTATGAGCTTTAAAGCCAGAAACAGAGAGAATATATTGTCCAACACGTCGAATGACTCGAATGGCTTCATCCTCCAAATGCAGATAAGTTGCATTATGATGATGTACCAGAACCAACGTTTAGCACCGATACATGTGTTCCTCGGCGGAATCAAGCAAAAGTGATATTCTCGTGTGGGGCATCGGGTTGAACCCACAGTCATATACGTGACAGTAATAGTCACACAATACTGTCCTTTTCCTTTATACACGGTATTAGTTTGGCCTACGCCCCATTTAATTATTTCAATCTGGCATTCTGGAGATTCTTTGTCGAGAGTGAACCCTCAAGCTGGAACATCTACAAACTCATGTTGACCCTTTCAGAGTACAACACTGCAAATCTGGTGCTATCCAAGTTCCTCCCTTCTTAATCAGATATCTTGGATATTCCTCATACTGTTTATGGATCGGACCTAACTCAGTCTCTTCCACCCTTGCAAACGATTCTACACTATACACCGTCCAAGGTTTTATTTCATTTCCATTTTTCCTTTGCAAAGGCAAGACCAATCCCACTGGTCTAATATCTTCACTCCTTTCTCCTTCCCTCGGGACCAAAATCCCCATTCCTATTCGCTGCATCACATCAAAGCCTGTGACTTGGTTCCACTCAACAATTTTCTCAGTTCTTCATGAATAAACAAAGGGATTTGATTACTCTCTCTCTTGTCCAGTTCCTTCTGTACCATGTTCACCATAAATATCACATAGGCTACACAAAATACCTCCAGTAAGCCACATCGTGTTCCCATTCACTTTCTACATCTATTCTGTTTACTCATGCAAACCTTGCTGTGGCTCCTATTCTGAGCTATCCTGTCAGCTCTTAATTTACTTGCAATTTGAACTAATCTAATTCTCCTTGTGTTCCCCATCCCTTGGTTCCTGTTTTCTATTCTTTACGAACACATCCTTGACTAATTCTCTTCCCATTTTGTCTATTATATGTGAATATCTCCCTTCACATGATCCAGTTGATAGATTCAAGCTCATGTTTAAAACTTTTGATTTCAATTAACGATTTAAAAACACACATTGTTATATAATACATTTCCAGATTCAGTTACTTCTAGTCCATTAAATGTGGGTTATTTTACTGGATCGGACAGGTAGAGTTCTTTATGTGAGGTAGGATGTCATTTTATTTATGTCCCACAGATGATGATCACAATCAGCGTTTGTACTTGGCAAATCAATAGTTAACATTACTGATCAACATATGACATTTCTTACTTTAAAATAACCTGTCATTACATTTTAAGTTTGTCTTGAAGTATTTTATAATGTTCTTGAATTACTTATTGCCCTGGAGTGATACTAACTCTTTAAGTGAACACTATTAATTTAGTGTTTGGGGTCAGGGTGTGTCCCAACCTACCTGGTTCAGGGGTGTCTTCCTGGTCTCCCAATCTTCCCAAGGAGCACGCTTTAGGGTTTTTTCTCTATTCCCACCAAAATTATGCTTTTGAGGATCCACACTCGGTTTATCACGGATTCCAAAACTAACTCTTTTGAGGTCCTCTGCTTCCTCCTGGAGGTCGCCTCTCACTTGGATCCATGTTTTGTTATGGACCTGTTAGGTCTGGCCTCTTTATCTCCCACCTTCAGCTTGCAGCTGACCTGTACACAGCCATGGCCACCTTCTCCAAACAGAGAAAGGCTGACTTTTTTTTGTTTTTAGCCTCTCTACAAGCTTTCCTTGTTCATTACTTAGTGGAGGCCATGAAACTGATGACCATTCTAGCTGAAGGGAAATCCTAATTTGATCAGCATTCTCGTTCCTGTTAATTCTAATGGCTCTGACAGGTAGCAATGTGTTTAACTCCATCCGGATTATTTCAAAGTCGGTTTCTCTATGGAGAATGTGTCACAGCCTTGATGGTTTAAAAAGTTATCTCATTCTCCTGAGCCACATTTGCCATTTCATGTTGTGCTGTTGTCGATAACTGAGCTTGCCTGAGACTCGTTCACACACACACGCAGCGGTATCCCAGTATCATGCCACATGTGACATCTGATCCAAGCCATTTGAGGTGATCTTATCAAAAGATCGTGGGATGTCTGAAGATCTTTGCTCATCTCCCTCTGCACGGTCCCGATGTCTCTGGTGGTGGCCAGGCGATCAAATTCAGTTTTCTTATTGTTCAGTGTCGGCAATGACACAAACATCTGAGAGAGAAATCTTAGCAATTTCCTACTACATTCCCTGATTTTAACAAGAATTTCCATTAACACCAGATTGTACAGAGGTGATTTATGACAATTTGCCCAGGAACAATGAGTGAAGAAAAATTTCTATTTGGAGGTGTAGCTTTCCTGTTTTGCTCTTATATCCTCACTCATTTCCTCTGATTACATTTTATACAGTCTTCACTATTTCATTCATGACCCCGGAGGAACTTTACTGTCTAACACAATATTATCATACTGACTTTCAAACATCTATCAAACATTCCCATTGGTCCCAGTTTTGACCCAGTTTCTTTGTTTAATTTTATTTAAGCAAACCTCTTCTTGGACCTTTTATTCGCTAAAATATGCCAGAGAGCGATTCAGTCTACAAGAGGAACGATGTTAGTTAGCTTTAGCATAACAGTCGCCCCCAAAAACTTATTTCTGAATAAATAGTTTGGACAAAACCACAGAGACGGGAATTTAAAAAAAATAAAACTTAATTATCTCAATTTTCAGCTAAATTTTCCTTCCCATGTGTTTGACCAGCGACTCTTAGCAATATATATAATATATATATAAAATCAATTTATATTGCACAAACAAATCATGCCCAGACTTTGTCATTTTACAAAGCAGACAAAAGTAACAATTGCGTTTGGAGGCAAGTCATTTATCTTCCCCTTCGAGCAGTGTGTCCTGGACAATAGGATTACATCGGATATACGACACAGAAACAGGCCATTCGGCCCAACCAGTCCATGCCGGCGTTTATGCTCTACTCGAGCCTCCTCCCTTCTTTCCTCATCTAACTATATCCACATAACCCTTTATTCCCTTCTCCGTCATGTGTGTCTAGTATCCCCTTAAATGCATCGATACTATTCGCTTCAACCACTCCCTGTGGCAGTGAGTTCCACAATATCAACATTCTCTGGGTAGAGGTTTCTTCTGAATTCCCTATTTGATTTCTTGGTGAGTATCTTATGTTGATGGCCTATAATTATGCTGGTCCACACAAGTGGAAACACTGTGTCTACTCTCTCAAAAGCTTTCATCATTTTAAAGACATTAGGTCACCCCTCAGCCTTCTTTTTTCAAGAGAAGAGAGTCACGGCCTGTCCATCCTTTCCCGATAGGTATACGCTCGCCTTTCTTGTATCATCCTTGTAAATCTTCTCTGCACCCTCTCCAGTGCCTCCATATCCTTTTTATAATATAGTGACCAGAATTGCACACACAAAGTCTAACCAAGGTGCGATACAAGTTTAGCATAACTTCACCACTTTTCCATTCTATAACAATTCAATTCTATAACAATCGATTCCAATAATTTAACTCAATAATTTAAATTCTGAAGTCCAACTTTGTCAGCATGCTGCGACATTCGATGTCTGCAGATAACTGGAGATAATTTTCTTTTAACTGCTGGATCTATTGCTATGCCATCAACCTCTTATCCAACTGGAGCTGGCATTGCCTAATATGGTCGTCTTTGGCTACGGCATAGTCCAGAGACACAAGTCTGCATTTTCTTCAACATACAACAAGAATGTTAGAAGCACGTAAAACACAGGTCTTCCTGTGGCAAGCACAAACCATTAGACTCGGAACTTTTCTTATTCTTACAAAATATTTCTAATCTAAACATTCTATGATGAAAATATCCACGGCAAGTTGGTTGCGAATACCAACTGTTGCTCAGTGAAATCTCTCTCCACTGATAACAACTACATTTTCCCCGATATGGAATGAACTAAACATGAACACCTTTCAGAAGCTGAATTAACCGAGTTCCATTTGCCAACACCCCTCTCATCTTCCATTCACTTCAACTGAAAGGAAAACACCAGGTTGCTTCATTCTGGATTTGAAAGATATTTACAACAGATGCTAGATATTCTTAGAGTTAGCATTGTTCTCTATTCTGTCGACTCGAGGAGTTTGACAACTGACTTTCTCCTGTGAATGTAGAGCTGGAATATTGGGCCAGGAAGTATTTACTTTTTCATGTTGTTGACTCGAAACCCTTGACAATTATTTCATGTGATCTGTATTTTCTTAAAAACATTTCCTGAGTGGATTCAAATTTAAATTTTACCCAGGTTTGCAGGAGTGATGCTCCATTCACAAATCGAAGGTGAGAGAGATGCTGTGGGACACACGTTAAGTCGAGTATCTGAAAGTGATTAACAGACTGGGTTTTGTGTTTAGTGATCCCAGACATGTTACCGACACCTTCCCACAATACCAAGGCTGGGAGAGGCACTCTGGAAGGTAAGGGGAACTCGGACTTGTCTACGAGAGTAACCAAAGGTATGAGAACGGAAATAATTCAGCGTTAGAAGGGAGAAAAATTCCAAAATGGTGCAGTCAATAACAGGACATCAATTAGTCTCCTCTTATCTTGGAACATTAAATATCGACACACTCTGTTATTGAAACATCAAAAATTATATTCCAGCCCAGTTATAGGGCTTATTATCAGCAGAAACAGACTTCAACTGTCAGAATGGACACGATTCAGTCGGGATGTGATTAACAGCAGCAATGATAGCAGAATCCAACCCCTGCAGTCATTTGTGAACTCGCTGGTGTCTTAGCAGGCTGGATGACCGAGTGAATCGCTTCCCACACTCAGAGCAGGTGAACGGCCTCTCCCCGGTGTGAACTCGCTTGTCCCTCAGCAGGCTGGATGACACAGTGAATAACTTCCCACACTCAGAGCAGGTGAACTCCTCTCCCCTGTGTGAACTCGCTGGTGTTTCTGCAGGGTGGATGAACAAGTGAATCGCTTCCCACACTCCGAGCAGGTGAACGGCCTCTCCCCAGTGTGAACTCGATGGTGTTTCAGCAGGGAGGATGAAGAAGTGAATCCCTTCCCACACTTTGAGCAGGTGAATGGCCTCTCCCCGTTGTGAACTCGCTGGTGTCACAGCAGTTCGGATGACTGAATGAATCGCTTCCCACACACGGAGCAGGTGAACGGCCTCTCCCCAGTGTGAACTCGCTGTTGTTTCACCAGGCTGGATGACTGAGTGAATCGCTTCCCACACACGGGGCAGGTGAATGACCTCTCCCCGGTGTGAACAAGCTGGTGTTTCACCAGGCTGGATGACTGAGTGAATCGCTACCCACACACGGGGCAGGTGAACGGCCTCTGCCCAGTGTGACTGTGTTGATGAATTTGCAGCGTAGACGGGTAGCTGAATCCCTTACCACAGTCCGCACATTTCCACGGTTTCTTCGTGGTGCGGGTGTGCTTCTGTCTCTCCAGGTTGGATGATCAATTGAAGCCTCCTCCACACACAACACGTTTCCAGTTTTTCCCCGCTGTGAATAGTACGATCGTTTTTCAGGCTGTGTAACTGGTTAAAGCTCTTTCCACAATCAGTGCACTGAAACACTGTCACTCGGGTGTGTGGGTCTCTGCTTTTTCAGTCACACTGATGTTTGTAATCTTTCCCCACAGACAGAACAAAAACACATTTTTCCTTCCACATTCAAAGGCCGATGATAATCAAGTCCTGATGAATCGACTGACTCTATCAGATCTTGACGTGACGTTTAGTATGAGTTTCCCTCGTTCAAATCCTCCCCTTCTAACACCCTGCAAAAGGAGTTTACAAAAGTCATCACTGTAAGTACAGGATCGAAATTCAGAAGAGACAATTCTAGTTTCTGTGGAACATTGTTTTCTTCTGCTCTGTGGTTTTAAGTATTATCTTAATAAAAATAATAAAGAGGCAGAAGGTAGATTGAGAGTAAACTGGCAAGAAATATAAATACAGTCAGAGCTTCTACAGATATATAGAAAGGAAGAAATAGCTAAAATAAACGTTTGTCCCTTAGAGGATGTGACGGGGAATAATAATGAGAAACAGGGAAATGGCAGAGACTTTAAACTAATATTTTCTGTGGTCTTCACGGTGGAAGAGACGAAAAGCATCCCAATAATAATAGATAATCAAGGGGTCACAGGGAGCGAGGAACTTAAACCAATCACTATCACTGGAGAAAAACTATTAGATAAACTATTTGGACTAAAGGTGGACGTCCCCTGGACATGATGGCCTGCATCCTAGGGTCTTAAAAGAAGTGGCTGCAGAGAAAATGGATGGATTGGTTGAAATCTACCAACATTCGCTGGATTCTGGCAAGGTCCCAGTGGATTGTAAAACCTCGAATGCAATACCCCTATTCAACAAGGGAGGGAGAGACAGAAAGCAGGAAACTATAGAGCAGTTAGCCTAACGTCTATCATTGGGAAAATGCTGGAGTCCATTGTTAATGAAATAGTAGCAGGACATTTAGAAAATAATAATAGTCAAGCAGAGACGGCATGGTTTTATGAAAGGGAAATCACGTTTGACAAACTTGCTCGAGTTCTTTGAGGATGTAACGAGCAAGGTAGATGAAGAGGAACCAGTAGCAGTTGTGTATTTGGATTTCCAGAAGGCATTCGATAAGGTGCCAGATAAAAGGTTACTGCACAATATAACAGCTCACAGGGTTTGGGAGTAATATACTAGCATAGATGTAGGATTGGCTAACTAACAGAAAACAGAGAGTAGGGAAAAAATGGATCATTTTCAGGTTGGCAAACTGTAACTAGTGGGGAGCAACAGGAATCAGTGCTGGGGCCTCAGCTATTTACAATCGATATTAATGACTTGGATGAAGGGACGGAGTGCACTGCAGCCAAATATGCTGCTGATACAAAGATAGGTGGGAAAGCAAGTTGTGAGGAGGACACAAAGAATCTGCAAAGCGCTATAGACAGGCTCAGTGAGTGGGCAAAAATTTGGCAGATGGAAAATAATAAGGGAAAATGTGAGGTTATGCACTTTGGTAGGAAGAATAAAAAAAGCTAATTATAATTTAAATGGCGACTACAAAATTCTACATCACAGAGGGATCTGTGGATCCTTGTGCATGAAACACAAAAAGTTAGCATGCAGGTACAGCAAGTAATCAGGAAGGCAAATGGAATGTTGGCCTTTATTGAAGGGGAATGGAACATAAAAGTAGAAAAGTCTTGCTACAACTTTACAGGGTATTGGTGAGACCACACCTGGAGTACTGCGTACAGTTTTGGTCTCCTTATTTAAGGAGGGATATACTTGCATTGGAGGCAGTTCAGAGAAGGTTCGCGAGGTTGATTCCTGAGATGAAAGGGTTGTCTTATGAAGTAAGCTTGAGCAGGTTGGGCCTGTACTCATTGGAGTTTCGAAGAATGAGAGGTGATCTTATTGAAACGTATAAGATACTGAGGGGGGCTTGAAAGGGTAGATGCAGAGAGGATGTTTCCCCTCGTGGGGGAATCTAGAACTAGGGCGCATAATTTCAGAATAAGGGGTCGCCCATTGAAAACGGAGATGCGGAGGAATTTCTTCTCTGACGGTCGTGAATCTTTGGAATTCTCTACCCCAGAGAGCTGTGGAGGCTGAGTCATTCAATAGATTTAAAAGAGAGATAGACAGATTTTAGAATTATAGGGGAGTCAAGAGTTATGGGGAGCAGGCAGGAAAGTGGAGATGAGTTCAAGATCAGATCAGTCATGATTTTATTGAATGACAGAGCAGGCTCAACGGGTCAAATGGCCTACTCCTGCTCCTATTTCGTATTGTTAATCTGTGAACCTTGACCTGAACGTTCCAAAATTTTACTGATTTTGAGGAATAGACAAAATATCGAAGCATTGATAAATGCATCATCTAACATCTCCAACTGAGCTAACCTGCTCTAACTATGTCCGTATTTGTGTCAGCTGTGACTCAGTGGGTAACACACTTGCGTCTGGGTCACAAGGTTGTGGGTTCACGTCGCACTCCAGAGACATGAACACAAAAATCTCGGCTGATGCTCCAGTGCAGTGCTGAGGGACTGCTGTACTGTCGGAGGTGCTGTCTTTTGGATACGATGTTAAACCGAGACCCCGTCTGCTCCCTCAGGTGGACGTAGAAGGTCCAATTGCACTATTTCAGGCACAACAGGGGAGTTATCCCCGATGTCCTGGCCAATATTTCCCCTTAACATCAGTGAAGCAGATTATCTGATCATTATCACATTATAAATTGGTTGCTGCGTTTCCTACATTACGATAGTGACTACACTTCAAAAAGAACTTAATTGACTGTAAAGTGCTTTGGGGCATCTGGTGGTGGTGAAAGGTGCAAAATAAATGCAAGTATTTTTATTTTCTATATGTCTTTTATTGCTCTCCCTTCTCCCATTGTGCCTCCTTTTGTCTGCTGTCACTTCCCCATCGCCTCTTCCCCACCCAACTTTACAGTTCATTTCTTGTGTACATGGTCTCTATCTCTCTCCTTTCCCTCACTCTATCGCTCCCTTTCAGCTGTCCATCTGCCATATCTGTCAGTTCTGATCAAATGCTATCCCTGACCCATCACCATTTCTCCTTCCTTTATAGACAACAATAACTTTCATTTATATAGCGCCTTTAAGGACATAAGAGTTATGAGCAGGAGTAGGCCATACGGCCCCTCGAGCCTGCTCCACCATTCAATAACATCATGACTGATCATCAACCTCAACTCCACTTTCCCGCCCGATCTCCATATCCCTCGATTCTCCGAAACACCAAAAATGTATCTATCTCAGCCTTGAAATAACTCTGTAAAATGGCCCCTGGTGCTTCACAGGAGCATTATCAGATAGAATCTGATACCGAGGGTCAAAGAGGCACATTTTTAAGAGGGTTAAAAAGGAAAAGTGTGGCTAAAGGAAATGTTGGTCCCCTGGAGGATGAGACTGGGGAATTAATAATGGAGAACAGGGAATTGGCAGAGACGTTGAACAAATATTTTGTATCGGTCTTCATGGTAGAAGACACTAAAATCATCCCAATAGTGGATAATCAAGGGGCGATAGGTAGGGAGGAACTTATTACAATCACTATCAGTGATGAAGTGGTACTAGGTAAAATAATGGGACTAAAGGCGGACAAGTCCCCTGGACCTGATGCCTTACATCCTAGGGTCTTAAGAGAAATGGCTGCAGAGATTGTGGTTGCATTGGTTGTAATCTACAAAAATTCCCTGGATTCTGGGGCAGTCCCAGCAGAATGGAAAACCGCAAATGTAATATCCCTTTTTAAAAAAGGAGGCAGACAAAAAGCAGGAAACGAAAGATCAGTTACCCTAACATCTGTCATTGGGAAAATGCTGGAGTCCATTATTAAGGAAGCAGTGATGGGACATTTGGAAAAGAATGATTCAATCAAGCAGAGTCAGCATGGTATATGAATGGGAAATCATGTTTGACAAATTTGCTGGAGTTCTTTGAGGATGTAACGAGCAGGGTGGATAAGATTGAACTGGTGGATGTGGTGTATTTGGATTTCCAGAAGACATTCCATAAGGTGCCACATAAGAGATGACTGCACAAGATAAAAGCTCACTGGGTTGGTGGCAATATATTAGCATGGATAGAGGATTGACTAACTAACAGAAAACACAGAGTCGGGATAACTGGGTAATTTTCCAGTTGACAAACAGTGACAAGTGGGGTGCCGCAGGGATCGGTGCTGGTTCCTCAACTATTTACAATCCATATTAATAACTTTGATGAAGGGAAAGAGTGTAATGTAGCCAAGTTTGCTGATGCTACAAAGATGTATGGGAAAGCAAATTGTGAGGAGGACACACAAAATCTGCAAAGGCTCAGTGAGTTGCCAAAAATTTGGCAGATGGAGTATAATGTGGGAAACTGTGAGATTATCTACTTTGGCAGAAATAATAGAAAAGCAAATTATAATTTAAATGGAGAAAATTTGGAAAGTGCTGCCGTACAGAGAAACTTGCGGGGCTTGTGCATGAAAGACAAAAAGTTAGCATGCATGTACAGCAAGTAATCAGGAAAGCAAATGGAATGTTGGCCTTTATTGCAAGAGGGTAGTGTATAAAAGCAGAGAAGTCCTGCGATAACTGTACAGGGTATTGGTCAGGCCACACCTGGAGTACTGCATACAGTTTTAGTCTCCTTATTTAAGGAGGGTTATACTTGCATTGGAGGCTGTCAGAGAAGGTTCACTAGGTTGATTCCGGATATGAGGGGGTTGTCTTATGAAGATAGGTTGAATCGGTTGGGCCTATACTCATTGGAGTTCAGAAGAATGAGATGTGATCTTATTGAAATATATAAGATAATGAGGGGGCTCGAAAAGGTGGATGCAGAGAGGATATTTTCATCCACTCATAGGGGAAACTAAAACAAAAGGACATAGTCTTAGAATAAGGGGCCGCCTATTTAGAACTGAGATGAGGAGAAATTTCTTCTCTGAGGGTTGTAATTCTGTGGAATTCTCTGCTCCAGAGAGCTGTAGAGGCTGGGTCATTGAATATATTTAAGTTGGAGACAGACAAGTGATAGGGAGTAGAGGGTTATGGGGAGAGAGCAGGGAAGTGGAGCTGAGTCCATGATCAGATCAGCCATGATCTTACTGAATAGCGCAGCAGGCTCGAGGGGCCAAATTGCCTACTCCTGCTCCTATTTCTTATGTTCTTAGGGTCTGAAAGGAGGAGGGAGAGATTTAGGGAGGAAATTCTGGAGCTTAGGGTCTAGGCAGCTGAAGGTATGACCACCAATGGTGGTGTGATGAAAACCAGGAATGTGCAGGAGGCCAGAGATCCTGGAGGCTTGAAGGGCTGGAGGAGGTTACAGATATAGGGAGGGGCGAGGCCACGGAGAGATTTGAAAACAAGGATGAGAATTTTTAAATTGAGGCTTCGTGCCCAGTCACCATTTCCCCTTTCTTTACAGACGCTCCTTGACCACTCAAAATTTATGTTGCATTTCTTTTTTGATATTTAAGGATTCAAAGAAATCTTTGAAGGTCGCAGGACAGGTTAACAAAGCTGTTAATAAAGCGTAAATGAACCTGGGCTTTATAATTCGAGGCAGAGAGTACGAAAGCCGGGAAGTTATGCTAAAACTATATAAAACATAGTGCGACCCCAGCTGGAGGATTGGGTCCAATTCTGGGCACACTTCAGGAAAGACACAAAGGCTTTGGAGAGGGGACAGAAGAGTTTTACTGGAATGCTGCCAGGAATGAGGAACTTCATTTATGTGGAGACTGGGGAATCTGGGATTGTTCTCCTTTTGGCAGAGAAGGCCAAGACAAGATTTGACAGAAGTGTTAAAAATCATGAATTTGGATAGAATAAATCGAGAAACTGTTTCTAATGGCTGATAACCAGAGGACACAGATTTGAGGGGCAAAAATAGAGGTCACATGAGGAAAACTATTTTCACACAAGGAGTGGTTCAGATTTGGAATGCACTGCCTGACGGAGCCGTGGAGACAGAGTCAATAGTGGCCTTCAAAAGTGAATTTGACAAACACTTGAACAGAATGATATTGCAGGGATTTGGGGAAAGAGCGGGGCGAAGTGGGATAACCGGATTGCTCCCCGAAAGTATCGGCGCAGATTCGATGGGCCGAATGGCCCCCTTCTGTGCTGTAATATTCTGTGATTCTAGAATTCTTTACAGACGGTCCCTGCTCAGTCACCATTGCTCCTTCATTTACAGACGCCCGCTGGTCCATTACTATTTCTCGTTGATTTACAGACGCAGAGTTTGACGCAGACATAGCGCATGCACTGACCGTTCCTTCGGGCTGGAGCTGACCCAGGACCCAGCACGCAGGGGGAGAATGTTATCCGGTTTATAACCCCCATCCACCCGGTGGGGGGAGAATGTTCCCCGGTTTATAACCGCCTCCCCCCCCGGTGTGAGCCGAATGTTCTCCGGTTTATATCCCTCACCCCGTGGTGTAGGGAGAATGTTCCCCGGTTTATATCCCACCCGGTGTTGTAAAAATATTCCCCGGATTATACCCCCCCTCCCCCCGGTGTGAGGAGAATGTTCCCCGGTTTATATCCGGGCCCACGGTGTGGGGAGAATGTTCCCCGGTTTACATCCCCCACCCCAAGGTGTGTGGAGAATGTTCCCCGGTTTATATCCCCCCCCCCGTGTGGGGAGAATATTCCCCGGTTTATAACCCCCCCCCCCCCGGTGTTGGGAGAACGCTCCCCGGTTTATATCCCCCCCCACGGTGTAGGGAGAATGTTACCCGGTTTATATCCCCCCGGTGTGGGGAGAATGTTCCCCGGTTTATATCCCCCCCCGATGTGGGGAGAATGTTCCCCGGTTTATATCCCCCCCCCACGCTGTGGGGAGAATGTTCCCGGGTTTATATCCCCCCCCACTCCCCCCGGTGTGGGGAGAATGTTCCAAAGTTTGTACCCGGGTCCCCCGCCCCCCCGGTGTGGGCAGAATGTTCCCTGGTTTATATATCCACGATGCTGTGAATGACGTGAGTAGCACGTGTATCGAGTTGGTCGTACCGCAGGGAAAGGGTCCACAGCCAGAAAGGGTATGGAAGACCAGCAGGAAGAGCAGTGCAAGGAAGGTAGTGCAGGGGTCCCCTGCGGTCATCCCCTTGCAAAACAGCGACACCGCTTTGGCTACTGTTGGGGGGGATGACTCAGCAGGGCAGAGCAGCAACAGCCAATTTCATTGCACCATGGCTGGCTCTGTTGCACAGGAGGGCAGGAAAAAGAGTGGGAGAGCGATAGTGATAGGGGATTCAATTGTAAGGGGAATAGATAGGCGTTTCTGCGGCCGCAACCGAGGCTCCAGGATGGTATGTTGCCTCCTTGATGCAAGGGACAAGGATGTCTCGGAGCGGGTGGAGGACATTCTAAAAAGGGAGGGAGAACAGCCAGTTGTCATGGTGCATATTGGTACCAACGAAATAGGTAAAAAAAAAGGGATTACGTCCTACGAAACGAATTTAAGGAGCTAGGATTTAAATTGAAAAGTACGACCTCAAAAGTAGCAATCTCGTCATTGCTACCAGTGCCACGTGTTAGTCAGAGTAGGAATCGCAGGATAGCGCAGATGAATACGTGGCTTGAGCAGTGGTGCAGCAGGGAGGGATTCAAATTCCTGGGGCATTGGAACCAGTTCTGGGGGAGGTGGGATCACTACAAACCGAACGGTCTGCACCTGGGCAGGACCGGAACTAATGTCCTAGGGGGAGTGTTTGCGAGTGCTTTTGGGGAGGAGTGAAACTAAGATGGCAGGGGGATGGGAACCAATGCAGGGAAACAGAGGGAAACAAAAAGGAGACAAAAGCAACAGACAGAAAAAGAGATGAGGATACGTGGAGGGCAGAGAAACCCAAGGCAAAGAACAAACAGGGCCACTGTACAGCAAAATTCTAAAAGGACAAAGGGTGTTAAAAGAACAAGCCGGAAGGCTTTGTGTCTTAATGCAAGGAGTATCCGTAATAAGGTGGATGAATTAACTGTACAAATAGATGTTAACAAATATGATGTGATTGGGATAAGAGACCTGGCTCCAGGATGATCTGGGCTGGGAACTCAACATCCAAGGGTATTCAACATTCAGGAAGGATAGAATAAAAGGAAAAGGAGGTGGGGTAGCATTGCTGGTTAAGGAGGAGATTAATGTAATAGTTAGGAAGAACATTAACTTGATGAATGTGGAATCTATATGGGTAGATCTGCAGCACACCAAATGGCAAAAAACGTTAGTGGGAGTTGTATACAGACCTCCAAACAGTAGTAGTGATGTTGGGGAGGTCATCAAACAGGAAATTAGGGGTGCATGCAATAAAGGTGCCGCAGTTATAATGGGTGACTTTAATATGCACATAGATTGAGCTAACCAAACTGGAAGCAATACGATGGAGGAGGATTTCCTGAAGTGCATAAGGGATAGATTTTTAGACCAATATGTCGAGGAACCAACTAGGGGGGAGGCCATCTTCGACTTGGTGTTGTGTAATGAGAGAGGATTAATTTGCAATCTCGTTGTGCGAGGCCCCTTGGGGAGAGTGACCATTATATGGTGAAATTCTGCATTAGGATGGAGAATGAAACAGTTAATTCAGAGACCATGGTCCAGAACTTAAAGAAGGCTAACTTTGAAGGTATGAGGCGTGAATTGGCTCGGATAGATTGGCGAATGATACTTAAGGGGTTGACTGTGGATGGGCATTGGCAGACATTTAGAGACCGCATGGAAGAACTACAACAATTGTACATTCCTGTCTGGCGTAAATATAAAAAAGGAAAAGTGGCTCAACCGTGGCTATCAAGGGAAATCATGGATAGTATTAGCCAAGGAAGTGGCATATAAATTGTGCAGAAATTGCAGCGAATCCGGGGCATGGGAGAAATTTATAACTCAGCAGAGGAGGACAAAGGGTTTGATTAGGGCAGGGAAAATGGAGTATGAAAAGAAGCTTGCAGGGAACATTAAGTCGGATTCCAAAAGTTTATTTCGATATGTAAAGAGAAAAAGGTTAGTAAAGACAAACGTAGTACCCCTGCAGTCAGAATCAGGAGAAGTTATAACGGGGAACAAAGAAATGGCGGACCAATTAAATAAGTACTTTGGTTCTGTATTCACTAATGAGGACACAAACAACGTTCCGGATATAAAAGGGTTCAGAGGGTCTAGGAAGGAGGAGGAACTGAGGGTAATCCTTATTAGTCGGGAAAATGTGTTTGGGTAATTGATGGGATTGAAGGCCGATAAATGATCAGGGCCTGATGGACTGCATCCCAGAGTACTTCAGGAGGTGGCCTTGGAAATAGCGGATGTATTGACACTCATTTTTCAACATTCCATGGACATTGGATCAGTTCTTATCGAGTGGAGGGTAACCAATGTAACCCCAATTATTAAAAAAGGAGGGAGAGAGAAAACAGAGAAATATAGACCGGTCAGCCTGACATTGGTAGTGTGTAAAATGATGGAATCAATTATTAAGGATGTCATAGCAGCGCATTTGGAAACAGGTGACATGATAGGTCCAAGTCAGCATGGATTTTTGAAAGGGAAATCATGCTTGACAAATCTTCTGGAATTTTTTGAGGATGTTTCCAGTAGAGTGGACGAGGGAAAACCAGTTGATGTGGTATATTTGGACTTTCAGAAGGCTTTCGACAAGGTTCCACACAAGAGATTAATGTGCAAAGTTAAAGCACATGGGATTGGGGGTAGTTTGCTGAAATGGATTGAAAACTGGTTGGCAGACAGGAAACAAAGAGGAGGAGCAAATGGGCACTTTATAGAATGGCAGGCAGTGATTCGTGGGGTACCGCAAGGTACTGTGCTGGGACCCCAGCTGTTTACACTGTGAATTAATGATTTAGACGAGGGGATTAAATGTAGTATCGCCAAAATTGCGGATGACACTAAGTTGGGTGGCAGTGTGAGCTGCGAGGAGAATGCTATGAGGCTGCAGAGCGACCTGGATAGGTTAGGTGAGTGGGCAAATGCATGGCAGATGAAGTATAATGTGGATAAATGTGAGGTTATCCACTTTGGTGGTAAAAACAGAGAGACAGAATATTATCTGAATGGTGACAGATTAGGAAAACGGGAAGTGCAACGAGACCTGGGTGTCATGGTACATCAGTCATTGAAGGTTGGCATGCAGGTACAGCAGGCTGTTAAGAAAGCGAATGACATGTTGGTATTCATAGCGAGGGGATTTGAGTACAGGGGCAGGGAGGTGTTGCTACAGTTGTACAGGGCCTTGGTGAGGCCACACCTGGAGTATTGTGTACAGTTCTGGTCTCCTAACCTGAGGAAGGACATTCTTGTAATTGAGGGAGTGCAGCGAAGGTTCACCAGACTGATTCTCGGCATGGCGGGACTGACCTATCAAGAAAGACTGAATCAACTGCATTTATTTTCACTGGAGTTCAGGAGAATGACAGGGGACCTCATAGAAACGTTTAAAATTCTGATGGGTTTAGACAGGTTAGATGCAGGAAGAATGTTCCCAATGTTGGTGAAGTCAAGAACGAGGGGTCACAGTCTAAGGATAAGGTTAAGCCACTTAGGACCGAGATGAGGAGAAACTTCTTCACCCAGAGAGTGATGAACCTGTGGCTTTCTCTCCAACAGTAAGTTGTTGAGGCCAATTCACTAAATATATTCAAAAAGGAGTTCGATGGAGTCCTTACTACTAGGGGGATCAAGGGGTATGGCGAGAAAGCAGGAATATGGTACTGAAGTTGCATGTTCAGCCATGAACTCATTGAATGGCGGTGCAGGCTCGCAGGGCCGAATGGCCGACTCCTGCACCTATTTTCTATGTTTCTATCCCCCCCGGTGTGGGGAGAATGTTCCCCGGTTTATATCCCTCGCCCCCGGTTGTGGGGAGAATGTTCCCCGGTTTATATTCCCCTCCCCCGGTGTGGGGAGAATGTTCCCCGGTTTATATACCTCCCCCCGGTGTGGGGAGAATATTCCCCGGTTTTATCCGGGGCTGCACTCAGCGTTGTTGCCCCCAGCGTTTCGTTAACCCGCTCCCTGGAGCTCGCTCACCTCCTGAGTCAGCGTCTGTCACCGCCGTCTGCACATGCTCAGTTCACACTGCCCGGGTGATTGACGGCAGCTCCCCACCAATAGGAAGAGCGGGGCGGGGTTGGAGCACCGATTGGGCGTTTGGTCCTCCAAACAATTGGAGTGTGTGAGGGGCGGGGCTTCTGGCAGGCTGTAACTGTTGGGGTGCAGCAAGGATCAGGGCTGGGGCCTCAGCTTTTACAATCTATATTAATGACCCAGATAAAGGGACCGAGTTTAATATTTGTTGACGATACAAAGCTATACACTGCTATTAATGATGGAACAGATTGATCAGCGGACCCTGCCCCTCACAGCTTTGTGTTCACCTGCAAATTGCACCATTTGCGTTAGAATGTCTCCCATTTTTCCTCCTTCCCAAATCCCAGCTCTCGGCCGGTGACCCCGCTGACCCCGGGCCTGTCACCGCGGGTCAAGCCCGGGATCAACCTCTGGGCTGTGATTGGCCCTGGGCCCTACACCAGCTGTTTATGACGCTCACCAGCCCCATGCGCGGCTCCAATTCCTGCCCCGCGCCGAAAACCGATATCATCCGGGCTCCACCAACTGCCGCCGCCGCCCGCACATGCTCAGTGCGGGAGATCCGGGCTCAGCCCCGATCCTCGCACACTGCGATTTGTTGGAGGATCCACCGCCCACTCGGTCCTCCAGTCCCACCCCCGCTGTTCCTATTGGCCCGGAGCCGCAATCAATCACCCGGGCAGTGTGAGCCGAGCATGCGCGGTGGGACGGCTATGGCTGAGGCAGCGGCTGAGAGATGGGAGGAGAGTGGGATAGGGTTAATAAACCCCGGGGGGCCGCGGGCTTCACACACACCGAGTGCGGCCCCAGGCCCCGCCCGCCCGAGAGACAAAACTCCGCATTATCCGCTTCACACACACCAGCTGTGGGCCTCAGGCCCTGAACAACAACCTGCGGCTCCGGCCTTTCCCCGAGCGGGGCCTCCGGGGACGTGGGCTCTGGGCCCGTGCGGGTCCTCCGTGGAGGTGTGCTCTGGGCCCGTGCGGGGCGACCGGGGAGGTTGGCTCTGGGCCCTTGCGGGGCACCCGGCGAGGTGGCCTCTGGGCCCGTGCGGGGCCCCCGGGGAGATGGGCTCTGGGCCCGAACGGGGTCCCCGGGGAGGTGGGCTCTGGGCCCGTGCTGGGCCCCCGGTGATGTGGGCTCTGGGGGTGATTAGATTGTTAAACACACACTGTCCACACAATGGAGAAGTGTTTGAGGAACGAGTATTTCTGGAGAGACTTTTTATCCATTAAACATTTACAGAATTTAAAATTTGTTCCGGGCTCTGGCCGTCGCTGCCAAGGCCGGCATTTATTGGCCATTCCTAATTACACTGCAGAAGGTGGTGGGGGGTCACCTATTGAACCGCTGCAGTCCCTGTGGGGAAGGTACTCCCACAGTGCTGTTAGGGAGCCAGTTCCAGGATTTTGACCCAGTGACGATGAAGGAACGGCGATATATGACCAAGTCCGGATGGTGTGTGACTTGGAGGGGAACTTGCAAATGAGGGTGTTTCCATTCACCTGCTGCCCTTTTCCTTCTGGGTGGTAAAAGCCGTGGGACAGGTTGGATGGCAGGTTCCCTTCCATCAGAACATAAGGATTCGAAGCAGGAGTCAGCCACATGGTCCTTCGAGCCTTCTCCACCGGTCAGTATGACCATGGCTGATCTTCGACCTCAATTTGACTCTCCCCTCCAATCCACATATCGATGAAGGACATTAGTGCGCCAGTTGGGATTTTAGTGACAAACCTGCTGCTTTCATGGTGACTATTTTTCTCGAGCCTGCCCCACAAATTCCCCGATTTATTAAGCTCAATTTTACAACAAGCCTTTGTGTTTTTCTGGGTTTTCTCTCACTCCCTTTCATATGTTTTATATTCATTTTACAGGTTATTAGAAGGGGAGGATTTGTAGACGGGAAATTTAACTCCAACATCACATCAAGATTGGCCGGTCTATTCATCGGGACCTGAATATCATCAAACATAACATGGAAGCAAAAAGCAGAGTTGACAGCGGGGAGAAACCGTACACATGTTGTGTTTGTGGACGAGGATTCAGCCGATCCTGTGGCCTGGCGAAACACAAACGCAGTCACACTGGGGAGAAACCGTGAAAATGCGGGGACTGTGGGAGCGGATTCAATTACCCGTCTGAGCTGGAAACTCATCAACACAATCACACTGAGGGGGAGGCTGTTCAGCTGCTCCGTGTGTGGGAAGAGATTCACTCGGTCATGTGAGCTGCTAACACACCAGCGAGTTCACACTGGGGAGAGACCTTCACCTGCTCCGTGTGTGGGTCAGGATTCATTTCTTCAACCACCGACTGAGACACCAACTTGTTCACACCAATGTGAGACCTTTTCAATGTTCTGCCTGTGAGAAGAGCTTTAATAGCAAAAAGGAACTGCTGGCACACCAGCGCACTCACATTGGTGAGTGGCCGTTCACCTGCTCCGTGTGTGGAAACAGATTCAACAATAATTACTGTAGTGTTTGCAAGCAGTCGAGTAATGACTCTACGAGGTAAGGTATTGTCCTTGCACTTTTGTGAGCTTAGACCTTTTATTGCAGCTCCTGAATGAGGTTACAGTAAGGTGGGCTTCCTTTTATACCTGCGGTGTGCAGGTGACCTCTAGTTCTCCACCTGTTGCACCCTCTGGTGGTACAGGCATATTGTATACAGTGTAAGGATACATTCATAGGTCTCATGTAACTGTGCATTGAGTGTACAGGGTATATACATGCACAACAATTACCACCTTGAGAGACCAGCGAGATCATACCGGGGAGAGGCCATTCACGTGCTCCATGTGTGGGAAGGGATTCACTCGATCATTTAGCCTGCTGAGATACCAGCAAGTTCACTAGTGACAGCAGGGTTTGGATTCTGCTGTTATTGCTGCTGTTAATCACATCCAGGTCTGAACCATGTTCATTCCACTGTGGAACTCCGCTGACCCCGCTGAAGGTTGTGAGCTCATGGAGTGGGACCTCCAGGGGTGGAATGCAAGAAAGCTGTGTTTCGGTATCCTGACAAATATATGGCGCGGTACCAGAGGAATCCTTATGGTTAGGATCTGGAATGCACTGCCTGAGGGGGTAGTGGAGGCAGACTCAATCGCGGCTTTCAAAAGGGAATTGTTTAAGTACCTGAAAGAAAAAGATTTGCAGGTGTACGGGGAAAGGGCGGGGGAGTGGGACTCGCTGAAGGGCTCTTGCAAAGTACCGGCACAGACTTGATGCGCCAAATGGCCTCCTTCTGTGCTGTAACCACTCTGACACTCTACAAAGGAACCGTCCAGCGTAGGCCCAGGGGTGAATGATGCCTGATTTCCTGAACTGTTTCACATTGAACCCAGTTCAGATCCAGATTAATTCAGTTTACAGAAGAATAGAGAGAAATATCACCCACAACTGAGGGAGACAGAAGCAGCCATTAGACAAGCTCAGAGATCTTTGGAAAAGAAGAGAGTGCTCAATTATGGTAATCATTGCAAAAGCTTTTCCAGCTCCGTCAGGAGGCAGAAGACGGTTAAAGATGGTTTAGTGCAGGGGTGGCCATTATTTGGGCTGGAGGGCAACTTAGCAAGTTTTTCTGAGCTGTTGAGGGCCGCCCACCAATGTTCCCCCTCAGGTGGGCGGCCGCACGGTCACGCGTCAATCACGGGGTCCCACGAAGTGTGCTCACCAGCTCCCACCGCTGGAAGAGACGCCGTGCAGCAGATTTAAAGGGACCGCTCACCAGCTCCCACCGCTGGAAGTGGCACCGTGCAGCAGATTTAAAGGGACCACTCACCAGCTCCACTTCTGGAAGAGACACTTTGCAGCAGATTTAAAGGGACCGCTCACCAGCTCCCACCGTTGGAAGGGACACGGTGCAGCAGATTTAAAGGGACTGCGCATATTGGTGAGAAAAAAGTGCTAAATTGGTAAATTTGAAACAGTCCCACTCTTGGGGCCCAAATTTGACCAGTAGAGGTTTCTGACGAACTCACCAGAGGTGCGCCGCTTTTCTACACCGATTAGGGCGCCAAAAATCTTCAGGCCGAGTTTGGCCGCTCCCCAGCCTCACCTCGATGGAGGCGTAGCCACAAACCAGGTGCTGAAAACAGTGCCAGGACAGCTGCACATGCGCGCTAGAGTGTGCACGCATGTGCAGTAGCTCCTCCCCCCCAGAATCTCTGCGTGTGCTCATCAGGCTGTGTGAGAGGGACCCGAAGCGCACTGCCCCTATCCCTGGCCCAATGGGCTCCCTCATCGGCTGCCCGTTGAAGGTCGGACTTTTATTTTTTGTGTGTTTATTTATTTATTGATTTATTGTGGTCCATTTTTCATTTTGCTTTCTGGGTTGCAAGAGATCTCTTGAGACACCAGTTTAAGTTCACTAAAGAGATTCTGAGCTTTCTCTGAGTTTTGACTGCACATAGATGCAAGTTGAGTTGCAGTCAGTAGGAGGTTGAGGGTATATCACCAGGAGCAGATCTACCCAGTGAGAAAGACCCGATTCACGACCTTTTTATTTGTAATTGATTGATTGCTTATTGCATAGAAACATAGAAAATAGATGCAAGAATAGACCATTCGGCCCTTCGAGCCTGCACCACCATTCAATAAGATCATTACTGATCATTCCCTCAGTTCCCCTTTCCTGCTTTCTCTCCATACCCTTTGATCGCTTTAGCCGTAAGGGCCATATCTTAGTCCCTCTTGAATATATCCCGTGAACTGGCATCAACAACTCTTTGCGGTCCGGAATTCCACAGGTTAACCACTCTCTGAGTGAAGAAGTTTCTCCTCATCTCAGTCCTAAATGGATTACCCCTTATGTCCCCTGGTTCTGGACTTCCCCAATGATTACCAATGCATCCACTATTTCTAGGGCCACTTCCTCAATTGCTCTGTGACGAGACTCTCAGGCCCCGGGGATTTATTGCCCTTCAATCCCATCAATTACTTTGGTCTTGGTGCTTTTGATGCAGGGTTCCTTTTATTTTTTACTTGTTAATTAATTGCTTATTATTTTTTGTGCTTTCTTTCATGCTTTATAAATCTTGGTGCTAGGTGCAGGTTCTCTCAGCTTCCTTGTATTTTTTATTTGTTATTGAATGTTATTTTTGTGATTTATTTAGTGCTTGGTGCTTTCTCAACACGCCACAATGTTTTTCTGTGTGGCCAGATATGTTGGCCTAAGTTAGTTTGGAGTAACTATTAGCTGTTCAAACTAGCTTAATGTCATCACTGCAGTACCTAGCAACCAACCTCCCTGAGCCCTGCTCATTATGGGCAAGGTTTAGCATTTGATGGGACAGTGTAGAGGGAGCTTTACTCGGAATCTAACCCTTGCTGTACCTGCCTTGGAAGTGTCTGATGAGAGAATGTAGAACATAAGAACAAATGAACATAAGGAATAGGAGAAGGAGCAGGCCATACTCGAGCCTGCTTCACAACCCAACACTATCATGGCTGATCCGATCATGGACTCTGGACCACTTCCCTGCCCTCTCCCCATAACCCCTTATTGGTGAAAAAACTGTCTATCTCTGTCTTAAATTTATTCAATGAACCAGCTTCCACAGCTCTCTGAGGCAGCAAATTCCACAGATTTACAACCCTCCAAGACAAGAAAGTGCCACCAAAGCAAGTATATCCTTTCGTAAATATGGAAATCAAAACTGTACACAGTATTATCGGTGTGCCCTCACCATTGCCCTGTATAACTGTAGCAAGACTTCCCTGCTTTTATACTCCATCCCCTTTGCAATAAAGGCGAAGATTTCATTGGCCTTCCTGGTCACTTGCAGAACCTGCATACTAAACTTTGCAATTTTTCTCCATTTAATTAAGAACTTGCTCTTTGAATTTTTCTGCCAAACCACATGACCTCACACTTTCCAACATTATACTCCATCTACCAATTTTTGCATACTCATTTAGCCTGTCTATGTCCTTTTGCAGATTTTTTGTGTCCTCCTCACACATTGCTTTTCCTCCTATCTTTGCATTGTCAGCAAATGTGGCTATGTTACCCTCGGCCCTTTCTTCCACATCGATAATATATATTTTAAATAGTCGGGGTCCCAGCACTGATCCCTGCGACACCCCACTAGTTACTGATTGCCAACCCGAGAATGAACCATTTATCCTGACTCTGTTTTCTGTTAGTTAGCCAATCCTCTATCCATGCTAATATATTATCCCCAATCCCGTGATATTTTATCTTGCACGTAATATTTTACGTGGCACCTTGTCAAATGACTTCTGGAAATACAAATACACGACATCCACAGGTTTCCCCTTTATCCAACCTGTATGTTACATCCACAAAGAATACCAAAAAATTTGTCAAACATGATTTCCTTTTCATAAAACCATGCTGAATTTGCTTGATTGAATCATGCTTTTCCTAATGTCCTGGTACTGCTTCTTTAATAATGGACTCCAAACATTTTCCCAACCACAGATGTTAGGCTAACTGGTCATAGTTTCCTGCTTATTGTCTGCCTCCTTTTTCAAATAGAGGTGTAACATTTGCAGTTTTCCAATCTGAATCCAGGGAATTAAGTTAAATTTACAACCAATGCATTCACTATCCCTGCCGTTACTTCTCTGAAGACCCTAGAATGCAAGCCATCAGGTCCAGGGGATTTATCCGCCTTTAGTCCCATTACCTTACTGAGTACCACATTCTTAGTGATTGTGTTAAGTTCCTCCTTCCGTATAGCCCCTTGACTATCCGCTGTTGGGATATTGTTTGTGTCCTCTACCGTAAAGACAGATACAAAATATTTGTTCACAGTTTCTGCCATCTCCATGTTCCCCATTACTAATTCCTCGGTCTCATCCTCTCAGGGACCAACATTTACTTTAGCCACTCTTTTCCTTTTTATTTACCTATAGAAACTCTTGCTATCTGTTTTTATTTTTCGTGCTCGTTTACTTTCATAGTCTAACTTCCCTTTCTTCAGTTTTTAAGTCATTCTTTGCTGGCTTTTAAAAAGATTCCCAATCTCCTGTCCTCCCACTATTTTGGCCACTTTATATGCCCTTTGTTGGAGCGGATTTTTGGACATATACTGGACTAGTATATGGGACCAAACATTTGTTTTATTTTCCCCTTTAATGAATTTTGTAAGGGACAATACTGATGCATTATGTTTACATAAAAAAACAGTCAGAGTTCAAGGTATGCTGGCCTTGAGTTATAGAGATATGAAAGTGAGATAATGAACACTGGAAAGTTAATGCTGGGTATGTTTGTTTATACCGGTGCCAAAAGACCTGCACTTGTTTATACAGCCCTTTCCCAATGCAGGATGGTTAATATCAAAAGCTTAGCCTTCATTAGTAACAGCTTTGTAGTGCTCAAGCATGTGTTGTAAAGTGATGTAATTTGTAAGATAAAAGAACTTCACTGCAGATACAAATTTGAGAAGATGGTTCAAAGACAGGGGTCTTTAACACTTCTCCCAAAGCTTTGTCTCCGATTTAATAAACCTCTCTTTATATATTATACAATTTCGGAAAAAAATTTCCACAAAAAAATGGCGTCATGAGAACAGGATACTGTCCGATCAGACGTGATCACTGAAGACAGTATCTGGAATCTGGTGTTAGAGACTGAAAAGAGAGTTGTACGGGCACGACGGGATAGTGTATAAGATACGAGTAAACAGATAGCGGGAGGAGGCTGACTAACCAGTTTGAGTTGTCCCTTTCGTAAATAAGGTCGGTGCGGAAGGGACTTGATCGATCCAACCTGGAGCCAAAAACTCCGGTGGTAAGGAAACATGCTAGCTTTGTTGCGAAGGCAAAGTGTCTCCACAGAGTAATCGTGGCCGTAAGGCAAAGGGAAACGTCCGAGACTGGCAAACATGGAAGGTGAGGAAGGGAATGTAAAACGCGGGCTGCCCGGGTCATTAATTAATTTCTATCATTAACTGTAACTTGCGTAATTACATAATGCCATAAAAAGCTGATAGTGACTATCTTAAGTGACATATGGATCCAGACATAAGCTTTGTTGAATGAAGAGAGACTTTTGTGAGTGTCTATTGTGAATGAAGAGAGTACTCGATTAATTTTGACTGTGGAATGAATGAAAGCCTGTTTTAAGAAGGTGTGGAGTTGCCTGCCTGTTTTAGCTCCACCCACTCTTTCCAAGCAGAGTGAAATGATTTTTTTAACCCTTCGTAGTGTTGTGCTGTATGTGGGAAGTTCAAGAAACTGTGAAACTTATGGTATTACATTTTAAGTTAGAAACGAAGGTTGGATATATTCGGATGATCAGTTATGGAGCTAAGAAAGGCACAAAGGATAGGTTTCTTGAGTAAAAGATAAAAAATACATGGTCCCGGTCGTAAAAAAAAAATAATTTGACACGCTAACTTATTTGTCGAAAGAAAATATGCAATTGGGTTGAAAGACATACGTTTAGTCCAGGAATGAGATAAAGAATGCCTTTTAAAACGCTCCCATTTTCCTTTGTGTAAAACCTTGACACGAAAGCTTCTAGCTCAGTAAAAAAAAAGAGTTTTAAATTTAGAAATACCTTCAGGGATCAGGTCAAACTCCTGGTCGAGTGGTGAGCTATCTGTGAAGGTGTAAAACGGACTTTTCAAAAAGGCTAAAACAGTAAGCTTTAGCAGTTTAGAAAAGAAAAAGATAAAGCAGGAAAAGGTCTCTGCCACGGGAACAGGAGAGCAGAGAAAAGGGGGACTTGCCATAATTGTGGAAAACCGGGCCATTTTGCCAGGGAATGCAAAGGGAAAGGCAGTGAAAAGCAATGTACGTATTGTGTTAAGAAAGGGCACCTGGAAGCGATATGCTATCGTAAAAATGGCTATCCTAATAAGGCAAGGACACTGTCAGAACAGGAATAGCAGCAGTGGCAGGTGTACAAAGCCACCCGGTGATGTCCAGCGGCCCCTGTACAAAGTAAAATCGAGGGAAGGATATATGTGTCTGCACTCGTAGGGGGCGGACAGTGTGAGATGCTAGTGGACACGGGAGCCTCAATAGCCATTACCAATATGCCCCTTCCCATCACCGACAAGGAGGCTCTGATAAACAGAATAGATGCACGGCCCACACTGGTCTACCTGAGCACCACCCAATTGGTGGAAATTGATAACTTATATATACACATGAGATTTTACGTATGCAAGAATCGTGAGGGAGCAATATTGGGGAATGATGTAATGAGGGAATTTAAGGCTGTGATTGATTGCGGCAAGGGGAAACTACACCATTAACTCCCCAACATGGCCGGTAGGGAAACCAGATGAGAGTTATAGACTCACTATCGACTACACTGCACTTAACAAGGTCACCCCCAAATTACACGCGATTACAACCAAATTACATCCACTGTAACAATGAAGGTGGGTTCGCTATGGCCGTGGTCACCCAAGATCACGGGGATAAAAGGAGACCTATAGTCTATTACTCGACCACCGAAAGCTCGGTGGTGACTGGGTTATCCAGATGTGTAGCCGCACTAGATTGCGCAGCTTGGGCGGTGAAAATTTAGCAAGCCTGTTGTGATGACTGGAAACATCATTCTCCACACTAAACACACATTGGTAGAAATGTAAAACACAGAAAAGCTGAGAACTGTATCCAATATGAGACGGGCAAAGTGGGAAGCAGTCCTCTTACCACCCAACAAAGCGGTAACCATAATTAGGGATGTTGGAAACAGCCCCGCAGAAGGTATGATGGGTGAAGGGGAAAACCACTTTTGCGAAGAGGTATGTGAGTATATGGAAGAGGATAGAATAAAAGACGCCCCCTTCAAACCGCAGAACAAACCTTGTTTGTGGACGGCTCACGAAAATACGGAGAGGGACGACCTCGTACCGGATGGGCCGTAGTTAACCAGGATCAAGAGACAGTTGAATCAGGGCGAATTAATGGGGTGTCGTCAGCTCAAGTGGCAGAACTGCTAGCCCTCACCCGGGCACTGGAATTATCGGAAAATAAGATTGTTAATATCGATACGGACAGTAGATATGCATTCGGGGTAGTACAAGATAATATGACAGCATGGGGGAGAAGGGGTGTTTGCGACGAATAAAGAAAGAACTTACTAAATACCAGTTGATATCAGCTGTGAAAAAGATATTGGTTTAATTGGAAAAAAAAAAGTTGAAGAGCTAAATTATTAAAATTAAGTCAGTGCTGCTGAGGCCCGCGACGAAGAGATAAGTATTGAGAAACTGCAGCAGGACACTTCTGAGTAGGAAATAGGTATGTGGACAAAGCAGGGCGCAACGCAAGGGAAGGATAACGTTTGGAGACGAAACGACAAGGTAATGGCGCCTGAATGCATACAGAATACCTTATTGGAGTTGCATCATGGCCTGTCTCATTCAGGATGAGTGGCCATGACCGGGAGTCTTGGGAGAGATTGGTGGTGGAAAGGGATGGGGAGAGATATCACCAAACATTGCCATTGATGCATTACGTGCGCACAATATAATCCAGGCAGGCCTATTAAAATTAAAATGGGACACCAGCCCCGTCCACGGGGACCATGGCAACACATACAAACTGATTTCACAGGTCCTTTCACCCTATCCCATGGAAAAAAATATTGCCTCGTGATTATAGATCAACTTACCCGGTGGGTGGAAGCTTTCCCCACACGTGATTGCACTGCCTCAACAGTGGCAAGGATATTGACCGAGCAGGTGATTCCACGATGGGGAGTGCCTCTCAAATAGATTCCGACCAAGACACCCACTTCACCGGAAAAATTGTAAAAACAACATACCTGCTGATGGGCATAAAACAAAAATTCCACTTCCCTACCACCCGCAGAGTTCTGGAATGTTAGAGCGCATGAACCATACCCTTAAGAACGCCCTGGCAAAGTCCATGCAAATGTCACGAAAAACGTGGACAGAAGTATTACCCATTATATTGATGAAGTTAAGAGCCACGACAATCCGACAACTGGATTAACTCCTCATGAACTAATGACAGGAAGGGCGATGCAATTACCAGAGAATATTATAACAGGTGGGGTCGATGTCGGCCTATTAAAAGACAAATAAAACGGTATGTTTTGGAACTAAGTACTCAATTAAAAGGGATGCGTCAATTAGTTAGGGACAATCAGGAAGAAAGAGACGTGGAAGCTGAGCTTACAAAGCTCCCTGAAGACCCGTTGGCGGGAAGTTGCGTTATGTTCAGGGTCCTCCCGGGAAAACCGGGGTATGCACCAAAAAATGGATAGGACCATATGAGGTTATAATTAGCAGGGACATTTGTGCCTGCATCGATGTTAAAGGGAACGGACAATGGAAGCATTGGAACCAGCTTCAGGTTTTTGAACCAGCCGTTTAGCATAAGTATTAGTTGTTGTTGTTTGTCTATTTACAGATTGACAGCGAGAGATTCTTAAAGCAAGCCATACGGCCATTTTACCATTGACTATTTGTTAAATATAGAGTAATAAGATGATGAAACGATATATTGCAATTGGTGCGATTATCATAGTTCGTGTTACATAGAAACAGAGAAACATAGAAAATATGTGCAGGAGTAGGCCATTCCGCCCTTCTAGCCTGCACCGCCATTCAATGAGTTCATGGCTGAACATGAATCTTCTGTACCCCCTTCCTGCTTTCTCGCTATAACCCTTGATCCCCCGAGTAGTAAGGACTTCATCTAACTCCCTTTTGAATATATTTAGTGAATTGGCCTGAAGTACTTTCTGTGGTAGAGAATTCCACACGTTCAGCACTCTCTGGGTGAAGAAGTTTCTCCTCATCTCGGTCCTAAATGGCTTACCCCTTATCCTCAGACTGTGACCCCTGGTTCTGGACTTCCCCAACATTGGGAACATTCTTTCTGCATCTAACCTGTCTAAACCCGTCTGAATTTTAAACGTTTCCATGAGGTCCCCTCTCATTCTTCTGAACTCCAGTGAATACAAGCCCAGTTTATCCAGTCTTTCTTGATAGGTCAGTCCCACCATCCCGGGAATCAGTCTGGTGAATCTTTGCTGCACTCCCTCAATAGCAAGAATGTCGTTCCTCAAGTTAGGAGACCAAAACTGTACACAATACTCGAGGTATAGCCTCATCAAGGCCCTGTACAACTGTAGCAACACCTCCCTGCCGCTGGCAGGCCAACAGGCCAAAAAAGGCCAACAGGCCATTTGCTTTATTAACCGCCTGCTGTACCTGCATGCCAACCTTCAATGACTGATGTACCATGACACCCAGGTCTGGTAGCACCTTCCCTTTTCCTAATCTGTCAACATTCAGATAATAGTCTGTCTCTCTGTTTTTACCACCAAAGTGGACAACCTCACATTTATCCACATTATACTTCATCTGCCATGCATTTGCCCATTCACCTAACCTGTCCAAATCACTCTGCATTCCTAATAGCATCCTCCTCGCAGCTCACACTGCCACCCAACTTAGTGTCATCCGCAAATTTGGAGATACTGCATTTAATCCCCTCATCTAAATCATAAAAGCACAACGTAAACAGCTGGGGCACGAGCACAGGTCCGACCAGCTAGCTAGATGGAAACGAGAGTTACATTTGAATACCTTTTTGTATATGTCTTATGTTTATGTGCAAAATGAGAACTTTTCTAGTTGCTGGGTATGTTCGCACATCCCCATACATAGAAAAGGAGGCATCCCTTTGAGGTCAATCTCCCTTAACATCTCGGAAGTAGCAGAGTGGGTAATGCGGCAAAACGGTACAGGAGAATTAAATGATACTTGGAACCAGAGTGGGGATAAAGAAACGTGGAGATCGGGGGGTTACCTTTTGGATACATTTTACGGATGGTACTAGCCGGAACAAAATAGGTCGGTACGACCCCCGTTCCTGGTTTTGACGAACACCTCAGGAGTTGGAAGGCCCAACGCTGACATTTGTTTCACGAGAGACCTGACTGGTGAAGAAACAGGTTTTGTAGCAGGATATAGCAATTGTACGCTATACTTTAACCTCATCAGGTGGAACATAATAGCCAGCGAAACAACTAACCAGGGGTTCTTTGAAATAGAGGGTTTGAAGAATCAGACAAATAACCAGGACTGGGACCCTAAGATTAGGTGGCGACGGGGGCTAAGAGAGAGATTGGGATCGAATCCAACAGCATACAATGACACGAATTTTGTGTGCGGGCATAAGGCCTACCCCTGGTTGCCTCAGAACTGGAGGGGGTCCAGTTATTTGGGATATGTGGTCCCTTTTGTCAGACGGGTACGTACTTAAGCAGCAGTACAGACACCAGGTCGAATAAGACGAGCTCTTACCGCGATGGAGAGGCTATTTGGAGTCATGATGCTCCCATTCGGGATTGGACGCATTATGGATGAATTACACAACCTCGAGAGGGTACTGGAACAGATAGTTAATGATACTGCTGAGGCAATGGTACTCCAGAACCGAATGGCCCTAGATTATCAAGTAGCACAAAATGGGAGCACATGTGCCTTAATTGGAGCTGAATGTTGCACTGACATTCCCGATAATTCAGAAAACATAAACAATCTCGCTGATCACATAAGAAGGGAGATACAGAGGTTATCCACCACAGAAGGAGGATCTGGCTGATTTAACTGGCTGTTAGGGGGGTCCTGGGGTTCCTATCTTATGCATGGAGTAATTATTCTGGTTGTAATTACAATTATTTGCTGTCTGATTATCGGGTATTTTAATATCTGCTGTAAAGTTATGATGGCTCGACTGATGCCAGTAGCCAGTGTAATCTCCGAAGAAGAAGCACACCTGATGGAAATACCTGAAGGCACCATGGATGAAGAAACAGACGATGATGACACTGACCACTATCTTTGAAGGGTAGCCCAGAGCTACAGGCAAGGTGGACATATGGAACAAAAGGGAAGTAACATACCCCAAAGGACGAATATATGACATCATGCTACTATCATTTTGGTCATCTGGATTTCGTGAACATCATCCAGGACCAAAAGGGGGAATATTGTTGGAGCAGATTTTTGGAAATATACCGGACTAGTATACGGGACCAAACATTTGTTTTAATTTCCCCTTTAATTAAAGATGTAAGGGACAACACTGCTGCATTATGTTTATTTAAAAAAACAGTTGGACTTCAAGGTATGCTGGCCTTGAGTTAATGGAGATAGGAAAGTGCGATGATGAACACTGGAGAGTTAAGTGCTGGGTATGTTTGTTTATACCGGTGCCAAAAGACCTGCACTTGTTTATACTGCCCTGTCACAATGCAGGATGGTTAATATCAAAAGCTTATCCTTCGATTTGTAGTGCTAAAGCATGTGATGTAAAGTGACGTAATTTGTAAGATAGAAGAACTTCACTGCAGATACCAGTTTGAGAAGATGGTTCAAAGACAGGGGTCTTTAACACTTCTCCCAAAGCTTTGTCTCCGATTTAATAAACCTCTCTTTATATATTATACAGTCTCGGAAATATTTTTCCGCAAAACCCTTGTTTTTAATTGGATACCGTCATTTATTTCTTTAGTTAGCCACGGATGGCTATCTTTTCTTTTACACCCTTTCCTCCTCACTGGAATATATTTCTCTTGAGAGTTGTGCAATATCTCCTTAAATGTACAGCACTGTTCATCAACCTTCCTACACTTTAATCTATTTTCCCAGTCCACTTGAGCCAACTCTGCCTTCATATCTACATAGTCTCCTTTATTTAAGATTACTACGCTGGTTAGAGATCCAACTTTCTCACCCTCCATCTGAATTTGGAATTCACCCATGCTATGATCTCTCATTCCAAGGGGATCCTTTACTAGGAGATTGTTTATTAATCCTGTCTCATTACACAGGACCAGATCAAAGATAGCCTGACCCCTGGTTGGTTCCGTTACATACTGCTGAAGGAACTAATCGCTTATGCACTCTGTGAACACTTCCTCAAGGCTACACTGACCAATTTGATATGTCCAATCAATATGGAGGTTAAAATTACCCATGATTATTGCTGTTAACTTTTTACAAGCCCCACTTTTTCATGGTTTAAGCTCCGACCAAAACAGTTGCTACTGTTAGGGGGCCTAGAGACGATGCCAACCAGTGACTTTTTCCCTTTATTATTCCATATCTCCACCCAAACTGTTTCAACATCCTGATCATTTGAGCCAATATTTTTTCTCATTATTCCATCCTTTATCAATAGAGCTGCCCCACCTCCTTTTCCTTTCTGTCTGTCCTTCTGGATTGTCACGTACCCCTGAATATTTAATTCCCAGACCTGGTCACCTTGCAACCACGTCTCTGTAATGCCCATCAGATCATACACATTTGTATCTATTTGTGCCGTTAACTCATCTATTTTGTTACGAATGATACGTGCATTTAGACAAAGTGCCTTTAAGTTTGTTTTTTTACACTTTTTTTCTGCTTGTTTCCTCTCACCTTCAAACTTACTTTCTTTAATTTTGCTTTCGAATTACAGCTTTACTCACCTCCCTACTGAATCTATTTTCAGGTTCCCATCCCCCTGCCAAGCTAGTTTCAACCCTCTTCAAAAGCACGAGCAAACCGCCCCCGCCCCCCGCGGGGATATTGGTCCCGGCTCTGTTGAGGTGCAATCCGTCCGTCTTGTACCAGTCCCACCTCCCCTAGAAGCGGTCCCAGTGCCTCAGGAAAATAAACCCCTCCCCACTGCATCTTCTTTCCAGCCACATATGCATCTGCTCTATCCTTCTATTTCTGTACTCACTAGCTCGTGGCATCAGGAGTAATCCGGAGATTACGAGCTTTGAGGTCCTGCAGTTTAAACTCTCTCCTAGCTCTCTAAACTCTGCCTGCAGCACCTCAGCCTTCTTTCTCCCCATGTCATTGGTCCCAATGTGGACCACAACCTCCGGCTGTTCACCTGTCCCCACAGAATGTCCTGCAGCTGCTCAGTGACATCCTTGAATCTGGCACCAGGGAGGCAACAGATCATCCTGGAGTTACGTCTGTGGCCGCAGAAACGCCTGTCTGCTCCCCGACTATTGAGTCCACTACCACTATAGCACTTCCATTCTTCTTCCCCCCCACTACCGTGCAGCTGAGACACCCGTGGTGCCGTGGATTTGGCTCTGGCTGCACTCCCCAGAGCCACCATCGCCCTCACCGGTACTCAGAACATAGAACCAGTTGCAGAGCGAGATGCACTCAGGGGACTCCTGCACTACCTGCCTAGTCCTCCTCTTCTGTTCAGGTGTCACCCAATCACTATCTGCCTGCGCATTCTTAAGCTGCGGGGTGACCACCTCGAGAAACGTGATATCCCCGTAGCTCTCAGTCTCACGGATGCATCGCAGTGACTCCAGCCGCTGCTCAAGCTCCAAAACGCGGAGCTGGAGTTGGTGCAGCTTGAGACACCTCCTGCACATGTGGTCGTCCCGGCTGTGCGAAGCTTCCAGGATTTCCCACGTGCCACAGGATGTGTAATCCACGGGACTGAGCTGTCCTGTCATCCCTCGAGTTACACCCGCAACTATGAAGTAGAACTAAACTCTAAACCTTAGAGAAATACACCCAGCAACTACTCAGAAATCCACTGATTAACTAACCTTCAGTTAAAGACTAAATAATAACTTAACAGAAAAAAAAAACTTCACGGGAGGAGAGGGAGGGGAACTGGTGAGTGTGAAACTGAATCCAGCAAGAGTCAGCATCTTCAGGGGAGGGGAACCAGTGAGTGTAGAACTGAATCAAGCCAGAATTGGTGTTGAAAACTGGGAGTGGAGGAGAAACAGTTTAGAATTGTGTGTTGATTTGGATTTCTGCACAGCAGGAGGGAACAATGTGTGGGACAGGGATTTACAGCTTTGCAAGATCAAGAGAGGAAAGAATGTTCCCTGGAAACGAGATGTGTCAATCCTGAATTTGCGTCTTGTACTGACAGTGATGAGTTTTGTTATATCCTTTTACAGCGTATTAGAAGGGAGATTTTCAAACAGGAAACACAAGCCAAACATCACGTCAAGATCTTACGGAGTCAATCGATTCATCAGGACCCGAATATCATCGGCCTTTGAAAGTGGAAGGAGAAATGTTTGTCTGTCCTGCCTGTGGGAAAAGATTTCAAGTATCAGTGTGACTGGAAAAGCACCGAGACACACACACCTGAGTGAGTGTTCCAGTGCACTGCCTGTGGAAAGAGCTTTAACCAGTTACACAGCCTGAAGAAACATCGCACCATTCACAGCGGGGAGAAACTGTAAACGTGTTGTGTGTGTGGGCGAGGCTTCAACTGATCGTCCAACCAGGGAGAGTCACAAGGATACCCGCACCATGGAGAAACTGTGGAAATGTGGGGACTGTGGGAAGGGAATCAGATCACCACCTGAGCTGGAAATTCATAGACGCATTCACGCTGGCGAGATGCCGTTCTCTTGCCCCGTGTGTGAGAAGGGATTCACTGGGTCATCCGACCTGCTGATACACCAGTGAGTTCACACTGGGGAGAGGCCGTTCACCTGCTCTGAATGTGGGAAGGGATTCACTTGGTCATCCATTCTGGTGACACATCAGCGAGTTCACAAGTGACTGCAGGGGTTGGAAGATGCTGCTTTTACTGCTGTTAATTACATCCCGACTGAATCATGTTAATTCAGACAATTGGGGTTTGTTTGTGCTCATGCTAATAACCCTAAAACTGGGCTGAACTTTAATATTCTGGAATTCTGGCGGGGGGGGAGAGGGTAAACAGCTCGAGGTCGTGGTCTGTCTCAGGACCAGCACCATATGTACAAAGAGGGATGAGGTCCGACAGGCACAATTTAGGGATCGAGGAAGAAAAGTGAAGAGTAGGACCTCAAAGGTAGTAATCTCCGGATTACTACCAGTGCCACGTGCTAATGAGTACAAGGATAGAAGGACAGAGAGAATGAACGCGTGGCTGGAGAGTTGGTGCAGGGAGAAGGGCTTTAAATTCTTGAGGGATTCGGACCACTTCTGGGGGAGAAGGGACCTGTACAAACCGGACGGGTTGCACCTCAACAGTGCCGGGACCAATATCCTCGCGGGGATCTTTGCTGGTGCTGTTGGGGAGAGTTTAAACTCGCTTGGCAGGGAAATGGGAACCTGAGAATACATTCAATTGCGAAGGAAGTAAAGCAGCAATTAGATAGCAAGAATTTAAAAAGCCAATCTGTAAAACAGAGAAAACAAGGGTTAGCAAGGAGTAATCAAGGAGGCCTTCCTGGGCTAAATGGTACATACTTTAATGCAAGGACTATAGCGAGTAAGGCAGATGAGCTAAGAGAACAGGTAGATGCTTGTGAGTATGACATTATAGCTATTACAGAGACATGGCTGAAAGAGGGGCAGGTTTGGCAGATCAATATTCCTGGTTACAGGATTTTTTCACAAGATAGAGAGGGGAGTAAAAATGATGTCACGGTTTTGATTAAAGAAACTATTACAGTGGTGAGGAGGGATATTTAAGAGAGATCATCAAATAAGGCCATATGGATCGAATTTAAAACTAAAAAAGGGGCGATCGCACTGCTGGCCGTGTATTATAGACCCCCAAACAGTGGGGGGGAGAAAGAGGAACAAATATGTCTACAAATTGCTGTGAAGCACAAAAACCATAGGGCAGTAATAATAGGGGATTTTAACTATCCGAATATTGATTGGGACAAATATAGTGTGAAGCGTATAGAGGGTATGGAATTCTTAAACTGCATTCGAGAGAACGATTTTAGTCAGTATGTAACAAGCCCAGCACGAGAGGGGGCGGTTTTGGATTTAGTTTTGGGTAATGAAGCTGGGCAGGTTGAAGGGGTATTTGTGGGAGAGCACTTGGGTGCCAGTGACCATACTTCAATCAGATTCAAGTTAGTTATGGATAAGGACAAGGGTAGGCCTCGAATAAAAGTTCCAAATTGGGGAAAAGCTCAATATGCGAAGTTGAGGAGTGATTTGGCCACAGTGGACTGGAAACTGCTACTTCTAGGTAAATCAGTGTCAGAACAGTGGAAGGCATTCGAGGAGGAGGTCTGGAAGGCTCAGGCCAAACATGTGACTTTAAAGAAAAAGGGTGGAATAACAATTCTAGAACCCGCTGCATTTCTAGGGACTTACATGAGAGGATAAAGAAAAAACGGGAAGCTTATGTCATACACCAAGGGCTAAATACTGTAGAATCTTTGGAGGAATATAGAAAGTTAATAGGTAAAATTAAAAAGGATATCAGGAATGTTCAGAGAGAGCATGAAATATTATTGGCTCGTAAAATTAAAACCCAAATATGTTCTATAAATATATTAAGAGCAAGAGGAAAACTAAAGAAAGGATAGGGCCAATTGGAACCATGAGGGTAATCTTTGTCTGGAGGCAGAAGATGTTGTTATGATTCTTAATGAATATTTTGTGTCTGTTTTCACAAAGGAAAGGGGCAATGCAGATACTGTTATCGAGGAGGAGTGTGGTATTCTGGATGAAATTAACAGTGAGAGAGGAGTATTAATGGGGTTAGCAGCTTTGGAAGTAGCTAAGTCCCCAGGCCCAGATGAAATGCATCCCAGGCTCTTGAGTGAAGTAAAAGAGGAAATCATTTTCCAGTCCTATTTGGATTTGGGCATGATGTCAGAGGACTGCTAATGTGGCACCCTCATTTAAGAAGGGAGAAAGGGATAGGCCGAGTAATTACAGGCCTGTCAGCCTAATCTCAGTGGTGGGAAATTATTGTAATAAATCCTGTATGCGAGTATAAATCTACTTTTGGAAAGGCAGGGATTAATTAGGGACAGTCAGCAAAGATTTGTTAAGGGAAGATTGTGTTTGACTAACCTGATTACCTCCTCAAAAAATTCAACCAAGAGGGTCGATGAGGTTGGGCATACAATGCAGTGTATATGGCCTTTAGCAAAGCATTTGATAAGGTCCCACATGGTAGACCGGTCACGAAGGTTAAATCCCATGGGATCCAGAGCAAAGGGGAAAGTTGGATCCAAAATTGTCTTTGAGGTAGGAAGCAAAGGGAAATGATTGATGCTTTTGTGACTGGAAGGATGTTTCCAGTGGGGTTCTGCAGGGCTCAGTCAGGGGTCCCTTGCTTTTTCTGGTATTTATCAATCATCTAGATTTGAATCTAGGGAGTAAGATTCAGACATTTATTGATGACACTAAAATTAGCTGTGTGATTGATAATGAAGAGGAAAGTCATGGACTGCAGGAGGATGTCAATCTACTGGTCAGATGGGCAGAGCAGTGGCAAATGAAATTTAAATCGGAGAAGTGTGAGGTAATCCACTTTGGTAGGGCTAATAAGGAAAGGGTATACGCATTAACGTTTGAAGATCAATCCCTCAAAACTGTCACCAAGCTCATGGTCTACTGGGCCGTAGTAATACCCGCCCTCCTGTATGGCTCAGAGGCATGGGCCATGTACAGTAGACACCTCAAATCGCTGGAGAAATGCCACCAGCGATGTCTCCGCAAGATGCTGCAAATCCCCAGGGAGGACATGCCAACATCCCCAGCATGGAAGCACTGACCAAAATTGACCTGCTCCACTGGGCAGGTCACATAGTTCGCATGCCAGACACGAGACTCCCAAAGCAAGCGCTCTACTCTAAACTCGTCCAGGGCAAACGAGCCAAAGGTGGGCAGAGGAAATGTTACAAGGCCACCCTCAAAGCCTCCCTGATGAAGTGCGACATGTCCACTGACACAGGGATTCCTTGGCCATAGACCGCCCGAAGTGGAGGAAGTGCATTCGGGAGGGCGCTGAGCTCAGAGTATCATTGCAGAGAGCATGCAGAAATCAAGCGCAGGCAGCTGAAGGAGCGTGCGGCAAACCAGTCCCACCTGTGACTGAAACTGTGGTTCCCTTATTCGACTGTACAGCCACATAAGAACTCATGCTAAGAGTGGAAGCAAGTCTTCCTCGATCTTGAGGGACTGCCTATGATGATGATGATTATAAACATTAAGAGGTAGATGATCAAAGGGATCTTGGAGTGCTTGTCCACAGTACTCTTTTGGGAGGAAATTAAAACATTAATCGTTAAATCGTGTCCCCCCGATCTGGGTGGCACACCAAACATTTACAAGGCCCTTTTTTTGTGTTTTTTTTTTGTGTTATTGTTTTTTTCAAGTTTGTTTGGGCACAAAAATCATATTTTTTTTTCTCCAAGTGCCCCCTATAAAAGGGAGGGGGACACTAAAAACACCGGCATTTAAAACAAATTAAACTTTAAAACATAAAATCAAATTAAAATTTGGTTTCCATGTGATGATGCACTCCAGTCCCTCCGGTGCCCACCTCTCGCAGAAGTCCGCGAGCTTACCGGTGGACACGGCATGCTCCACCTCCAAGGACACCCTGGCGTGGATGTACGCGCGGAAGAGAGGCAAGCAGTCAGGTTGAACGACCCCTTCGACCGACGGCTGCCTGGATCGGCTGATATCACCATTCGCCGTGCCCAAGAGCAGTCCTACGAGGAGGCCCTCGGACCTTCGCGCTCCCCTACGCACAGGGTGCCCAAAGATCAGGAGTGTGGGACTGAAGTCCAGACAGTATTTCAGGAGCAGCCCCTTTAAATAATAAAACAGGGGCTGCAACATCGTGCATTCAATAAAAGCATGGACCACAGTCTCTTCCAAACTGCAGAAATTGCAGGCGGCCTGCGAGCCCGTGAACCAGCTTAAAAAGTTATTGCACGGCACTGCTCCATGCACCACCCTGCAGGCCAAGTCCCCGATAAATAGTGGGAGGACTCCTGCATACAGTGCCCTGTATCGGGGTATCCCGCCTCCTCCGGACGGCAAGATGGTACGCCATGGCGTGTCCAGACGGCAGGCGAGGTTGGCAAAATTGAGGGTGTGCAGGAGCAGCCCGGACAGGAAAACCATCCGCGCAGAACTGAAAGGCCCGAAGGGGATGTCCTCGAGGCGGCTCAAGTTGTGAGGCGCCGGTTCCCGAGGGAGGTTCCGGGGGTTGGCGCCGGTGAGGAAATCCGTCCGGATGGGTCAGTTTGGACGGGATCTCCCCACGTGCTTGAGCCTCCTCGATGCACCTAATGGAGTAAGGGCCCAGAGCTGTTTTTAGCGACTTGATGGCATCGGCCGCGCGGCGGCCGTCGGCCGTATTTAGGCGCCGCGCCAGCATGTCTGGCGTGATCCAGCCCGCTCCTCCGCCATCGAGCAGGTCCCTGATCCTAGTCAACTTACGAGCCCCAGCCCTCTCGTCAGACTGCGACCTAAAACTTCGGTTAGGAAAGCACTCGGAGCAGTCCTCTCCAGCGCCCTAGGCGAGCAGCGACCTTGGCCTCCAGCTCTTGCCAGTTCGCCGGCCAGGCTTCCTCGTCGGGGCTAAGGTAGACTCCCAGATAGAGGAGATGGGTCGTGCTCCAGGCAAAAGTCCTGAGCTCCTCCGGCAGGGAGACCACACGCCACTGACCCACCAGGAGTCCGGCACATTTCTCCCAGTTGATCCTGGCAGAGGATGCGGCCGAGTAAATCTCCTGGCACTCTCGCATCCTCCGAAGGTCAGTGGGATCCTCTAACACGAGGAGCACGTCATCGGCGTATGCGTAGAGGACGACCTCCATGCCCGGCCCTTGCAGAGCCAGTCACGTCAACCTCGTCCGCAGGAGGCGCAGGAAAGGCTCCAAGCAGATGGCATATAACTGGCTGGATATGGGGCATCCCTGGCGCACCCCTCTCCCAAAGCGAAGGGGCGCCATCAAGGACCCGTTAACTTCAATCAGACATTCTGCGGCGACCTACAAAAGTCGGATCCGGGCGACGAAATGCGTCCCGTACCTGAAAGCGCGCAGAGTCCCGAACAGATCGTCGTGATCCACCCTGTCGAAAGCCTTCTCTTGGTCGAGAGATAGGAAGGCTATCGACAGACCAGCCTCCTGGGAAAGATGGATGATGTCCCGGACGCGATAGATGTTATCATGGATTGTCCGGCCCAGGATGATGTCGGACTGGTCGGGGTGGATCATGTGGTCGAGCACGGCGCCAAGTCGTGCAGACATCGCCCTGGCGAAGATTTTGTAGTCCGTGCTGAGGAGGGAAACCGGGCGCCAGTTTTAAGGAGGCGGAGATCGCCCTTCTTTGGCAGCAGGACGATGACTGCCCTGCGCCAAGAGAGGGGCATCTCCCTGGTCGCCAGATTTTCCCCCAGGACCCGCGCGCAGTCGCCCCCCAGGACGTCCCAGAACGCCTTGTGGAACTCCACGGTCAGCACGTCCAGCCCCCGGGCTTTTCCCGTCGAGAGCAGATCGAGGGCGCCGGTCAGGGGGTCCTCCCCCCACCAATAAAACAATGTCTTTCAAGCAATGCACCAAATTACACCCACCTGTTGAAGATTGTAGAAATGGCTCTCCCTCCTTCCACACTGGATGGTGTTTTCTCAGGTTATTGTTCTTTTCCCCGTCTCTCCAACTCTTTGTAGCAGTTATAAAGTTGATGAATTTTTCTGCTATCCTCCTCTCCCTCTGGATGAATTGGAACTGTAGTAAGCCCCTTCCTCCTCTTCCTGGGCTGTTACACAGGGCTCACTCAAGGCCTCCCCGACAGGAGCAGCAGCAGGGAGTTCCTTCTCTCACAACAACTGAGCTCCAACTGAATAGGCCACGCCTCCAAAACTCCACCATTGGTCCACAGAACTCTTTTTTGGAGAAAATTAAAACATTAATTCTTAAATCATGTCCCCCCGATCTGGGGATTGCACCAAACATTTCCAAGTCCCATTATTTTCGTGATTTTTTTTTTTCTTTTTTTGGGGTTTTTTTGAAAGTTTTTTTTTGGGCACTAAAATCTTATTTTTTTTTCTCCAAGTGCCCCCTATAAAATGGGAGGGGGACACTAAAAACACAGCCAAGTTAAACAAATTAAACTTTAAAACATAAAATCAAATTAAAATTTGGTTGCCGGGGGTGATGATGCAGTCCAGTCCCTCCGGCGCCCACCTCCCGTGGAAGGCCGTGAGCGTACCGGTGGACACCGCGAGCTCCATCTCCAAGGACACCATGGCGCGGATGTACGCGCGGAAGAGAGGCAGGCAGTCAGGCTGAATGACCCCCTCGACCACCCGTTGCCTGGACCAGCTGATGGCACCCTTGGCCGTGCCCAGCAGCAGTCCTACGAGGAGGCCCTCGGATCTACCCGCTCCCCTCTGCACAGGGTGCCCAAAGATCAGGAGTGTGTGACTGAAGTGCAGCCAAAATTTCAGGAGCAGACCCTTTAAATAATAAAACAGGGGCTGCAACCTCGTGCTTTCAATAAAAACATGGAACACGGTCTCGTCCAGACTGCAGAAATTGCAGGTGGCCTGCGAGCCAGTGAACCTGCTTAAAAAATTATTGCACGGCACTGCTCCGTGCACCACCCTGCAGGCCAAGTCCCCGATAAATAGCGGGAGGACTCCCCCATAGAGTGCCCTCTATCGGGGACCCCCGCCTCCTCCGGACGGCAAGATGGTACGCCATGGTGTGTCCGTACGGCAGGCGAGGATGGCAAAGTTGAGGGTGTGCAGGAGCAGCCCGTACAGGAAACCCCTCCGCGCAGAACTGAAAGGCACGGAGGGGATTTCCTCGAGGTGGCTGAAGTAGTGAGGCGCCGGCTCCCGAGGAAGGTTCGGGGGTTTGGCGCCGGTGAGGAAATCCGTCCGGATGGGTCAGTTTGGACGGGATCTCCCCACGTGCTTGAGCCTCCTCGATGCACCTAATGTAGTAAGGGCCCAGAGCTGCTTTTAGCGACTCGATGGCATCGGCCGCGCGACGGACGTCGGCCGTATTCAGGCGCCGCGCCAGCAAGTCGGCGCGATCCAGCCCGCTCTTCCGCCATCGAGCAGGTCCCTGACCCTAGTCACCTTACCAGCCCCAGAACTCTCGTCCGACTGCGACCTAAAACTTCGGTCGGGGAGGTACGGATTCCCGAGCAGCGGCTCGTGCAGGACAGCCGCCACTCCAGCCGGTGGAGAGCTGCGCTTGATGGAGATTTTGTTCCAGACCCTGGTGAGTTCCTTGTAAATGACAGGCAGCTCCTGGAAGGCGGTCCTGACGCCCCCCATGCTCACAAACAGGAGCTGCATGTCGTAGTTGAGGGCGTGCTGCTGGCGGAAGAAATACTTCGCCAGAGCACGCCACCTAGAAGGGGGCTCGACGTAAAGATATCTCTGCAGGGTCTGAAGACGGAAAGTCGCGAGCTGGGAGCTGACGCACACCAATGACTGACTGCTCTCCCAAAGCGGGAGCCTCAAGACCGCGGCCTAGACCCAGTGCTTCCTGTTGTTCCAGAAGAAGTCCACCAGTTTCTTCTATACCTTGGTGACAAACGCAGGGGGAAGGGTCAAAGTGACCTGCCAATACCACAGCATGGCGGCCACCAGCTGGTTTATGACTAGCGCGCGACTCCTGTAGGACAGCACTCAGAGCAGTCCTGTCAAGCGCCCTTGGCGAGCGGCGACCTTGGCCTCCAGCTCCTGCCAGTTCGCCGGCCAGGCTTCCTCGTCGGGGCTAAGGTAGACTCCCAGATAAAGGAGATGTGTCGTGCTCCAGGCAAAAGGCCTGAGCTCCTCCGGCAGGGAGTCCACCCGCCACTGACCCACCAGGAGTCCGGAACATTTCTCCCAGTTGATCCTGGCGGAGGATGCGGCCGAGTAAATCTCCTGGCACTCACGCATCCTCCGCAGGTCAGCGGGATCCTCTAACACGAGGAGCACGTCATCGGCGTATGCGGAGAGGACGACCTCCATTCCCGGCCCTTGCAGAGCCAGTCACGTCAACCTCATCCGCAGGAGGCACAGGAAAGGCTCCAGGCAGATGGCATATAACTGGCCGGACATGAGGCATCCCTGGCTCACCCCTCTCCCAAAGCGAAGGGGCGCCATCAAGGACCCGTTAACTTAATCAGACACTCTGCGGCGGCCTACAAAAGTCGGATCCGGGCGACGAAATGCGTCCCGAACACGAAAGCGCGCAGAGTCCCGAAAAGATCGTCGTGAACCATCCTGTCGAAAGCCTTCTCTTGGTCGAGAGATAGGAAGGCGACCGACAGACCAGCCTCCTGTGAATGATGGATGAGGTCCCAGACCAGATGGATGTTATCGTGGATTGTCCGGCCCGGGACCGTGTAGGACTGGTCGGGGTGGATCACTTGGTCCAGCACGGCGCCAAGGCGAGCAGACATCGCCCTGGCGAAGATTTTGTAGTCCGTGCTGAGGAGGGACACCGGGCGCCAGTACTTAAGGAGGCGGAGATCGCCCTTCCTAGGCAGCAGGACGATGACTGCCCTGCCCAGGAGAGGGGCATCTCCCTGGTTGCCAGATTTTCCCCCAGGACCCGCGCGTAGTCGCCCCCTAGGACGTACCAGAACGCCCTGTGGAACTCCACGGTCAGCCCGTCCAGCCCCCGGGCTTTTCCCGTCGAGAGCCGGTCGAGGGCGCCTGTCAGTGGGTCCGCCCCCCACCAATAAAACAATGTCTTTCAGGGAATGCACCAAATTACACCCACCTGTTGAAGATTGTAGAAATGGCTCTCCCTCCTTCCACACTGGATGGTGTTTTCTCAGGTTGTTGTTCTTTTCCCCGTCTCTCCAACACTTTGTAGCAGTTATAAATTTGATGAATTTTTCTGCTATCCTCCTCTCCCTCTGGATGAATTGGAACTGTAGTCAGCCCCTTTCTCCTCATCCTGGGCTGTTACACAGGGCTCACTCATGGCCTCCCAGACAGGAGCAACATCAGGGAGTTCCTTCTCTCACAGCAACTGAGCTCCAACTGAATAGGCCACGCCTCCAAAGCTCCACCATTGGTCCACAGAACTCTTTTTTGGAGAAAATTAAAACATTAATTCTTAAATCGTGTCCCCCCGATCTGGGGGTTGCACCAAACATTTCCAAGTCCCATTTTTTTCGTGTTTTATTTTTTCTTTTTTTGGGGTTTTTTTGAAAGTTTTTTTTTGGGCATTGAAATCTTTTTTTTTTCTCCAAGTGCCCCCTATAAAAGGGGTGGGGGACACTAAAAACACAGTCAATTAAAACAAATTAAACTTTAAAACATAAAATCAGGTTAAAATTTGTTTGCCGGGAGTGATGATGCACTCCAGTCCCTCTGGCGCACACCTCTCGTGGAAGGCCATGAGCGTACCGGTGGACACCGCATGCTCCATCTCCAAGGACACCCTGGCGTGGATGTACGCGCGGAAGAGAGGCAGGCAGCCAGGCTGAAAGACCCCCTCGACCGCCCGTTGCCTGGACCAGCTGATGGCACCCTTGGCCGTGCCCTGGAGCAGTCCTACGAGGAGGCCCTCGGACCTACCCGCTCCCCTCCGCACAGGGTGCCCAAAGATCAGGAGTGCGTGACTGAAGAGAAGCCAGAATTTCAGCAGCAGTCCCTTTAAATAATAAAACAGGGGCTAAACCTTGTGCATTTGGTAAAAACATCGAACATCGTCTCTTTCAGACCGCAGAAATTGCAGGTGGCCTGGGAGCCCGTGAACCGGCTTAAAAATTTATTGCACGGACTGATCCGTGCACCACCCTCCAGGCCAAGTCCCCGATAAATACTGGGATGACTCCCGTGTAGAGTGCCCTGTATCGGGGACAACCGCCTCCTCCGGACGGCAAGATGGTATCCGGTCGGCAGGCGAGGATGGCAAAATTGAGGGTGTGCAGCAGCAGCCCGGACAGGAAACCCCTCCGCGCAGAAGTGAAAGGCAAGGAAGGGAATTTCCTCGAGGCAGCTCAAGTTGAGAGGCGCCGGCTCCCGAGGGTGGTTCCGGGGTTTGGCGCCGGTGAGTAAATCCGTCCGGACGTGGTCAGTTTGGACGGGATCTCCCCACGTGCTTGAGCCTCCTCGATGCACCTAATGGAGTAAGGGCCCAGACCTGTTTTTAGCGACTCGATGGCATCGGCCGCGCGGCGGACGTCGGCCGTATTTAGGCGCCGCGCCAGCATGTCTGGCGCGATCCAGCCCGCTCCTCCGCCATCGAGCAGGTCCCTGAACCTAGTCACCTAACCAGCCACAGCCCTCTCGTCTACTGCCACCTGAAACTTCTGTCGGGGAGGTATGGATTCCCGAGCAGCGGCTCGTGCAGGACAGCCACCACTCCAGCCGGTGGAGAGCTGCACTTGATGAAGATTTTGTTCCAGACCCTGGTGAGTTCCTTGTAAAAGACAGGCAGCTCCTGGAAGGCGGTCCTGACGTCCCCCATGCTCACAAGCAGGAGCTGCATGTCGTAGTTGAGGCCGTGCTGCTGGAGGAAGAAATACGTCGCCAGAGCACGCCACCTAGGAGGGGGCTCGACGTAAAGATATCTCTGCAGGGTCTGAAGAAGGAAAGTCGCATGCTGGGTGCTGACGCACAAAAACGACTGACCGCCCTCCCCAAGTGGGAGACTCAAGACCGCGGCAGAGACCCGGTTCTTCCGGGATATATCAACATAGACTGGATCAATTGGGCTTGTATTCACTGGAGTTCAGAAGAATGAGAGGGTATCTCATAGAAACGTTTAAAATTCTGACGGGTTTAGACAGGTTAATGCAGGAATAATGGTTCCAATGTTGGGGAAGTCCAGAACCAGGGGTCACAATCTAAGGATAAGGTGTAAGCCATTTAGGACCGAGATGAGGAGAAACTTCTTCACCCAGAGAGTGGTGAACTTGGGATATTCTCTACCACAGAAATTTGTTGAGGGCAATTAACTAAATATAATCTCAAAGCAGTTAGATGTAGCCCTTACTACTAGGGGGATCAAGGGGTATGGGATGAAAGCGGAAATGGGGTACTGAAGTTGCATGTTCAGCCATGAACTCATTGAATGGTGGTGCAGGCTGGAAGAGCCAAATGGCCTACTCCTGCACCTATTTTCTATGTTTCTATGCTTCTATTTTTCTATGTTTCGCCGTAAGGGCCATATCTGTCTCTGTCTTGAATATATCTAACTAACTGGCATCAATAACTCTCTGCGGTCGAGAATTCCACAGGTTTACAATTCTCTGAGTGAAGAAGATTTCTCCTCATCTCGGTCCTAAATGGCTTACCCCAGCTTTGAAGACCCAGTGTCCAGAAGATAAAACCAGCAGCTCGTTGACTTTATCCTCACTCTGCGCACAGCGGTGCAGAACTGAACCCAACCTTGTAAGCTGAAAATGCATCGTCACAGTCACATTGGGGAGAGACCGTTCACCTGCTCTGAGTGTGGGAACGGATTCGCTCAGTCATCCCACCTGCTGAGACACAAGTGAGTTCACAAGTGACATTCGGAATTGGATTCTACTGTTATTGCTGGTGTTAATCGCATCCTGACTGAATCATGTCCGTTGTATCGGTTGGGGATTGTTTCTGCTGATGTGACTAAACCCTATAACTGGGCTGGAGTTTAATATTTAATATTTTAAATAACAGTGTGTGTCGATATTTTATGTCTCCAAGATCAGAGCGGACTGAATTATTTCCTGTTACCGACTGCAACATGTTGCTCATTTTCTCCTTTCTAACTCAAGATTATTTCAGTTCTCATACCTTCGGTTACTCTAAGGGACAAGTCCCAGTTCCCCATACCTTTCAGAGTACCACTCCTTGCCTTGGTATCGAGGGAAGGTGATAGAAACACGCCTGGGATCATTAAACACAAAACCCATCTCTCTCTAAAACAATCACATCAAATAATTGGGAAAGGTTTACAATCAACTGGATGAAAATGTAAACACATCACAGCCCAATAACCTCGCTCTATATTCAAAGGACGTAGTCTGTTATCTAACGCTTTGAATATCAGTTGGTGAGATGAGCGACTGAATCACTTCCATGCGCAACAACATCCATTCCCACTGTCCCCACATTTACAGTGTTGAGTCACGTAGGTGCACGAATCTCACAGGCTGAACGATTGCTTGAAGGTGCATCAAGACACAGAACATGTGTCCTGTTTCTCCCCGCTGTGATTGGTGCTTTTACAAAGGCTGATGATAAGGTGATCCTGAACGATTCGGGGAATCTGTGAAATCTTGACGCGATGTCTCGATTGAGTTTCCCAGTTGCAGATCCTCCCCTTCTAATACCCTGCAAATAAATGATGGTTACAAACGTTGTTACTGTAAGTACAGGATATAAATTCGGAGAAGAGAATTCTAGATTCGACACAATATTCTGTCACCTCCTGTCCCCCCGAAACTGTTAATTTCTTATTCTAGACACTCTCCCTCCATCCTCACTATATAAAATCAACATTCATTTCATCGCCTGAGATGTATTATCTCCTGAAAGTGGTGAATCTGGCTGGGTCACTCACACAGACATTTGTTAACATCTAGTGCCCTACCGTCAGTCGACTTATTGAATGCCAGCAGGATTTCCACTGTGGTATGCATCACAGCCTCAAATCCTGTCCTCATATGACAGCCAAACACTTTCTAGTTGTGGTCACTAGATTGGTATGAAGAGCAGGGAAACTGGCTGATTTTTACTCATGCTCAGTCCAGTGGAAATGAGGACAATTATAACCCCTGAACTGATGCCTTGGCTGAGATCAGCTCACAGCCCAGATCAAGGATCATACTTGGGACCTTCCCAGTCAGTACTGCAGTGTTCTAAAATTTGGGGCGTTGGCTGAGGGTGAGAACAGAATATTTTGAAGCAAATTGACTCTACCTTTAAACGAAACCTTCATCACACTGCACAATTCTGAAGTCTTTCCAAATTAGACAAGTAAGTTAAATAGATCATCAAAAACAGTGAGACATTTTAGAAAGGCTCAAGTCAATGAAATAGACAGCGACGCCCCAAGATAAACTCGACTGTCACTGTAACTATAAAGAATCAGAGACAGGGGAGTCCCTGTCCCTTTAAATATCTGCCACATTCCCTCAGGCAGTGGGAAGAGTAAAAACGCCCGGCCTCTTTATATCCTGACTCAGCAAGGACCGCCAGATGGGTTGATAAACATAAAATGTGGATCGCACCAGGTTAAGCAGAACGATTGATAAGAGCACACAATGTCTATCATATATACATATATATGTGTGGGTTTGTGTGTGTACAAATCACATCATACTTAATATTTCCTAATCAATTCCACGGAGATAAATTATCATCTTCACCAATTATTTTCCCGCATTTTATTTCCATTTTGGTTACAATGTAACTGCAGAATGTTTAATACCTTTACCATTTATTGAGAAACCATTGTCTTGTATGCTCTTGATCAGAAAGTGATGTCACACTGACCATTCCGTTACCAAGGTGACCATGCCTGTCTGCAGTATTCAGCGGGAAAGGGGATTAAATCACACCGAGGATAATGAGCAGCCCCCCACCAGTCTCTGCGCTTTATTTTCCAGTGACCACTGCACCATCACACAAAAGCTCCTGAGATTTACCTCCAGTGTGGTGCATTAGTGTAAGTGATGGTAAAAATGAAATTTTTGGGGTGAAAGAGATGTTGGGGTGCAGAGTTGGAGATTCGGGGTGAAGGTGGTGTATGTAGAGAGGAAGGTTGGAGATTATGGTGATGGAGGTGCATGAATGAGAGGGAGTTCCTGCCCATTAATCACCTCTGTTATGCTATGATGGGGTTTATTTTTCCTTTAAACTATTTAGATTTGTGTGTCTAATTGAAGTTAGACACGGGGCTGCAGTTATAAGCGGTCACTGGGCCGTTTCTGGTGAATTAAAGTGGACAGCGTTATTTGGGAATAGATTTGAGTGGGATCATATTGTGCTGAATGCATTGCTGGGCTGTGGGATTGCCGTCAGTCCCAGTGACGAGGTGCTTTTGTCAACAAATCCAGGGACTACTCGCATTGCGGCACCAAATCCAGGGACCTCTTACATTGTGGCACCAAACCCTGATACCATTTACACTGAAACACCAAATCCAGGGATCACTTACATTGTGGCACCAAACCCTGATACCATTTACACTGAAACACCAAATCCAGGGACCACTTACACTGAAACACCAAATCCAGGGACCACTTTCACTGAAACACCAAAATTACACAGGATATGCGGTACAGAAATGAGCCATTTGGAATAACCAGTCCATGCCGAGATTTGTGCACCACTCCTGAATTAGAGAGCCTCAGTGTGGGCAATGGTCACGGTGGTGAAACCAGCTCTAGTGCGGGCAAAAGGTGAGTAATGGATGAAGATATGATGGCAGAATCACATGGCGACTAGTGGGGACTGGTACATAAGAAATAGGAGCAGGTGTACGCCATTTGGCCCCTCGAGCCAGCTCCCATTCAATAAGATCATGGTTGATCTGATCATGGACTCAGCTCGTCTTCCCTGCCTGCTCCCCATCACCCTTTATTGCCTTATCCCTCAAAAATCTCTCCATCTCCACCTGAAATATATTCAATGACACAGCCACCACAGCTATTTGGGGCACAGAATTGCACAGATTTACAACCTCTGAGAGAAGAAATTCCTCCTCATCTCAGTTTTAAATGTGCGGCAACTTATTGTGAGACAATGTCCCCTAGGTTTTATTTTCCCTATGAGTGTAAATATCTTCTCTGCTTCCACATTGTCGAGCCCCCTCATTATCTTACGCATTTCGATAAGATCATCTCTCATTCTTCTGAAGTTCAATGTGTATAGGCCCAACCGACTCACCCTTTCCTTATAAGTCAACCCCCTCATCTCTGGAATCAACAGAGTGAACGTTCTATGAACTGCCACCAATGCAAGTATATCCTTCCTTTGTATGGTGTTGGCGGTACTCTAAGTTTAGCCACAACATTACCCAGTAGAGTTGTAGCAGGACTTCTCTGCTTTTTTTTATTCCATCCACCTTGCAATAAAGCCAACATTCCATTTGACTTCCTGATTATTTATGTACGTGCATACTAGATACTCCACGTTGGGTGCTGTTGGGAGGGATGGCTCATCAGGGGAGGGCAGCAGCAGCCAATTTCATGGCACCATCGTGACTCTGCTGCAAAGAAGGGCAGAAAAAAGAGTGGGAGGGATATAGTGGCAGGGGATTCTATTGCAAGGGGAATAGATAGATGTTTCTTAGGCCGCAATTGAGACTCGAGGATGGTTTGTTGCCTCCCTGGTGCAATGGATAAGAATGTCTCGGAGCAGCTGCAGGACATGTTGGAGGGGAGTGGTGTACAGCCAGTTATCGTGGTGCATATAAGAACCAACGATAAAGGTAAAAACTGGATGAGGTCCTACAAGCTGAATTTAGGTAGTTAGGAGTTAAATTAAAAAGCAGAACCTCAAAGGTAGTAATCTCAGGATTGCCACGTGCTACTCAGATTAGAAATTGCAGGATAGCTCAGATGAATACGTGGCTTGAAGAGTGTGCAGGAGAGAGGAATTCAAATTCGAGGGACATTGGAACTGGCTCTGGGGGAGGTGGGACCAGTACAAACTGGACGTTCTGCACCTGGGCAGGACTGGAACCAATGTCCAAGGGGGAGTGTTTGCTAGTGCTGTTGGGGAGAGTTTAAACTACTATGGCAGACGATGGGAACCTATTCAGGGAGACAGTGCGAAGTAGAATAGGAGCAGAAGCAAAAGATTGAAAGAAAAAAAGCAAAATTGGAGGGCAGAGAAAACCCAAGGTAAAAATCGAAAACGGCCACATCACAGCAAAATTCTAAAGGGAAACATTGTGTTCAAAAGTCAAGCCTGAAGGCTCTGTGCCTCAATGCGAGGAGTATTCATAAAAAGATGGACGAATTAACTGCACAGGCAGCTATAAACAAATATGATATAATTGGAATTACAGAGAAAAGGCTCCACGGTGACGAAGGCTGGGACTCAACATCCAATGGAATTAAACATTCAGGAAGGATAGACAGAAAGAAAAAGGAGGTGGGGTAGAGTTGTTGGTGAAAGAGGAAATTAACGCAAAAGCAAAGAAGGGCATTAGCTTGGATGATGTGGAATCTGTATGGTTGAGCTGCGGAATACCAAAGGGGAGAAAACGCTAGTGAGAGTTGTGCACAGACGATCAACAGTAGTAGTGAGGCTGAGGACAGATTCAAACATGAAATCAGGGATGCATGTAATAAAGGTACAATAGTTATCATGGCCAACTTTAATCTACTATAGATTGGGATAACCAAACTGGTAGCAATACGGTGGAGGAGGATTTCCTGGACTGTATTAGCGATGGTTTTCCAGACCAATATGTCGAGGAACCAACTGGAGGGCTGGCCATCATAGAGTGGTGATGTGTAATGAGAAAGGACTAATTAGATACATTGTTGTGCGAGGCCCTTGGGGTAGAGTGACCACAGCATGGTAGAATTCTTTATTAAGATGGAGAGTGACACAGTTAATTCAGAGACTCGTGTCTTGAACTTAAGGAAAGGCAACTTCGATGGTCTGAGGCATGTATTGGCTAGAATAGACTGGCGAATGATACTTAAAGGGTTTACGGTGGAAAGGCAACAGCAAACATTTAAAGATCACATGGATGAACTTCAACAATTGTACATCCCTGTCTGGAGTAAAAAATAAAACGGGGAAGGTGGCTGAACCTTGGCGAACAAGGGAAATTAAGGTAATGTTAAATCTAAGGAAAAGGCACATAAATTGGCCAGAAAAAGCAACAAACCTGAGGACTGGGAGGATTTTGTAATACAGCAGAGGAGGACAAAGGCTTTTGTTATGGGGGATGAAACTGAATCTGAGAGGAAGCTTCTTGGGAACATAAAAACTTACTGCAAAAGTTTCTATAGATATGTGAAGAGAAAAAGATTAGGGAAGACAAACGTAGGTCCCTTGCAGTCAGAATGAAGTGAATTTATAATGGGCAACAAAGAAATTGCAGATCAGTTGAACAAATAGTTTGATTCTGTCTTTAGGAAAGAAGACACACATAATCTGCTGGATAAACTAGGGCGCCGTTGGCCCAGCAAGAATGAGGGACTGAAGGAAATCCTTATTAGTCAGAAAATTGTGTTAGGGAAATTTATGGGATTGAAAGCGGATAGATCCTCAAGGACTGATAGTCTGCATCCCAGAGAAGTTAAGGAAATGTCCCGAGAAACAGGTGATATATTGATTATCATTTTCCAAAAGTCTTGCGACTCTGGATCAGCTCCAATGGACTGGTGGGTAGCTAATGTAACACCACTTTTTAAAAAAGGAGGGAGAGAGAAAACGGGAATTTATAGACCGGTTAGCCTGACAGCAGTAGTGCAGAAAAAGTTGGAATCAATTATTAAAGAGGAAATAGCAGCGCATTTGGAAAGCTGTGACAGGATCGGTCCAAGTCAGTATGGATTTATGAATGGGAAATCATTCTTGACAAATCTTCTATAATTTTTTGAGGTTGTAACTGGTAGAGTGGACAAGGGAGAACCAGTGGATGTGGTATATTTGGACTTTCAAAAGGCTTTTGACAAGGTCCCACACAAGAGATTGGTGTGCAATCGGGTGAGCCCGTCTGGCCCAATACAGAAAACATGGGGCCTGCGGGCTGTGATTCGGGGCGTAGGGCCGAGCCCAGGTGTGTGTGAAGCGGATGCTGCGGAGTGTTCTCTCTCGGGCCTGGAACCGCACTCGGGTTGTATGAACGCACGCACCCTCTGGGGTTTATTAACCCGGAGAACTCTTGGTTCTGCACTGTTATTATCGACAGGAGACAAGCCCCGCCCCTGTCAAGCCCAGCCCCCTCGCTGCTCGAATCGTTCCATGGAGGTGGTGCCGAGAAACCGAACTGGGGAAGGGATGCACTGGGACTGGTGTAAGGCACTTCGGCTAGGGGAGGCATACACTGGATCTTGGGTAAGGCATTTCGGCTTGGGGGAGGGATCACTGGGACTGGGGAAAGGCACCAGCTGGGGGAGGCGTGCACTGGGACTCGGGTAAGCACTTAGGCTGGGTGAGACATGCATTATATTGGGGTAAGGCACTTCGGCTGGGGGTGGCATGCATTGCAACTGGGGTAAGGCACTTTGGCTGAGGGAGGAATGCACTATGACTGGGGTAAGGCATATCAGCCGGAGGAGGCATGAACTTGGACTGGGCTAAGGCATTTCGGCTGGAATATACTGGGACGGGGGTAAGGCACTTTGGCTGGAGGAGGCATAGACGGGGAAAGGGGTAAGGCACTTCGGCTGGGGGCAGCATGCATTCGACTGCGATAATGCACTTCGCCTGGGAGACGCATGCATTGGGACTGGGGTAAGGCACTTCGGCTGGGTGAGGCTTGCACTGGGACTGTGGTAATGCACATCGGCTGGGGGAGGCAAACACAGGGACTGGTGTAAGGCACTTCTGGCTCGGGAGTCATGCACTGTGACGATGGTAAGGCACTTTGATGGGGGAGGCATGCAATGGGACTGGGGTAAGGCACTTTGGCTGGGGAGGCAAGCACTGGGACAGAGTTAAGGTACTTCGGCTAGTGGTTGCATGCACTGGGACAGAGGTAAGGCAGTTTGGCTGGGGGAGGCATGCACTGCGACTGGGGTAAGGCAGCCCGGCTGGGGGAGGCATGCACTGAGACTGGGTTTACGCACATGAGCTGGAAGAGGCATATACTGGAACATAGGAAACGCACTTTGGCTGGGAGCAACATGCTATGGGACTGAGCTAAGGCACTTCGGCTGGGAGAGGCATATTGTGGGTCTTGGGTAAGGCTGGGGAAGTGAAGTGCTGAGACTCGGGAAAGGCACTTTGGCTGGGGGAGGGAAGCACTGGAACATGGGTAAGCGAATTCGACAGGAGGAGGCATGCACTGGGACTGGGGTAAGGCACCTTGGTTGGGGGAGGGAAGCACTGGAACTGGCTTAAGGCAAATAGACTGACGATGATTGCACTCGGAATGAGTTAAGGCACTTTGGCTGCGGGACGCATATACTGGGAATGGGGTAAGGCACTGTGGCTTGGGGAAGCATGCACTGGGACTGGGGTAAGGCATTTCGGCTGAGGGAGGCCTACATTGAGACTGAGGTCAGCACTTTAGCTGGTGGAGGCATGCACGGGGTCTGGGGTCAGAAAATTCGGCCGGGGTAGCCATGCACTTAGACTGGGGTAAGGAACTTCGGCTGAGGTAATCATGCACTGGGAATGCAATAGGGCACTTCGGCTGGTGGAGGGATGCACTGAGACTTGGATAAGGCACGTCGGCTGCGGGAGGCATTACTTCGGACTGTGGTGAGGCACTATGGCTGGGGGAGGCATGTTCTGGAACTGGTGTAAGGCACTTCAGATGGGGGAGGCATATACGGGAACTGGGCTAAGGCACATCGGCTGGGGGAGGAATACACTGGCAGTGGGGTAAGGCACATCGGCTGGGGGAGGGATGCACTGAGACTGGGGTAATGCACTTAGGCTGGGGAATGCATTCACTGGGAGAGGGGTAAAACACTTCTGCTGGGGGAGGATTGCAATGGGACTGGAGTAAGATACTTCGGCTGTGGGAGGCACATATTATCACTGGGCTTGGGCACTTCGGCTGGGGTAGGCATGCACTCGGACTGGGGTAAGGCACTTCGACTGGTGGACACCTGCACTGTAACTTGTGTAAGGCACTTCGGCAGTTGGAGGCATACATTGGGACTGGACTAGGATATTTCGGCTGGGGGAGGCATGCACTGGGATCTGGGTAAAGAATTCGGTGGGGGGGAGGCATGCAATGGGACTGGGGTAAGGCACTTCGGCTGGGGAAGGCATGCATTGCGACTGTGCTAAGTCACTTCGGATTGGGGAGGCAGGCATTGTGACTGAGGTAAAGCACTTCGGCTGGGGGAGGCATGCACTGGGACTCAGTTATGACAATTCTGCTGGGGAGGCATGCACTTGGACTGGGTTTAGGCAATTTGGCTGGGGAGGCATATACTGGGGTAAGGCACTTCGGCAGGGGGAGGCATGCACCGGTACTGGGGTAAGGCACTTCGCTTGGGAGAGGCATGCACTAGGACTGGGCTAATGCACATCAGCAGGGGAGGCATGCACTGGGACTGGGGTAAGGCACTTCGGCATGGGAAGGCTTACACTGGTACTGGGGTAACGCATTTCGCCGGGCGAAGGCTTATACTTTGACTGGGGTAACGCACTTCGGCTGGTGGAGGCAAGCACTGGAACTTTGGTAAGGCACTTCGGCTGGGGGAGGCATGCACTGGGACTGGGGTAAGGCACTTCAGCTGCAGGATTCATGCACTGGGACTGGGGTTGGGCACTTCAGCTGATGGAGGCATATACGGGACTGGGTTAAGGCACTTCAGGTGGTGAAGGCATATACGGGACTGGGTTAAGGCACTTCAGCTGTGGGAGTCATGCACTGGGGCTGGGTTAAGGTACTTCGGCTGGGGGAAACATGCACTGGGATTGGGGTAAGGCACTTCAGCTGGGGAAGGCATGCACTGGGACTGGGTTAAGGCACTTCGGCTGGGGAGGTATGCAGTGGGACTGCGGCAAAGCACTTTCACTGACCGTTCCTATCTTCTGGAGAGCTCTGTCTTCTGTCGTTTCAGGAAGTCAAAGTGGATCGAGTTACAATTTGCAAAGTCAGTGAGACCTACGGATGGGCGGTTCCAGTTACACATTCCAGTGAAATCTCAGGATGTGGCTTATCCTCAAAGGAGACCAATCATAGACGAAGGGTGGAGTATGGTAGCCATTTTGGCAGTACAAATAAGCACATCATTTATTAATCCACTCCCTCCCTCTGCCCATCTCTCACCCCACCTCACCCACTACGCATGCTCAGCTCACAATGCCCGGCTGACTGATGGCAGCTCCCGACCAATAGGGAGAGCTGGACGATAAGCCAGGCAGTTGATCCTCCAGCCAATCAGAGTGTGTGAGGTGTTGATCTTGCAGCCCCCAGTGGGCGTTGCTGGGCCCGGATCTCGCTCATTGGCTGAAACTCTGCCCCATTGTTAAAGCTGATTTCTCTCAAACTCCAGGAGGAAACTGGACCTTTCTGATGTGGCTTGAAGCAGATGGAACTCTGTCGGGTGGAGCAAACATTGCTGCATTTGGTAGTGACATGGATTCATTCAGGCCAGACAGCAGTTTTTTTTTCAGTAAATAATAACACAGTGTAGTTGTTTCTGTTGAAACAGATGAAACCCTGTCGTTGTGGTGCAACCACACTTCTCGTGTTCTGGTCAATCACGTGTGCAACAAGTGTCGTCATGGAAGTAAAGAATATTATCAAATTGGAAAAAATGTATATAATGTTGCGAAGGACAGTGGAAGGCCTGAGGATTGGGAATGTTTTTAACCCAGCAAAGGACGGCTATAAAAATGATAAAGACAGAGCAGAGAGCATATGAGAGCAAACTAGCAAGAAATATAAAAACGGACAGTAAGAGCTTCTACAAGGATATAAAAAGGAAATGAGCATCTAAAGCAAAGATTGGTCCCTTAGAGGATGACATGGCAGAATTAATAATTGGAAACACGGAAATGGCACAGATTTTGAACAAATATTTTGTTTCGATTTTCATGGTCTAGGACACTAAAATCATCCCAATTGCTGATAATCAAGGAGCAATTGCTGGGGGGTGGTGCTCTTAAAACAGTCACTATCACTATAAAGTACTAATCAAACTAATGGGATTAAAGGTGAACAAGTCCTCTGGATCTGATGGCATGCATTCTCGTGTCTTAAACGAATTGGCTGCAGAGATAGTGCATGCATTGGTTGTAATCTAACCAAATTCCCTGAATTCTGGAGAAGTCCCAGTGGACTGGAAAACTGCAAATGTAACACGCCTATTCAAGTAAGGAGGGAGACAGAGAGCAGAAAATTATACACCTCTTAGTCCATCATCTGTCACTGGGAAAATACTCTTGTACATCATTAAGGAAGTAGCAGCAGGATATTTAGAAAATCATAATGCAGTCAGGCAGAGTTAGCATGGTTTTCTGAAAGGGAAATCATGTTTGTCAAATTTGCTGTAGTTGTCTAAGGATGTAACGAGCACAGAGGATCAGGGAGAAGCACTTGATGTTTTATATTTTGATTTCCAGAAAGCATTCGATAAGGTGTCACGCAAAATGTTACTGCACAAGCTCAGAGCTCACGGTGTTGGTGGTAATATAGCAGCATGGATAGAGGATTGGCTAATTAACAGAAAACAGAAAGTCAGCATCAATGCGTCATTTTCAGATTGGCAAACAATAACTACTGGGCCGCCGCAGGGATAAGTGCTGATGCCTCAGCTATTTACAATTTATATTAATGACTTGGATGAAGATACCGAGTGTAAAGTAACCAAATTTGCTGATTATAAAGACAGATGGAAAAGCTAGTTGTGAGGAGGATGCAAAAAAACCACAAAGGGATATAGACAGGCTCAGTGAGTGGGAAAAATCTGGCAGACGGACTATAATGTGGTAAAATGCCAGGTTATCTTCTTTGGTAGGAAAAATAAAAAAGCAAATTATTAATTAAATGTGGACGATTCCAAAATGCTGTTATACAGAGAGATCTGGGGAATCTTGTCAATTTAACTCAAAAAGTTAGCTTGCAGGTACAGCATGTAATCAGGAAGGCAAACTGAATGCTGGCCTTTATTGCAAGGGGGATGGAGTATAAGAGTAGGGATGTCTTGCTACAACTGTACAGGGTGTTGGTAAGACCACACCAGGAGCACTGCGCACAGTGTTGGCCTGGACTTGTCTGCATTCCCGTGCCGAGGCGATCTGCAAGCTCTTTCCAACTGGAGATTTTATTCAGTGGAAACTATCACACACTATTGTAGATTTTTTATCAAACACCAATTTAGGATTGAAGTAAAAGTTCATAATTTTATTGCAAACTAAATTTATGTTGAGAGTCGTTGAATTAAGGGGAAAGATTACACACAGCGTTTCTTAAATGGACACTTCAGCCCCAACAATACAATCAGCAATAAATGTAGAATATTAAAGTCCAGCCCAGTTATAGGGTTAATTACATCAGCAGAAACAAACTCCAACTGTCAGAATGAACATGGTTCAGTCGAGATCTGAATAACAAGCAAAATCCAAACCCTGCAGTCACTTGTTTACTCGCTGGTGTTTCAGCAGGGTGGATGACTGAATGACTCTCTTCCCGCAATCAGAGCAGATGAATATCTTCTCCCCAGTGGGAACTCACTGGTGTGTCAGGCGGTGGAATGAACACGTGAATCCCGTTCCACACTCATAGCAGGTGAACCGCTTCTCGAGAGTGCGAACTCGCTGGTGAGCTCCAAGGTTGGATGAACGAGTGAATCCCTTCCCACACACGGGGCAGGAAAATGGCCTCTCCCCAGTGTGAATTCCTCGATGAATTTCCAGCTCAGATGGTGATTTGAATACCTACCCACAGTCACCACATTTACACATTTTCTCCATGGTGCGGGTATCCTTGTGACTCTGGATGGTTGGACGATCAGTTTAAGCCTCGCCCACACACACAACACGTTTACAGTTTCTCCCCGCTGTGAATGGTGCGATGTTTCTTCAGGCTGAGTAACTGGTTAAAGCTCTTTCCACAGGCAGTGCATGGAATACTCACTCGGGTGTGTGTGTCTCGGTGCCTTTCCAATCACACTGATATTTGAAATCTTTTCGCACAGACAGAACAGACAAACATTTCTCCTTCCACTTTCAAAGGCCGATGATATTCAGGTCCTGATGAATTGATTGACTCCGTCAGATCTTGACGCGATGTTTGATTTGTGTTTCCTGTCTGAAAATCTCCCCTTCTAATACGCTAGTAAGGAAGATAACAAAACCTATCACTGTCAGTACAAGACAGAAATTCAGGATAGGCACATCTAGTTTCCATGGAACATTCTTTCCTCTCGTGTTCTTACAAAGCTGTAAATCTGTATCTACACCTTGTTCCTCCTGCTGTGCTGAAATCCAAACCTATCACACGTTTCTATAGTATTTCTCCTCCACTCCCACTTTTCACCATCAATTCTGGCTCGGTTCAGTTTTACATACATTGGATCCCCTCCATCTCCTCCCCGAACGTTCTGACTTTGGCTACATTCAGGTCGACACTCACTGGTTCCCAACCTCCTCTGAAGATGCTGATTCTGGCTTGGTTCAGTTCCGCACTCACTCGTTCCCCAGCCTCTGCTGCCCTGATGGTGCTGTCTCTGGCAGGGTTCATTTCTACAATCACTGGATCCCCTCCGCCCCCCCCCCTTTATCCCCTCCACTCAAGATGCTGACTCTGGCTGGGTTAAGGTCTACACTCACTAGTTCGCCTCCCCTGAAGGTACTGACTCTGGAAGGGTTCAGTTCTACATTCAATGATTCCCCTTCATTGAAGGTTCTGACTCTGGCTGGGTTCAATTCCAGACACTGACATCATTCACTTTATTCTGAACCAAGATGGCCGCGCATGTGCTCTGCTACTCACTGAATTAAGATGGCGGAGCGGTGAACGTGCCTTCATGCACGAAGATGGCTGCCATTAGCCTGGGCCTGTGACCGGGAGAAATTCCCGAAGCTGCAACCGCCGATATTCCGGTTATTATTCAGGGCTTAAGGAGGGCACCGGTTTTTATCAAGCTTCCTCGGCGCCCAGCTGGTCCAGTACTCCCACCGTCTCGCTGAAAAGGACACTTCTGAGGAGACTGTCCAAACCTTATCTCCTCCGGATCGCACGCACCTCGCATGCTCCAAACAAAGCCAAGTCCTGCGCATGCGCACTTTGCCCTGTAGTCTGGGTGCAGCATATGCTTCCGTGGGGCATGCTGGGTATATAAAACCAAGAGAAAAAGGAGCATGCGTGGACCACCCGAACTACCTGAGCCTGCTCCCCAGTCATAACATTTGACGAGACTGTCGATGGGGAGCTTTACTCTGTTTCTAACCAATACAGTATCTACTCTGGAATGCTTAGGATAGGGTAGAGGGAGACATACTCCATATCTAACCTGTGTTCTACCTGCCCTTGGAATATCTGTTGGGACAGTGTTGCGAGAGCTTTACTCTGTATCCAAGCAAGGCGACCAAAACTGTGCACAATTGTAGAGAGAGATTTGAGAGAGAATTACACTCTATCGAAATTGTGCTGTAGCTGTCCGAGGAGTGTTTATTTGGACAGTGTGGAGGGAGCTTGATTTCGTGTCTAACCAATGCTGTACCTACCCTGGAAGTGTTTGATGGAACAGTGTAGTTGGAGCTTTACTCTGTATCTAACCCCGTGCTGTACCTGCCCTGTGACTTTTGATGGGACTGTTCAGAGGGAGCCTTAGGCTGTATCTGACCCGTGCTGCACCACCCTGGGACTATTTGAAGCAGGATTGAGGAAGATGTACTCTGTGTTTAAACTGTACTGTACTTGCCCTGGGACTGTTTGATGGCTCAGTGTAAAGGGAGCTTTAATCTGTATCTAACCGATGTTGCACCTGCACTGGGAGTGTTTGGATATCAGTTCCGCGCGGAGGGGTTTCTTGTATGGGCTGCTCCTGCACACTATCAACTTTGCCATCCTCGCCTGCCATCCGGACACGCCCTGGCGTGCCATCTTGCCGTCCGGAGGAGGCAGGGGTCCCCGATGGAGGGCACTCTCCGCAGGGGTCCTCCCACTATTCATCGGGGACTTGGCCTGGAGGGTGGTGCACGGAGCAGTGCCGTGCAACAAATTTTTAAGCCGGTTCACGGACTCCCAGGCCGCCTGCAATTTCTGCGGTCTGGAGGAGTCCGTGTTCCATGTTTTTATTGAGTGCACGAGGTTGCAGCCCCTGCTTCATTAATTGACGGCGCTGCTCCTGAATTTCTGGCTGCACTTCAGTCCCACTCTCCTGATCTTTGGGCACCCTGTGCGGAAGGGAGCGGGTAGGTCCGAGGGCCTCCTCGTAGGAGTGCTCCTGGGCACGGCCAAGGGTGCCATCAGCCGGTCCAGGCAGCGGGCGGTCGAGGGGGTCGTTCAACCTGACTGCCTGCCTCTCTTCCGCTCTTACATCCGGGCCAGGGTGTCCTTGGAGTTGGAGCACGCGGTGTCCACCGGTACGCTCACGGCCTTCCGCGAGAGGTGGGCACCGGAGGGACTGGAGTGCATCATCACGCCCGGCAACCAAATTTTAATTCGATTTTACGTTTTAAAGTTTAATTTGTTTTAATTGCCGGTGTTTTTTAGTGTCCCCTTCCATTTTATAGGGGGCACTGGGGAAAAAAGGTGATTTTAGTGCCCCCAAAAAAAAAAAAAAAAAGAAAAACACAAAAAAAAAGGAAAAAAAGGGCCTTGTAAATGTCTGGTGTGTCATCCAGGTCGGGTGGCACGGTTTAATGTTCTATAAAAACATATTATGGACTGCGATTAACAAACCATTTCAGTTGCTGGATTAACAATCACTTTCAGTTGCTGGATTAGCGTGTGCCCCACAACATCTCTCTCACCTTCAATATGTCAATAGAGCATCATGCCTGCCAAACTTGTTTAAGTTTGAATCCACGTAGCAAATCTATTTAAGAAAAGCCTGTAGGCCGATGAAACACTGTTCAGGTGCCAGTGTGCTGCTGGTTTGTCCGGCATTTTGCCTGTAATGGGAAAAAACTGAACATTTCTCCCAATGTAACCTTTGCTGTAATGAAATGTGTATTTTAATAAGCCTCACGTCCTTGCTCATGTCTGCTGCAATTCTGTAGAAAGCGGATATGTGAAGTGATGGTGTTTGTATGGAGATGTGAAACAAAGAAACGGTATCGGTGTGTGGCAGTTAGACAGCCTTGTGGTCACAGGCAGAATCATGCACCGATATCCTTGTGGTTATGGTTTGAGCAGGGTCAGTTCATGAATACTCAAGCTATGAGGTGCCAGGGATCGGGAGTAACGGAAGTAAATAAAATCTAAATGTAAATTCCGATGTAGTTTATCTTCATTTATTCCTATTTTAATAGCTTTTGTTTGAATATGGCCCATATCATGTGCCGGTATATTGGATTAGGCCCACCATTGAAAATGGGTTTGACACCTTGTGGTCGATAATGTCAACCTGATTCCCCCATCCACCAACCTAACAACTTCTTTACAAACTCAAGCTAGTTTGCAAGACATGACCTCAATTACCGGAATCCGTGTTCCATATCTCTAATGGCCCCTTCCCTTTCCCCATGATCATAAACAACATCTCTCAGGATCCCTTCAAGCACCTTTCCAGTGATCGTAGTCACGTTGATGGGCCTTCAGTTCCCGAGCTCTGACTTGTGCCCAATTTGAAAAATGGGAATTACATGTGCTCCCTTGAAATCTCACCGAACAACCCATGACTCTACTGAACTGTTGGAGATAAGGGCAAGGGGCTAACAGAGCAAACATCCCTACTCTTTAAACACCCTTTGATGGATATCATCCGCATCTTACACGTCAAGATTTACCCGAATGGCGACTTTGCTGACAGTGAAGAGTGATTAGAAAGACCAAAGTGCCGTTTTCACCCCTCAGTGTGACCCTGAAGGTTGTGTCCAGGCTGAAGTTCTCCCCTCATACGATCTTCCCCCAGATTGTCCTCACTGAGCTCCAGCCTGGCGATGCTAAACACACGGGTGGGAAAAACAATTATCTACAGCAATGTGTTGAAAGCAACACGAATATATTTGACTATATCACAAATATTAAACTCCAGTCCAGTTACAGGAGTTATTAACGTGAGCATAAACAAACCCGAACAGTCAGAATGAACATGGTTCAGTGAGGACGTGATTAACAGCAGCAATAACAGCAGATTCCAAACCCTACAGTCACTTGTGAACTCGTTTGGGTCTCAGCAGGTGCGATGACTGAATGAATCCCTTCCCACACTCGGAGCAGGTGAATGGACTCTCACCAGTGTGTATTCGCTGGTGCCTCAACAGATAGGATGACTGAGTGACTCCCTTCCTCACTCGGAGCAGGTGAACGATCTCTCCTCAGTGTGAACTCGCTGGTGCCCCAACAGATGGGATGATCGAGTGAATCCCTTCCCACACTCGGAGCAGGTGAATGGCCTCTCACCAGTGTGTATTCGCTGCTGCCTCAACAGATAGGACGACTGAGTGAATCCCTTCCTCACTCGGAGCAGGTGAACGGCCTCTCCTCAGTGTGAACTCGCTGGTGTGTTTCCAGCTGCGACGGATAGCTGAAATGTTTCCCACAGTTTCTCCCCAGTATGACTGCGCTTGTGTCTCTCCAGGTTGGATGATAGGCTGAATACATGTCGACACAAGAGCACATGTACTTTTTCTGCCCACTGTGAACAGTGCTTTCTGCTTCCATAGTCAAAGGCTGATGATATTCCATTCTCGATTAATCGAGTGACTTCGTAAGATTTTAATGCGATGTTTGGTTTGAGCCTCCAGTCGACAAATCCTCCCAATTTAATACCCTGTAAAGTGAATTTCAGAGAGGAAAAAGAGTAGCTGAGTGAGAGCCCACAAAAACACAAAGGCAGGTTGATAAATTGAGCATAATGAACTAGGTATTGGTGGGGCGAGCACTGGAAATAGTAAACATGAATGCTGCCATTTTGTAGTAAAACCCATCTGGATCATTAATATGTTTCAGGGAAGGGAACCCACCTCCTCTGAAAGCCCCAGATGGGGAATTGTTGGTCTCACTGTGCCCAGAATTACTGGGGGTGAAACCCAGCAGCTTCTCCTCCATCTCCACTGCAGCTCAAAGTAATGCAACAGACAGACCCAAACATGAGGCCAGGTATCGAAAGCATTTTTTGTAATAGTTGTAGTATAGATGAGAGGCGATCTACTCTAAATTGCCTCACATTTGGAAATTTGAGAGTCTAGATTTTGCTTTGTACATGAATCCAGGTCGACGATTGGAGCATGGGTAGGACCATCGAAATGGCCCAGGTACAGCAGGCGATGTCGCAAGCAGCAGAGGAGTGGTGAGATCGGGGTGGAGTAACAGCGAGAGATATTGGGGCTGATATTGCGGTCACAAGAGGCGAGAGATCGGGCGGAGAGATTGGGGCCCACGAGCGGCGAGATTTTGGGGCATACAGATTGGGGCCCAAGAGAGGCTAGAGTTCGGAGCTAAGAGAATGGGGCCCACGAGAACCGAGAGTTCAGGGCTGAGAACTTGGGGCTCACGAGAGGCTCGAGTTCCGGGCTGAGAGATTGGCGCTAAGGAGAGGCGAGTGTTTGGAGCAGAGAGATTGGGGCAAGGAGAGGTGTGATTTCGGGGAGGAGAGATAGGGGCTAAGGAGCAGCGAGTGTTTGTATCAGAGAGATTGGGGCCAAGGAGAGGCGAGAGTTCGGGGCGGAGAGATTGGGCTCATGAGAGACAAGAGTTCAAGGTGGAGAGATTGGCCTAAGGAGAGGCGAGAGTTCGGGGTTGAGAGATTGGGCCCGCGAGAGGCAAGATTTCGTGGCAGAGCAATTGGACTCATGAGAGGCGAGAGTTCTGGGCCCACGAGAGGTGAGAGTTTGGGGCAGAGAAATTGGGGCCAATAAGACGCGAGAGTTCGGAGCTGAGAGATTGGGGCCCATCAGAGGCGTGATTTCGGGGTGGAGAGATTGGGGCCCATGAGAGGTGAGTAATCGGGATGGAGAGATTGAGGCCAAGGAGAGGCGAGAGTTCGGGTGGAGAGATTGGGGCCCACGAGCGGCGAGATTTTGGGGCTGACAGATTGGCGCCCATGAGAGTCTAGATTTCGGAGCTAAGAGATTGGGGCCAAGGGGAGGCGAGAGTTCGGAGTCGATAGATTGGAGCAAAGGAGAGGCGAGATTTCGGGGTCGAGTGATTGGGGCTCACGAGAGCCGTCAGTTCAGGGCTGAGAGCTTGGGGCTCACGAGAGGCTCGAGTTTGGGGCTCAGAGATTGGCACTAAGGAGAGGCGAGAGTTTGGGGCTGAGAGTTCGGGCCCACGAGAGGCGAGAATTTGGGTCAGAGAGATTGGGGCCAAGGAGAGGCGAGAATTCGGGGCGGAGTGTTTGGGGCCAAGGAGATGCGAGAGTTCGGGGCGGAGTGTTTGGGGCCCATGAGAGGCGAGAGTTCGGGGTGAAGAAACTGGGGCCAAGGAGAGATGAGAGTTCGGGGCAGAGAGATTGGGACCAAGGTGAGACGATAGTTCAGAGCAGAGAGATTGGGGCCACGGAGAGGTAAAAGTTCGGGATGGAGGAATTGGGGCCAAGGAGAGGCGAGAGTTCGGCGCGGAGAGATTGGGGCCCACGAGAGGCGAGAGTTCGGGGCAGTGAGATTGGGGCCAAGGAGAGACGAGAGTTCAGAGCAGAGAGATTGGGGCCAAGGAGAGGTAAAAATTCGGGATGGAGGAATTGGGGCCAAGGAGAGGCGAGAGTTCGGGGTTGAGAGATTGGGGCCAAGGAGAGGCGAGATTTAGGGATAGAGAGATTGGGGCCGACGAGAGGCGAGAGTTCGGGGCAGAGAGATTGGGGCCCACGAGTGGCGAGTGTTTGGGGCTGAGAGATTGAGGCCACGAGAGGCGAGAGTTAGGGGCTGAGAGATGGGGGCCACGGGAGGCGAGATCTTGGGGCTGAGAGATTGGGGCCACCAGAGGAGAGAGTTCGGGCGGAGAGATTGGGGCACACGAGAGGCGCGAATTCGGTGCCCTGAAGAGTCAAGAGCCCAGGGACAGCATGGGCCAGAGCACACTGGAATCTATGGGAAGTAGGAGTATGTGCACCAGGTCTGTGCTGCAGAGCTTGTTCTCCAGTCGTCTTGGTTACCCCTTGCCACTGGACCAAGCACTCGCTCTGTCCAGCCCGTGTTTTGGTTGGGGTGCAACGGACACACTCATTGAAAGAATCCACGCACAGGCATCTTCCACCCTTCAATATGTAGCTCGGGACCTGGAATACCAGGTCTCATATTGAATCATCTGTGAACTCATCCCTTTTTAGTGTGGAAGTGGGTCATCCTCGATTCAAGGGACTGCCTAATACGATACTGCACAGGAGGCGAGGAAGTGACTTCCGCATCCAGCACCCACCCTGAATCAGAGCGGCTGGGAATTGCTGGGCCTGCTGTATAAATGCCACAAGTTGTTTTAATGGTTTGGGAGAGGCGCTGCTCCCGGGTTTGCTGGTTCGGGGCCCGGCTCTCTGATTCGGGGCCTGAGGGCTGCACTCGGTGTTGTCCGGGGCCTGAGAGCCGCATTCAGTACTGTCCGGGGCCTGAGAGCTGCACTCTGTGTTGCCCGGGTCCTAAGAGCCGCACTCGGTGTTGCCCGGGGCCTGAAAGCCGCATTCGGTGTTGCCCGGGGCCTGAGCGCCACACTCAGTGTTGCTAATGCCGGGCTCGCTCCGCTCAGTCCCCGGGAGCCTCTCCGCAGAGGGAGGTGCTATCTGGGAACCAGCCCTTCCCATGCATTGCCTCTCTGCTGATTGAGATAGGGCGTATTCCACCTGGCGAGCACTTTGGGTATAATCATTTGCCATTGTCAGGGAGTGTTGCAGCACAGAAGGCCATGCGGACCATCGCGTCTGTGCTGGCTCTTTGGTGGAGCTGTTCAATGAGTCTCACTGCTCTGCTCTTTCCCCATCGGTTAGTATATTTTTCCTGGCAAGTAGTTATACAATTCCCTTTTTAAAGTTACAATTGAATCTGCTTCCTTCACGTTTTCAGACAGTTCATTCTGGATCATAACAATTCGCTGGGTAACAAATGATCCCACATCTCACCTCTCGTTATTTTGCCAATCATCGGAAGTCTGACTTCTCTGGTTACCGAACCTAATGCCACTGGAAAGAATTTCTCCATATTTACTCTTTCTTCTAAATCATTCATAATTTTGTACATCTCCGCCAAATCTCCTTTTATCATATCCTGCTCTGTGGTGAAAACTGCACCAGGCTCTCCACATCATTGAAGTCCCACATCCCTGACGCCATTCCTTCTGCACCTTCTTTAAAAGCTTGGCATCATTCCGAAAGTTTGGAGCCGAAACTTGAATACAATTCTCCAGCTGAGGCCTCACAATGTGTTTTATAAAGGTTTGGCAAACAAAACATCAAATGCTGATATTTCTCTGATGGGGTTTAAAGGGCGAGATCCATCCAGTCAGTTGGATGTGTCAACGAGACTGTGAACTTAAAGAAGCACATTTGGAGTAGAGAGTCAGAGTGTGCTGTGTAAGCGGGAGCAAGCACTCCTGCACTCCCCACACATCACTTATTTCCCATTTCGCATGAAAGTAACGTGTTAGATGCAACAATTCATTTGATTTGATTTCAAATCGATTCGTATAGAAATTGAATTATGTTTCTCTGACACTTTTCCCCAACTTAGATTCAAGACCTCAATTTTTCTCTTTGACTGTGTACCATCACAGTGTTCCAACTCTGCGACTGTAAATTGCAATTCCAAATCTGGGACTGTACATGGCGATTCTAAATCTGGAAGAGTATGTGGGCATTGTAACCATGGGACTGTACCTGGGGATACTAACCCTGGGACTGTACATGGGAATTCTAACCCTGGGAAAGTACAGAGGGATTCTAACCCTGGGACTGTACAAGGAGATTCTAACCCTGGGACAGTATAGAGTGATTGTAACCCTGGGGGACAGTACGTGATCATTCTGACCCTGGGGGAGATTACATAGGGATTCTAACCCTGGGACTGTATATGGGGATTCTAATCTGGGACTGTACCTGGCGATTCTAAACCTGGGACAGCACAGAGGGATTCTAACCATGGGGGGGGGGCAGTACGTGGGCATTCTAATCCTGGGGGAGAGTACATGGGGATACTAACCCTGGGAATATACATGGAGATTCTAACCCTTGGACTGTACATGTGGATTCTAACCCTGGCACTGTACATGGGGATTCAAACGCAGGCACTGCACATGGGGATTCTAACCCTGGCACTGTACATGGGGATTCTAACCATAGGAAAGTACACGGAGATTCTAACCCTGGCACTGAAGAGATGGATTCTAAACCTGACACTGTGCAGAGGCATTCTAAACCCTGGGACTCGACAGAGGGATTGTGAACCTGGCATTGTACCTGGGGATTCTAACCCTGGGACTGTACAGAGTGATTCTAACACTGGGACTGTACATGGTGTCCAGTCATTCAGGCCCCCTTTAGATGCGACTGGGCCTGTATTTCCCCGCAGTGCTCAAAGTGCGGTCTAGCAAGGACTTTGTGCAGCTGTAGAGGGCTGGCAACGCCCATGGAACTGTACCAAGGGAGGTAGCTTAGTCCTGAAGTTAATTTTAAACTTTTAGTCATCTTGGGAAACTTTTAAACAACTTGCGAAAAAGTTTAAAATTTAAGGAGAAACTTTTAAACAAATTGGAAAAAGTTGTAAGAATTCTTTTCTTTTAAATTTTTTTTATTGAGGAATTGAATAGTGTAACCAATCTAACTAGAAAATAGTTTCGTCTGTTTTATTAGATCATTTTAAGTCATTTGAAACCGGGTTACTCACGACGACGCCTGGCGAACAGTTGTGCCTCCGACCAGGTGACCTAAACATCAGCCTCCCACCTCCTGCATCCCTCCAGAGGCGGGCTTTCATCCCTCCATTTATTTATTTATTTGTCTATATCCCAAATATTAAACTCCAGTCCAGTTACAGGAGTTATCATCAAAAAAAACAAACCACAATTGTCAGAATTAACTTGGTTCAGTCGGGATGTGATTAACAGCAGCAATAACAGCAGATTCCAACCCCTGCAGTCACTTGTGTACTCGCTGGTGTCTCAGCAGGTGGGATGATGTATTGAACACCTTGCCACACTCTGAACAGGTGAACTGCCTCTTCCCAGTGTGACTGTGTCGATAAATTCCCAGCTTAGACGGGTAATTGAATCTCTTCCCACAGTCGCCACATTTCCACGGTTTCTCCATGGTGCGGATCTCCTTGTGACTCTCCATGTTTGGACGATCAGTTGAAGCCTCGCCCACACACACAACACGTTTACAGTTTCTCAGCGCTGTGAATGGTGCAATGTTTTTTCAGGCTGTGTAAAAGGCTAAAGCTCTTTACACAGGCAGTGCACTGGAACACTCACTCGGGTGTGTATCTCGGTGCTTTTCCAGTCACACTGATATTTACAATATTTTCTCACAGGCAGAACAGAGAGACATGTCTCCGTCCACTTTCAAAGGCCGATGATATTCAGGTCATGATGAATCGATTGACTCCGTCAGATGCTGACGCAATGTTTGGTTTGTGTTTCCTGCCTGAAAATCTCCCTTTCTAATACGCTGTAAAAGGAGATAACAAAACTCATCACTTATCAGTACAAGCCACAAATAAGGGATAGACACATCCAGGGGCCAAGTTTCGACAGGAGTTGCTCCTATTGTTTTGGAGTAGCCGATAAATCACAATTCTCCACGTTTAGTTTGTTCCACTTTTAGTCAGTCAGTTCAGTTTATTTTTCAAACCACTTACGCCCGCTTTGGCCAGTTAAGCAAGTTTAGACAGCGAAAAGTTACTCCAAACTAACTTAGGCCTGAGTCAGTGTCCACTTTTGTACGCTCAGAAAAACCTTGCGAACACTTTAGAAATCAGGCGCTGGTAGACAGAGATGGCGGGGTTGTGGGTGGGTGATTAGAGGGACGGGAAGTTAGAGGATTTTCCAAAGCAGTAAACACTTCACTTGTAAAAATAAAGAACCACCATCAATAATAAATGATCAATAACTCAATCAACAAATAAAATGTAAAAATAAATTAAAAATCAATCAATAATTAAAAAATTGAACGTTGCTACCTCATCTACAGCACCACTATCCGTTCCGGAGCACTGCGAGCCCTCCAGCAGCACACGCAGCCCTGTCTGCCTGATTACATTTTCAAGGTTGAAGAATTCGGGCAGGGCCTGCCGCCGGGGAAGAGGTAGGGCGGGGCACGCCGCCGGGGAAGAGTTTGGGCGGGACCGCGCCAACGAGGAGGTGGTCGGGTGGGGCCCGCCGAAGAGATATTTGGGCAACCCCATCGCAGAGGTTGCGTTTGGGCGGGCCGGCAGCGACGCTTCGAGATAAGAGCAGTGACTGCGAGGCCAGGCCCGAGTTCAGGCAGCGGTGAGGCGAGGCGTGGCAGGCAGGCCATTCGGCCCCGGCTAGGGGCAGCGAAGATCTCATCATACTTTCAGCCAGGGATAGGATCGCCCGGTGCCATGACGCACTGGGAGGGCCAGGAGCTACTGTGTGCGCACACAGACTCCACTGCGCACGTGCGCAGCTGCCAGCACTCTTTTTGGCGCATGGCTGTAGCTCCGCCCCCCGCTGCTTCTCTTGTGTTAAATCCAAAGCAGACCAGATCACCGTGGAGAATCCCGAGGTAAGTATAAGGCGAACTTCTCTTTCTGGAACGTCGGGGAAACTCTCGGAGGTGCGCCGTTCTTTGGGTCAGTCGTAACTTGGCCCCCTAGTTTCTATGCGACATTATTTCCTCTCTTGTTCTTCTGAAGCTGTAAATCCCTGCCGCACACATTGTCCCTCCTACTGTGCTCAAATCCAACTCAACACACTATTCAAAACTGTTTCTCCTCCACTCCCATTTTTCACCACTAATTCTGACTGAGTTCAGAAATACACTCACTGGTACACTTCTTTCTCCGATAGGAGTGGACTCTGACTGGGTTCACTTGTACATTCACTGGTTCCCTTCTCATGAGTGTGGTGATTCTATTTATTCTCAGTTCACTTGTACACTCACTATTTCCCCTCCCTCTCCTCCCCTGAAGGTGCTTACTCTGGCTGGTTTAGGTTCGACAGTCACTAGTTCCCCGCCCCTGAAGATGCTTACACTGGCTCGGTTCAGTTCTACACTCACTAGTTCCTCTCCCTATGCTCCCGTGAAGATGCTGACTCTGGCTGGGTTCAGTTCTCCACTCACCAGTTTCTCTCCAATATAATGTGTCCCATTTTCCCAATCTCCCTGTTTGAACCTCGACAGTGAGTGTCGACAGGCTATACCACTGTCCTCACCTGAGGCCTCACACATGCATTTTCCAGCAGGGTCACTGGATCCTCTCACAACGGCTCAGTTTCCAAACAATAAGGGGATATGTTATTATGGGGAGCAGGCAGGTGAAAGAAGAAAATAAGAAATAGTAACAGGAGTAGGTTGTCGGGCCCTCGGGTCGGCTCCACCATTCAATAAGATTAGGACTGATCCCATCATGGACTCAGCTCCACTTACCGGCCTGCTCCCCATAACCTCGCATCGTTGAAGAAACTGTCTATTTCTGTCTTAATTGTATTGAATGTCACAGCTTCCACAGCTCTCTGAGGCAGCTAATTTCACAGATTTACAACCGTCTGAGAGAAGAAATTTCTCCTCATCTCTGTTTTAAATGGGAGGCCCCTTATTCTAAGATCATGCCTTCTAGTTCTAGTCTCACCTATCAGTAGACACATCCTCTCTTCATCCACCTTTTCAAAACCTCTCATAATCTTATACGTTTCGATAAGATCACTTCTCATTCTTCTGAATTCCAATGAGTTGAGGCCCAACCTACTCAACCTTTCCTCATAAGTCAACACCCTCCACCCACGGAACCAACCTAGTGAAACTACTCAGAACTGCCTCCAAAGCAAGTACATCCCTTCATAAATATGGAAATCAAAACTCCAAGCAGTCGTTCACATGTGGCGTCACCAGTACCTTATATATCTGGAGCAAGACTTCCCTGCTTTTATACTCTATCCCCTTTGCAATAAAAGCTAGGTTCAGTTCTACAAGCACTGGTTAACCTCCATCTCCTCCACTGAATGTTTAGTCTCTGGCTGGGTTCAGTTTTCCACTCACTGATTCCCCTCCCCCTCCTCCCCCAAAATGTTCTGACTCTGGCTGGATTCAGTGCCAAACTCACTGGTTCCCCTCCCGCCCCATCTGCCACTCCCCTGAAGGTACTGACTATGGCTGGGTTCAGTTCTACACTCTCCAGTTCCCCTCCCTTGAAGGTGCTGACTCTGGCTGGGTTCAGTTCTACACTCACTGTTTCCCCTCCCCTGAAGGTACTGACTCTGGCTGGGTTCAGTTCTACACTCTCTAGTTCCCCTCCCCTGAAGGTGCTGACTCTGGCTGGGTTCAGTTCTACACTCACTGTCTCCCCTCCCCTGAAGGTATTGACTCTGGCTGCGTTCAGTTCTACACTCACTGGTTCCCCTCCCCTGAAGATGCTGACTCTGGCTGGGTTCAGATATAAACTGCCCAGTTTCCCTCCCTCTCCTAAAGGAGTTAACTATGGCTGTGTCCAGTTCTAAACTCACTGGTTCCCCTCCCTCTCCTCCCCAAAATGTGCTGACTCTGGCTGGGTTCATTTCTAAAATCACTGTATCCCGCCCCACTCCCCCTACCCCGCAACCCCCCAACCACACCCCCGCGCCTCCGCTGAAGGTGCAGATTCTGGCTGCGTTCAATTCCACACTCACTGTTTCCCCTCCATCTTTGATTCCCCTGAAGGTGCCGACTCTGGCTGGAATCAATTCTATACTGATTGGTTTCCCTCCCTCTCCACCCCTAAAGGTGCTGACTCTGTCTGGTTTCAGTTCTGCACTCACTGGTTAACATAATATATAGGAGCAGCAGTAGACCATGCGGCCCCTCGAACCTGCTCCGCAATTTAATACGATCATGGCTGAACCGATCATGGACTCAGGTCCCCTTCCCTGCCCGCTCCCCATAACCACCTATCGTTTAAAAAAGTGTCTATTTCTGTATTAAATTTATTCAATGTCCCAGCTTCCACAGCTCTCTGATGCAGTGAATTCCACACATCCACAACCCTCAGGGAAGAAATGTCTCCTCATCTCAGTTTTAAATGTGGCCCCTTATTCTAAGATTGTGCCATCTAGTTCTAGTCTCCCCATCAGTGAAACATCGTCTCTGCATTCACCTTGTCAAGCCCCCTCATAATCTTATCTGTTTCGATAAAAATCACCGTTCTATCTTCTGATTTCCAATCAGTAGAGGCCCAACCTACTCAACTTTTCCTCATTAGTCAACCCCCTCATCTCCGGAGTCAACTTTGTGAACTTTCTCTGAACTGCCTCCAAAGCACGTATATACTTTCTTAAATATGGAAACCAAACTGCACGCAGTATTCCAGGTATGGTCTCACCAATACCCTGTACAACTGTAGCAAGGCTTACCAGCTTTTATACTCCATCCTCTTTGTAATAAAGGCTAAGATTCCATTGGCCTTCCTGATCACTTGCTGTACATGAATATTGATCTTTTGTGTTTCATGCACAAGTACCCCCATGTCCCGCTGTACAGTAGCACTTGGCTATCTGTCTCCATTTAAATAATAACTTGCTCTGTGCTTTTTTTTCAGCCAAAGTGCATGACCTCACACTTTCCAACATTATACCCCATCTGCAAAATTGTTGGCCACTCTACTGGTCCCCCTTTCTTGAAGGTACTGACTCTGGCTAGGTTCAGTTCTACACTCACTGGTTCTCCTCCCCTGAAGGTACTGACTCTGGCTGGGTTCAGTTCTACACTCACTGGTTCCCCTCCCCTGAAGGTACTGACTCTGGCTGAGTTCAGTTATCCACTCACTGGTTCTCCTCCCCTGAAAGTACTGACTCTGGCTGGGTCCAGTTCTACACTCACTGGTTCCCTTCCCCTGAAGGTGCTGACTATGTCCCGGTTTAGTTCTACACTCACTGGTTCTCCTCCCCTGAAGGTGCTGAATCTGGCTGCGTACAGTTCTACACTCACAGGTTCCCCTCCCCTGAAGGTACTAACACTGGCTGGGTTCAGTACTGCACTCACTGGTTCCCCTCTCTCTCCTCACCTGGTGGTGCTGACTCTGACTGGCTCAGTTGTATACTCAGTGGTTCCCCTCCCTCCCATCTGCCCCTTTCCTCAAGGCGCTTACTCTGGCTGTGTTCAGTTCCACACTCACTGTTTTACATTCCTCCCTTCTCCAACCGGTAGCGTTTAGGGTGTTAGGAGAGAGATTAAAAAGCAGACCTCAAAGCTAGTAATCTCCAGATTCCTCCCGATGTCACGAGCTAGTGACTACAGAAACAGGAGGATAGAGCAGATGAATGCCTGGCTGGTGAGATGGTGTAGGCAGGAGGGAGTTAGTTTCCTGAAGCACTGGCACTGCTTCTGGGGAGGTGGAACTAGTACAAGCCGGACGGGTTGCAACTCAACAGAGCCGGGATCAATATTCTCGTGGGAGGGGTCGCTAGTGCTGCTGGGGAGGTTTTAAACTAGCTTGGCAGGGGGATGGGAACCTGAGGATAGATTCAGTAGGGAGTGGAGTAAAGCTGGTATTAGAAAGCAAAAATAACGAAAGTGAATTTGAAGGAGAAAGGAAACATGCAGGAAAAAAGTGTAAAAAAACAAACTTAAAGTCACTTTGTCGACATGCACGTAGCATTTGTAACAAAATACATGAGTTGACGGCACAAATGGATACAAATGGGTTTGATCTGATAGCCATTACAGAGACGTGGTTGCAAGGTGAACAGGTCTGGGAATCAAATATTCAGCCGTACAGGACAATCCGGAAGGACAGACAGAAAGTAAAAGGTGGTGGAGTAGCTCTATTGATAAATGATGGAATCACTGCAATCATAATAAACGATATTGGCTCAAATGATGAGGACGTTGAAGCAGTTTGGGTGGAGATAACGAACAATAAGTGGAAAAAGTCACTGGTGGGCGAAGTCGATAGGCGCCCGAACAAAAGCTATTCTGTTGGTCAGCGCATAAACCAGGAAATGGTGGGGGCTTGTAAAAAGGGAACAGCAATAATCATGGGTGATTTTAACCTCCACTTTGATTGGACATATCAAATCGGTCAGGGTAGCCTTGAGGAAGAGTTCACAGAGTGCATAAGGGACGGGATCATTCAGCAGCTGTAACAGAACCAACCAGGGGGCAGGCTATCTTAGATCTGGTCGTGTGTAATGAGACAGGTTGAATAAACAATCTCCTGGTAAATAATCCCTAGGAATAAGTGATCACAGAATGATCTGAATTTGGAATTCAGATGATGGGTGAAAAAGGTGGATCTCTAACCAGCATACTCAGCTTAAATAAAGGAGACAATGTAGGTATGAGGGCAGAGTTGGGTAAAGTGGGCTTGCGAAAATAGATTAAAGTGTAGGAAGGTTGATGGACAGTGATGTACATTTAAGGAGATATTGCACAACTCTCAAGAAAAATATATTCCAATGAGGAGCAAAGAGTGTAAAAGAAAACATAGCCATCCTTGGCTAACTAAAGAAATAAAGGACGGTATCCAAATAAAATAAAGGCATATCAAGTGGCCAAAACTAGGGGGAGGACAGAAGACTGGGAAACTTTTAAAAGCTAGCAAAGAAAGTCGAAAACAATGATTAAGAAAGGGAAGATAGACTATGAAAGTAAACTAGCACAAAATATTAAAACAGATAGCAAGAGTTTCTGTAGGTATATCAAAACAAAATACTGGTTAAAGTAAATGTTGATCCCTTCGAGGACGAGACCGGGGAATTAGTAATGGGGAACATGGAGATGGCAGAAACACTGAACAAATATTTTCTATCAGTCTTTAAGGTAGAGGACACAAACAATATTCGAAAAGTGGATAATTAAGGGGCTATAGCGGGGGTCGGGGAGGAACTTAACACAATCACAATCACTAAGGAGGTGGTGCTCAGTAAGATAATGGGACTAAAGGCGAATAAGTCCCCTGGATCTGATGGCTTGCATCTTAGGGTCTTAAGAGAAGTAGCAGAATGGAGAGTGGATGCATTGCTTGTAATTTACCAAAATTCACTGGATTCTTGGGTGCTCCAAGCAGATTGGAAAACTGCAAATGGAAATCCCTTATTTGAAAAAGGAGGCAGAGAAAAAGCAGGAACCTATAGACCAGTTAGCCTAACATCAGTGGTTGGGAAAATGTTGTAGTCCATTATTAAAGAAGCAGTAGCAGGAATTTTGGAAAAGCAAAATTCAGTCAGGCAGAGTCAGCATGGATTTATGAAGGGGAAGTCATGTTTGACAAATTTGCTAGAATTCTTTGAGGATGTAACGAACAGGGTGGATAAAGGGGAACCAGTGAGTGTGGTATATTTGGACTTCCAGAAGGCATTTGATAAGGTGCCACATAAAAGGTTATTGCAGAAGATAAAAGTTCTCGGGGTTGGGGGTAATATATAAACATGGACAGTGGATTGGCGAACTAATAGAAAACAGAGAGTCGGGATAAATGGTTCATTTTCTGGTTGGCAACCAGTAACTAGTTGGGTGCCACAGGGATCAGTGCTGGGACACCAACTATTTACATTCTATATTAAAGGACTTAGAAGAAGGGACTGAGTAAAACATAGAAATATAGAAACATAGTAGGCCATTCAGCCCTTCTAGCCTGCACCGCCATTCAATGAGTTCATGGCTGAACATGCACTTCAGTACCCCCTTCCTGCTTTCCCGCCATACCCCTTGATCCCCCGAGTAGAAAGGACTTCATCTAACTCCCTTTTGAATATATTTCGTGAATTGGCCTCAACTAATTTCTGTGGTAGAGAATTCCACAGGTTCACCACTCTCTGAGTGAAGAAGTTTCTCCTCATCCTAAATGGCTTACCCCTTAATCTTAGACTGTGACCCCTAGATCTGGACTTCCCCAAAATTGGGAACATTCTTCCTGCATCTAACCTATCTAAACCTGTCAGAATTTGAAACGTTCCTATCAGGTCCCCTGTCACTCTTTTGAACTCCAGTGAATACAAGCCCAGTTGATCCAGTCTTTCTTGATAGGTCAGTCCCACCATCCCTGGAATCAGTCTGGTGAATCTTCGCTGCACTCCCTCAATAGCAAGATTGTCCTTCCTCAAGTTAGGAGACCACTACTGTACACAATACTCAAGGTGTGGCCTCACCAACGCCCTTTACAACTGTAGCAACACCTCCCTGCCCCTGTACTCAAAGCCCCTCGCTATGAAGGCCAACATGCCATTTGCTTTCTTAACCGCCTGCTGTACCTGCATGCCAACCTTCAAAGACTGATGTACCATGACACCCAGGTCTCGTTGCACCTCCCCTTTTTCTAATCTGACAACATTCAGGTAATAGTCTGTCTCTGTTTTTACCACCAAAGCGGATAACCTCACATTTATCCATATTATACTTCATCTGCCATGCAATTGCCCACTCACCTAACCTATCCTAGTCACTCCGCAGCCTCATAGCATCCTTCTCGCAGCTCACACTGCCGCCCAACTTAGTGTCATCCGCAAATTTGGAGATACTACATTTAATCCCCTCGTCTAAATTATTAATGTACAATGTAAACAGCTGGGGCCCCAGTACAGAACCTTGCTTTACCCGACTTGTCACTGCCTGCCATTCTGAAAAGTACCCAGTTACTCCTACTCTTTGCTTCCTGTCTGACAACCAGTTCTCAATCCACGTCAGCACAATACCCCCAATCCCATGTGCTTTATTTCTGCATATTAATCTCTTGTGTGGGACCTTGTCGAAATAATTCTGAAAGTCCAAATATACCACATCAACTGGTTCTCCCTTGTCCACTTTACTGGAAACATCCTCAAAAAATTCCAGAAGGTTTGGCAAGCATGATTTCCCTTTCACAAATCCATGCTGTCTTGGACATATCATGTCATCATTTTCCAAATGCACTGCTATGACATCCTTAATAATTGATTCCATCATTTTACCCACTACTGCGGTCAGGCTGACTGGTCTATAATTCCCTGTTTTCACTCTCCTTCCTTTTTTAAAAAGTGGGGTTACATTGGTTACCCTCCACTCGATTGGAACTGATCCAGATTCAATGGAATGTTGGAAAATGACTGTCAATGCATCCACTATTTCCAAGGCCACCTCCTCAAGTACTCTGGGATGCTGTCCATCAGGCCTTGGGGATTTATCGGTCTTTAATCACATCAATTTCCCCAACACAATTTCCCGACTAATGAAGATTTCCCTCAGTTCCTCCTCCTTACTACACCCTCTGACCCCTTTTATATCCGGAAGGTTGTTGGTGTCCTCCTTAGTGAATACCGAAACAAAGTACTTGTTCAATTGGTCTGCCATTTCTTTGTTCCCAGTTATGACTTCCCCTGATTCTGACTGCAGGGGAACAACGCTTGTCTTTAATAACCTTTTTCTCTTTACAGAGCTATAGAAACTTGTCTAATCCGCCTTAATGTTCTCTGCAAGCTTCGTCTCGTACTCCATTTTCCCTGCCCTAATCAAACACTTTGTCCTCCTCTGCTGAGTTCTAAATTTCTCCCAGTCCCCGGGTTCACTGCTATTTCTGGCCAATTTGTATGCCACTTCCTTGGGTTTAATACTATCCCTGATTTCCCTAGATAGCCACGGTTGAGCCACCTTCCCTTTTTTATTTTTACGCTAGACAGGAATGTACATATGTTGTAATTCATCCATGCGGTCTCTAAATGTCTGCCATTGCCCATCCACAGTCAACCCCTTAAGTATCATTCGTCATTCTATCCTAGCCAATTCACGCCTCATACCTTCAAAGTTACCCTTCTTTAAGTTCTGGACCATGGTCTCTGAATTAACTGTTCCATTCTCCATCCTAATGCAGAATTCCACCATATTATGGTCACTCTTCCCCAAGGGGCCTGGCACAATGAGATTGCTAATTAATCCTCTCTCACTACACAACACCCCACTAAGATGGCCTCCCACCTAGTTGGTTCCTCGACATATTGGTCTAGAAAACCATTCCTTATGCACTCCAGGAAATCCTCCTCCACCGTATTGCTTCCAGTTTGGCTCGCCCAATCTATGTGCATATTAAAGTAACCCAATATAACTGCTGCACCTTTATTGCATGCACCCCTAATTTCCTGTTTGATACCATCCCGAAAATCACTATACTGTTTGGCTTATTTGCCTACGATACAAAGATGGAGGAAAAGCAATGTGTGAGGACACGTAACATCTGCAAAAGCACACAGACAGGCTAAATGAATGGGAACATATTTGGTAGGTGGATTATAATATTAGAAAGTGTGCACTTGTCAGTAAAAAATCAAAGAGCAAGTTATTATTTAAATGGAGAAAGATTGCAAAGAGCTGCAGTACAGCGGGACCTGGGGGTACTTGTGAATGAAACACAAAAGGATAGTATGCAGGTCCAGCAAGTGATTAGGAAGGCGAATGGAATCTTGGCCTTCGTGATCCATATTTATGAAAGGATATACTTGCTTTGGTGGCAGTTCAGAGAAGGTTCACTCGGTCGATTTCGGGGATGAGGGGGTTGACTTATGAGGAAAGGTTGAGTAGTTTGGGCCTACACTCATTGGAATTCAGGAGAATGAGAGGTGATCTTATCTAAACGTATAAGATCATGAGGAGGCGTGACAAGGTGGATGCAGAGAGGATGTTTCCACTGATGGAGTAGACTCGAATTTGAGGGCATAATCTTAGAATAAGTGCCCACAGATTTAAAACTTAGATGAGGAGGAATGTCTTCTCTCAAGGGTTGTAAATCTGTGGAATTTGCTTCCTCAAAGAGCTGTGGAAGTTGGGCCATATAAATATAGAAAATAGTTGCAGGAGCAGGCCATTCAGTGTTTTTGTGACTGGAAGGCTGTTTCCAGTGGGGTTCTGCAGGGCTCAGTGCTGGGTCCCTTCATTTTTGTGGTTATATCTCAATGACTTGGACTTCAATGTTGCGGGTATGATTAGAACTTTGACGGTGGCACTAAAATAGGCTGTGTACTTGAGAATTAAGAAGAAAACTGCACAATGCAGGAAGCTATAAATGTACTGGTCAGGGCGGCAGCAAAGTGGCAAATGCTATTTAATCCGGATAAGTGTGAGGTAATGCATTTGGAGATATCTAACAAGGCAAGGTTATATACATTAAATGCTAATTTAGAGGAACAATGGGACCTTGGAGTGCAGGTCCACAGATGCCTGAAGCTGGCATGCCAGGTAGATAAGGTGGTTAAGAAGGCATATGGAAGACTTACTTTTGTTAGTCGAAGCTTGGCATGCAAGAGTTGAGAGGTTATGCTTGAACTGGTTAGGCCGCAGTTGGAGTACTGAGTGCAGTTCTGGTCACCACATTACAGGAAAAATTTAATTGTACTGGAAAGGGTTTCGAGGAGATTTACAAGAATATTACCTGGACTGGATAATTTTGGCTATGAGGAAAGATTGGAGAGGCAGCGTCTATTTTCTTTGAAACAGAGGACACTGAGTGAGACCTCATGGAAGTGTATTAAAATTATAAGGGGCCTGTATAGAGTTGATAGGAAGTATCTGTTTCCATTGGCAGAGGGGTCAACAACAAGGGGGAATATATTTAATGTAATTTGATTAGAGAAGATACGAAGGGAAATTTCTTCACCCAGAAGTTTGTGGGGGTCTGGAACTCAGTGCCTGAAAGGTTGGTAGAGTCTGAAAACCTCAACACATTTCAAAAATACTTGGATGTGCACTTTATGTGACATCACCCACAGGGCTACGGACCGAGAGCTGCAGAGTTGGATTAGGCTGAATAGCTGTTTGTCGGCCGGCATGGACACGGTGGGCTGAAATAGTCACCTACCATGCATTAAATTTCGATGATTTTATGATTAATGACCTGGATGAAAGGACCGTGTGTAATGTATCCAAATTTGCTGATGATACAAAACTAGGTGGGACAGTAAGCTGTGAGAACACAGGAGTCTGCAAGATATGTAGATAGACGATGTGAGTGGGCAGTAAGGTGGCACATTGAGTATAATGTCGGGAAATGAGTTTATTCACCTTGGTAGGAAGAACAGAAAAACAGAATATCTTTTAAATGATGAGAAACTTTTAAAAGTCGGTGTTCAGAGAGATTTGGGGTGTCCTCATTCAAGACACACAGAAAGTGAGCATGCAGGTACGCAAGCAATAAGAAAAGCAAATGGTTTGTCCTTTATTGCAAGGGGGTTGGAGTATAAGGGTAACGAGGTCTTGCTCCAATTGTACAGGGCCTTGGTGAGACCACACGTGGAGTACTGGGCACAGGTTTGCTCACATTATCTAAGGAAGGAAACACTTGCCTTGGAGACGGTGCAACAACGGTTCACAAGATTGCTTCCTGGGAAGAGAGGGCTGTCTGACGACGAGATAGTGTGTACAATGGGTCTGTACACTTCCGAGTTTAGAATAATGAGAGGTGATCTCATTGAATCAGACAAGGTTCTGAAGTGGATTGACAGTTTAGATGCTGAGAGGTTGATTCCCCTGGCTGGAGAGTCCAGAACTAGGGGGCACAGTCTCAGGATAAGGGGTGGCCATTTAAGACAGAGATGAGGAGGAATTTCTTCACTCAGAGGGTTGGGAACTTTTGGCATTCTCTGCCCTAGCGGCTGTGGATGCTCAGTTTATTCAAGGTTGAGATAGATATATTTTTGTAATCTTGGTGAATCAAGGGATATGGAGATCAGGCAGGAAAGTGAAATTAAGGATGTTGATCAGCCATGATCTAATTGAATGGCGGAGCAGGCTCAATGGATCTTATGACCTACTCCTGCTCCTATTTCTTATGTTGACATCCAGGGGGCTCTAGATTTATTAGTCCCATCCATTTTCTTTAAGGTAACATACTTCCTCTGAACCCTCATTATCTCCTTCCTGAATGCCTCCCACTGCTCTGAGACTGATTTAACTTCAACACAAGAACATAACATTTCAGAGCAGGAGTATGCCATTCGGCCCCTCGAGCCTGCTCTGCCATTGAATAAGATCATGGCTGATCTTCGACCTCAACTCCACTTTCATGCAATATTCCATATCCCTTGATTCACTTAATATAAAAAATCTATCGATCTCTGTCTTGAATATACTCAAAGGCAGATCCTCCAATGCCCTCTGGGGTGGAGAATTACAAAGATTAATGAGTGAATAAGTTTCTGCTCATCTCAGTCCTAAATGGCCAACCCTTATTTTTAGACTGTGACCCCTGGTTCTCGACGTCTCGGCCAGAGGAAACATCCTCCCTGCCTCGACCCTGACAAACCCTGTATACATTTTGTATATTGCAATGAGATCACATCTCATTTTTCTAAACTCTAGAGAATACATGCCGAATCGACTCAATTCTCCTCATAGGACAATGCTCCCATCCAAGGAATTCAGTTTGGTGAACCTTCGTTGCCATTCTCAATGGCAGGTACATCCTTCCTTATGTAAGCAGCTAAAACTGTACACAATACTCCAGGTGTAATCTCCCCAGGGCCCCAAATAATTGCAGTAGGATGTCTTTACTCTTGTACTCAAATCCTCTTGTAATAAAGGCCAACATACCATCTGCTTTCTTCATTGCTTGCTTTACCTGCTTATTCACTTTCAGTGATTCATGTACAAGGACACCAAGGTCCCTCAGGACACCAAGGTCCCTCTGAATACCAACCTTTCCTATTCTCTCACCATTTCAAGTAGCTGTTTCCAGTCCGCTTTGGCTAACTCACATCTCAACTTAGTAAAATTGGCTTTTTTTTCAATTGAGAACTTTTATTCCTAATCTATCTTTGCCCTTTTCCATAATACGCTAAATCTAACTAAATGGTGATCACTCGCACCAAAATGCTGTCCCACCGATACCCTTCCACCTGCCCAATTCAGTCCCTAATACTAAGTCCAGAACTTCCCCTTCTCTTGCTGGGCTTGCTACGTACTGGCGAAAAAGTTATGCTGGTTGCTGACCCCTCTGCGAAGGGAAATCGGTCCTTCCTATCCGCTCTATCTGGGCCCCTCATAATTTGATACACCTCATTAAAGTCTCCCCTCAGCCTCCTCTATTCAAAAGAAAACAAACTATTAAGAGGGTTGGTGGGCTGGAGGAGGTGACAGAGATAGAGAAGGACGAGGCCCTGGAGAGACTGGAACAAGCGAATGCGTATTTTAAAGATAGATGGCACCAGCCATCTCGCTAAGCACAGAATGAAGCTGACTACCGGCAGGAAGGATGTTACTTTAACGACTACGAATGCATAATGCGTGGAAATCAATGTCTGCCGCTTTAACTAACAGCGACATGGAAAGAGAGAAATGAATGACCTTTAAACACCTGGTACACTTGGCACTGAAGTGTCTGAATCTCATAATAGGAATTCCAGGAAATCAAAATACTGACAACTGTTAAACTGTTTTGTTGACAAAAGAAATCTCAATTTAATTTTGAAAAAATAACTTTTTTAACAGTGGTTCACACAGACTCACCTGACAGGCCGCCTCAGGATCTATCCCTGAAGCCCCGCGATTGGTTGCAGAATCCGCTACACCCTTGACCCTCCGGCCTCTGACCTCTCTCCCTGTCGTTTCCCAGGGCTATCATTCACCACTCGCGAACATTACGTTGCCACTTTAAGTTGAAGGATTCGGAATAAGAAATAAAATGAGGCTGTGAATCTGAGTTGAGAAATAAAATTAGAAAAGCATGATTAAATAAACAAGGAGAGACAATATAAACTGAAGCGTACAAACCTAAAGGGGGTGCATGAACAGTGATGTGCACAATCGGTGAAGTTGGCAGGACAGGTTGAGAAAGCAGTTAAAAATCTTACAGGATCCTGGGCATGACAGATTACAAAAGCAAGGAGGTTATGATGAACCTATGTATAGCACTGGTTCGGTCTCAACTGGAGCATTGTGACCAATTCTGGGCACCGTACATTAGGGTGTGAAGGCCTTAAAAAGGGTGCAGAAGATATTGATAAGAATGAATCACGAGATGAGGGACTTCAGTTAGTGGATTGATTGGAGAAGCTGGGGTTGTTCTCCTTGGAGCAGAGAAGTTTGAGAGGAGAATTGATAGCGGTGTTCAAAATCATGAGTGGTCTGGACATAGTAGATAGATAGAAACTTTTCCCATTGGCGCAAGCGTCGAGAACCAGAGCAGACAGATTTCAGATGATTGGCAGAAAAAACAAAGGCGAAGTAAGAAAAATCTTTTTTATGCAGCGAGTGGTTGGGATTCGGAATCCACGGCCTGAATGTATGGTTGAGGCAGATTCAATCACAGCTTTCAAAAGGGAGTTGGATAAGGATGTGAAAGAAAACATTTGCAGGGCTGGGGAAAGGGTGGGGCAGTGGGACGAGCTGGGAGTCGGCAAGGATTCGACGGGCCGAATGGCCTTCGATGCTGTAACCATTCTCTGATTGTGTAAGCAGAACCACTCTGTTCCCTGACTCAATCTAAAGTCTTCCTGATTGTGAGCACCTCTGTTAAACCCGTTTATATCCCCCTTAAATATAATCAATGACCCAGCCTCCACAGTTCTCTGGGGCAGAGAGGTGGACAGATGTACAAATTTCAGAGAAGAAATGTCTCCTCATCTCAGTTTTAAATTGGCGGCCTCTTCTTTTAAGACTATGTCCCCTGGTTTTAGTTGCATCTATAAGTGGAAATATCCTCTCTGCATCCACCTTGACGAACCCTTTCATTATCTTATAAGTTTCAATAAGATCACCTCTCCATTTTTCTAAATTCCAATGTGTGTAGGCCCAACCTACTCAACCTATCCTCTTAAGTCAACACCTTTATATCCAGAATCAACCTACACACACTGGTTCCCCTCCCCTGAAGGTGCTGATTCTGGCTGGGTTCAGTTCTACACTCACTTTGCCATCTTCGCTGAAGCAGCTGACTTTGTCAGGGTTGAGTCCAACACTCACTGGTTCCCCTCCCTCTCCTCCCCTGAAGGTGCTGACTCTGGCTGTGTTGAGTACTACACCTAATGGTTCCCCTCTCTCTCCTCCTCTGTAGGTGCTGAACCATGCTGGCTTCAGTTCTATACTCACTAGTTCCCTCCCCCACCTCTCCTGTTGGTGCTGACACTGGCTGGGATCAGTTCTAATTCACTGGGTCCCCTCCCTCTCCTCGGCTGAAGGTGCTGACGCTGGCTGGGTTCAGTTCTGCACTCACTGGTTCCCCTCCCATGAAGGTGCTAACTCTGGTTTGGTCCAATTCTACTTCCAGTTGTTCCCCTTCCTCTCCTCCCGTGAATGAGCGAGATCAGAACGAGATCAGTTCTATACTGACTTGTTCCACTCCCTCTCCTTCCCGTGATGGTGCTGACTCTGGCTGGGTTTAGTTCTACAACCACTGGTATCCTCTCCCTCTCCTCCTCTAAAGTGCTGGCTATCTTAGATCTGGTCCTGTGAAATGAGACAGGATTAATGAACAATCTCCGAGTAAAGGATCGCTTTGGAATAGTTAATTACAAATTCAGATGCACGGTGAGAAAGTTGGATCTCTAACCACCGTACTAAGCTTAAATAAGGAGACAAAGGTATGACGGCAGAGTTGGCTAAAGTGGATCGGAAAATTGATGAAATTTAGGACGGTTGATGAAATTGATTCTACATATAAGGAAATGTTTCATAATTCTGAAGAAAAAAATATTTCAGTGAGGAGGAAAGGGTGACAAGTTAAAAATTGCAATCCGTGGCTAACTAAAGAAACAAAGGATGGTATACAATTAAAAACAAGGGCATACAAAGTGGTGGGGGACATGGTGATGGCAGAAACACAGAACAGATATTTTGTATCAGTCTTTCCGGTAGAGAGCAGTAATAATATTCCAATTGAGGATAGTGAAGGGGCTATGGCGGGGGAGGAACTTAACACAGTCACAATCACGAATAAGTTGGTACTCAGTAAGAAAATGGGACTAAAGGCGGATAAATCCCCTGATCCTGATGGTTTGCAATCTCGGGCCTTAAGAGAAGTAACGGCAGGGAGAGTGGATGCATTGGTTGTAATTTAACATAGTTCCCTGGATTCTCGTGAAGTCCCAACATTTCGAAAACTGCAAATCTAGCACCACTATTTTAAAAAAGGAGGCAGACAAAAAGCAGGAAACTATAGACCAGTTAGCCTAACATCTGTGGTTGGGAAAATATTCGAGACCATTATTAAAGAAGTAGTAGCAGTACATTTCGAAAAGCAAAATTCGTTCAGACTGAGTCAGCTTGAATTTATGACGGGGAAGTTAGGTTTGACAAATTTGCTGGAGTTACTTGAGGATGTAACGAACAGGGTGGATAAAGGGAACCAGTGGATGTGCTGTATTTGGACTTCCAGAAGGCATTTGACAAAGTGCCACATAAAAGGTTACTGCACAAGCTAAAAGTTGATGGGTTTGGGGGGTAATATATTAGCAAGAAAAGAGGATTGGCTAACTAAAACAAAACAGAGAGTCGGGACAAATGTTTAATTCTCGGTTTGGCAATCAATAACTAGTTCGGTGCCTCAAAATCATTGCTGGGAATCCAACTATTTATATTCGATATTAACGCTTTGGATGAAGAGACCGAGTGTAGCGTAGCCAAGTTTGCTGACGATACAAAGGTGGGAGGAACAGCAATGTGTGAGGAGGACACAACAAACCTGAAAAAGGACATAGACAGGCGAAGTGAGTGGGCAAAAATTTGGCAGATGGAGTATAATGTTGGAAAGTGTGAGGTCATGCACGTTGGCAGAAAAAAATCAAGGAACAAGTTATTATTTAAAGGGAGAAAGAATGCAAGGTGATGCAGTACAGCAGAACCTGGTGTGTCCTTGTGCATGAAACACAAAAGGATAGTATGCAGGTACAGCAAGTGATTAGGAAGGCCAATGGTATAGAAACATAGAAAATAGGTGCAGGAGCAGGCCATTCGGCTCTTCGAGCCTGCACCATTCAATATGATCATGGCTGATCATGCAACTTCTGTACCCGACTCCTGCCTTCTTCCCATACCCCGTGATCTCTGTCGCCATAAGCATCACATCTAACTTCCTTTTGAATATATCCAACGAACTGGACTCAACAACTTTCTGTGGTAGAGAATTCCACAGGTTCAAATTTTCTGGGTGAAAAGATTTCTCCTCATCTCGGTCCTATATGGCTTCCCTCTTATTCTTAGACTGTGACCTCTGGTTCTGGATTTCCCCAACATTGGGAACTTTCTTCATGCATCTTACTGGTCCAATCCTATGAGATTATTATGTGCTTCTCTGAGATCCACTCTCATTCTTGTAAATTCCAATCAATATAAACTTAGTCGATCCAGGCTTTCTTCATATGTCAGTCCTGCCATCCCGTGAATCAGTCTGGTGAAAGTTCGCTGCACGCCTTCAATAGCAAGAATGTCCTTCCTCAGATAAGGAGGACAAAACTGCACATAATATTCAAGGTGTGGTCTCACCAAGGCCCTGTACAACTGCATCATGACATCCGTGTTACTATTTTTAAATCCTGCCGCTATGAATGTCAACATGCCACATGCTTTCTTAACTGCCTGCTGTGCCTGCATGCCTACTTTTAATGACTGATTTACCATGACATCCAAGTCTTATTGCACCTCCCCTTTTCCTAATCTGTCACCATTCAGATAATAAGCTACCTTCCTGTTTTTGCCACCAAAGTGGATAACCTCACACTTATCCACATGATACTGCATCTGTCATGCATTTGCCCACAAACCTAACCTGTCCAATTCACCCTGCAGTCTTTTAGCATCCTCCTCATAGCTCACACTGCCACACAGCTTAGTGTCACCTGCAAACTTGGAAATATCAAGTTCAATTCCTTCATCTACATCATTAACATATATTGTAAATAGCTGGGGTCCCAGCACTGAACCTTGCGGTACACCACTGGTCACTACCTGACATTCTGAAAAGGACCCGTTTCTTCAAACTCTTCGCTTCCTGTCTGCCAACCGGTTCTCTGTCCACATCAGTACATTACCACCAATCACCTGTGCCTTTATTCTGCACACTAATCTCTTATGTGGGACCTTGTCAAAAGCCTTTGAAAGTCCAAATACATGACATCCATTGGTTCTCCATTATCCACTCTACTGGTTAAATCCTCAAAAAATTCTCGAACATTTATCCAGCATGATTTATCTTGTCCTTTATTGAAAAGGGGATGGAGTATAGAAACATAACACATAGAACATATATGCAGGAGTAGGCCATTAGGCCCTTCGAGCCTGCATCGCCATTCAATAAGATCATGGCTGATCATTCCCTTCTTATCCCTTTCCTGCTTTCTCTCCAAACCCTTTGATCTCTCAGCCATAAGGACCATATCTAACTCCCACTTGAATATATCCAAAGAACTGACATCAACAACTCTCTGCGGCAGGTTATTCAACAGGTTAATAACTCTCTGAGTGAAGAAGTTTCTCATCTTCGTCCTAAATGGCCTCCCCTGTATCCTAAGACTATGTTCCCTGTTTTTGGACTTCCCCAACATCGGGAACATTCTTCCGGCATCTAACCTTTCCAGTCCCATCAGAATCTTATACGTTTCTATGAGATCCCCTCTCATCCTTCTAAACTCCAGTGAACAAAGGCGCAGTTGATCCAGTCTATCCTCATAGGTCAGTCCAGCCATCCCTGGAATCAGTCTGTTGAACCTTCGCTGCACTCCCTTAATAGCAAGAACGTCCTTCCGCAGATTAGGAGACCAAAACTGAACATAATATTCAGGGTGAGACATCGCCAAGGCACTGTACAAGTGCAGTAAGACCCCCCTGCTCCTATACTCAAATCCCCTAGCTATGAAGGCCAACATACCATTTGTCTTCTTCACCACCTTCTGCACCTGTACCTGTACCAACTGATGAACCATGACACCCAGGTCTCGTTGCACCTCCCCTTTTCCTAATCAGCCGCCATTCAGATAATATTCTGCCTTCGTGTTTTTGCCTTCAAAATGGAAAACCACACATTTATCCTCATTATACTGCATCTACCATGCATTTGCCCAGTCACCTCACCTGTCCAATTCACTCTGCAGCATCTTACCGTCCTCCTCATAGATTGCAGCGCCGCCCAGCTTATTGTCATCTGCAAACTTGGAGATATTACACTCAATTCCTTCGTCTAAATTGTTAATATATATTGTAATAGCTGGGGTCCCAGCACTGAGCTCTGCGGCACTCCACTAGTCACTGCCTGCCATTCTGAAAAGGACCCGTTTATCCCGACCCCCTGCTTCCTGTCTGGCAACCAGTTATCTATCCACGTCAGTACATTACCCCCAAAACCATGTGTTTGATTTTTCACAACAATCTCTTGTGCGGGGCCTTGACAAAAGCCTTTTGAAAGTCGTATTACAACATATCCACTGGTTCTCCCTTGTCAGCTCTGCAAGTTACATCCTCAAAAAATTCGAGAAAGCATGGTTTCGCTTTCATAAATCCATGTTAACTTGGTCCGATCCTGTCACTGCTTTCCAAATGCGCTGCTATTTCATAGTTAATGATTGATTCCAACATTTTTCCCACTACTGATATCATGCTAACCGGTCGAAAATTACCCATTTTCTCTCTCTCTCCTTTTTTAAAAAGTGGTGTGACATTAGCTACCCTCCAGTACAGAGGAACTGATCCAGAGTCGATAGACTGTTGGAAAATGATCACCAATGCATCCAATATTTCTAGGGCCACTTCCTTAAGTACTCAGGGATGCAGACTATCAGGCCCCGGGGATTTATCGGCCTTTATTCCCATCAATTTCCCGAACACAATTTCCTACCTATTAAGGATATCCTTCAGTTCCTCCTTCTCATTCGACACTCTATCCCCTCGTATATTCAGAAGGTTATTTGTGTCTTCATTCGTGAAGACAGAACCGAAATACTAGTTCAATTGGTCTGCCATTTCTTTGTTCCCCATTATAAATTCACCAGAATCCGACTGCAAGTGACCTACATTTGTCTTCACTAATCTTTTTCTCTTCACATATTTATAGAAGCTTTTGCCGTCAGTTTTTATGTTCCCTGCAAGCTTCCTCTCGTACTCTATTTCCCCACTCTTAATTAAACCCTTAGTCCTCCTCTCTTGAATTCTAAATTCCTCGCAGTCCTCAGGTTTGCTGCTTTTTCTAATCAATTTACATGCCTCTTCCTTGGGTTAAAAACGATCCTTAAATTCCCTTGTTAGCCGCGGTTGAGCCCCCTTCCCCGTTTTTGTTTTACTCCAGACAGGGATGTACAATTGCTGAAGTTCATCCATGTGATATTTAAATGTTTGCCATTGCTTATCCACCGTCAACTGTTTAAGTGTCCTTTGCCAGTCTATTCTAGCGAATTCACGCGTCATACCGTCGAAGTTACCTTTCCTTTAGTTCAGGATCATAGTTTCTGAATTAACTGTGTAACTCTCCATCTTAACAAAGAATTCTACTATATTATGGTCACTCTTTCACAAGGGGCCTCGCGCAACAAGATTGTGAATTAGTTATTTCTCATTACACATCACCCAGTCTAGGATGGCCAGCTCTCTAGTTGGTTCCTCGACATATTGTTCGAGAAAACCATCCCTAATACACTCCTGGAAATCCTCCCCCAACGCATTTCTACCAGTTTGGTTAGCCCAATCAATATGTAGATTATAGTCGCCCATGAAAACTGATGTACCTTTATTGCACACATCCCGTATTTCTTGTTTGATGCTGTCCCTAAACTCACTACGACTGTTTGGTGGCCTGTACACAACTCCCACTAGCGTTTTTTGCTTCCTGGTATTCCGCAGCTCCACCCATACCGATTCCACATCATCCAGGCTAATGTCCCTCCTAACTATTACATTAATTTCCTCTTTAACCAGCATCGCCACCCGCCTCCCGTTGCTCTCTGTCTATCCTTCCTAAATGTTGTTTACCCCTGGATGTTGAGTTCGCAGCCTTGGTCACCCTGGAGCCTGACTCCATGATGCCAATTACATCCTATCCGTTAACTGCTATCTGCGCAGTTAAATCGTCCATCTTATTGTGAATACTCCTCGCATTGAGGCACAGAGCTTTCAGGCTTGTCTCTTTAACACACTTTGCCCCTTTAGAATTTGGCTGTAATGTGGCCCTTTTTGTTTTTTGCCTTGGGTTTCTCTGCCCTCCAACTTTACTATTCTCCTTTCTATCTTCTGCTTCTGCCCCATTTCATTTCCATTTGTCTCCCTGCATAGGTTCCCACCCCTGCCATGTTAGTTCAACTCCTCCACAACAGTACTAGCAAACACTCCCCTTAGGATATTGGTTCCAGTCCTGCCCAGGTACAGACCGTCCAGTCTGTACTGGTCCCATCTCCCTCAGAACCGATTCCAACATCCCAGGAACATGAATCCCTCCCTTCTGCACCACTCCTCAAGCCATGAATTCATCTGAGCTATCCTGCGATTCCTACTCTGAATAGCACATGGGACTGGTAGCAATCCTGAGATTACGAGTTTTGAGGTCCTACTTCCTAATTTAGCTCCCTGATCCCTAATTCCGTCACGTAGGACCTCATTCCGTATTTTACCTATATCGTTGGTATGTTTATGCACCACGACAACTGGCTGTTCATCCTCCCCTTTCAGAATGTCCTCACGCACTCTGAGACATCCTTGACCCTTGCACAAGGAAGGCAACATACCATCCTGGAGTGTCGGTTGCGGTCACAGAAACCACTATCTATTCCCTTTACAATCAAATCCCATATCACTATAGCTCTCCCACTCTTTTTCCTGCCCTCCTGTGCAGCAGAGCCACCTACGGTGCCATGAACTTGGCTGCTGCTGCTCTGCCCTGATGAGTCATTCCCTCAACAGTACCGAAAGCAGTGTATCTCTTTTGCAGGGGGATGAACGCAGGGGACCCGTGCACTACCTACCTTGCACTGCTCTTCCTGTTGGTCACCCATCCCCTACCTGGCTGTGTACCTGTAACCTGCGGTAAGACCAACTCACTAAACTTGCTATTCTCAGCATCTTGGATGCTCCAGAGTGAAATCACCCGCAGCTCCAGTGCCGCAATGCCATCCGTCAGGAGCTGGAGGCGGATATACTTCCCGCAGATGTCGTCGTCAGAGACACCGGAAATTTCACTGACTTCCCACATAGTACAGGAGGAGCATAAGATGTGTCTGAGCTTTCGTGCCATGACTTAACTCTTTGATTAACTTAACTAGGTTACAGGAATGCTAAAGGTAACTGACTGATAATGAAAAGAAAAAGAAAATCAACTTACCAATCAACAGCCAATCAATTACCCCCTTGGCTGTGACGTCACCTTTCGATTTAGTTCCATTTTTGCCTTCTCTCGCTGCTGCAGCTGCACCGGCAGGCCTCTCCAACTCACCATGCTGGTCACCGATCTGCTGAGCCTTTTCTAGGCCGCTCCCGCTCCGACTCTCGCCTCTCCGACTCACCATGCCGGTCCCCGAACTGCTGGCCCTTTTACAGGCCGCTGCCGCTCCGACTCCCGCCTCTGCGACTCACCAGCGACGTTTTACTGCAGCTATTCAAGGTGCTGGTGAGGTCACACCTGGAATACTGAATTCAGTTTTGCTTTCCAAATTTACGAAAAGATATATTTGCTTTGGAGACAGTTCAGAGAAGGTTCACTGGTTTGATTTCGGGGATGAAGGGGTTGACTTATGAGGAAAGGTTGAGTAGATTAGGCCACTACTGATTGGAATTCAGAAAAATGGGAGGTGATCTTATCAAAACGTATAAGATTATGAGGAGGCTTGACAAGGTGGATGCAGAGAGGATGTTTTCACTGATGAGGGAGACTAGAACTAGAGGGCTTGGTCGTATAATAAGGGGCCGCCCATTTAAAACAGATGAGGAGAAATGTATTCTCTCAGAGTGTTGTAAATCTGTGGAATTCGCTGTCTCAGAGAGCTGTGGAAGCTGGGATATTGAATAAATGTAAGACAGAAATAGACAGTTTCTTAAACGATAAGGGTTTATGGGGAGTGGGCAGGGAAGTGGCACTGAGTCCATGATCAGATTATCCATGATCTTATTGAATGGTGGAGCAGGCTCGAGGGGCCGTATTGCCCACTCTTGTTCCTATTTCTCATGTTCTTATGTTCTTATGTTCTACTCTGCTCCATTCCCTCTGATACCATCTCCCTGGACTCACTGATCATCACCCTGGGGATCCTGTCTCCCTGCTCTGCGCCATTCCCTCTGATACAATCTCCCTGATCTCACTGAAGATCACGCAGCAATCCACCAGTGATATTCGCTCCCTTTTTGCCTTAACTTTGGGAACCCCGTCCTTCATCACCTGAACTTTCATTCGGAGCCACCCGACCATGGAACACCTGCCGCTCTTTCTGGTCACACCCGAGTATCTTCCGGAGTTTTCCATCTGATGCCGCGCTGCTCTTCCTCTAAATGCATGGGTTCCAGGCGTGAGGCCTCCTGCAGTAGAATAGTGCTTCGGGTTGGCGGGAGGGAAGAATCATCGGCGCTGCTGAAGAGGTTAGGAAGTGAGTTTGTGAATGGGTGCAGTTGGTGATTTATGTTATATCACCTATTGACAGATGTTAGAAGTTAATATTAAGAAGGTTATTTTACACGTCTTCAGTTAATCAATAACGTTTATCTTTATAACTTGCTATATATGCATTCATTGTGTGTAAAACTAGTTTAAAAATGGTAGAAAATGGCTGTACAACATAAAATGGGTTTTAAATTGCCAAAGGCTGAGAAGCAAAGCATCTTGGTAAATTGAGCCATTATTATAATATCCATTTTTGTAACTGCTGATACAGCTTCACTTAGAACTACAAGGATCAAGGTCAACAATATTAATCAATAAGTAAAGGTATGCAGCATGTAATATTTATTTTCATAATTTTGTAAAGCCAAGCTCACTCATGAATTCTGTGTGACGTGTTCTGAATAATTGTTCTCAGAGAAGTGATTCCTGCCACAGAGAGGGAGGGGAGATAGAGAAATCATAGAAGGTCAAAGGCAATAGATAATATGATCTATTGTCAGGCTACAACAGCAACAGATTTTCACAGCATTTGAATGGGAGAAAACGGGTATAAAGTAACAGCTATTCTACTCAGAAGGCAGTGCGAATCAAGAGAACAGGAGATAAGGAGTTGGCACCACGGTCAGCTCGAGAGGACGCTATCGAGAATTAGGCTGTGACTATAATTTGTTAAGTATTACTTTTTGGAACGGAACATAATTTACTTGTTATTTTTACTCAATATACCTATATTAAAAGCAATTGGTATGATCTGAACAAGAGTATCCTAGTTTGAATTATATATAAACCCTGAGAATATTTGAATTGATATCATTAGCAAAGTGACAAAAAGCTGCGAAGTAGTTAAAAACTACATCTGGTGACCACGAAGGGACAAAACACAGAGATATTGTACAAAATACAATATACTCATTAAACAAGTTAATTAGGTACTCTTGTAATTTTTTTCTCTCCATTTGAAAACAGAATGCTGTATGTAAACAGCCGACTCAAGGCAGATAGTTTGAACACTGATCAAACCTAATGGTGGGTTAATTTATATCAACCGGTAGTGACTATTATCTTCGTTAAGGAAGCTTAATTAAAAATAATTAATTTTAAGATGCCAGAGGAGTGTCTTTGGGAAGAGTATCAGAAATAGTTAGAAAAAAGATGCTGCAAAACGCAAGTGCAGACACTGTTGGTAGATTGCCGCGGGAAAAACGCAAAAGTGTCGCTTAAGGATGCAGTCACTTTTATTGATGAACAGAATAAAGCTAAGAAATTGAAGCTGGGTAAGGCGATGAGTCTAGTGACCTATGCAGCTTCATACTTCGCAGAACGTGAATCAAAGGTCAAGCCAGAATTGGATGATAAAGTATCAGAATTGGAAACACAAAATTCGGCTAAGAATGAAGAATTGCAGAAAATAAATTCAGACGGTGAACACAAAATTGAGAATTTGCACAGTCAATTTGCCCCAGTTACTGCAGTAATGCAATAGCAGAATATCAATGCAAATCACGCAGGGACTGCAATGAAAAAATTAGGCAATCTTGACATTCAAAACGAAGAGCTAAGCAGAGAGGACTCATGGGTAGCAATGAGGGAGACCTTGCATCGACTCCAAAGAGAGGCAGATCACCGACCTTGTCAGGATACAATCCGACAGTTATAAAACTAGTTGCGAGTAAAAACATGCAGTTGTCGCCGCAGTAACGATGGAAGATACCTACTCAGACATTAATGAGAGTCTGGCTCGTTCTGGTTGAAATTTGTATCCATTCCTCCTCGCTCCCTTAATGCTAAATACCCCATCATGTGATAATACTGACACAACAATTATAAAGGATGAGAAAAAAGATCTGCTTAACCCCCGGCTACCAAAAACCAGAAAGTATCGGGACTTGAACTGATATCACACCAACTTAACACCAGATAACCCTGCGGCAGCTGCTGATGGCACTGCACCACCGACACTCCGGATTGATAGGATTGCATCAGCGTTCTCAGCCGTAAAAAACTAAACTTAAAGAGGCTGGTTCGAAACCGGAAAACACAACACACCTCTGCGCATAGTATAGAGACTTGAGAAACAGGACAAGCATGAAGTGCTGGGGAAAGAGCAGGAAGATCTAAGAACTCAGCAAAGGAAGAAAAAAACAGGGATCTAGAAAATATGTTGCTGGAAAAAAACGAATTGAAATAAAGTGAAAGTATGAATAAATTGAGAGTTAAAATATTCATTGTGTAACTAAAATATAATTAAATTGTAATTTAGAAATGCAGGTGCCTAGTTAGTTTAATTATGATTTATGGAGCGATGGGTTTGCAAAAAGGATGGGTTTGTTTAACAATAGATAAAACTTAAGCCTTGAAGTTACAGTTGCTAAAAAAAATGATTTGGACGTTTTAATTGGATAAATAAATGTGTGGTCTTATTTTAAATCAATCCAGATTGTAACAAAGCACTTCGTTTCAATTGTGTTATTACAAGCTTCAAAAAATCCGAGATGCTCACTTACCTGTCAAAAGAAAACTTACAAATTGATTACATTGATTTGAAAGAAAATAAGTGCCTTTCAAAAAAACGCCTGCATAAATTTCTCGAAGCTACATGCTAAGGGAAGATCCCCTCTCTGTTGCCTTTTGTATAGCCTGTGTTTCTGATGTTTGTTACATACAAAAACTAATGTTTCTCCAGTTACATTCAGAATTTTAAAAGTAACCTTATCAGCAGAAAGTCGACACCATTCGCAGGCTTCCGCTGCCTGTGTCAAAGACAGCGCTGTGATCCTTCTTGGGACTTATAGGATATGAAAGGAAGTTAATTCCGAATTTTGCAGACAGCGCCAAACCTCTGTATGAACTGTTGAAAATGAATATGAGGAAGACATTCGGCCGGCCTGGGGAGATAGCAAGAGAAACTCAGTAAAATGCTTTAAAATAAGCTACGATACAGGTTACTGATCTTATCTCTCCAGATGGGATTCAGAGTGAACACCCACTCGTCTCAGCAAGCAGAATTGTCAGCTATTATTCTCGCCACCCAATATACAGCATCTGAAGCAACAAACATTTGCTCTGACAGAAGCTATGTATGCAATGCAGTGATGGCCTTGCCCCGATACCAAAAACTGCGTACCATTAGTTAGATGGTAAAATTCTATTACATTGCGGTCTCCTCCTTAAACTTTGGGACGTGCTCCAGAAATGACTCGCCCCTTTGTCACATCAGTAATGTGTGTGCACACCAGAAAGATTCCTCACCCCATACCAAAGGCAATAATGCAGCCGATCAGTTGGCTAAAGAATTCGCAATAACTGGATTAAATATACCATGATACATTTTTCAAATTCCCCAGTTACCTGCTGTAGCAGCTGCCACTAAAACACAATCTATAGACCTGCATAAACTCCCGTCCAAGTCCGACCCCTTATGCGACGTTGAGAGTAAGTTAATATGAGGCTCTGACTGGGAGCCAAATGCAGATACCAGTACACAAAAATTTTTGGAATAACACACCACACAAATGGGCGGGTCCACATCAAATAATTGAGAAATTATTCCCCTTGAGTACCTATTGAATGTTCCCAATGGCCTAATGGGAGAACCAAAACTGAAATGGTTCCATGTCAATCAGATGAAACCAGTTCAGATTGAAAAGATATTATGTTTGGTTTTCTTGCAAGTGAATGATGTGGATCTATACGCTTCTATTGCTACTCGAAAGTTTGGGAAAGACAACGAATGAAGAACAGGACTGCAGAGCAGTCTCAGAAGATAAATGTACTCAACTCCCCTTTTTTGGAACAGAACCACTGGTTCTTGGTGGACATAAAAAAACAAAGACATAATGATACCTATGGATGGCATTTCCCACTGTGGATGAAGCAGGATAATAATGTACCAAGAAAATATACGGCAGGTTGTGGTGCTATAAAGGAAGGTCCAGATCAGTGGGAAATAAAAGAAGGATATGGAGTATGTATGAGGTGTCCGTTAAGAGATAGGGAAGAACGACAGTTATGGAGATTTCTGAAAAAGAGTGGGGTATTGTGGGGAGAAAAAAAACAAAGCCCAATAGCATCAGAAAGGAAAACATACATCCAATTGTTTTGGCCTAGAAGGTGGAAAAAACATGAAGGGCAGGACTCATGCATTGCGACACATGTTAAAACTACCCACGCGGAAAATAAACCTGTCATGAATACATTCAAGGCTTGTGGAGAATATACGTATAACACAAACCTGACGGAAGTGGGATAGTTGCACAGATGGTGAAATTTGAGGATGCCGTAGAAGGTGGTTTAAATAATAGAGGGGAAATCTGTAGTCTTCGGTTTGAATCGTGCCAATAAGATAATGACTCAGATCAGGATCAGAGGTGCGGAACTGTGTAAAATTAAAAGTTTGATTAAAGTATATCCAGTCAAGCACGAATGTCACAAGGTAGGGAACGAAATGTTATTGGGATTAAAATAGAAATTCTTCCCTGGATGAGAATAATTTCTCATTTATTGTTAATAGTTCAACTCACATTGTTAATATGTTTAATAGTGTACATCTGCTATTTAAAGCACCCCATACGCCAGACACAAACACGACTTAATGTTATATTCGCATAAAGCCTATTAGACAAGAGGCAAAATGAAAACTTAGGAAGTTCGTCCACCTCAAGGTAAGGATTGTAAGACGTCACCTAATTACAGATGTTAGAAGTTAGAATGAAGACGCTTATTTTGCACGTCTATAAATAATGAATAGCCTTTATGTTTATAACTTCCGGTACATGCATTTATTTTCGATAAAACTGGTTTATAAATGATAGAAAATAGCCATATAATATAAAATGTTTTTCAAAATGGCCAAAGGCTGAGAAGCAAAGCATCATGATAAATTGAGCCAATATTATGTTTTCCATTTTTGTAACTGCTGATTGAGCTTCATTTAAAGCTAGATGGATCAAGGCCAAAATTATTAATCATAAGATAAAGGTATTCAGCATATATCATTTATTATCATAACTTTGAAAAGCCAAGCTCAGTATAAATGTGTGTGACATGTTCTGTATAATTATTCTCAGAGAAGTGAGTCCTGCCACAGAGAGCGAGGGAAGGTCGAGATAAAATAGAAGGTCAAAGGCAGTGGTCAATATTATCGATTGTAAGGTTAAAACGGCTGAAGATTTTCACAGCATTTGAATGGGAGGAAAGCGGTATAAAGTACAAGCTCTTCTACCAGGAAGGCAGTGCGAATCAAGACAACATGAAAAAATCATCTTCAGAAGGAAAAGAGGATAACGGGTGGGCACCACGGTCTCGCAAGAGGACGCTATGGAGAACAGGCTGTTACTATCATTTGTAAAGTATCACTTTTTGTAACAGAACTAATTTACTTGAAAAACCTCTGTTGTTTTTACTCAATATCCCTGTATTAAAAGCATTTATTCGAATCGGAACAAGCCTCTCCTAGTTTGAATTCAATATAAACTATGAGAATATTTGAATTTCTATAATTTGCAAAGCGGCAAAAAGCTGCTCAGTAATTTAAACATGTGAACGACCGCTCATCTGTCTGAGCAAGCTCGTATCTCTGCAGCTTTCCAGAGCTTTTAAAGCTCTTCCCACAGTCAGAACAGTGAAATGGTTTCTCGTCAGTGTGAACTCGCTGGTGTATCTGCAGGCAGGACGAATAAACAAGTCCCTTCCCATCCACGAAGCAGGTGAACGGACTGTCCCCGGTGTGACTGCACCGATTAACTTTCAAAACAGACGAGGAACTGAATCCCTTCCCGCCGTGCCCACCTTGACCCGTTTTCTCCCAGGTGTGACGTTGCACGTGTCTCGCCAGGTGACGCGATCGGCTGAAGCAAGGTCCACACCGTGACACGTGTGTGGTTTGTCCGCGCTGCGATCGCTGCTATCCCCTTCCATGAGCAAAGCCGATGATATTCAGGTCCAAATGAATTGCTTTACCCTGTCAGATTCTGATGTAATGTTTGGTTTCAGCTTTCTGTCTGTAAATGCTCAACATCTAAAACCCTGCAAATACGAGTTTCGAAAAGTGATAACCGGGAGAAAGTTGCCTAAATGTCCCCACCTCCCAGCCCGGGGGCAGTGAAACTGATTTTCAGCCGCAGCTGCTGCACAGGTTGGTTGAAAGGACCAACATTAATGGCGGCCGCAATACCCACAATCCCCCGCGCTCCGGGAACAGCACTGAGTTGTGACTGACACCATGCATTCGCCCCTGGCCCCGCTCACTCCTGCATCGGCGCCGGTTCCGCACCGCGATGCCGAGCACACACACACACACACACACAACTTGGGACGCTGTCAATCATCTCCCCCCGCGCATGCGCGCTGGGTTCTGGTCAATCATCCGCCCCCGTGCCTGTACAGTGGTCAACTAACAATCATCCTCCCCCTCCCCCGGGCCTGCTCGCTGAGCCCCTGAGTTTCAGGCTGCCGTGTGGACCTTTCTTTGTAAACATAGAAACAAAGTAATTTAAAGTGCAGAAGGAGGCCATTTCGGCCCATTGTGTGCGCTGGCTGACAAAAATCCACACAGCTCGGTCAGCAGCCCTGAAGGTGACAAATAAACCTATGTACAATGAACAATGGTGGACAGGTAAGGAGTACCCGGTCCAACCAGTATGTCCCCCACAACTGCGATACTCCATGTATCGCAACATTTTACAATCCACCACACCCGGAGCCACACGATCTCCTGGGAGAGGTACAAAAAACAGATAAAAATTCAGGCCAATCAACGATCAAAAAAAATCTGCGATAATTTTTCTCCGACTCATCCAGGAAATCGAACCTGGTCCAGGAGATCACGCTGGATATATTACATTCCCTGAAGTACTTACTATTATATCTGTGCCAGCCAAGAAGGTGTTATCCAGTCTAATCCCACTTACCAGCTCTATGTCCTTAACTGTGCATGTTTAGGTACCTCAAATGCTCATCCACGCATCTTTTAACGGTGGTGAGGTTTTCTGCCTCTACCGCCTTTCTAGGCAGTGAGGTCCAGACTCCCACAACCCTCTGCGTGAATAAGCTTCCCTTAAATCCCCTCTAAACCTTTGGTACTGGTGAAGAGCCGCAATCAGTGAGGGAAAGTGAGTTTTCCCCGCGATAGAAACATAGAAAATAGGAACAGGAGTATGCCGTTCGGCTCTTCGAGCCTTCAACGCCATGCAATATGATCATGGCTGATACTTTATCTCAACACCATATTCGCGCTTTGTCTCATTATCCCTTGATGGCATTTGTGTCGAGAAATCTATCTATCTCCTTCTTAAAAAGATTCAGTGCCTTCGCCTCCACAGCCTTCTGTGGTAGAGAATTCCACACGTTCACCACTCTCTGAGTAAAGAAATTTCTCCTCGTCTCAATCCTAAATTTCCTACCCCATGTCCTGAGAACGTGACCCCTTGTTCTAGACTTCCCAGCCAGGGGAAACGTCTTCCCCACATCCGGTGTGTCCATCCCTGTCAGAATTTTATATGTTTCAATGAGATCCCCTCTCATTCTTCTAAACTCTCGTGAATACAAGGCCTAGTCGACCCAATCTCTGCCCTTATGACAGTGCTGCCATCTGAGGAATCAGTCTGGTGAACATTCGTTGCACTCCCTCTAGGGCAAGTATATCCTTTCTTGGGGTAAGGAGACAAAACTTCACACAGTATTCCAGCTGTGGTCTCTCCAAGGCCCTGTATAATAGTAGTAATTGATCCTTGCTCCTGTATTCAAATCCTGTTGCTGTCTTGTTGCATCTCATGTTTGCTTTCAATAACTGGTGTACAAGGACACCCATGTCCATTTGTACATTGACATTTCCCAAGCTATCACCATTTAAATAATACTTTGTCTTTATGTTTTTCCAACCAAAGTGGATAACTTCACATTTATCCATTTTATACTGCATTTGCAAAGTGTTTGCCCACTCACTAAACCTATTTAAATTGACTTGCAGCGGATCTGCATCCTCCTCACAACTCACAATCCGATCTAGTTTTGTGTCATCAGCAAATTGGAAACATTAAATTGGTTCCCTCATCCAAATCATTTATATATATATTTTGAACAACGGGGGCCCAAGCACTGATGCCTGTGGTACCCCACTGGTCACTACACGCTACGCCGAAACAGACCTGTTTATTCCTACTCTCTGTTTCCTGACAGTGAACCAAGCTTCAATCTATGCCAGGATATTACCCCCAATCCTATGTGCTTTAATTTTGCACACTAACCTCAATCTTCATCAAAAACCTTCTGAACATCCAACTATTCTACATCCCCTGGTTCTCGCTTATCTATTCTATAAGTTACTTCCTCAAAATCTCCAGTGGGTTTGTCAAACACGATTTTCCTTTCATAAATCCATGTTGACGTTATCTAATCCCATTGATATTATCTAAGTGCCCCGTTATCACATCCTTTATAATAGACTCTAGCATTTTCCATACTACTGATGTTCGGCCAACCGGTCTGTACCTCCCTGTTTTCACTCTCCCTCCTTTTTTTAAATAGCGGGGTTACATTTGCCACATTCCAATCTGCAGGATCTGTTCCATAATCTATACATTTTGGAAGATGTCAACGTATGCATCCCTTATTTACATGGCTACCTCTTTTAGTACTCTGGGATGCAGACCATCAGGCACTGCGGATTTATCGACATTCAGTCCCATTAGTTTCTGCAGCAATATTGTCTGACTAATAATCATTTACTTTCATCCCACTTGCTCACTAGACTCTTGGTTCGCTAGCATGTCTGGGACGTTATTTGTGTCCTCTTCTGGGAAGTTAGAATCGAAGCCTTTATTTAGTTGTTCTGCCGTTTCCTTTTTCCCCATTATAAATTCTCCGGTTTCTGACTCTCAAGGACCTACATTTGTCTTCAGTAATCTTTTTTTCTTTAGATACTTGTCGAAACGTTTGCAGTCGGTTTTTATGGTCCTTGCAATTTACTCTCATACTCTATTTTTACGCTCTTAATCAATCTTTTGGTCCTTTTTTGTTGAATGCTAAACTTTTCCGAATCCTCAGGCTTGCTACTTTTTGTGGCACACTTATTTTTGGATCTAATGCCATCTTTAATTTCTTTTGTAAGCCATGGCATGGGCCACTTTTCCTTTTCTCTTTATACGCTAGAAAGGAATGTATAACTGTTGCAAATCTTGCATTCATTGCTTAAATCTCAGCCATTGCATATCCACCACCATGCCTTTTAATGAATCTGTCCAATCTATCAAAGGCAATTCATTCCTTATACCTTCATAGTTTGCTTTGTTTAGATTTAGGACCCTAGTTTCTGACTAGACTACTTCACTTTCCATTTAATAAGGAATTGAATCATGTTGTAGAAACATAGCAAAAATGTGCAGGAGTAGGCCATTCTGCCATTCGAGCATGCAACACCATTCAATAAGATCATGGCTGATCATTCACCTCAGTGCCCCTTTCCTGCTTTCTCTCCATACCCCTTGATCCATTTAACCGTAAGGGCCATATCTAATTCCCTCTTCAGTATATCCAATGAACTGTCATGAACAACTCTCTGCTTTAGATAATTCCACAGGTCAACAACTCTCTGAGTGAAGCAGTTTCTCCTCATCTTAGTCCTAAATGGGTTACAACTTCTCCTTGGACTGACCCCTGGTTCTGGACTTCCCCAACATCGGGAACATTCTTACTGCATCTAACCTGTCCAGTCTCGTCAGAATTTTATATATTTCCATGACATCCCCTCTCATCCTTCTAAATTCCAGTGATTACAGGCCCAGACGATCCAGTGTCTCCACATATGTCAGTCCTGCAATCCCCGGAATCAGACTGGTGAACCTCCGCTGCACTCTCTCAATAGCAAGAACATCATTCCTCAGATTAGGAGACCAAAACTGTAAACAATATTTCAGGCGAAGCCTCACCAGAGCCCTGCACAAGTGCAGTAAGACCTCCCTGCTCCTATACTCAAATCCCCTAGCTATGAAGGCCAACATACCATTTGCCTTCTTCACCGCCTGATGTACCTCCATGGCAATTTTCAATGACTGATGTAGCATGACACCCAGGTTTCGTTGCACCTCCCCTTTACTTAATATGCCGCCACTCAGATAATATTCTGCCTTCGTGTTTTTGCCACCGAATTGGATTATCTGACATTCATCCAAATTATACTGCATCTGCCATGCGTATACCCACTCACCTAACGTACCCAAGTCACCCTGTAGCCTCTTAGAATTATCCTCACGGCTCACAGCGCCACCGAGCTTAGCGTTATCCGCAAACTTGGAGATATTACGCTCAATTCCTTCGTCTAATCATTGATGTATATTGTAAATAGCTGGTGGCCCAGCACTGAGCCCTGCGGCAGTCCACTAGTCACTGCCTGCAATTCTGAAAAGCATCCGTTTATCCCGACTCTCTGCTTCTTGTTTGCCAACGAGTTCTCTATCCACATCAGTACATTAACCCTAATAACGTGTTCTTTAATTTTTCACACCAATATCTTGTGTGGAACCTTGTCAAAAGTCTTTTGAAAGTCCAAATACGCCACATCCGCTGGTTCTCCCCTGTCCACTCTACTAGTTACATCCTCAAAAAATTCCAGAATATTTGTCAAACATGATTTCCCTTTCATAAATCCATGCTGACTTGGACCGATCCTGTCATTGCTTCCGAAATGCGCTGCTATTTCATCTTTAACAATTGATTACATTTCCCCCACGACTGATGTCAGGCTAACCGGATTAGAATTACGCGTTTTGTCTCTCCCTGTCTCTCTTCTCTAAAGGACCTCAAAGAACAAGACTTAATTAATCCCTTCTCATTGCACAATACCCAATGTGGGATAGCCTGTTCCTGCGTAGGCTCCTCAACATACAGTTTTTAAAAAAACATTTCATACACATTCCAGGAATTTATCTTCCACGGTATTATGCTAATTTGGTTTAGCCAGTCTAAATGCAGACTAAAGTCACCTATGATTATTGCAGTACGCTTGTTACATGCATCTCTAATTTCCTATTTGATGCCGTCCCCTACATTACCACCATTGTTTAGATGACTATCAATAACTCCCACCAATGTTTTCTGCCCCTTGGTGCTGCTTAGTTCCACCTAGACTGATTCTACATTTGATTTTCTGAGCCAATATACTTTCTCACTCTTGATCGGATTTCATCATTTACGAACAACGCCACACAACCCCCTTTTCCTTTTTGCCTGTCCTTCCTAAATATCCAATATCCTTGAATATCGAATTCACAACCCTGATCACCCTGCAACCATGTACCATAATTGCAACTATATCGTATCCGTTTACATCTATTTGTGGTGTTAATATGTCTACGTTATTTCGGATGCTTCGTGCACACAGATACAATGCTTTTAGATTAGTTTTTTTTAGCATTATTCGAAATCTTATCATTATTTTGTACTATAGTCATATTTGTCATATCGCTATTTTTTCATGCTTGGACCTTATTTGTAAGTGCACTTTTTTATTTGTATGCTCTATCCCTTCCTGACATAAACTGTGTATCATTACCACAGTCACTTTCCTGTATTGATTCCTTTTCTTTTCTACAGCATTCTGGATTTCTCTTCATTTTGAACCTCCCCCTGCCTTATTTACTTTAAAGCCGTAATTACCTCGCCAGTTATTCGATTCGCTAGAATTGTAGACCCAGCATAGTTCAGGTTTAGTCTGTCCCGACGGAACAGCTCTCTCTTTCTCGAGTATTGGTGCCAGTGCCACAAGAATCGAAATCCACTTCTTCAACACCAACCTCTGAGCCACGTATTCATCTCCTTAATTCGACTGATCCTGTGCCAATTTGCTCGTGGCTCAGGTAACAATGCATAGATTATTACTTTTGTGGTTCAGCTTTTCATTTAATACCTAGCTGTTGCAACTCTCTCAGCAGAAACTCTTTCTTAGTCCTAACTATGTCATTGGTACCGATGTGTCACCCGACAAATCGACTCTCCCCCTCCCACTAAAACTTCTTCTCCAGCCCGGAAGCGATGTCCTTTATCCTGGCACCTGGTACGAAACACAATCTTCGGGACCCCCGCTCGAGGTTGCAGAGAACCCTATCTCTCCCACTAACTATAATGTTCCCTACCACAACCAACTTCCACTTTACTCCCCCCACTTGAACGGCGTTATGCACCACAATGCCTTGGTCAATCTGCTACTCCACCCTGCAGTCTGCACACTTTTCCACAAGGGTTTCAAGAACATCAAGTCTATTAGAATTGTGCAGGGACTAAGGCTCCTGCAATACTAACTCCTGGATCCCTGTACCTGCCTCACTCGCAGTCACACCTTCCTGTCACTGACTACGTGTCAATTCTAAAGTATTTAATTTACACGGTGTAGCTGCCTCCTGGAGGAAAAGGTCCAGGTAACTTGCTCCCGCCCTGATGTCTCGCAATGTTTGCAGCTCAGACTCCAGCTCCACAAGTCGGAGCCGAAGTTTGTCGATTCGCAGACACTTACCACAGATGTAATCGCCCTGGACCAAAACTTCCAGAAGCTCCGACATATTGCAACAGCTTCTGTTTTACCATTATTAAATTTAAGTAATTAGTTTAGTGTTAATAAAATGATTTACCCTATTTTCTTTATTCAATTAGTTAAACAAATAAAGGTCAGTTTTTAGAATGTAGTTATATGCTATATGTTAATTTAAAAGAAATAATTAGCCCACAATCTCTACCAATCACTTACCTGCCTTACCTGTGATGTCACACAGCAGAATTCTTCCCATCCGGAGCCGTGCGATCTCCGGTGAGAGGCAAAAAAAATATCAAAACCCAGGGAAAAATTCTGGGAAAATTCCTCTCCATCACAACTAGTAGATGGAAATAAGCCCAGGAGATCAAACTGGCCGTATTAAAGTACTTGAATTTGCAGGTCTGCTGTGGTTTTTATCCCCACTCTCGGGCCTCAGTGTACTCCCGCTCAGGCACGCCGCCGCTCTGCAGGAAAAGTTAGGAAAAACAAGGTAAAGCAACATCGCCCCCTCCCAACTTCACAAAACTCTCCCACTGACCAAACTCTCAGGTTTCCCACCAGAGCTGCTGCACTCCGTCCTCCGAGCATCCAGCCCTCGGTTTTTAAACTGCTTGTGGCTCAGATGAGTCACCACTGGTAACCACTTTTAACTAGTTTTAATTAACCGGTTTTTTGCAAGCTTGTGGAGATCTAGCCAGTTTGTCTCTGCTTAATTTGAAAGAATCCTAAATATTTAACGGTTAACCTTATTTAGAAGCTACCAACAATTGTCAGTTGCCTCCAAATGGTTTAAAACAGATTACTCCTGAAAACGCTCCCACTGACCAAAATCTCAGATTTCCCACTCTGAGCTGCTGCACTCCTGGAAACCCGAAACATTGGGCTGGAGAGAGGGCTTTATCCTAAAAAGCTCGGCGAGGGTTCAGGTGAGTAGACATTTAAAATGTCAAAGGCAATAGAGCAGGGTAGCGGTGGGTGAAATAAGAGCCAGAGAGGAAGGGACAGAATGTATAAAAATACGTGTATCAGAAAGTGGAGTCAAAGCAGGAAAAAACTGTAAAAAGGCAAAATTAAAACCTCTTTATCGCAATGCAAGCAGCATTCGTAACAGGATTGATGAGTTGACAGCACAAATAGATATACATGGGTATGATCTGATAGCCAACGCAGTGACGTGATGGTAAGGTGACCAAGGCTGGGAATGTAATATTCAGGGGTATTTGATAATGTGGATGGATAGACAGAAATGAAATGTAGTTGCCGTAGCTCTGTTGATAAAGCATGAGATCAGAGAATAATGAGAAATTATATTGGATCAGAAAATCAATACATAGAATCAGTTTGGTTGGAAATAATAAGGGGAAGAAAGCACTGTTGGGCGTCGTCTTTTGACCCCCTAAGTAGCTACACTGTTGTACGGAATATAAACCAAGAAATAACGGAGGCTTATAAGAAAGGTACGACAATATCGACTAGACAAATCAAATTGCCCACGGTAGCCTTGAGGAAATGTTCAGAGACTGTATCTGGGGTGTTTTCCTTCAACAGTATGTTGCAGAACCAAACAGGTAGCAAGCTATCCTCGATCTGGTACTGTGTAATGCGTTGGATTAATAAATGATCTCGTAGTAAGGGATCCTCGAGAAAAGAGTGATCATGGCAGGGTGGAATTTCAAATTCAGTTGGAGGGTGAGCAACCAATATCCTGAAGTTAAATGAAGGCGATTAGAAAGGTATGAAGGCAGAAATGGCAAAAGTGGACTGGGAAAATAGATTAAAATGTAAGATGGTTGATAAGCAGTGGCAGACATTTATGGAGATATTTCATAACTCTCAAGAAAAATATATTCCCGTGAAAAGGAAAGATTTTAATAAAAGGGAGAAGCATCGTGCCTAATAAAGAAAGTAAAAGACGGTATAAAATTGAAAATAATGGCACAGAAAGTCGTCAAGATTAGTGTGCGGCGGAAGGATTGGGAATTTTAGAAAATCCAACAAAGTACGACGAAACAATTAATAAAGAACGGGAAGATAGAATATTAGAGTAACCTAGCAAGAAATATTAAAACAGATAGTAAGAGCTTCTACAAGTACATAAAAAGTAAGGGAGTAGCTAAAGTAAACGTTGTCCCTTAGAGGATGAGACTGGGGAATTAATAATAGGGAACAGGGAAATGGCAGAGATTTTGAATATAGATTTTTTGTATCGGTCTTCATAGTCGAAGACAATAAAAACATCGCAATAATGGATAATCAGGGGGCACCGGACGGGAGGAACTTAAAACAATCACTATCACTAAAGAAAAAGTATTGATAAAATAATGGGACTAAAGGTGGACAAGTTACCTGCAACTGATGGCTTGCATCCTAGGGTCGTAGAACATAAGAACATAAGAACATAATAATTAGGAACAGGAGTAGGTCATCTTGCCCCTCAAGCCTGCTCCACCACTCAATAAGATCATGGCTGATCTGGCCGTGGACTCAGCTCCACTTACCCGCCCGCTCCCCATAACCCTTAATTACCTTAAAATAAATGGCTGCAGAGATAGTGGAAGTATTGGTTGTATTCTACCAAAATTCGCTGGAATGTGGAGCTGTCCCAGTGGATTGGAAAGCTGTGAATATAACGCCTCTATTTTAAAAAAGGAGGTAGACAGAAAGCAGGAAACTATAGACCAGTTAGCTTAACATCCGGGAAAATGCTGGAGTCCATTATTAAGGAAGCACTAGCAGGACATTTGGAAAAGAATAATACGGTCAAGCAGTGTCAGCATGGTTTCATGAAAGGGAAATCACATTTGACAAATATGCTGGAGCTTTTTGAGGGTGCAACACGCAGGGTAGAAGGGTGGATAAGGGGGAACCAGTGGATGTCATGTATTTGAAATTCCAGAAGGCATTCGATAAGGTTACTGCATAAGGGGTTGGGGGAAATATATAATCCGGTTGGCAAACGGTATCTAGTGGGGTGCCTCAAGGATCAGTGCTGGGGCCTCAAATATTTACAATTAATATTATTAACGTGGATGAAGGGACCGAATGTAATCTAACCAAGTTTGATGATGGTACAAAGATGTTTGGAAAAGCAAGTTTAGAGGATGATTCAAAAGATCTGCAAAGGGACATAGACAGGCTAACTGCATGGACAAGTATTTGTTGAATGGAGTATAACGTGGGTAATTGTGAGGCTTCCACTTTGGGAGGAAAATTAAAAAAACACATTTTTATTAAATGCGGAGAAATTACGAAATTCTGCAGTCGAGCAGGACCTGGGGTCCTTGCGCATGAAACACAAAATATAAGCATACAACTAGAAAGGTTACGATGAGGCCACAACTGGAGGACTGCATCCAGTTTTATTCTCCTTATTTAATTAAGCATATTTTTTATTGGAGGCAGTTCAGAGAAGGTTCACTCGTTTGATTCCTGAGATGAAGGGGCACACAGATGAAATATTATTCAAATACTTAATTTATTTAAATAGCCATCGATTTGCGATTTAAAATCAGAGTTTCTTTAGGTAACAGATTGGTGAATCAGACTGAAACGGTGAACTAAACTATTTTTTTCTCGTGTTGCATTCTTTTTTACTGTAACCATTACTTCGTGCAGGGTCAACCGACAGAGGCCAACCTTGATCTTCAAATGTTATCAGTGCAATGTTTGCAATGTTAGAGCGGAGCATCGCTCCACCAATTGAACTAATGTAATACACACAGTCCAATCATCATGACACTGGTTCCTTTAACCGAGACCAGTCTATTTTTCTGTGGAATTATGTAAGAGCATCATCAACATAACAATGATTAAAGCAAAATCAATTTATTTTCCATGGGATGCTTTTATATTTCTCTTGTTTTAGTTCAGTTCTCTGCTGCTGGAGTGCTGCAATGTCAGAGGCGCCCTCCTTCACTCAGTTCACCATAGGTAGAGCGTTGCATTGTCAGAGTCTCCCTCTTTTACTCCAGTTCACTACTGGTGGATTGCTGCATTGTCAGTGTCGCCCTCCTTCACTCAGTTCAATACTGGTGTTACGCTGCATTCTCAAACTCGTCCTCCTTCACTCAGTTCACTACTGGTGTTACGCTGCATTGTCAGACTTGCCTTCCTTCACTCCAGTTCTCTAGTGGTGGAGCGCTGCATTGTCAGACTCGCCCTCCTTCACTCCAGTTCACTACTGGTGTTACGCTGCATTGTCAGACTCGCCCTCCTTCACTCAGTTCACTACTGGTGTTACGCTGCATTGTCAGACTCGCCCTCCTTCACTCAGTTCTCTAGTGGTGGAGTGCTACATTCTCAGACTCGCCCTCCTTCACTCCGGTCTCTAGTGGTGGAGCGCTGTACTGTCTGAGGCGCCCTATTTCACGCAGTTCTCTAGTGGTGGAGCACTGCATTGTCAGACTCGCCCTCCTTCACTCAGCTCTCTAGTGGTGTTGCGCTGTACTGTCTGAGGCGCCCTCCATCACTCAGTTGTCTAGTGGTGGAGTGCTGCATTGTCAGACTCGCCCTCCTTCACTCAGTTCTCTAGTGGTCGAGTGCTGCATTGTCAGACTCGCCCTCCTTCACTCAGTTCTCTTGTGGTGGAGCGATGTACTGTCTGAGGCGCCCTCCTTCACTCAGTTCTCTAGTGGTGGAGCACTGCATTGTCAGACTCGCCCTCCTTCACTCAGTTATCTAGCGGTGGTGCGCTGCACTGTCTGAGGCGCCCTCCTTCACTTCAGTTCACCACGGGTGGAGCGCTACATTGTCAGAGGCGTCCTCTTTCCGAGGTAATGTTTGATCAGAGATTGCCTCGAACTATTCTTCACATTCATGATCTGTCAAATATAGGGCTATTTCAAGAAGAACATGGTGCTCTCGGTGTCCTCGCCTGCATTGCCACACCAGCCAACATCAATAAAACTATTTACCAGCTGCTGCGTTAAAAAGTGCGGCTAACTTTCCTACACGTGCTGTTTACTAAACACTTATCACATTTCGCAAAGCTAGGATACAAAGCTGTTTAAATCTAAAAAGCTGTTTATAATTCTAAATGAGTGTTTCCAGTTCAAATATATATTGCAGTGCATGTTTCCACTCAAAACGGGAAAGGAAGAACGTATCAGTGCTCGGGGCACCGCTCCCACTGAAATAATGGGATACATAAATCAAAGAGCATCATATTTATCAACATAAGAACATAAGAAATTGGTGCAGGAGTAGGCCATTAGCCACCTCCAGCCAGCTCCGCCATTTAATAAGATCATGGATGATCTCGTCATGGACTCAGCTCCACTCACTTCCCCTACTCCAAAACCTGGTATTCCTTTATCGCTCAAAATCTCTCTATCTCCTCCTTAAATATATTCAGTGACCCAGCCCTCATAGATCTCTGGGGCAGGTAATTCCGCAGATATTTAACCTCATCTCAGTTTTAAATGGTCAGTCCCTTATTCTCAGAGCATGCCCCTTAGTTTTGTTCCGCAATGAGTGGAAATATTCTCTCTGCATCATCTTTTTGAGCCCCCTCATTGTATTTTATATTTCGAAAAGATCACATCTCTTTCTGGGACCCCAACTATTTACAATCTATTCTACGACTTGCCTGAAAGGACCGAGTGTAACGTAGCCCGATTTGCTGACGATACAAATATGGGACGAAAAGTAACGTGTGCGGAAGAAACAAAAAACCTGCAAAAGGACATAGACAGGCTAAGTGAGAGGCCAAAAATTTGGCAGAAGAGGACAATGTTGGAAAGTCTGAGGTTGGCAGATTAAAATCGAAGTGCAAGTTATTTTTTAAATGTAGAAAAATTGCAAAGTGCTGCAGGATAGCGGAACCCGGGGGTCCTGGTGCATGAAACACAAAATGTTAGTATGCAGCGACAGCAAATGATCAGGAAGGCGACTGAATCTTGACAAAGTGGATGGAGTATAAAAGCAGGGAACTCTTGCTACAGAGGTGTGGCCACACCTAGTATAGTGTGGACAGTTTGGGTTTCCATATTTATGAAAGGATATACTTGCTTTGGAGGCAGTTCAGAGAAGATTCGCTCGGTTGATTTTAGAGATGGGGTGGGAGGTGGGTGGTTGAATTATGAGGAAAGGTTGAGTAGATTGGGCCTCTGCACATTGGATTTCTGAATAACGAAAGGTGATCTGATCGAAACATATAAGATTGTGAGGGGGCTTGACAAGATGGATGCAGAGAGGATATTTTCACTGGTTGCGCAGACTAGAACTAGGGAGCATAATCTTAGAATAATGGGGCCACCCATTTAAAATTGAGATGAGGAGGAATTTCTTCTCATATGGTTGTAAATCTGTGGAATTGGCTGCCTCAGGAAACTGTGGAAGCTGGATCATTGAATACATTTAAGACAGAGATAGACACGTTTTTAACCAACAGGGAATACCGGCTGATGGGGAGCAGGCAGGGAGGTGGACCTGAGTCCATGGTCGGATCAACCATGATCCTATTAAATGGCGAAGCAGGCTCGAGGGGCTGTATGGCCCACTCCTGCTCCTATTTCTTGTGTTCTTATGTTCTTATGTTCTACAATATTTGGAAATGATTGCATATAAAATAAGAAAAATGAACCGCCCAGGCTGCGCAGGGACCTGAAGTGAGAGCGGATGCATTGACAGGGTGTGGTTTACATATTTGTTTAAGTTGCACTCGGCCATGAATCAGTTATTCCTGCACTAGACCATGTCTCTGTTTACATTACACTAGAGCTTTTTTCTGTTTATATAATACTAGGTCCTGTCTCTGTTTTTATTACACTCGACACTGTCTCTGTTTATGTTACACTGGACTCTGTCTCTGTTTATATTACACAAGACCCTGTCACTGGTTATATTACACCAGACTCTGTCTCTGTTTATGTTACTCTAGACCCGATCTCTGTTAATATAACACTAGGTCATGTCTCTATTTTTATAACACTAGATCCTGTCTCTGTTTAAATTACACTTGACCCTCTCTCATTTACTACCGCACAAGGCACTTTTCCTCTTTATGTTTAACTCGATCCCATCTCCGTTATTAATGCTCTCAAAACCATCTCTTTATTTTTCACTATTCCCTGCCTCAGTTATTACTGAACTAGACCATGTTTCTGTTTATATTACCCTCGGTCTTGCCTCAATTATTTCTGCGCTAGCCCATGTCTCTGTTTATATTACACTCGACCATGTATATGCATATATTACAGTAATCATGTTTTCATTATTACTGCACTGGACCATGTCTATGTTTATAATACTTTCGGACCTGCCTCAGTTATACTGCACATGACCATGCTTCTGTCCATTCCTATAACTACCCTCTGCAATATTTTAATTAACTTAAACACATCAAAAGGTAATACAACCCTAGTTGACGTACTTTGTCCTCATAATTTAACTCTTTGAACCCTGGTGAATCTGTGCTGAAGAACAATATATCCTTCCTGAGGTGCGGTTCGCAAACTGAATGCAGTATTCTAAATGTGTTCGAACCAGAGATTCATACAAGTGTAACATACTTTTATAACTTTTTTATTCCTCCTTTCCGCATTGATTGCAAGGCCAACATAGCTTTTTATATTCATTTGTGTACCTGTCCACTAGCTTTTAACGATTTCTGTATTTTAACCCCAAAATCTCTCGTGGCGGGGGCAGGGGGGAGCTTGTGGCAACAGTTTCATTGTTCCCGTAGTATGAGTGACTAAAGCAAAGTTATATTTGACCAGCCATAGGGGCCCTGAGTTAGGCATTAAGTGAGGAACTGATCCCTTTCAAGGGAAGGCATTATTAAACCAATTGAAGGGTTGAATCACAATCCACAGCATCGATCCTCATTTACTGCTGTCAGCTCACGTACTTTCAGCTGCATTTGAATTCAGATTTGCGACCCAGTTTACGATCTCCCGTTTACTGGTCCATGACTATAACCGCTCGGCTGGTTGTTCCACTGTCTGAGTGCTGTTTTTAGTATCAGGCGCTTCATTGTACAAACAGCATTAACAACTAGAGATTGTAACAGCTCAGATTGACCGGGATCACTCGAGGATGGTTGCTACAGTGTGATGAGCGGCTTGTGATTTTCTTTGATGCAAAACATGCCAATAGATCGAATCGAGGTTTTATTATAATTGTGAAAGGGCATTACTGATGGAAAGGTTGATTTCCCTATTTGAGGAACCATTTCAAAAAGTCGTCAAATATAAATGGTTTTGAATAATGAGATGAGCAGAGCGACTTTAGTGTCTATATGTACAAATTCTTTAAGGGGGCATGGCAAGTTGATCAGGTGGTTAAAAAGCATATGGGTTACTTGGGTTTGAAATTGAGGTAGATAATATAAAGGCAAATAGATCATGCTAGAATTTAAACACTCATTGGCTAAGACTCAGCTGGAGTACTGTAGGCAATTCTGGGCACCATACTTCAGGAAAGATGTAAAGGACTTAGAAAGGGTGCAGACAAGGTTTACTTGCATGTTACCGTGGTTGAGGGATTCAGTTATGAGATGTTGGAAAAGGTGCAATAATTCTCCTTGGATCAGAGAAGGGTAATACGTGACTTAATGGAGGTCTTCAATATGAGGAGATGTTTGGCAAGAGGGTCCATAACAAAAGTCATAGATTGACAATCCATTGAAGATTGAAGATCCGGAGGGGAGATTTGGCGAAATGTTGTCACTCAGAGAGTTGTCGGGTTCTGGAAACCTTTATCTGAAATACCGGTGGAGGTGAATTCAATAAATAATGTTAAAAGGGGGAGTTGGACACGTACTTAATGATGAGCCATGTACGATGTTATAGACAAAAATTGGGAGTATAGTATTTTATAGTGATTGTTACCGTAAACATGCCTGCTTTGACAAAGAGCGCCACTACAAGACAAATAGCCTCCTCTTGTGCTGTAAATTTCTGTTATTCTAAATTTAAATTGTTACCCAGAGAGTAAGCGAAATTTGGACAACTTCGTTATGGAGGAGGTGGGGTAGGGGTTTGTTGGAGCATGGAATACTTTTCCTGACAGAATGATTGGGACAGTGAACACTGCATGTTTTAAGGGTTGTAGTAGTGTGCTGCTTTGTATTTGACTCGTTACTCGGAAACCAGGACTAAAAATCTGCAGTGCACAATTTCAACTTCGGTCATCGTGGTTTGGAAATTTAAATTCAGATTGTTAAAAAGAAATGCGAAGCTGGAATCTGTAAAAGTGACCATGTAACTATTGGATGGTGGTAAAAATGCAACAAGTTCTCTAATGTCCCTTTGGGGAAGGAAACCTGGTGTTCTTCCCGGTCAGGCCTATTGTTGGCTCCAGTACTATTATCAAAGTGCTTGACTCTTAACTATCCTCAAAAGCTGCGCTCCTGGCCTTCGTGATGTAATGCACTGTGCACAACACTGCCGCGCTGAACAACAAGTCACCATTCTGGGCCTCGCACAAGGTAAGTACCTACTTAGTTTTTATGGTGGAGGCATGCTCCAGAACTACACTGCCCGACCGCAGTTGTTGTGCTGTTGTCTTCAGTCCGCGGGAAAAACTCCATTCCCGATCTCCCGACTGCATCCCTCTCACTAAGTTTTGTCTGAGCATTAAACTAGACCTTTCAAAACCTTGTCGTCCTTTTTGGCCTTGAGATGAATTTCCAAATATACATCCTCTTCATCACCAAGACGGCCCATTTCCAGCTCCTTAACATTGCCTGTCTCCACTGCTGACTCAGCTCATCTGCTGCTGAAACCATCATTTCTGGGTTTGTTACCTCAAGGCGCAAACATTCCCATAATCTCCCAGCCGGCCTCCAAAATGGTGTCTTGTGTTAGCTTGAGCTCATCGAAAATTCTAATGTCACGCTCATTTCATCCTAACTCACAACAAGCCCCATTCACCCATCATCCTGTGCTCGCTGACCTACATTGGCTCCCGTTCCAGCAAAGATATGATTTTCAAAATGTCCCACTTGATTTCATATCCCTGAGTGGGCGCGCCCCTCTCAACCTCCATTATTTCCTCCAGTCTTCAACTCTCTGCGATCTATGCACTTCTCAAATTCTGCCCTCTTGCGCATCCACGGTTCTCAGTGCTCCATCATTGGTGGTCGGACCTTCAGATGCCGAGCAACTAAGCTCTGCAATTCTGTCCTTAAACATCTCCGCTTCTCCAGTGTTTCCTCCACTTTTGCGCAATCATTAAAACCTATTTCTTTGTTGGAGCTTTTTAATCACATCACCGAATATCTCCTTACATGGCGTTGTGTCATTTTTTGTAATATTTGCGCTGCTGTGAATCGCCGTGAGATGCTTTACTACGTTAAAGGCACTTTGTAACTTAAAGTGTTTATTGTTCAGTCTGGTTTAAAGTTTATCCTTTGATAAACATGGACAACAACAACCCCTTTGCGGCAGATATGAAGCACCCATCATTTCAGCTGACACGAGGTTCAGGCTACTGCCGAAAGGGCCTGTTTATCTGTTCGAAGATGGTGAGGTGTTGCTTTAGTCGGAGTCTGAATTACAAGAATCGATGGAATAGAGGATTTGAATAATTTTAATTTGGAGAGGGCGGGAACAGAACTCCAGATTTGAGATTAGCGAAAAGGTGACAGACTTCCCTATCACTGAGCAGCACGGAGATTGCAGGACCGATAACCGGCCATTTGGCCCTACTTGTCGGTGCCAACCCTCAACAGCAGCATTATTCCTCATTCAACTTTCCCGCCCTGTGTCGATATCCCATTATCCCCCTTCCTTCCACCACTTATGCAACCAATTCTTAAATGTTGGCACAGTCTCTGCTCCAATCAGTAGGAAAGGACTGATATTGATATTGAAAGTTGCAAAGCACTTCGCCGCCAAAGAAGATATTTCGAGTACAGATAATCTCGCCCCTTGAGTCAGATGGACGTGGTTTGAGCCTCTCAATCCACAGACTCGAGCGCCATAATCAAGGGCCAACATGCCCTTTGGCAATAAATGGTTTGATTGGGAGTGATAAAACGGTGGGAGATGATTTCTAGACCTACAAACATCAATAAAATCGGAGTAATAAATGTGGTTTGGAATAACTGCTGGATCGAGAAACACCAATCGATTGCAAGCTTTCAATTGCTTCAGAAAGTTTAGTGTCGGGGAACCAACAATAAGTTAAAAACGTCAATGAAATGAAAACCATCAATGGTTTGTAAAACACACTAAAGGTGTTGCGAAATATAATTTATTTGTAATATGACTGCCTGAAATATACTTGAGTTGGTACATCTCTCTACCTCCATCTGTCGCTGTTTGTGGGAATTGGTGCAGAGACAAATTGTTACTCCTGATAGTTGCGCATTGAGCGGGAATGGGAACGACATTTATAATTCCTAGACTATGTCGATTATGGGAGAGAGCCTCTTGTACAAATGGAGTGGATCAACCAGGAATCAATCAACCCAGAGTCATTCGCCGAAAAGCACTTCAACAATAACATTGATAACCATTTTGAAGTTATTTGTGATATTCAGAAACGTTTTGAATCTAGAAATGTAGCCCAGAGAATGATGTGGAAAAGTAATTGCCACATAATTATAATGGCAGCTTAATGGAGACAAGTTCTCCAAATCCTACTCAAGGACACATCCAAAGCAAATCTTCTGAGATATAGGATTCTTTTAAACTCATGGCATAAATCACTGACTCAATGATCTTGGCAAAAATATTGATTCAAATCATCATATACAGTAACTTCACCAACGCAGTTCTGTGCGGCTGATATACCATATCCATTCCAACCATAAACAAGGGCATAAAAAGTGGGCAAAACTAATGGGAGGACAGAAGATTGAGAAGCTTTTAAAAGCCAGCAAAGAATGACTAAAAAAATGCTGAAGAAAGGGAAGCTCGATTATGAAAGTAAACTAACACAAAATATAAAAACAGATACTTAGAGTTTCTATCGGTCTAAAAAAAAAGAGTGGCTAAAGTAAATGTTGGTCCCTTATAGGACGAGTCTGTGGAAGTAGTAATTCAGAACATGGAGTTGGCAGTAAATTTAAACAAGTATTTTATATCAGTTTTTACGGTATAGTACACTAACGATATTCCAAAAGTGGATTGTCAAGGGTCTATAGCTGGAGGGGGGGGTTGGGGGGAGGTGGGGGGTTGGGGAGGGGCTGTGGAACTTAACACAATCACAATCACTGAGGAGGAGGTGCTCAGTAAGATAATAGAACTAAAGGCAGATAAATCCCATGGACCTGATGGCTTGCATCCTCGATGCCAAAGAGAAGTTGTGGCAGGGATTGTGCATGCATTGGTTGTAATTTACCAAAATTCCCTGGATTCTGGGAATCTCCCAGCAGTTTGGAAAACTACAAATGTAACGCCACTATTCAAAAAAGGAGACAGACAAAAAGCAGGAAACTATAGACCAGTTAGCCTAACATCTGTAGTTGGGAAAATGTTTTAGTCCATTATTAAAGAAGCAATAACAGGACATTTGGAAAAAAAAACAAATTTAGTCTGGAAATATCAGCATGGATTTATGAAGAGGAAATCGTATTTGACATATTTGCTGGTATTTTTGTGAATGGAACTAACAGGGTGGATAAAGGGGAACCAATGGATGTGGTGTAGTTGGACTTCCAGAAGGCATTTGACCATGTGCCACACAAAATGTTATTGCACAAGATACAATTTCACGGGGTTGGGTGTAATATATTAGCATCGATAGAAGATTGGCTGACAAACAGAAAACAGAGATTCTGGATAAATGGTTTATTCTCTGGTTGGCAATGAAAAACGAATGGGTGACACCGGGATCAGTGTTGGGTCCCCAACTATTTATAATCTAGATTAACCACTTGGAAGAGGGGGCTGAGAGTAAAGTAGCCAAGTTTGCTGATGATACAAAGATGGGAGGAAGGGCAATGTGTGAGGAGAACATAAAAAGGCTGCAGGAGAACATAGATATGCTAGATGAGTGGGCAACAATTTGGCAAATGGAGTATAATTTTGGAAAATGTGAGGTCATGCACTTTGGCAGAAATGAAAATCAAAGAGCAAGTTAATATCTAAATGGAGAAAGATTGAAAAGTGCTGCAATACAGCGGGACCTGGGGGTACATTTGCATGAACCTTAGGGGGATAGTATGCAGGTACATCTAGTGATCATGAAGGCCAATGGAATATTGGCTTTATTGCAAAAGGGGTGGAGTATAAAAGCAGGGCAGTCTTGTTACAGGTTATTGGTGAGACCACACCTGGAATACTGCGTGCAGTTTTGTTTTCCATATTTACGAAAGGATGTACTTGCTGTGGAGGCAATTCAGAGAATGTTCACTAGGTTTATCCCCGGGAAGAGGAGACTGAACTATGAGGAAAGTTGAATTGGGTTGGGATCTACTCATTGTAATTCAGAAAAATTAGAGGTGATCTTCTAGAAACGTCTAAGAGTATGAGGGAGCTTCACAAGGTGGGTGCAGAGAGGATGGTTTCACTGGTGGGGGAGACTAGAACGAGAGGACATGATCTTAGAATAAGTGGTCGCTCATTTAGAACTGAAATGAGGAAAAATGTTTTCTCTCAGATGGTTGTGAATCTTTGGAATTAGCTGCCTCAGAGAGCTGAGGAAGTTGTGACATTAAATACATTCATGAAAGAAATAGACATTTTCTTAAACGGTAAGGGGATAAGAGGTTATGTGGAGCGGGCAGGGATGTGGAGCTGATTCCATGATCAGTTCAGGCATGATCGTATCGAATGGCAGAGCAGGCTCGAGGTGCCTTCTGGCCTACTCCTGCATCTATTTCTTATGTTATTATATATCTCCATTACGATCACCCCTGACCTTAACCATGAGCACAGCTCAATAACTTACTGACCTTACCCACCCAACTGGTGATCAATTCATTCAAGGTGTGATTTGAATTATTGGAAAAGGCTCTGAGAAGTGAGGTTAAATGAGTTTAGGGTTTTTAAATTTGCGACCACTATGGGCAATATCCATAGGATCTATGTGATTCTCACAACGACACAAAATGAAGATATGCTGTTAAAAAAAATCACAGACCATACTCCTCTTATATCTGCTGTTCAGAATGGTCTGATTGCAACCATCTCAGAGAGCAACAAGTAGTTAGGTGGGGTAGTGGAAAATGATGTATCCAATAATGTTATAAAAGATGTTAATTGGAATTACATAAGAGATACAGCACAGAAACAGCCCAATCGGCCAACCAGTTTCGGACAGCGTTTAAGCTCCACTTACTATTCCATCCATCTTTCCTCATCTAATTCTATCACCATAACTCTCTATTCCTTTTCTCCTTCTGTGCTTATCTAGAGTCCTCTTAACAGTATCCATAATATTCGCTTCAACCATTCCATTTCGATGCGAGTTCCACATTCTCACCACTCTTTGCGTAAAGTTGTTTCTTCTGAATCACCTATTTGATTTCTAGCTGACTATCTTATATTGATGGCTTCCAGTTATACTCTATCTCACAAGTGAAAACATTCTATCTCTATCTACTCTATCAAACCCTTTCATATTTATAAATACATTTATTAGGTCTGTTCAATGCTTTCTCCTTTCACGAGAAAAGACATCCACCTTGTTCATTCTTTCCTGATAGGTATACCCTCGCAGTTCTGGTGTCACCCTTGTAAATATTCTCTGCACCCTCTCCAATGCCTCTATATCCTTTTTATAATGTGGCGACCAGAATTGTATGCAGTACTACCCCACCTAAATATCGCTCCTCTCTGAGACGGTTGCAGTCACACCATTCTGAACACCAGTTATAAGAGGAGTATGGTCTGTGATTTTCTTTTTAACACCATATCTTCATTTTGAGTCATTGCGAGAATGACATAGTGGTTGCAACTTAATTGCATGTAACTCCTTGCTGTAACCAAGGTTCGATACTTATTTAACATAACTTCACTACATTTTAATGCTATCAATCTAGAAAAAGCCTTGTGCTTTTTTTGATTTTCAACGGTCTTGTTTAGTGATTTGTGTACTTGTACTACGAGATCCCCTGTTCCTCTAGCCAGCTAGACTCGCACCCTCGCTACCAAAATGAAATACATCATATTTATAATGTTGAAATCCATTCCCCAATTTTATGTCCATTCGGAAAGTTTATCAATGTTTTCCTGTAATTTGTTTCAGTCCTTCTCAGTTTTTAATATCTCCCACAAATTTGGTGTCATCTGTAAATGTAGCTATTATTTTTTGATTCGAAAGGTTAAATCGTTAATATAAATTTGAGCAACAGTGGTCCCTGCACTGAAACATATGGAACGCCACTTCTCAACTGCTGCCACTCTGAGTAGCTACCCTTTCCCTGCTTTCTCTGCTTTCTGTCATGAAGCCAGCTAGTTATTCATTCTGCTACTTGCCCCATGACTCTGCATTCTCTGACCTAATTCATTCGTCTATTATTGGGTATCTTAACGAAGGCCTTTTGAAAAATTAGATAACTTACATCTACTACATCAACCGATATTAACATATATGTTACCTCTTCAAAAAATTCAAGGAATTTGGTCAAGTCACGACTTTCCCTTTTATAATCCATGCACTCCATTTATTATTACATTTTTGGTTTCTAGTTGTTCTTCCACTTTTACATATAGTAGGGATTCCATTATTTGTTCTGCCAATGAGGTTAAGTTGACTGGACTATGGTTACCTAGACATATTCTCTCTCCCTTGTTGAATATAGGTATTACATTAGGTATCCGCCAGTCCTCTGGCACTGCACCTTATTCTAACGAAATATTAAATATGTTTCGTAATGCCTCTGCTATCTCTTCCCAAGATATAATTCGTCCGAATCTGGCATTTTATCCTCTTTGTGTTTGATTAGTTTATTTAATATTACTCCTCTTGTTATTTTAAATGCAGTTATCTTATTTCTAATCTCATCATCCGATGTCATGTCCACCTGTTTTGTCTGAAGCAAATTAATTATTTAATAATTCTACCTATTTCTGCCTGTGGACAACCTTCTGAGCCACGTGTCTTGGTATGTACTGTGGCTGTACTCCACGCAGTCTCTCTCCTTATCCTCAAAGGTAGCGAGTGCATTGTACATGTTGAACAGGAGCAGTGTCTCATTCTCAGCCTCTCCTCATTTCTCGCTACACGGCAGCCAACCAGCCATCTACTCCTTTTCCTGAATGTATGCATTCCTATCGGATGTGACTGTTTTCTGGATTAAACTATCAAGAAATCCCTTCTCCTCCAGAGTGTGTCTGACTCGCATTCCAGCTCAATGAGCTAGAGGGAATGAGGCAGAGACATTTTTTGCAGATGTGTCAAACTGGGACAGTTTTGCTGTCGACAAAATCACACATACCACAGTCTCGATTCTTTGCCGGCCCTGCCATCTTTAATATTTTTTTTTATTTTTTTGCATATTAATACACTGAATTGATTTAATTAGTTAGTTTTCAATCAAACGGTTATTTATCATTATATTAATTAATTAATTTATCTAGTTAAGTTATTTTTGAATAAAGTGTCAGTTATTCCTCGCAGGTTTTAGTTTGGACCAATGCCACCTTCGAGAAAATAGGTAATACTCACTAAATATTCATCGACCTGCTGTGTTGTGGAGGCCAAAGCAACACATCCTTCCAGCACTGTTCCCATTCCAACTCTCTTCAAATTCCCAAGTTTAATACTGTATAATGGCACTCCGTTTAATATTACTCTGTGCAGAACAAACTGCAATTTTATACCTTTGGAGCCACACAAAAGTTACAGATGCTGTCTCAGCTCCATGCTCATTGCTCGCAGTAATTAGCACATATTGAAGACTAAGTGTTGCAGCTGACTGATAGTTAACTACCACTATCAGGCAGTTTTCGCTAACTACAGTTGTTATATTTCGAAGTTCAATTCAAAACGTTAAAATAAATTTCCCTTCTTATGGCTAATACTCAGCCAGACTCACCCAGGACTTATCAGTGATTCCCCCTCTATCCGCATTCCCAAGTTTAACACTCTTTATGTGCACTCCGTTTAACATCTGGATGTGGTGATAGAATAAATTCTGGCATGATCTGCTGTGCCGAAAAGGGAAGGGATGGGGAAATTCGCTCTGCAAGTTTGCTGTCCACAGGCAGACGGGCCGCTGACTACAGTACACCCAGGGACACCTCAGGGAAACACCTTCAGAACAATGTGCAGCCGTGAGCAACAAATGGCCTATGACTGTGCAGCAGCCGTTATGTATCTCTATGTAAGGTGATGTGTGAAGGAGAAGGGTTGTCTAAAATGCGATTCCGAGTCAACCGCTGGCCAGGGCGTGGTCTGAAGGTCAGGTCTGTGATGTCACAATACTCACGCACAGAGTTATGGGAGTTTCACCAAGTTATTTCTTCACAGTTACTGCAATACCGAGAAACAAAGCTCGTTTCCACACTCCCTGAACACTGCATATTATGGGCTATGTTTAGCAAGGAGATTACACAGAGAGTGAGGAGGAGCTGGGTACAAAGTGTTTGGAGTGTGAGCGGGGAACACTTCATCCTGCAGATCACCGCATTGTTTCGGCAGATTTACATCAAGAGATGGAAGTGAATATGAAGACTTGACTCTCTGCTCAACTCCACTAAGCCTCTATGTGTTCAGGGTGAGCTCGGCACAGTTTGTTGGTTACTACCAACTGAAATTCAGCCGTGAAAGGAACGTTATAGTAGTGAATGTCAATGGGACATACTCCACCAACAGGAGACACTATAATCTCAATGGTAGATTATCTGAAACAAGGATACGTCGCTATCTCCAGGCGCTGGAGATGCTCAACTTAAACCCCTCTGGGAGAAAAAAGCAGGGACCTTTAAAAGGCTGAAACCACGGAACTTTCAGCCTTTGAAAGCCTCCCTCCCTGGCTGTTGTTTCGTCCCAGGCCATTCCCCCCACGGTTCCCCTGGAAGTGCTGGAGACTGAGCGGCCCTTTCGCCCGTGGACTGTACAGTAACAGAGACACCTTCCCCACGCCTCCCCCTTTGGGTAAACACATCCGACACGAGCCTGGCGGTAGGGAGCTTTGTAAACCCGTCCCAGGGCGCACCAGACTTTTTAGCGGGGTTAAAATCTGCAGGTATCCAGCTGTACTGATCTCCGTGGACTTCCGCACATCTATCATTTTTGTTAGTCGCTGAATCCGCGCATTGAAAGATGAAAACAGGCCTTACTATGCGTGTATCACAGAGATGAGCGGTTGGGCAGTTCACCGGCCCAACACATTGTGTGATTCTCATTAATTAATACATTTAACAATTACAGTAAAGGGATATTTCACCACATTCTTCAACTCCTCTCTGAATTTCGTCTGGGTCACGGCATAAGTACATGTGTTGGTGCAGAAACTCAGGAGCTGAAGCATAAACCCCAGTTCCCGTGTTTATTCAGGTGGATATGCAGGAATAAAGTTTAACAAATGCAATCGATTAAAATCAGAATTCAAAAGAAACACTGCCCATAACAGGATAAAATTGCCGGGGATAAGAAACAGTAAAATTATGGATTTCCTTCGCTTCTCCATCTCTGGTTCACTGGGACCCTCCCCAGTGCTGTGGGCCCGGAGACTGCTGCGAGCTCTGCTCGACACTAAATCGTGTCGGACAGTTAATGCATTGAGCAGAAGAATCAGAACAAATGGAATAAACGGTGTTATAATGTATTGAAGAAATTCAAGTACTGCCTATGTTACTGTTTCGGAGACTTCCCATCTAACAAAACAAATGCAGGGAGAATTGGTAATCTGATACATACCTCCAGACATAAAGTACCAGAATGCGTTCTTTATACAGAATAGCGTACTCACAGTTCCCACAACCACAGTCGCCATCTTCTCGATGCAATATTTGGTTTTGAACTTCTGACAACAAATGGCTGTACATCGATCAAAGGTAAGAGCAACTGTGAACCAGACGGAACAGTCTGTGACTGCGTAAGCAGGATGGCATGGATATTACAAGCTTTAATCTTCCACATGAACACAAACGCAGTCGAACAAAGAATAGGAATCTGCCTGGATATCACGTCGAGGATAACTACCAGTAGATCCGCCACTGCCATTGCCACTAGGTAATGGGTGACACACTTGGAGAGACCGCACCTTCCTCGAGACAGGAACATTATCGTCACTAAGTTCACTGAAAGGAAGGGGAAAACAGGGAATTTATATTTCAGATTGAGAGCAACAACACCTGTCTCAAAGAATTCTGTGTGAAATATGTCAGGACAGATTGAACCAGCGGATGGGACGTGTAGAGGTTGGGACAGGTACTGAAAGAACCAAAATATGGGACGTGTGGATTTTGGGACAGGGACTGAATGCACCAATGGAAGGGAGGTATGGCTGTTGGATCTGGACTGAATGTACCAGTGGATGGAATGTTTGGGTGTTGTGACAGGGACTGAGTGAAGTGGTGCATGTGATGTGTGGGTGCTGGATCATGACTGAAAGAATTAATGGATTGGACTTTTGCCGGATGGGTAAAGTGCTGAATGAGACTCTGATATAACGCGATATCATAGTCAGAGGAAGCAATAATTCCGCACGAGAAGCCAAAAGTTTGCAAATAGCCTGTGTCCATTGAGTCGAATAGAGTCATTGAGCAGGGCTTGGAATGTAGTATGGGGACAGCGAGGGGAATGGAATCTGTGTCCAGGGAGGAGAATGGCGTTGGCGGTAATGGAGGAACGGAATGGAGTCTGTGGCCAAAGAAATGAATGGAGTCTGTAGCCAAGGAAAGGAATATAGTATGTGACAGGGATGGTAATGAAATCTGTGGCCAGGGAGTGGAATCGAGTACTTGTCTCATGAGGGCAATGGAGTCTGTGGCCAAGGTGGGGAATTGGTTCTGTGGCCAAGGTCGTGAATTGATTATTTGTCCAGAAAGGGGAGAGGAATCTGTGTCCAGAGAGGGGAATGGAATCTTTGGCGAGGTTACGGCAGTTTTACCGAAGGCTGAAGAAGATGACTTGAATTGCATCATGTGTCGAAATCAGAACCTTCACAACCATTGTATTGAAAGTACACATTGTAAATGGCTTAAGCTGGCTTTTCAAGAACATTACAAATGATCTTTATAGAACGGACTGTCACTTTAAAATAGACTGATGATGACACATATTGTAAGATCTCACAAAAGGTTTTTCCAAAATGACTGTGTACAGCTGGGGCCGGCTGCCTTTCACCTGCTGAGAGAAAGTAACTTATTTCCAATTGATAGAGAGAGTTTGAGACTGGAAATATCAAATTATTTCACAATTCAGTCCTCCGTTTTAAATCGCCCAAAATAGTTGCTACCGTGCGGCCCGGACTGCGATCTTCTCAACTGTGGCTGAACATTGGAAATAAAACAATTCAAACATAACTGAATAAACATTTTACTGGAACACGTATTGCAGTTTTAACCCTGTCCTTATCATCTGGAATTAGTGATTGTGAGGCAGAGCGGGACACGGTGGAAACTAAGACAGCTGTCTGGAGCTGATTCATTCGTGGATAATGTGTCATATCTCAGTGTATTGTGAAGGACCTCTCAACGCTGGATTCCACAGATCAGTGACCTTAACTATAACCAGCAGTGCTTAAAACTCTTGTCACCATTGAACACATATTTATTATCCAAAACTGGGCATCAGTACAGAAAGCTGACTGCAAGCTGTTCAATAAAGTAAATTGGTCAATAACATTTCTCGTGTCAATAAAATCAAATTTCTGTCAAATCGTGTAAATCACTATCAGTGGAAGCGAGTTGTGGAAACAACACACTGTTCATTGAACTGGGAGCAGCGAATCAACAAATTATCAAATATTACATGACAGAACCGTCTGTGCATTGTCAGACACAGAACAAGAGGTTTAAATTGAATACAATTAATAACGAGAACTAAAGGACAAGGAAAGCAAATACAGAGAAACATGGGTTACATAATAAATTGCTGATGAAGGACTCACGAGGAACACCAACAGCAGCGAGGAGCGGGTAATAAATACTTTCTACATTCCAAAGTGCCCACAGGATCAGAAGCTCAGTTGGAATCTCCCAGAACATGATTTGACTTTCTGTGAGCTCCAATGAGCGCTGTTCCTTTTAGACGCCAACCTCAGTCAAACATTGCTGTAAAGACTGAAATAAATCCCTATTTATATCCTGAGGGAACTCTCTAGTGAGACAATTAAACTGCACACTGAAGGATATTCATTACAGTCACTGAACAAACAAGTTGCATGAATTTTTTTTTTGCTTCAATTTGAATTGCAAAATATCTTAAAAGCAACGTGGCTTTCAGGTAAAATAACTTCATCCAAAACCAAGCACTATTTGTAAAAGCAGAAATAGTTAATCCCACAGAATCACAGCATGCATGTGAAGGGAGCAGCTTCATTTAGGGAGTTGCAATTATTATTGAGATATAAAATAACTCTTTAATTTCAGAATTTCAATTCACTTATCAGGGGTTAACATGATTGAAATAGAAAACATGGAAGGGCAGAGGCAGGCTAAGTAAAGGTCAGTAAGTATATATGGGGACTGACAATACGGTGCTAAGTAAGGATACATGGGCACTGATAAAACAATAGTCAGCAAGGATACATGAGGACTGATAATACAATGGTCAGTAAGGATACACGAGGACTGATAAAACAATGGTTAGTAACGATACATGGGCACGGATAATGCAATGGTCAGTAAGTGTGCATGGGGACTGATAATACGCTTGTCAGTAAGGATACATGAGGAGAGATAACACAATGGTCAGTAAGGATCCATGCCGACCAATACCATACTGACAGTCAAAGGCCATCCTATGGTTTATCTTCCTCAGAGATGGGAACGGGGAGATTGCAGGTGAGAAATGGAGATCAAAATACCAGAGAGGTGAGGAGTGGAGAAGAGAGAGGAGAGGAGGTGCGCGGTAAGGAGATGAGAGGAGAAGAGCGCGGAGGAGAGAGGGGAAGGTGAAATTGGAGAGCAGAGGTGACCAGAGGAGAAGAGTGGAGTGGAGAAGTTAGCAGAGCAGAGCAGAGGAGAGGAGGTGATCGGATAGGGGGAGGAGAAATGCCAGAAGATGAGCAGGAAGTGGAGGAGACGTTAGGGGAGGACAAAATAGAGGAGAGGGGAAGTAGAGAGGAGAGCAGAGCAGAAATCAGTAGAATAACGGAGAGAAGATTTGATAAGAGGAGAGGAGAGGAGAGGACAAGAGAGGAAAATAGAGAGGAGAGGAGGAGATAGGAGAGGGGAGGAGGGGAACGGAGATGATAGTGGAGAGGAGATGGTAGGAGAGGAGAGTGGAATAGAGGTGGGGAAAAGCTAGGGGAGAGGAGAGGGATGAGAGGTGAGGAGAGGAGAGAGGAGTGGAGACGAGAGTGTAGGGGAGAGGGGAGGAGAGTGGAGTAGAGGTGGGGAGAAGGTGAGGCAGAAGGGCGAGATGAGAGCATAGGGGAGGAGAGGTGGGGAGGAGTTATGGGGAAGGAGAGGAGATGAAAGGAGCGGGGAGGAGTGTAGCGGGGAGCAGAGAGGAGAGGAGATGAGAGGTGGAGACAGGAGGGGAAGGGTGGAGGGAGTATAGAGGAGACACCATCAGAGGAGAGGAGAGGTGAAGATTGGGGAGAGCAGGGTTTAAAAAGCCGGAGACAAGAGTGTAGGTTTGCGAAGGGGAGTCGAGAGGGAAAGAGGAGAGGAGACTGGATGGGAGCAGAGCAGTGGAGAGTCGAGGAACAGAGCGGAGAGGATAGTGGATGAGAGGAGAGGGGAGGAGAGGAGAGGGGAGGAGTCGAGATAGTAGAGAAGAGGCAAAGAGAGGAGAATGGAGTAGAGGAGTAGAAAACGTAGGGGAGAGGAGAAAATTTGATTGGATCCAAGAGAGGAGAGAAGAAGATATGAAGGAGTATAGGTGAGGAGATAGGAGGAAAGGGGAGAAGAGAGGATAGCAGAGGAGGACAGGAGGAGAGGGGAGGAGAGGAGAGAAGACGAGGAGAGGAGAGGAGAGGAGAGAGGAGAATAGCGGAGGGGAGAAGAGAAGATAGGGGAGGAGTGGGGAGGGGAGGCGCAGAGAGGAGAGAAGAGGGGATGAAAGCAGAGTGGAGAGGGGAGGTTTGAGGAGAGGAGAGGACATCCCAGGAGAGGAGATAATAGAGAAGAGGAAATGAGAGGAGAGGGCACGAGAGGAGAGGAGAGGGCAGGAGAGCAGAGGAGAGGGTAGGGAAGGTGAGGAGATGGTAAGGCAGGAGAAGGGAGAGGAAAGGGGGAGAGGGGAGTGCGGGAGCCCAGAGCAGAGTCAAAGAATGGAGAGGAGAGGAGCTGGGAGAACAGGAGAAAGGAGGAGGTGGGAGGGTAGGGGCTGAGAGAAGAGGAGAGGAAAGCGGTGGAGAGGGGAGGAAAGGGGAGTAGAGGGGAGGAGCGCAGAAGGGAGAAGAGTAGATGAGAGAGATGTAGAGCAGATGGGAGGTGAGGAGATTGGTGAGCAGCGGAGAGGGGAGGAGAGCCGTGCGAAGAGTTGAGGATAGGAGAGGAGAGGGGATGAGTTGAGAGGAAGGGAGGGTAGAGGAAAAGAGAGGAGAGTAGATGGGAGTGGAGAGGAGAGGTGAGAGAAGGGGAGGAGAGGAGAGGAGAGGGGGAGGAGAGGCGAGGAAAGCGGGTGAGTAAGGAGGAGATGAAAGGAGTGGGGAGGGGAGGCGAGGAGAGAGGTGTGAAGGGGCATAGAGCAGAGGAGAGGAGAGGACAGGAGAGATGAGACGATGGACGAGGAGAGGGGAGAGTAGATGAGAGGGGAGGGCGGGGAGGAGAGGAAAGCGGAGTGGAGAATGGAGGAGTCTGCAGGAGAGGACAGAAGAGGAAATGAGAGGAGACAAGAGAGGTGAGGAGAAGAGAGAACATGGCTGTAGAGGGGACGAGTGAGACTAGAGGGAAGAGGAGAGGAGAGGAGAGCGGAGAAGAGAAGGGGAGAACAGTGTGGGGAGGAGTTTATAGAAGTGGAGAGGATAGAGAAGAGAGTAAAGGGGCGAGCATGGAGAGGAGAGCTGCGGAGAGGACCGGAGAGTAGAGGGGAAGAGTGGAGTGGTGAGGGAAGGATAGGTTTGTGGAGAGGCGGAGGACAGGAGAGGAACAGAGAGGGGAAGGGACAGGAGAAGGGATGAGATGAGAGGTGATGAGAGGAGAGGAGAGGAGAGCAGAAGAGTAGAGGAGAAGAGCGGGGAGAGGTGAGGAGTAGGGAAAGAGGGGAGGAGTGGAGTGAGGACCAGAGCAGAGGAGTGGAGAGCGGCGATGCAGAGAAGAGAGGAGAGGAGAGAAGAGGAGACGGGAGGGGAAATGAGAGGTGAGGAGAGGGGAGGAGATTAGTGGATAGGGGAGGGGAGGGGCGTAGAGGCGAGCAGACTAGAGGAGAAGACAGCAGACGAGAGGAGAGGATGAGAATGGGGAGAGAAGGCGACAAAATAACAACATAAGAACATAAGTAATAGGAGCAGGAGTTAGCCATACGGCCCCTCGAGCCTGCTCCACCGTTTAATACGATCATGGCTGATCCGCCCAATTCACTGCCCGCTCCACATAAACCCTTATTCCATTATCGGTTAAAAACTGTCTATCTCTGTCTTAAATTTATTCAATGAGCCATCTTTCACAGTTCTCTGCGACAGAGAATTGCACAGATTTATAACCCTCTGAGAGAAGAAATTCCTCCTCGTCTCAGTTTCAAATGGGCGGCCACTTATTCTAAGATTATGCCCCCGAGTTCTAGTCTCCCCGATCAGCGAAAACATCCTCTCTGCATCCACCTTGTCAAGCCCCCTGATAATCCCTGGAATCAACTTCGTGAACCTTCTCTGAACTGCCTGAAAAGCAAGTATGGAAAACAAAACTGTACGCAGTATTCTAGCTGTGGCCTCACCAATAGCCTGTATAACTCTAGCTATACTTGCCTGCATTTATACTCCATCCCATTTGAATTAAAGGCCAAGATTCCATCGGCCTTACTTATCACTTGCTCTACCTGCTTACTAAACTTTTGTGTGTCATGCACCAGGACTCCAAGGTCCCGCTGTACTGCAGAAATTTGTATTTTTTCTCTCTTTAACGAATAACTTACTCTTTTCTGCCAAAGTGCATAACCTCAAAATTTCCAACATTATAGTCCATCTGCCAAATTTGTATCCACCCAAATTTATCCTGTCTATGTCATTTTTCAAGTTTTTTCTGTCCTCCTCATACATTGCTTTTCCTCCCATCTTTGTATCATCAGCAAACATGGCTATGTTTCACTCGGTCCCTTCCTCCAAGTCCTTAATATAGATTGTAAATAGTTGGGGTCCCAGCACTTATCCCTGCGGCACCCCACTAGATAACAATTGCCAAATCGAGAAGGAACTATTTTTCCCGATTCTCTGTTTTATATTAATTAATCAATCCTCTATCCATGCTAATATACCACCCACAACCCAGTGAACTTGTAACTTGTGGCACCTTGTCAATGCCTTCTGGAAGTCGAAATACACCACATCCACTGGTTCCCCTTTATCTACCATGTTCGTTACATCCTCAAATAATTACAGCAAATTTATCAAACCTGACGTCCCCTTCATAAATCCATGCTGACTCTGCCATTGTGTTACTGCTTCTTTAATAATGGACTCCAACATTTTCCCAACCACAGATGTTAGGCTAACTGGTTGATAGTTTCCTGCTTTTTGTCTGCCTCCATGTTTAAATAGGGGCATTATATTTGCAATTTTCCAATCTGCTGGGACCTCCCCAGAATCCAGGGAATTTTCGTAATTTATAACCAATGCATCTACTATCCCTGCCGCTGCTTCTCTTCAGACGCTAAGATGCAAGCCATCTGGTCCAGGGGATTTATCCGCCTTTAGTCCCATTGTCTTAGTGAGCACGAACTCCTTGATGATTGTGATTGTGTTAAGTTCCTCCCCCGCCACCCCTCACCCCACCCGCATTAGCCCCTTGACTATCCACTGTAAGGATATTTTTAGTGTCCTCTACCGTAATGACTGATGCAAAATATTTGTTTAGAGTTTCTGCCACCTCCATGTTCCGCATTACTACTCCCCCCATTATCGTCCTCGAAGGGACCGACTATTACTTTAGCCATTCTTTTCCTTTTCAAATACCTGTAGAAACTCTTGCTTTCTTCAGCTGCTTCATCAATGACCTTCCCTCCATCCGAAGGTTAAACGTGAGGATGTTCACTAATGATGTGACAGTGTTCAGTTCCACTCCAAACAGCGCAGATAATGAAACATTCCATACAACAATACTTGGACGATATTCAGGCTTGAGCTGATAAATAGCAAGTTGCGTTCGACCCACAAAAGGTCCAGGCAATGACTATTTCCAACAAGCGACATTGCAACCACCGCAATTTGACATTCAACGCCATTTCCATCACCAAATTCGCCACCATCAAGAGCCTTTACGTCTCCTTTGACAAGAAAGTTAATTGGATCAGCCACATAAATACTGTCGCTGCAATAGCAGTGTCGCACCTACTGATGTCCCAATGATTTCCCACCATGTACAAGACACAAAACAGGAGTCTGATGGAATACTCTTCAATGTCCTTGTTGAGTACACTCAAGAATCTCCATACCATGAAAAAGGAGCCCACTTGATTGGCAACCCATCCACCACCATAGGCATTCACTCCCTCCAACACCAGCACGCCGTGGCTGCAGTGTGTACAATCTACAAAATTCAATTGCAAATTCACGTCAAGATTTCTTCGATCGTGCATTCGAAACCTAGGACTTCTAACACCTAGAAGGACAAGGGCAGAAGGTGCATGGGAACGCCATGACCTCCACATTCCCCTCCAAGTCACACGCCATCATGACTTCGAAAAGTCTTGGCATTTCTACACCGTCTTTGGCAGAAAACCCAGGAATTTCCTTCTTTAAGCTTTGTGGGAGCACCTTCAGCACAATGACAGAAGGCGGCTCACTACCACCTACTGAAGGGCACTTAAGGACGGTCAATAAATGCTGTCCTTGCCAGCAATGACCACATACACACACATACACGCGTGCGCACGCACACACACACACGCGCGCCGCACACGCACAAATGCACACAAATATGTATTTATATTTTGAAAATGAATAAATGTGCTTCCATTACGTTACCTCTAATTATGTTTTCTGGAGTTTCCACAAGGGAGCAGTTTAACTTGGCCAAGCTAGCCATTCTGTGAAGCCATGATCGAGCATACATCGATGTCATCAGGAGGGGAGACAAAATATTGAAGGAATACAACGAATAACTCTTAATTATCCAGAATTTGATTTGATTAACACTTAACTGAAAGGAAGAGATGGTGAGTTTGACAAAACTGATTAAAACATTATTGTGAAGCCAGTGAGCCATTTGCACCATTCCATGAAATAAACGTTGATTTTTAAAATAATAAACATAAATGTTTAATTTATTTTCTCAAACTTTGTTTATAATAATTCAGCTTCTGCGTTAATGCTATGTATCTGTCCCAATCTCTGTTTGGCTCCCTGGAAAATTATTAAAAGTTGAACGGTTATCAATGCGTTTTACTTCCTGCAGCATTGCTATCTGTGAGATTTCTTCAAACTGAGTGGCTTCTCAGCCTTTTTAATGACTTCATCAAGGACGCCAGAGATCGTCGATATATGGCGCCAGAATGAAACTGATGCCTTAATAGGGGAACAAAGAGGCGGATAAATCTTTTTGGATAGCTTTTTTCGAAGTCAGATGCGAGCTCCATTACATCACCACTGACCGTATCATCCAGGTGTTGGAAAAGACTGCTCTTTCATCTGCACATTGCCAGGTAGATGTGCATCGCTATATATGTTTCTATATGTCTATGTAAATCAATTATAGCTATAACATAGAAACAGAGAAACATAGAAAATATGTGCAGAGGAGGCCATTCAGCCCTTCGAGCCTGCACCGCCATTCAATGAGTTCATGGCTGAACATGAAACTTCAGTACCCCCTTCCTGCTTTCATGCCATACCCCTTGATTCCCCGAGTAGGAAGGACTTCATCTAACTCCCGTTTGAATATATTTAGTGAATTGGCGTCAACTACTTTCTGTGGTAGAGAATTCCACAGCTGCACAACTTTCTGGGTGAAGAGGTTTCTCCTCATCTCGGTTTTAAACGGCTTACCCCTTATCCTTAGACTCTGACCCCTGGTTCTGGAATTCCCCAACATTGGGAACATTCTTACTGCATCCAACCTGTCCAAACCCGTCAGAATTTTAAACGTTTCTATGAGGACCCATCTCATTCTTCTGAACTCCAGTGAATACAAGCCCAGTTGATCCAGTCTTTCTTGATAGGTCAGTCCCACCATCCCTGGAATCAGTCTGGTGAATCTTCGCTGCACTCCCTTAACAGCAATAATGTCCTTCATCAAGTTAGGAGAACAATACTGTACACAATACTCCAGGTGTGGCCTCACCAAGGCCCTGTACAACTGTAGCAACACCTCCCTGCCCCTGTACTCAAATCCCCTCGCTATGAAGGCCAACATGCCATTTGCATTCTTAACCGCCTGCTGTACCTGCATGCCAACATTCAATGACTGATGTACCATGACACCCAGGTCTCGTTGCACCTTCCCTTTTCCTAACCTGTCACCATTCAGATAATAGTCTGTCTCTCTGTTTTTACCACCAAAGTGGATAACCTCACATTTATCCACATTATACTTCATCTGCCACGCATTTGCCCACTCACCTAACCTATCCAAGTCACTCTGCAGCCTCACAGCATCCTCCTCGCATATCCCACTGCCACCCAGCTTAGTGTCATCCGTAAATTTGGAGATACTACATTTAATCCCCTCGTCTAAATCATTAATGTACAATGTAAACAGCTGGGGCCCCAGCACAGAAACTTGCGGTAGCCCACTAGTCACTGGCTGCCATTCTGAAAAGTACCCATTTACACCTGCTCTTTTCTTCCTGTCTGACAACCAGTTCTCAATCCACGTCAGCACACTACCCCCAATCCCATGTGCTTTAACTTTGCATATTAATCTCCTGTGTAGGAACTTGTCGAAAGCCTTCTGAAAGTCCAAATATACCACATCAACTGCTTCTCCTTTGTCCACTTTATTGGAAACATCCTCAAAAAATTCCAGAAGATTTGTCAAGCATGATCTCCCTTTCACAAATCCATGCTGACTTGGCATATCATGTCACCATTTTCCAAATGCGCTGCTATGACATCCTTAATAATAGATTCCATCATTTTTCCCACTACTGAGTTCAGGCTGACCGGTCTATAATTCCCTGCTTTCTATCTCCCTCCTTTTTAAAAAATTGTGGTTATATTGGCTACCCTCCACTCGATAGGAACTGATCCAGAGTCAATGGAATGTTGGAAAATGAATGTCAATGCATCCGCTATTTCCAAGGCCACCTCCTTAAGTACTCTGGGATGCAGTCCATGAGGCCCTGGGTATTTATCGGCCTTTAATCCCATCAATTTCCACAACACAATTTCCCGACTAATAAAGATTTCCCTCAGTTCCTCCTCCTTACTAGACGCTCTCACCCCTTTTATATCCGGAAGGTTGTTTGTGTCCTCCTTAGTGAAAACTGAACCAAAGTACTTGTTCAATTGGTCTGCGATTTCTTTGTTCCCCGTTATGACTTCCCCTGATTCTGACTGCAGGGGACCTACGTTTGTCTTTACTAACCTTTTTCTCTTTACATACCTATAGAAACTTTTGCAATCCGCCTTAATGTTCCCTGCAAGTTTCTGCTCGTACTCCATTTTCCCTGCCCTAATCAAACCATTTGTCCTCCTCTGCTGAGTTCTAAATTTCTCCCAGTCCCCAGGTTCGCTGCTATTTCTGACCATTTGTATGCCACTTCCTTGGCTTTAATAATATCCCAGATTTCCCTAGATAGCCACGGTTGAGCCACCTTCCCTTTTTTATTTTTACGCCAGACAGGAATGTACAATTGTTGTAATTCATCCATGCGGTCTCTAAATGTCTGCCATTGCCCATCCACAGTCAACCCCTTAAGTTTCATTCGCCAATCTATCTCAGCCAATTCACGCATCATACCTTCAAAGTTACCCTTCTTTAAGTTCTGGACCATGGTCTCTGAATTAACTGTTTCATTCTCCATCCTAATGCAGAATTCCACCATATTATGGTCACTCTTCCCCAAGGGGCCTCGCACAATGAGATTGTTAATTAATCCTCCCTCATTACACAACACCCAGCCTAAGATGGCCTCCCCCCTAGTTGGTTCCTCGACATATTGGTCAAGAAAACCATCCCTTATGCACTCCAGGAAATCCTCCTCCACCGTATTGCATCCAGTTTGGCTAGCCCAATCTATGCGCATATTAAAGTCACCCATTATAACTGCTGCACCTTTATTGCATGCACTCCTAATTTCCTGTTTGATGCCCTCCCCAACATCACTACTACTGTTTGGAGGTCTGTACACAACTCCCACAAACGTGTTTTGCCCTTTAGTGTTCTGCAGCTCTACCCATATAGATTCCACATCATCCAAGCTAACGTCTTTCCTAACGATTGCATTAACCACCTCTTTAACCAGCAATGCTCCCCCACCTCCTTTTCCTTTTATTCTATCCTTCCTGAATGTTGAATACCCCTGGATGTTGAGTTCCCAGCCCTGATCATCCTGGACGCACATCTCCGTAATCCCAATCACATCATATTTGTTAACATCTATTTGCACAGTTCATTCATCCATTTATTGCGGATACTCCTTGCATTACGACACAAAGACTTCAGGCTTGCTTTATTAACACCCTTTTTCCTTTTAGAATTTTGCTGTACAGTGGCCCTTTTTGTTCTTTGCCTTGGGTTTATCTGCCCTCCACTTTTCCTCATCTCCTTTCTCTCTTTTGCTTTTGCCTCATTTTTGTCTCCCTCTGTCTCCCTGCATAGGTTCCCATCCCCCTGCAATATTAGTTTAACTACTCCCCAACAGCACTAGCAAACACTCCCCCTAAGACATTGGTTCCCGTCCTGCCCAGGTGCAGACCGTTCGGTTTGTACTGGTCACACCTCCCCCAGAACCGGTTCCAATGCCCCAGGAATTTGAATCCCTCCCTGCTGCACCACTGCTCAAGCCAGGTATTCATCTGCGCTATCCTGCGATTCCTACTCTGACTAGCACGTGGCACTGGTAGCAATCCTGAGATTACTACTTTTGAGTTCCTACTTTTTAATTTAGCTCCTAGCTCCTTAAATTCTTTTCGTAGGACCTCATCCCTTTTTTTACATATGTCGTTTACGATACGGACAGGAATAGATTATTTTGATCATTCTTTAGGAGGTGGATGTCGCTAGAAAGGCTGTAATTCAATGCACATACTTATTTGACATTAGGTGATAGTGGTCCATGTTCTTGAACGGACGTGTCCGTGAAGTGACTGTGCTTCTAATTAGTTTGCTGCACCGTTTGGCAAGGAGTTCCAATAACTTGGCCCTTTATCAAGGAAGGAATTGACATATGTCAATTGCACAATGATGAGTTTCTTGAAGGCAGACGCGGATGTGATAATATTCCCATACACCTGATGCCCTTGCCCTTCTAGATGGCAGAGTTTGTGGGTTCGGGAGGTTCTTCCCATGACGCCTTGCGGATTTTCTTCAGTGTATCGTGCCGATGTTACACAATGATGATACGCTGCACCTGTCGCCGAGAGAGTAGATGCTTGAGATGATGGTTGGACTGCTTTATTCTGGATGGTGTCTTGCCACTTGAGTTTCGCTGCAGCTGCCATCATTCACGGAAGTGGAAAGTATTTCACCACACGTTTGACTTATGTCTTGTAGGTGTTGGACAGATTATGTTTGGTCAAAAGACCCACAGGTTACCACAATAAACTTCCTTTGTACTGGGAGTGACTCCAGTCACAGGTGAGTTATCCTCCTCATTCACAACTGACTTCAGTTTATCAATAGCATAACCTCGGCCGAATCCCCCAGCGCAAACATCCCTGGGGTCGCCATTGATGAGAAACTCAAATGGAACAGCAACGTGAAATCCATTGATGCTTGAGTAGGATAGACTCTGGATAATCTGTTCCTTGGTGCCACACGCGGTCGAATGCTGCCTTGATGTCACCTCACATTTAGAATTCAGTTCTTGTGTATTTGTTTGGACCAAGGCGATATTAATATCTGAAACTTAGTGATTCTGGCAGAACTAAATCTGAGCATCGGCGAGCAGGTTTTTGGCGAATTAATACGGTTGAACACTTCTTCCATTAATTTTCTAATGATTCAGATGATACTGATTGGCCAGGTTGGAAGGTCTGCTCGACATGTAATTAGAATGGAACCGGAGCAGACAAGGTTAGTAAACGTGGTGGAGGATCTAGTATGCAGTCATCACAATCATAAGGCTTACGATAAGGAACGAGAGCGAGATAGTACAAATATCAAACTAATATATTGTGAAAAGCCAAGCATGAGTGAATGAGGATGGAGGAAAGCGAGATATACTGGAGGAAAAAGTTTACAGACGAAGAGCTAGAGCTAAAAATGGAGGGAGAGAGAAAACAGGGAATTATAGACCGGTTAGCTTGACAACGGTCCAAGTCACCATGGATTTATTAAAGGGAAATCATGGAATTTTGTGAGGATGGAACTACTAGAGTTCACAATGCACAACCAGTGGATGTGCTCTATTTGGACTTTCAAAAGGCTTTTGACAAGGCCCCACACAGGAGATTAGTGTGCAAAATTAAAGCGCATGGTAGTAGTGGTAATGTATTGGCGGGGAGAGAGAACTGGTTGGCAGACAGGTAGCAAAGAGTAGGAATAAACGGGTCCTTTTCAGAATGGCAGGCAGTGACTAGTGCGGTACCGCAAGGTTCGGTGCTGGGAACCCTGCTATTTACAATGTACATTAACGATTTGGACAAAGGTATTGAACGAAATCTCTCCAAGTTTGCAGATGACACTAAGCGGTGTGGCAGTGTGAGCTGTGAGGAGGACGCTTAGAGGCTGCAGGGTGACTTGAACAGGCTACGTGAGTGGGCAAAGTTATGGCAGATGCAGTCCATTTTGGTGGCAAAAACAGGAAGGCAGAATATTATCTGAAAGGTGACAGATTAGGAAAAGGGGACGTGCAACGAGAACCGGGTGTCATGGTACATCAGTAACTGAAAGTTGTCATGCAGGTACAGCAGGCGGTGAAGAAGCCAAATGGCATTTTGGCCTTCATAGCGAGAGGATTTGAGTATAGGAGCAGGGATGTCTTACTGCAGTTGTACTGGACTTTGGTGAGGCCACACCTTGAATATTGTGTTCAGTTTTGTTCTCCTAATCTGAGGAAGGATATGCTTGCTATTGAAGGAGTGCAGCGAAGGTTCAGCAGACTGATTCCCGGGATGGCAGGACTGACGTATGAAGAAAGACTGGATCAACTTGGCTTATATTCGCTGGCATTTAGAAGAATAGGAGGGGATCTCATAGAAACATGTAAAATTCTGACGTGATTGGACAGGTTAGATGCGGGATGAATGTTCCCAATGTTGCAGATATCCAGACCCAGGTGTCACAGTCTAAGGATAAGGGATAATCCATTTCGGATCTAGATGAGGACAAACGTTTTCATTCAGAGAATAGTGAACCTGTGGAATTCTCCACCTCAGAAAGTTATGGCCAGGTCGTTAGATATATTCAAAAGGGAATTAGATGCGGCTAAAGGGATCAAGGGGCATGGATGGAAAGCAGGAATGGGGTACTAAAGTTGCAAAAATGATCAGCCATGATCACAGTGAATGGTAGTGCAGTCTCGAAGGGCCTAATGGCCTACTCCTGCACCTATTTTTTCTTTGTTCCGATGAAAGCATGGGAACTTGCCGTCCTGGTGGGTGGGCCAAGCATTGCACGCTGTGCTCCGGGTCCGACTCTTCTCAAGAAAACGCCTGATAAAAATAAGGAAGGTAAATTTCGCCATATCCTGGCAATTAGAGCTTAAAAAATAAATGAACTGCGCTTGATAGGTGATGCTAGTAACACGAATAAAAACAAGTTTCAAAATTAAAATAACTCCAAATAACCGCGACAGTTGGTTTATCCACATATAAATCAGTTTAAATGTGTAACTCACGGATTACTTGACCACTCACCAGAGGCGCTTTGGGAAATCTGAGCATACTTGATAAGGTTTTATGTAAATACAATGTTTTGATCATATTTCCAGCACGCATTCAGCGCGTTTCCTCTGTATTATAGACCTGCCGCTAGGTTTGCCTGATATGTACAGCTGCTTGAACGGCTGGAAAACAACGCCAAACTGTTTGGACAGTGTTCCTGTCTCGATATTTCTTCCCAGTCGCACTAGATTAAAATTTCTCCAATGCCCATCACTCTCGGCTTGCACACTATTTGATATATTTTAAATCAGCATGTTCTGGTGAAAAGTTTAGACTGTTCCCGTTTCTCCCTATGCTGCCAGAATCACATTCAGGCATGTATTTGTACGAAGCTCCCTCTGGCTCCTGCCCCTGTCTCTCAGCCCACAGTAATACACTATGCGGTCATACAGCCGCAGCCCGCGGATGGTGAAATTCCCCTGACTTTTAGAAGTGTCGAGGAATGCTGAAAATCGAGCCTCCGTGCCATCCGTTCTGAAACATTCTCCGTAGGAAGGGATGTAGATTAGGATGATTCGGCCTTTGTACCGGTCGTGACTGTGCAGTTGTATGGAATGGGAAGTATCAGTGGTGAAATAGCCACAATGAATAGTTACCGAGCCCCTTTCAAACTGCATCGCTGTCACCAGCGACTGTGAGACCGAGCCTGCACCACTAACAGCTGCAGATATGTAGAAAGAAAGAACTTTAATATTTTATTATCGTTTTGATCTAACTAATATCAAAAATGTGATGCAATACATTGCAAATAGAAAGCACAGTTAAAAGAAAGATTCCCGATGTTAGTGACACCTGCAAGAGGAAGGTTGTATAACTTATAAGTTTACTAGTTTAGAGAGCTGCAGCTGTGACGAATGCCTAAAATGAAAAAACAAACATTATTACAGAGAATTGATGGGGGATTTGAACAGAACCGGTTCAACCTATAATATTTTAGTCATATGTTTGGACGTTGTTGAATTATATCGGGTCTCCCTGCCGATTGGTTCATTCCTGTCAGAGTCAACAGGTAACATCCAATCAGCTCACGGTTCCTTTGTTTTCCAAATCAAACAAACAGCTAACGTGCCTGTTGTTCTCCAGTTCATCCAATCAGCTCACAGTTCACTTGCTCTCCAATACTTTTATCAAAGAGGAGAGCTGGGAACGAAGTGACATTGTTCTCTTCATAACTGAGAACAGGACGCGGATTAAACCCAATGTTGTCACTTTGACAAGCGGGGGCTGTGAAGGGAAATAGTTATTGTTGTTCCAGTGTCAGTGCCCGAGGCTCCAGTTAAAACAGCTGATCACTTGTCATGAGAACTACCCACGGCCGATATAAATGGCGATATTACATAGAACTACAGAGTGTACAGCACGGAAACAGGCCATTTGGCCAAACTTGTCTATATAATTTGGTTTCCGTTCAATTATCTGATCACAATTCAGGTCCCAGAACTGATTCATTGAGAGGAGATGAGATTCCTTTGCTGGCTTTTGTACAGACTGAGTGCGATCCTGTAACTGTGCGGTGCGCAGCGCACAGCGATGCAGGGCAGAGAAAGAGACAGGGGCCCTGTGACATATAAAAGAACCGTTTTCATGTCTTGGTCCAAATCAGCAGAGAACCGTCAGGGAAATCTGGAGACTTTCGCCCGACATTGAGCTGCATTTCTTCAATAAATATCTCGGAGCTGCCCCGCGATACTGGATGTGCCAGAGAAGAGTTGAGTCAGTTTATGCCCCGAGTAACTGCAGTTCAATATTATGGTCTATACTTCCCGAACCGTTAATTCAGACGGATCCTTGGACAATGAATTTTCACCACTCGTCCGTGCAGCAAAATACAGAATGTATGAGAGGTCTGGGAGTAAATATAACCAATGGAACAAAAACTGGCACTTTAAACATAGACTCAGCCTACAGCACGACCATTAATATCAGTAAGGAACATGGGGAGCACATGAAGTCTGGTTCAGATTTAGGCAGAAAGTAACAGAATGTTTTAGATATGTTGGCCCTTCTCGTATGATATTAAAGAGTAAACTCAGATCAGGGACATATTTCATTTATTAGGAGACTGGGGCTTTTCCAAGAGATAGGATTTGCTGGTCCCTCGTAATTGGCACCGGCTGTGCACCAATCAGTTTTATTTGTGGACCAATTACTGGTGTCTCCCGAATAACTCTTTCCTTGCCAAGCTATGTGAGCGAATCAGTCATCGCTCTTACTCTCTCTCTCTCTCTCTCGCTCTCTCTATCTATCTCTCTGTCTGTCTGTCTCTATTTCTCGCTGTCGCAATATCTGTCTCTCACTCATGCCCTCGCTCTTCCTCACTGCCTGTCTCCCGTTCTGCTCATCTCTCTTTCTGCATGGCTCTCTGCCTCTCTCTGTCTGCCTGTCTCTAAATATCTCTGTTTTTCTATCTTTATCTCTCTCTCTCTCTCCCTCTCTCTCTCTCTGTGCCTCGGTGCCATTGCTTTTGTTTAACTCGGTGTATTTCGCTTTGCCTTTCTAGCTATCTGTCTCTCTCTGTCACTTTCTTTAACTCGGCCTCTCTGTCACTGTTTTTAACTGAGCAACTTTCTCTCTCTCTTCTTCACTCTCTCAGTAAGGTAACAATTGAAAAATAAACTCAACCAATTAAATGCCAGGTATCACTGCGTTCCCCCAACAGCCAATGAGCTCCAATACTAGTCGAAGCCACTAGACTACGAGGGACATGATAAGAGGGCAGCCCTCGTACCGGCGACATTGCTTTTAAAACGTGACCTGTCGGATCTGCACCACATCCAGGAATTTACTTGTAGGGATTGATCCTGTTATTCACCGCAGGGGTTGTATGTGTGTGCTAACACTGGAAATATTTGAATGTGATCGTCAGGGAAAATTGTTCATAAATTTCACTTATCCCCAACACTTATATCAATAACTTTAATTGGAGGAACCCGTGCGGTTCAGGCTGTATTTTCCGATTAATTTTATATATAACCCCTCGGGGTGTCAATCCCTGGTATTACCCATGAGCCCACTATTGATGGTACCCTGTGCCCAACTTTTGTAACAGGGCCGAGGGACCCTTATTTCCCGTTTGTCTCAGGGCAAAGTAAAACATTATGATATTCAACCATTGATCTTCAAGCCTTTCATCGATAATTGAAAGGTACCGAGTGCCGGGTTCGACTCCCACTGAAGTGTTCAAAGCTCTGAGCTGTCTCGTTATTCCCCCAAAAATATTGGCTCTGAGCAGAAACTGAGAGGCCTCGTGGGGATACTGGCGATACCAGCAAAGGTTACATATTATAGCTGAAACAGACATGCAAAAAACAGATATATACACATACAAACACTTGCACATGCATAAAGGAATATGGATGCACATAGACACACATTTTTTATTCGTTCAGGGATGTGGGCATCGGTGGCAAGGCAAGCATTTATTGCCCATCCCGAACTGCCTTTGAGGATGTATAAGAAAAGAGGGGCCTCTCAGTGCCGGTCAACCGATCCCTGAAGGTAGCAGGACAGGTAGATAAGATGGTTACGGAGGCATATCGGATACATTCCTCTATTAGTCGAAGCACGGGAGGAGGCTCGTGTGGAGCATAAACTAATTAATGGGCTGGTTGGGTCGAATGGCCCCCACATTGCTGTTAGTTGAGGATTTCCAGGATATTGATGATGAAGGAATGGCGACATATTTCCAAGTCAGGTTGGAGTGTAACTTGGAGGGGAACATGCAGCTGATGGTATACCAGTATTCCTGTTGTGCTTTTCCACTTGGTGGTAGAAATCGTGCATTTGGGAGATACTGTCGAAAATGCCTCGGCAAGTAAACACACACGTACACATACACAGATATACATACAGATATATACACACGGAGTCTCAAGCACAGAATCATACACAGAGATATAAGCACAGTAGTGTATATGCAAACAAACATATGGATGCACCCACGTGCCAAAGTAAACCCAGGTACAGTAAACGTTTAAGATATTGGAAGTTATCCATGTATATGCAGCTGAAAGTTGTGTCAGACGAATGATCTCGAACAAGTAATCAGTGAGGATTCTCCTGTCTCCACTATAAGCGTGACTCAGAGCATTGGAAGCAAACAGAGAAACGCATATACCGATTTGCACATAAACACATAAATACAGACAACACGTTCCAGAGTAAACTGTCGCTAATGGGAATTTGACCAAGCGCCATTGCGATAACTCAGTGTCATGTTTGCATTTCTATCAAATGGACTATTTTTCATCAACAAGAGAGCCCTAAAATCGATTCCCTGTTAACCGTGAGAATCTATATCAAAACACGACTAATGTACAGACAGAATCCTCTCCCATTACCGGGATCGGCTGATCAAATGTCCGGAACAAAGCACAACAGCACATGGAGCCTTTGTGCCACGGCCTGGGCAGTGATGATGAACACAGACGGCGGCAATGATCACCGGCAGCATATTGTAACCAGACTCTTGTTTCGATTCAGGAAATGACGGTTAATCCGTTTGCCGACAGGAACATTTGAAATTCTCCCCTGCAGTCCAGACGCTGCAACTAAGAGGTGACACCAGGTGAAATTTGCCAATGTGGGGAGACGGCAGCTATCATGTAGTTTGATTTTGTTGTTATTTGGGGTATAACATCGTTGTTATTTGCTTGCTCAATTTATTTATCCATCTGTTTCTTTCAGTCCATTGCACTCTTGACACAACTATATTTTATTCCTCGATCTCTAGGTCTGCCTTGTTCTCTCTCTCTCTCTGTCTCTCAATCTCTCTCTCGCGCTTTGTCTCCTTCTAACGGTCTCCCTCACTCTCTTCTATTCATCAATCTCTAGGTCTAACCACATGTCTGTCTAATTGTCTGTTTATCTCACTCGCTGTCTGTCTCTATCTGTCTGTCTGTCTGATTCTGTCTTTCACTCTACGTGAGAGCGTTCCTGTCGGTCCCTCTGTCCCTCTGTCTGTCCTTCTTCCTATCTTTCCGATGTTCTGTTGTCTCAACGTCTCTCTGTCTGTCTGTCTGTGTCGCATCCTGTCCCGCCACATTTATCTAGTAAATAAAACGATTCTATCTCTTCCTGTAACTTTGCCTTCCTGTGTGCACACAGATTATGGACAGACATATTCTTAAATAAAGAAAAACGTGTCGTATATATTGTGTCTGTTTCCATGGGTAACTAGAAATATTTTCTGCAGGACTGAGTTCTGGAGACTCCGTCGGGCAGTGGTGAATAGTTGCCCAATATCTGGAAGGCACCTCGAGGAGCATTAATTTTAAATATTCGACGTCAGCAATGAGCTATTTCCGGCAGCCTTATCGTCAGAACCAGGACAATGCCCCCATTTTCCTCTTTCAGACTCATTTCTTTGCAAAGGACGAAGTTCACGGCCGTTTTCTGTAATTCTGGAAAAGTCAAAATCTATTGGTGTTTTCAAATTTACTGAGCTGCAGCTCACTGAAAATGCCGTATACTACTGCAAACTGATGCCCACCGTGAGATCGGCCCGGAGCACCTCCTATAAACACCGTTTTCTGTCAGGTAAGCTCAAAGAAGTTATTTTAATGCGGCCACCATATGGTGATGACAGAGCGCGGATTCCCACAGCCAGTCTGCTTACATCAATCAATATTGAATGGAATGTTCTCAATATAACCGAACGTGATCTTGTATTTTATCTCACATTTATTCTTATCATTGTTTAACATTCATTTACAGCTTCATAACTTCTGAAGGTCATTATGTAGCAGCGAAATGTGCATCTCCAAAACCTTTGGATCACTTGCCATATTGTTCTATTTCCCACAGTTTCCTAGGTTCAGCCGTAACTTTTAGACCACTTCACTGTTGAAGACTGTTCATTATGAAGAAGAAAATAATTGTACAATTCCTATCGTGAGCCTGCTTTCCCCGAATTTGTAACGGACGTGAAAATGAGACAGCCATTATAGAGGATTCAAAGGGGTGACTAAATGTCACATGGAACCCGTGGGCGATGTTTCTGCGGCCAGCTGTGTCACACGTAGAATCCACACGTGAGGAACTGAATTCAATACTAATGTCTCCTTCACAAATTAGCCATTATAGACAGAGCCTAATGTAATAATAAAAGAGACAGGGCCTCGTGTAATATAATCAGAGAAATGGTTTTGTGTAATATAAGCAGAGCGATGGTCTAGTGCACTATAAACAGAGACAGGGTCTAGTGTAATATAAAGAGATAAATGGTCGAGTGTAATATAAAGAGAGACATAATCTAGTTTAATATAAACAGAGACAGGGTCTAGTGTAATATAAAGAGAGAAATGGTCGAGTGTATTATAAGCAGAACTGTGGTCTAGTGTAATACAAAAAGAGACCGTATCAATCTATATAAATGAGGTAGGATTTAGTGCAATATAAAGAGATAGAGTCTAATGTTTTAATTACAATTCAGTCAGCCTACACTCGATTGTTATCAATTGATTCAAATAAATTCTTAGGGACAGTATTAATCATTGTTTGTAAAGTCACGGATTAATCAACGACAGGCAGAATGGATTCCTTAAGGAACAGAAGTGTCTGGCTAAGTCGATTGAAATTTTCGTGGAGGTAACATGGAGAATCGCAGAGGGTAGTGGGATTGATGCATTTGATATGGATTTCAGCAAGTCTTTTGATAACTTCACACATGGAAGGATGGTAAGAAAGTAAAGCTCCATTGGATCCAAGGGAAAGTGTCAAGTTGAATCCAAAACAGTCTCATTGACAGAAAGCAAAATGTAGTTGGGGTAAATGTGATTTTGTATCTGGGAGGCTGTTTCCAGCGGGGTTCCGCAGGGAACTGTACTAGGTCCCTTACATTTTGTGGTATATATAAATGATTTAACATATGGCAGATGATACAAACATTGGTTGATAGTAAGGAAGAATGTTATCAATGCAGGAAGACATCAATGGACTGGTCAATTGGGCAGAAAATTGGCAAATTCAATTCAGTCCAGAGAAGGTTGAGGTAATGCATTTGGGGTGTGCTAACGAGCCAAGGGAATACACAACAAATGAGAGGATACTGAGAATATATAGGAAAGGAGGGACCTTTCAGTGCATGTCCACAGATCACTGAAGGGAGCAGGACAGGAAGATAAGATAGTTAAGGAGACATATGAGACACATTGTGGAGCATAAACTATTGCATGGACTGGTTGGGCCGCATGGCCTATTTCTGTGCCGTATATCCTGTGCAATCAGTATGGGCGAATTTATCATCATCATCATAGGCAGTCCCTCGGAATGGAAGATTAATTGCTTCCAATTTAAAAATGAGTCCTTTGGTGACTGAACATTCCAATACTAGAACCAATGTTCCTGTTGCAGGTGGGACAGGTAGTCGTTGAGGGAAAGGGTGTGTGGAACTGGTTTGCCCCATGCTCCATCCAGTGCCTGCGCTTCATTTCTTCAAGTTCTCGGCGATGAGACTCGAGGTGCTCAGCACCCTCCCGGATGCACTTTTTTCATTTTGGGCAGTGTTTCACCAGGGATTCCCAGGTGTCAGTGGGGATGTTGCACTTTATCAGATAGGCTTTTAGGGTGTCATTGTAACGTTTCTTCTGCCTACCTTTGGCTCGCTAGCCCTGAAGGAGTTCATAGTGGATCGCTTGCTTTGTGAGTCTCGTGTCAGCCATTCGAACATTTTGGCCTGCCCAGCGGAGCTGACCAAGTGTGGTCAGTGTTTCAAAGCTGGCGATGTTGGCCTGGTCGAGGACGCAAACGTTGGTGCATCTGTCCTCCCAGGGGATTTTCAGGATCTTGTGGAGACATCTTTGCTGATATTTCTTCAGCGACTTGAGGCGTCTACTCTACATGGTCCATGTCTCTCAGCCATGCAGGAGGGCAGGTATTACTACCATGAGCTCGGTGGCAGTTTGAGGGACAGGTCATTGAACACTCTTTTCCTCAGCCAACCGAAGACTGCACTGGTGCACTGGAGGCGGTGTTACATCGCGTCGGCGATGTCTGCCCTTGTTGATAAGAGGCTCCAGAGTTATGGGGAATAGTCCACGTTGTCGAGGGCCGCGCGTGGATATTGATGATTGGAGGGCAGTGCTGTGCAGCCAGGACAGCTGGTGGAGGACATTCGTCTTCAGGATATTTAGTGTAAAGCCTGCTTTCGTAGGTTTTAGTAAAAAACGTTGATTATATCTTGGAGTTCAGCCTCTGTATGTGCGCAGACACAGGCGTCGACTGCATACTGTAGCTCGACGACAGAGGTTATGGTGGTCTTGGACCTGGCCTGCAGGCGGAGAAGGTTGAACAGGTTCCCACGGGTTCTGTAGTTTAGTTCCACTCCAGCGGGGAGTTGTTGACGGTGAAGTGGAGCATGGCAGCTAGGAAAGTGGAGAAGAGGGTTGGGGAAATGACACATCCCTGCTTGGCCCCGGTCCGGACTTGGATTGGGTCAATAATGGATCCGCAGGTAAGGATCACGGCCTGCATGACGTCGTGGAGGAGGCTGGTGATGAACATTGGGGGCATCCGAAATGGAGGAGGATGCTCCATATACCTTCGCAGTTGACAGTGTCAAAGGCCTTTGCAAGATCGAAGAAGGCCATGTAAAAGGGGTGGTGCCGTTCCTGCATTTTTGCTGCAGCTTTCGCACTGTAAAACTCATATCTGCTGAGCACCCTAGTGGACGAAATCCGCGATGTGACTCCGGGAGGAACTGCTCAGCCACAGGGAGAAGACGGTTCAGGAGTCTCTCGTGATGGCTTTCCCAGTTGCTGATAACAGGGAGATTCGTCTGTAGTTGCCGCAGCCGGACTTGTCCCCTTTTTTAAAGATGGTCATGATCATTGCATCTCTGAGGTCTCCCAGCATGCTCTCCTCCCTCCAGATGAGAGTGATGAGGTCATGTGTACGTTCCAACAGTGCCTCTCCACCATACGTCAGTCCCTCAGTGGGGATTCCATCCGCTCCCGCAGCATTGTTGTTCTTCAGCTGTCTTATTGCTTTTTCTACCCCGTGCAGTGCTGTGGGTTTACTGCGGTGAAGGCGGGTAGCATGCTGCCGGATGGAGTTGAGAACACTCGAATTAAAAGCTGAGTCTCGATTGAGGAGATCTTCGAAGTGGTCCTTCCAATGGCCTTGCGTGCCTTGGTGTCCTTGATGAGTGTTTCCCCGTTCTTCGCCAGCGTTGGGGTGGGGCCTTGGGTGTTTGGACCGTAGGTGGCCTTGACTGCGATGAAGAATCCTCGCACATCATGGCTGTCGGTGATCTGCTGTATCTCCTGCATTTCCTTCATCCACCATCTCTTCTTTAGGTCCCAAGCTTTTTGCTGGACCTCGGCTTACGCCATCTGTAATGCAGCCTTATGCTCCCGAGATGCGTTGTTGTTAAAGGCTTAGATTGTAAACTTTACACTGATTGGACATAGCAAATTGGCTAGGGTTGTCTTGAGAAAGGGTTGACTGATTGTATACGGGATAGTTTATGACCAGCACGTTGTGGAAACAAGCAGAGAGCAGTCTATCTTAGATCTGGGCCTGGTTAATGAGACCAGATTAATAAACAATCTCCTCCAGGAATGAGTGACCATAATATGGTTGCATTTCAAATTCAGTTGTAGGGTGAGAAAATTGGATCTCACACCAGGGTCCAAAACTTAAATAAAGGCGAACACAAAAGTATGACGGCAGAGTTGGATAAAGTGGACTGGGAAAATAGATTAAAGTATGGGACAGTTGATGAGCAGTGGCAGACATTTAAGGACATATTTCATAACTCGCAGCAAATATATATCCCAAAGAGAAAGAAAGACTGTAAGAGAAGGGATAATCATCCGTCGCTAATTAATGACATAAGGGAATGTATCAAATTGAAAACAAGGGCATTAAATGTGGCCAGATCTAGTGGGAGGCCAGAGGATTAGGCAAATGTTAAAAGCCATCACACAACGACTAAAAAATAATGAATCAGGGGAAGGTAGATTGTGAAAGTCAATTAGCATGAAATATAAGATCAAGATATTAAGAATTGCTACATTTACACACATAGGAAAATAATGGAAAAAGTAAATGTTGGTCCCCTAGGGGATGAGAATGGGGCATTAATAATATGGGGAACAGGGAAATGGCAGAGACATTGAACACAAATTTGGTCGTGATCTTCACGGTAGAAGAGAGTAAAAACATCGTAATATTAGATAATCAAGGGCCTATGGGGAGGAAGGCATTTAATAGAATCACTTTCACGAAAGAAGTAGTACTCTGTAAAATAATGGGATTAAAGGCGGGCAAGTCCCTTGGGCCTGATGGCTTGAATCCTAGGGTCTTTAAGGAAGCGACTGCAGAGATGGTGGATGCTTTGGTTGTAATGAACCAAAATTCCCCGTATTCTGGTGAGGTCCCAGCAGATTGAAAATCGGCAAATATAATGCCACAATTTTTTTAAACTGAGTCAGACAGAATGCAGCGATATATAGAGCAGTTAGCCTAACATCGATCATGGGGAGAATGCGGAGTTCGTTATTATGGAAGCACACGCAGGACTTTTGGAAAAGCATAATTCAATCAAATAGATCCAGCATGGTTTTATGAAAGGGAATCCATGTTTGACAAATTTGCTGGAGTTATTGACAATGCAACGAGTAGAGCAGATAAGGGGTAACCAGTGGATATTATGTGTTTCGCTTTCCAGAAGGCATTTGATACGATGCCACATAAAAGGTTACTACACAAGATAAAAGTTCACAGTGTTGGGAGTAATACATTCACATGTATAGAGGTTTGTCTAAATAACTGAAAAGACAGAGTTGTGATAAAGGATTCATTTTCCGTTTGTCAAACGGTAACTAGTGGGGTGCAGCAGGGCATCAACTATTTTCAACCTAGAGTAATGACTTGGATAAAGGAACCGAGTGTAATGTAGCCAATTTTGCTGATGATTCAAAGATGGGTGGGAATGCAAACTGTGACGAGGACACAAAAATCTGCAAGAGTAATTGACTGGCTAAGTCAGCGAGCAAACATTTGACAGATGGAGTAAAATACAAACATAAGAACATAGAAATGTATAGTGCAGACGGAGGCCATTCTGGGCCACCATTTCTGTGCTGGCCGACAAAGAGCCACATGGCCATCTGTCAGCAGCGCTAAGGATTAAATATAAACCTATGAACAATGATGGAAAGGAAAGTAGCACCCAGACCAAAAAATCGCCTCACCACAACTGCGGCACCCCTTATACTAAAACATTCTCACTCCACACCAACCGGTGCCATGTGATCTCCTGGCAGAGGCAAAAAAACAGATACCACCCAGGCCAAGTTCGGGAGAAAAATCTGGGAAAATTCCTTTTTGACCAATCCAGGCGATCGAAACTAGGCCAGGAGATCACCCTGGATATATATACTATTCCCTGCAGTACTTAACATTATATCTGCTCCATCCAACAAAAGGTCATCCAGTCTAAACCCAATTACCAGCTTTCGGTCTGTAATCCCGCAAGTCGCTGCACTTTAAGTACCCTTCCAACCATCTCATAAAAGTGGTGAGGGTTTCTGCATCTACCACTCTTCCAGGCAGCGAGTTCCAGATCGCCACAACCCTCTGCATGAAGACCCCCCCCAACAAAGCCGCTCTAAACCTTCCACCAAGCAACTTAAAACTATGCCCCCTCATAATAGACCACTCCAGCAATGGAAGTAGACTCTTACTATCCACTATGTCGAGGCCCCTCAATATTTTGTACACCTCAATGATGTCTCCTCTCAACCTCCTCTGTTCCAATGAGAACAAACTCAGCCTATCCAATCTCTCCTCATGACTAAGAATCTCCATTCCAGGCAGCATCCTAGTAACTCTCCTCTGCACCCTCTCCAGTGCAATCACGTCCTTCCTATAATACGATGACTATAATTGCACGCAATACTCCAGTAATGGCCTAACCAAAGCATTATACAATTTAAGCATAATCTCCCTGCTTTTATGGTCTATGCCTCGGCCAATAATGGCAAGCATTCCGTATTACTTCTCAACCAACTTATCCACCTGGCCTGCGACTTTCAGGCATCTGTGGAACAATGGTGGAGCTTTGGAGGCGTGGCATATTCAGTTGGAGCTCTGTTGCTGTTAGAGAAGGAACTCCTTGCTGCTGCTCCTGTCTGGAAAGCCTGGAGTGAGCCCTGTGAAACAGGACAGAAAGAGGAGTAGAGGGCTGGCTTACTACACATTCAACATCCAGAGGGAGAGGAGGAGAACAGAAAATGTATCACTTATTACAACTACAGAGAGTTGGAGAGAGCGGGAAAAGAACAACCTGAGGAAACACCATCCAGTGTGGAAGGAGGGAGAGTCGTTTCTACAATCTTCGAAAGATGGGTGTGTTTTGGTGCATTCCCCGAAAGACTTTGTTGTATCGATGGGGGGAGGAAAGAAGATAACTCGAGGGCCGAAACATCGCGGGGGGTGTGTGTGTGGGGGGTAGGGTCTTGCTTACTGCTAGGCCCCACACACCACTGAAGCACCCCTCCCACATTGCATAGCCTGGGATAGCTGGAGCTACCTGACTGAAGTCGTACTAATAAGCCTATTAAACATCGTTGGGAGTGTGTGCCTGGGTGGCTCCAGCTATCCCAGGTGAAGACATCATCTCCCCCCTCCGAAATCCATTCTACAAAGACTGTGTTTTTTGTCATCTGGGGAGACTACCCCAAGACACACCCACCCATGGCTGTGAGGGGAGACCTGCCCTCGCAGCTTCCATCTATCCCACCGCCCCCACTCTTTCTCTCTCTCTCTGTCTCTCCCCTCTCTCTCTGAGAGCCCTTTCCTCCCAATTGTATAACAATTAAGACAACTGAGCAGAGGGAGCAAGGCCCCACCCATTCGTTAACTAGGGGAGAGGTGTGCCCCATTAAGAGCTCCCTCTGCTCAAAACACCAACGAGGCCAATTAAAGACCATTAAGGCCTGTTACTTTGGGGTGGGTGTAGCCCTTAAAGGGATCCCGTGATGGCGACCCCATCCACGACGGTGGCAGGGCCAGCAAGGATATATGCGCTGGCGGCGTCCACATCCACTGCGCCTCCTGCGCCTCCTGCTGCCCTGCCACCATTCAGACGTATAAACAAAAAACACGGGATCAAGAGCTGCACTCACCCCACAATGAGCATTGAGGGGTGCGTACGTGCGATGGCTGGGGTAGTCGGACCCACGGCCATTGTAGCAGCCTCCAAGATGTCTGGGAAGGCTGCATTCTTCCTGGGGTCGGAGCGGGCGGTGTCCCTGGCCCTTGAAAAGAAGCTCACGTTGGGTGGGACTTTCCTGCCTATGGACCCTCTCGAGTCCAATGCGCAGAGGGTCATCATTTCAAACGTCCCGCCCTTTGTTCCCGCTGAGCTCCTCCTCCCTCACCTACACCAACTGGGGGAGGTAAGGTCAGGGATCAACCCCATACCGCTCGGCCTCAGGGAAAGCAGCTTGCGCCATGTGTTATCCTTATGCTGCCAGCTCTTTGTCCAACTGGTGCGGGAGGAGACGACGGAAGGCAATTTTAATGTGGTGCACGAGGGGACGGCCAACCACATCTTTTGGACGTTGGACGGCGTGCTTTGCCATGCCTACAGGGAGGTGTGGCACATTCGCAAGAACTGCCCCGCCTCCAAGGCTGCCAAACCACCGAAGGCGGCCAAGGCTGGCGCCGCCGCCACCCCTCCCCCTAGTTGCCTCCGCATGCCGGGAGCCGTAGGTGCGCGGGCATCGTCGGGGGCCTTTGTTTTCACGGCCTCCGGCGGGGGGGAGCGAGAACGTCCGATCGGAAAGAAGGCGCGGAGGAAGGCGAAATATCTTGAGGCGGGTCCCCTCAGTGCGCCAGACAGTCTGATCATCGCGCTCAGCCCAACCCTGTCACCGGCGAGCACGGAGTGCCCTAAGCCCGTGGCCGAGCCCTCGACAGATATCACAGAGGGGATCGGGCGCGGGCAAGATAAGAAAAAGGGGTGAGTGGGCGATGTCTGCTTGCCTTGGCGCCATGCGGGACCACATGATCCAACCCGACCAATCCTACACGGTCCCGGCCCGACAATCCACGATAACATCCATCTGGTCCGGGACCTCATCCATCATTCCCAGGAGGCTGGTCTGTCAGTCGCCTTCCTATCTCTCGACCAAGAGAAGATGTTCGACAGGGTGGATCACGACTACCTGTTCGGGACTCTGCGGGATTTTCGGGTTCGAGACGCATTTCGTCGCCCGGATCCGACTTTGTATGCTGCCGCAGATTGTCTGATAAAGGTTAACGGGTCCTTGATGGTGCCCCTTCGCTTTGGGAGAGGGATGCACCAGGGATGCCCCATGTCCGGCCAGTTATATGCCATCTGCGTGGAGCCGTTCCTGTTCCTCTTGCAGACGAGGTTGATAGTACTGGCTCTGCAAGGGCCGGGCGTGGAGGTCATCCTCTCGGCTTACGCCGATGACGTGCTCCTCGCGGTGGAGGATCCAGCTAACCTGCGGAGGATGCGTGAGTGCCAGGAGATTAACTCGGCCGCATCCTGCGCCAGGATCAACTGGGAGAAATGTTCTGGGCTCCTGGTGGGTCAGTGGCGGGTGGACTCCCTGCCGGAGGAGCTCAGGCCTTTTGCCTGGAGCACGACGCATCTCCTCTATCCGGGAGTCTACCTTTGTCGCGACGAGGAAGCCTGGCCGGCGAACTGGCAAGAGCTGGAAGCCAAAGTCGCCGCTCACCTAGGGTGCTGGACAGAACTGCTCCGAGTTCTGTCCTACAGGGCTCGAGCGCTAGTCATAAACCAGCTGGTGGCCGCCATGTTGTGATACCGGCTGGTCACTTTGACCCCTCACCCTGCGTTTGTCACCAAGATACAGAAGAAACTGGTGGACCCGCCATTCCAGGAATTAGTCTGATGAACCTTCCCTGCACTCCCTCATCAGCAAGAATGTCCTTCCTCATGTTAGGAGACCAAAACTGTACACGATACTCCTGGTGTGGCCTTACCAAGGCGCTGTACAACTGCAGTAACACCTCACACCCCCTGTACTCAAATCCCCTCGCTATGAAGGCCGACATGCCATTTGCTTTCTGAACCGCCTGCTGTACCTGCATGCCAATCGTCATTGACTGATGTACCATGACACCCAGGTCCCGTTGCACATCCCCTTTTCGAAAATCTGTCACCATTCAGATAATAGCCTGTCTGTCTGTTTTTACCACTAAATTGGATAACCTCACATTTATCCACATTAGACTTCATCTGCCATGCATTTGCCCACTCACCTAACCTATCCAAGTCACTCTGCAGCCTCATAGCATCCTCATCGCAGCTCACACTGCTACTATCATATTGTCATCCGCAAATTTGGAGATACTGCATTTAATCCCCTCGTCTAAATCATTAATGTTCAATGTAAACAGCTGGGGCCCCAGCACAAAACCTTGCGGTACCCCACTATTCACTGCCTGATATTCTGAAAAGTTCCCATTTACTCCTACTCTTTGCTTCCTGTCTGACAACCAGTTCTAAATCCAAGTCAGCACACTATCCCCAATCCCATGTGCTTTAACTTTGCACATTAATATCTTGTGTTGGAACTTGTCAAAAGCCTTCTGAAAGCCTAAATATACCACATCAAGTGGTTCTCCCTTGTCCACTCGACTGGAAAATATCCTCAGAAAATTCCAGAAGATTTGTCAAGCATGATTTCCCTTTCACAAATGCATGCTGACTTGGACCTATTATGTCACCTCTTTCCAAATACGCTGCTATGAGATCCTTAATAATTGATTCCATCATTTTACGTACTACCGATGTCAGGCTGACCGCTCTATAATTCTCTGTTTTCTGTCTCTCTCCTTTTTTAAAAAGTGGGATTACATTGGCTACCCACCACTCCATAAGAACTGATCCAGAGTCTATGGAATGTTGGAAAATGACTGTCAATGCATTTGCTATTTCCAATGCCACCTCCTAAGTCCTCTGGAATGCAGACCATCAGGCCCTAGTGATTTATCACCCTTCAATCCCATCAATTTCCCCTACACAATTTCCCAACCAATAAGGATTTCCCTCAGTTCCTCCTTCTTACGAAACCCTCTGACTCTTTTAATATCCGGAAGGTTGTTCGTGTCCTCCTTAGTGAATACCGAACTTGTTCAATTGGTCTGCCATTTTTTGCTCCCCAGTATGACTTTGTTCCCCATCATGACTTCCCCTGATTCTGACTGCAGGGGACCTACGGTTGTCTTTACTAACCTTTTTCTCTTTACATATCTATAGAAGCTTTTGCAGTCCGTTTTACTGTTCCCTGCAAGCTTCATCTCGTACTCTATTTTCCCTGCCCTAATCATACACTTTGTCCTCCTCTGATGAGTTCTCAATTTCTCTCAGTCACCTGGTTCGCTGCTTTTTTTGGCCAATTTGTATACCACTTCCTTGGCTTTAATACTATCCCTGATTTCTCTTGATTGCCACGGTTGAACCAAAGATATTAAGGGTTATGGAGAGAAAGCAAGAAAGAGGTACTGAGGTGAATGATCAGCCATGATCTTATTGAATTTTTTTGCAGGCTCGAAGGGCCAAATTGCCTACTCCTGCAGCTATTTTATATGATTCTATGTTACTAACTTTTTGTGTTTCATGCATAAGAAGCCTCTGTACTGCCGTACTTTGCATTTTTTTCTCCATTTAACTAATAACTTGCTTTTCTATTTTTTCTTCCAATTTGGTGATCGGTTATTTTCAAATGGACTTTACAGACAGGCTGATAATTGGATGTAACCAGCACAACAAATGTATCCCTTTGTACTTGTTCCAAAAATCCCAAAATCTAACAAGGGAACGCTGAAGCTTCAGCTGGTAGTCCGAATCCTTTTCTCAGTTCATGCTTATGAACTGCTCTCATTGTCTCTCTCAACGTTTTACACATTCCAACTCCCATTCTGCATCCATTAAGCCATGCTTATAACTCCCACATTTCACCTTTTCACAGATCATCTCACCAGTTCTGACTTAGTCCATTCGGAAAGAAACTTAAATTGCCTCTGAGCAAGTTACTCCCTTTCGTTTAATCTCTAACTCTTTCTGTATTAGCTTCCTATCCACTGCTTCCTTCACCTAATTAATGAACAACACCTCAGACTAACTTTTCATCAGCCCAAGGCCGTATTCTTTTTGTGTCTGCTTCTTTTCCGGCTCTGTATTTCTTTCTGTTGCTGTATTTGTTTCTATTTCTGCAGTCACACTTTCTCCTGCACCTTTTCTAACTTCATCCTGTCCACCTCCACTTCTAAGCTGCGGACTTTATCTTCCAATTCCTGTCTCACATCAAACATTTGCACCACAACACTGTGACAACTCAGGCTGGAATCAGCAGCTTGCACAGCGTGGACCTTGGAACGGGGAGCGGGCGGGTCAGTGGAGCTGAATCCACGGCCAGGTCAGCCATGACCTTGTTGAATGGCGGAGCAGGCTGGAGGGGCTAGATGGTCTAATCCTGTTCCGAATTCTGCTGTTCTTATTTTATGTTCTTATGCATCAAACTCATCTAAAAGCTTCGCTAATCATAGCTTCAAGCCCCTATTTCAGCCTGTGTCTCATAACTTACATTAGGTATGATCTCTGCCTGCTTTCATTTTGTTTTTGCTGAAACAGCAACATTTTCCGTCGACTATCTTTTTGTGTGTGCAGACAGACATTCTCCAGTGCCTGCTCAATCACCTCCCAGCTCTGCCTTAAACATTCCTTGGAAAACTTTAAGGTCACCCCTTACATTTAGTCCAGTCAGAAATTTACAATGGGACCAAATTCGTCGAGAATCTGACGATTATGCTCGATTCCATCCGGATCCTTTGATCACGATAACCAGGAACTAGTTGCACCCACTCTCAATATTAATCATACTCACTCACTTCATATTCATGGGATAAATTCTGGGCTCCAATTGTTGAGCATCCTACTTTCCTCGCTGGTTCACAGCAATATGTTTCAAGCACGTACAAGACTTCGTAGTGGAGTCTACGGAACAGACTTCCTTAGCCGACAGAAAGATGATCGGCCTTAAGATGTACAGAGAATGTGACGATCCCGGTTTCCGTATCTTTGGAGTACACTGTGAGGTATTGCTGGATATCATGACCCTTTATAAGCAATAATTTAACTACATCAAAAGTAATTGCCAAAATGATGAATCTGTTTCCCCAATCCTCTGAAAACAGATTATATTTTTAATTAGTTTGCACGTGTTTACCTCAGGATCCCTGAAACAAAACATCATTTACTCACTGTTATCTTCAGTTAAAGGACTCGCGATCCATGTTTTGTTACCCATCCCATCTTACCTTTCAAATCCACTTTAGATATAAGAAGGCAAACCGTGATTTCTACTCACGGCACTTCAATGTCACACTGTTTATATTGGAAAGCCTGCTGCTTTGAGATCATTTTTAACTTTTAACTCTGCACGAGACCAACATACATCTCTCCAGGATGTCTAAAATATAGTAAGGATACATTGGGATTGTTTATACAAAGGTCAGTAGGATAAATGGGGACTGATAACACAATGGTCAGTAAGGATACACCGGGACTTATAATGCAATGGTCAGTAAGGGTACATGGGGACTGATAATACATAGTCAGTAAGGATACATGAGGACTGATAATACAATGGTGTGTAAGGATACACTGAGATTGATAATACAATGGTCAATAAGGATATATGTGGATTGATAATTCAATGGTCAGTAAGGATAAATGGGGTGCTGATAATACAATGGTCAGTTAGGATATATGGGGATTGATTATTCAATGTTCAGTACGGAAATATGGGGGCTGATAATTCAATGATTAGTAAGAATATATGGGGTGCTGATAATTCAATGGTCAGTAAGGATACATGCAACAGACAATACAATAATCAGAATGGACACATGTAGGCTGATAATGCAATCGTCTGTACCGATACAATGGAACTGATCATTCAATGCTCAGTAATGATACCAGGGGACTGCTAATACAATGGTGCTTAAGGATGCATGGGGTCTCATATTAAAAAACCCAGTTCTGATAAATTTGGACTGAACATGCAATGGTCAGTAATTGTACATAGGGACTGATAATACAATGGTCAATAAAGATATATGGGATTAATATTGCAATGGCCAGTAAGGATATATGGATACTTATTATGCAATGGTTAGTAAGGATGCATTGGGAATGATATTGCAATGGTCATTAAGGAAATACGGGATTGCTAATATAAAGCTCAAGAAGGTTGCATGGAGTTAAATATTGAAAGATCATTAAGGAAACCTGTTCGTCTTCCTGCAGAGTTTGGTTGGAATACCCGAGCAGATTATACAATGAACGATAATGATCATTGTAACTGAAAATACCTCTTACAATATAATGTGACAGTTATCATATTATAGCAAATAGTAACCGTAATATGATACGGATTTAAATTATGTTCACGCAGAGGAAATAGCACACACTAGCCAAGGTTTAAATATAAGTGAGGCTGATTTAGAAGGGATGAGGTGTAAGATGAACTAGTTAAACTAAGCTTTGTTGTAAGCAGGTAAACCTACCTCCAATTTTGGGCGCCACACATTAGCAGGGTTATATTTGCCTGGAGGGAGTGTAGCGTAGAATTAACATATTCATATCTGGATTACGAAGAGTTAAATCACGAAAATAATTTTTAGAAGATTACAGAGTTATTTAATGCATGTTTTCAGGAAAATAAGGGGAATTGATCAGGTAGATGAAAGTAAACTATTTCCGCTGTTTGGAAATCTGGGATAAGGAGACTTCACATAAAAGTGAAAGCCGAGCCGTTCACGAGTTTTCCAATTGATTATTTGATGGGATGCGGGCGTCGCTGACATGGCCAGAATTACTGCTTGCCTATAATTAATTGCCGTTGAGTAGGTGGAAGTGAGCCGCTTCCGCAAAAAGCTGCAGTTCGTGTGATGAAGGTACTCCCACAGTGCTGCTAGTCATGGATTTCTAGGATTTAAAAAGAAGCGACGATGAAGTAACATCAATATTTTTCCACGCCACGATTGTGCGTGAAGCAATGGTGAGTTGTTGCAGTGCATCTTGTAGATGGTACACACTGCAGCCACGGTACACCGGTGGTCGAAGGAATGAATGTTTAAGGTGGGGTGCCAATCACGAGGGCTACTTTTCCTTGTGTGGTGCAGAGCTGCCCAATCAGAGGGACCATGTATGATGATGCTACACAATGGATCACAGTGCAATGCACTTCCCAATTCCAGAAAAGGTGCACATCATTAAATCAGCAATTTTCACTTTTAACAGATTTAATAAACAGCAACCAGTTATCAGAAGCAAATAAATAACGGCACTTTTCCATTGTCGTCGGGGGAGCCGTGGCAAAACTGGAGGCAGATGTTGACTTTGAACATTGCTGGGCACATCTCAGTAAATAGTTTTTTTTTGTTTCTGGTAACGAAAGGTCACCGATCCTTAAGTTGGAATGTTTGTGTCTCTGGTAGAGGAAAGTAAGCTGTCAGTAAATTGGGATGGCTTTGTCTCTGGAAAAGGAATGTTAGCTTTCAGTATATTGCGATGTTCCTGTCACTGGCAGAGGAATGTTATCTGTCAGTAAATTGGGATATTTGTCTCTCTGGCAGAGGAATGTTAGCTGTCAGTAAATTGGGATGTTTGTCTCTCTGGCAAAGGAATGTCATCTGTCAGTAAATTGGGATGTTTGTCTCTCTGGTAGAGGAATGTTAGCTGTCAGTAAATTGGGATGTTTGTCTCTCTGGCAAAGGAATGTTACCTGTCAGTAAATTGGGATGTTTGTATCTCTGGCAGAGGAATGTTACTTATCCGTAAATTGGAATGTTTTTTCCTCTGGTAGACGAATGTCAGCTGTCAGTAAATTGGGATGTTTGTATCTCTGGCAAAGGAATGTTAGCTGTCAGTAAATTGGGATGTTTTGTCTCTGGTAGAGGAATGTTAGCTGTGAGTAAATTGGAATGTTTGTGTCTCTGGTAGAGGAATGTCACCTATCTCTAAGTTGGGATGTTTGTTCCTCTGGTAGAGGAAAGTTAGCTGTCAGTATATTGGGATGTTTTGTCTCTGGTAGAGGAATATTAGCTGTCAGTAAATTGGGATGTTTGTTCCTCTGGTAGATGAATGTCACCTATCAGTAAATTGAGATGTTTGTGTCTCTGGTAAAGGAATGTTAGCTGTCAGTAAATTGGGATGTTTTGTCTCTGGTAGAGGAATGTTAGCTGTAAGTAAATTGGAATGTTTTGTCTCTGGTAGAGGAAAGGTAGCTGTCAGTAAATTGGAATGTTTGTGTCTCTGGTAAAGGAATGTAAGCTGTCAGTAAATTGGAATGTTTGTGTCTCTGGTAAAGGAATGTTAGCTGTCAGTAAATTGGGATGTTTGTGTCTCTGTCACAGGAAGTTCACCTATCAGTAAATTGGGATTTCTGTGTCACGGGTACGTTTCGCAACCCTATGTGATCATTGTTGCTGTTTGAATCTTATCTTTACTGCAATGCAGATGATGAATTAATTTTAACTCATCCATAAGTGAAGACACATTTCCAGTTCACTTAAATCCATATCCGGCAATGGAAATTATTTGGAAATTATTGTGAAAATGTAACGCAGTATAGGATATTTAAATAAGGACGATTAATAGCTTGAGTTTTATTACTGTCATTATTTAACTATTTTACCTATTAGGGCCAACGGATATTGCAGCATTTTATTTAACTGCTCCCTGAATTTGCTCTGAGTCACGGAATATATAAACGTGTTCGTGCAGCAACTCAACAGCTGAAACATATTTGCACTTTCTCTGTAAATACATTTTGGATCACTGAACTTGTTGATTTTATAATCATTTGCGAATCGCTCAAATAAAACCTGTGCAACATACATCATCCACAACAGGATGACACTTCCCGAGATGGCGAAGAGTAAAACGATGGACTTTCTCCGGCTCTCCATCTCTGGGTCACTCTAATTCTCCCCAGAGCTGTGGGCCCGCAGTCTGCTGCGGGCTCTACTGGCCGTTAGAAATTGTCTGACGGTCACAGCATTGAGCAAAAGAATGAGAACGAACGGGAGACATGGTGTTAGAATACGGTCGAACCAGTCAAATGTTCTCCATACGGGTGATGTATAACGGATTTCCTTCAGTCTGCACTGAACATTGTCAATTATGACGATGGGTTCATGTCTAAAGTACCAGGGTATGTTGGTTAAACATCCCAGTGCACAGACCGTTCCTATAACAAAAGCCGCCGTTTGATTGGTGCAGTATTTTGTATTCAGCGTGTGGCAGCAAATGGCCACAAATCGATCAAAAGTGAAAGCGACGGTGAACCAAACAGAACTGTCTCTTGAAGCATTAATTAATGCAGTGCTGAGACGACACACGGGAGTCATGGACAGGAAGCTACCTGGAAATAAATACCCGGAATTCGGTTTAATATCACAGCGGTGATAATGACCAGGAGATCCGTCACCGCCATGGACGCGAGGTACCGAGTCATACACCTGGAGAGGCCGCACCTTCCTCGGGACAATCGCCACTATATTAACTGTAAAAAATAGAGGGAGAGGAGAGGGTTCAGAAGAGGCTCCCAGCAGAAGTAATATATGGACGTAATATGAAAGCTTTACAAATCATCCATGCTCTAATTAAGTGGCGGAACAGGCTCGAGTTCTTAAGTTCCAACTTTGATAATTGAAGTGATAGAATGCGATATAAATATCTGAGGTGAAAGCAAAATAATATTTCAGTTCATAGGGGAAAAAAAAATAAATAAATAGAAATGTCAAATCAGTTAAAAAAACTCGATTGTGCAATAAAGAATAAAATAATTCAATAATTTATACAGACAGATTTAAGACAATGAATTTAAAACCACACACTCAATACCGTAACAATGGAATAAAAATAAAAATAAATGTAAGCAAGTATGACTCTTGCAATGACCAACTTGAAAGCACTGTGCTTAGTTACGATTCAAATTATTTTAAAACGAGACCACGCATTTTTAATTGAAGCTATATACGACAATTGCAATTTTTACTGTTGTTCAATTGCAACGTTCAAATTTGTTTAGCTGACATCATCTCAACTGTAACTGCAAGGCTGAAGTCTATCTTTTGTAAAAAGTACCCACCTTCTGTACATTTCATAGCTCCGTATATCTTAATCAAAATAATTTTCGTTTCTAACATAAAATGTACTTCAATTCTAACTACACATTGAACTTATTAACACATATACTTTCCTCAATGTCACATATCCAGTATAACATTACAAAATGTTAAAAATAATCTTTCACCTCTCTGTCTGAAATAGTGGGCAGCGCTAAAATAAACATACAGACACACCGTTTTTCTTTTAAAAGACATGCGATCAGACAAATCAAAAATTCGTTAACTCCCAAAAAATTCACAGTCAGGAAAACTTCCACAAAAAAAGCATACACACTTTCATATAAACGGAAAACTTTTCAACAACATGTTTAATGTTCCTTTCGTTCAATAATAAATTTAATTTTTTTTACACTCGGCTGTTTAAGTGTCGATTTTATCTTTAACTTTCTCTTTGTTCTTTTTACCTCTGCATCTCCCACACTTTTATGCTTCTCGGACGAGGTTTTCCCCGCTTGTTATCTTAGGCCTGGGTGCTATCACTGACCTTCACAGGTCCCTGCGCTTTAATATTGTTGAGAAACTCTCCGGGGTCTCCCGAGTACAGCTGCCGGTCGTGCTGATATGTCTTTTCGAGCAGTGCATCCCAGTTAATCATTCCCCCGCCACCCACTGCTCCTAATGCACAATCATAAGATCTGGCAGTAACGGCAACCACAACAGCCTTCCAATTTCAGAGCGTTCACTCGAGTTCGTATAACTTTCCCGATTGGTCTTCCATCTCCAGCTCTTGCTGTTTCTTTAAGCCGTCTACCACCTGACTTTATTTTTCATTTAGCTCTTCTAATTCTTTACTTTGTTTGTTATGGTACTCAGCATTTTAAACTTGTTTTAGACTCACGCGTTCCTCAGTGAAGTTATCATTTCTTCAAAGGGGAATTGGTCTAATTTGGAACACATTAACTTTTGTAAGTGTTAATCAAATCTTTACTAGCCATTTTGTTAACAGATCTCTAATATCAATAACGATTGGTGCACAGTCCACGAGCACTCCCCACGAGGAGTTAATCCCTCCTCGACTGTAGCACCTGATCAGGAGGCCGCTCTAAAGGTCCGATCTATTAAACAATACCAACGGCTTTGTCTTAGTCCCATTGGGGTCTCAGTGAGTTAAACATTTTAAAGTATATTGGACAAGACATCAATAGGCAGCAGTCAGTATGTTTTCTGCAATAGATCAAGGTTCATTAAGCTTACAGCAGTAGTATACTTAACAAAAGGCGATAACAGAACAAAAGCTCGCAGCCCTCGGTCTCTGCAAACTTTCAGATACAGGTGACATCGTTTTCAATCAGTTCGTTGCTTTACCAGCAGTTTCTATGTGAATCTCGTCTTTCAGTATCGATGTTTTTTCCAAGTTCGGACCAATGATCTTTTGGCCAGAGTTGATATATGATATTTAACAAAATCTCCTTGGAATTGGTTCTAATGGTCAAAATACCGTTGTCACTCAAACCAGAGGTAGTATATTGTCCTCTCGTGCCTCCAGTAATTTTACACCAATTGAACTTTGTCCATGTTATCTTGTTTACAAATTCTTGCACCTCCTCGGAAATAAGACTTATTTATGCACCTATATCCTCCCTGTTAACATTGCTAGACAAACTCCAATTTCTACTTTCTTATTATAATAATTTGACATTGACTCGCAGCACATGGCTGCTTGTTATTTTTGACTGCCTTTGCATATATTTGAGCAGCATCTAACATTCCCATGCTCGTCAAGAATCATGGGTAAGATTAGTTGGGTCAATGACTGCAAATTCAATATATGTATATGAATATCTAATAGCAGTCTTTCGTATAGAAGTGAAATATTTTGGTAAAATGAAAGAATAAAGACAATATAAACTACATAGTACAATATTAAAGGGGTGCTGGGACAGATACATGGGATGCGTATGTATATGCATCCTTCAATGTGGCAGCGCAAGTGGAGTGGAATGGTAAAATGGCATACGGGAAATTGGGCTTTATAAATAGCGGCATAGAGTGCAAAAGCAATTATTTATGATCAACCTTTATTACACCATTTTTCCGAGTCTACAGCACAGAAAAATTCCAAAAGGACAATGCGATCTCGGCCAATGTTCATGTTCTGCACGAGCCTGTACCCAATCTACGCATCTTTCCCGATCAGAATACTCTTCCAATCCTATCTCTATCGTGTGTTTGTATAGTTTATCCTTAAGTACATAAGAATATAAGAAATAGAAGCAGGTGTAGATCATTTGGCCCCTCGAGCCTTCTCCACCATTCAATAAGTTCATGGCTGATCCAATCGTGGCCTCAACTCCACTTCCCCACCAGCTCCCCATAACTGTTCATCCCTTATCGTTCAAAAATCTGAAAGGAGGGAGTTCCTCCACGAGTGGAAACATCCTCTCAGTATCTATCCTGTCAAGCCCTTTCAGAATCATAAACGTTTCAGTAAGATCACCTCTCAGTTTTCTAAACTCCAATGAGTACAGGCCCAAACTGTTCATCCTCTCTTCATATGACAAACGCTTCATCTCAGGAATCAACCCCGTGAAACTTCTCTGAACTGCCTCGAATGCAAGTATATCCCATCTTAAATAAGGAGACCAAAACTCTACGCAGTACTCAAGCTGTGGTCTTACCAGTGGCCTGTACCGTTATAGCAGAAGCTCCCTCCTTTCAAAGTCCATCCCTCTTGCAATTCAAGCCAACACTCCATTTGCCTTCCTATTTACTTCTGTATCTGCAAGCTAGCATTTTGCATTTCATGTACAAGAACCACCAGATCCCTCTGTATCGCAGCATTTTGTAATCTCACTCATTTAAATAATAATTTGATTTTTATTTTTCCTACCAAAGTGGAAAACTTCACATTTCCCAAATTATACTCCATCTGCTAAATTGTTGCCCTCTCATTAAGCCTATCCATACCCCTTTGTCGATTATTTGCATCCTCCTCACAACTTGCTTTCCCACCTATCTTTGTATCATCAGCAAGTTTGCCTACATTACACTGGGCCCCTTCATCCAAGTCATTAATATAAATTGTAAATAGTTGAGGCCCCAGCACCAATCCCTATGGCATCCCACGAGTTACAATTTGAGCAACTCAAAATGAACCATTGATCCCGACTCTATTTTCTGCTCGTAAGGCATCCTCTATCCTTGCTAATGTATTACCCTCAACCCCCTGAGCTCTTAAATTGTGTATTGACCTTTTAAGTAGCACCTTTCTGCAAATACAAATTCATGACATCGACTGGTATCCCTTTATCCACCCTGCTCCCTACATCCTCAAAGTGCTCGAGCAAATTTTTCAAGCATGACTTCCCTTTCATAAAATTAAGCTGACTGCTTTATTATATTATGATTTTCTAAACGTCCTGTTATTACTTCCTTAATGTTGGACTCCAGCATTTTCACAATGATAGATGTTAGGCTAACTGATCTATTTTTTCCTGCTTTCTGTCTCCTTGCTTTCTTAAATAGGGTTGTTACATTTGCTCTTTTCCACTCCGTTGGGATTTCTCCAAAATTCAGGTAATGTTGTTAGATTACAACCAATGCAACCACTATATCTGTAGCTATCTGCTTCAAGACCCAAGGATGCAGGCCATCAGGTCGAAGGGACTTGTCTGCATTTAGTCCCATTAGTTACCCTAGTACTTTTTCTGCAGTGATAGTGATTGATTTAAGTTCCCCCTCCCAAATGGCTTCTTGATTATCAATTATGTGATGCTTTTCGTGCCTTCTACTGTGAAGGACAATACAAAATATTTGTTCAAAGTCTCCACCATTTCCCTGTTTCAATTATTAATTCCTCAGTCTCATCCGCTGAGCGACCAACATTTACTTTAGGCACTTTCTTCCTTTTTATATACCAGTAGAATATCTTAATGTCTATTTTTATATGCCTTGCTAGTTCACACTCATAAGTTATCTTCTCTCTCTTTATCAATTTATTCGTCGTCCATTGCTGGTCAATAAAAATCTCCCTATCCACGGAACTACTTTTCTTCGCAACATTGTATGCCTTTGTTTCAATTTTATACAATCCTTTACTTCCTTAGATGGTCACGGACGGCTTATCTTTCTATTAGCATCTTTATTTCTCACTGGAATATATCTTTGCTGAGAGTTACGAAATATCTCCTTAAAATTTGACACTGAGTTTCTACAGTCTTAAACTTTAGTATATTTCCCAATCCACTTTAACCAACTCTGCTTTTATTCCTTTGTAATTACATCTTCGTAATTTAAATGACCTATCATTCTTCGTTTTTCTTGAGAAAAATGCTCCAGATGTTCAGGACACTTCTTTGAGACGTAGCTTTCTCAGCCTCAAACTGAGTTTGAAATTCTACCATGCTATGATCACACTTACCAAATGTATCCTTCACTGCGAGGTCATTCATAAATCCAGACTTGTTACACATTACCAGAACAAAAATAACCTGCACCTTGGATGATCTTACAATGATATAACATCTATATTATTCATCTCAATTACACTTTGAGATAGCAATTTCCACTATCATACGAATCTCGGTAAATAAGTTTCTACTAAATGTCCATCTGGATCTAATGATAACTAACTGATATTGACGGCCAAACATTTGGTCGCTCACACAAATGTAAATATCTTCTCTACACGAAGCCAATAAAATCCCTTCGTAATTTAAAGACCTGTCATTTTTCTATTTTCTTAAGAAAAGTGCCCCAACTGTTTAGAATTTCCTGATGCGTATATCCTCTCAGTTGTGGTATCACCCTTGCAAACCTGTTTTGCAACCTCAAGTGCCTTTATCCTCTTTGTAATACAGAAACCAGAAGAGTGCCCACTACTCCAGTACGGTTGAACCAGTGGTTGTAAATTACTGTTTAGACCTCAGCTGGAGCATTTTTCCAATTTCGGGCACCACACTTTAGGAAGGTTGTCGTGGCTTTGGAGGTGATGCAGAAAAGATTTAGAATTGTAGGAGGAAGTTCAGTTGTGTCGAGCTTCCAGAGAGGTTGAGATTGTTCTCCTTAGAGCAGAGAAGGATGAGGGAGATTTAACAGAGATGTCCAAAGAATCTCTGGCTCACTGATTCTCTTCAATGCTATGGGCCAGGTGTCTATATCTCTGGGTCACTGACTCTCGCCATTGCTGTGGGCCAGGAGTCTATATATCTGGGTCACTGACACTCGACATTGCTGTGGGCCCGGGCTCTCCATCACTGGGTCACTGATTCTCTCCATTCCTCTGGGATCGGGGTCTCTATCTCTGGGTCACTGAGTCTCTCCATTCCTGTCGGCCTGGAGTCTCTTTCTCTGGGTCAGTGACTTTCTCCATTCCTGTGGGCAAGGAGTCTATATCTCTGGGTCACTGACTCTCTCCATTCCTGTGGGCCCGGGGTCTATATCTCTGGGTCACTGATTCTCTCCATTCCTGTGGGCAAGGGATCGATATATCTGGGTCACTGACTCTCTGTATTCCTGTGGGCCACGGGTCTATATCTCTGAGTGACTGATTCTCTTCATTCCTGTGGGCCCGGGCTCTCTATCTCTGGGTCACTGACTCTCTCCATTCCTATGGGCAAGGGGTCGATATCTCTGGATCACTGTGTCTCTCGATTGCTGTGGGCTCGGAGTCTCTATCTCAGGGTCACTGACTATCTCCATTACTGTGGGCCCGGGCTCTCCATTTCTGGGTCACTGAGTCTCTCCATTCCTTTGGGCTCGGAGTCTCCATCTCTGGGTCACTGAATCTCTCCATTGCTGTGGGACCAATCACTCTATCTCTGGGTCACCGACTCTCTCCATTCTTGCTGACCCGGGGTTTCTATCCCTGGGTCACTGAATATCTCCATTGCTGTGGGCCCAGTCATTCTATCTCTGGGTCACCGACTCTCTCCATTCCTGTATGCGACCGGAGTCTCCTGAGGGCTCTGCTGGGCGCTCGAATTTGGCTGATGGTCAGCTCATTGAACAGTAACATCAGGAGGAATGGGAGAGACAGTTAGACTGCGGTCCAAGCAGACGAACGCTCTCCATCCGAGTGAAAGAGGGATTATTATTCTAATCATAGAGTACGAGTGCAAATTGTTAATTATATGAGGTGATTTATATATGAAGCTGGAAGGCAAGTATTTTAAACAGCCCAGCACACAAACCTTCCTTATAACAACATCCGCCATTTTCTCAGTGCAATATTTTGTTTTCAGAATCTGGCAGCAAATAGTCACTAATCTATTAATGGTGAAAGCGACCGTGAATCAGATTGAACCTTTTCTCATGCTGCAGAAATTAGGACATGTGTTAGACTGCAAGCCAGGGCAGTAGAGAGAGAGCGAGGTGGAAATTAAATACCTGGAAGCGAAATTAATATCAGGGCGTTGAAAATGTCCAATAGGTCGGTCACCACCAAGAACAACTTGTACCAAGTGATAAACCTGTGATACATCTTCCTCGGGACAGGATCACAATCGCCACCAAGTTAACTGGAACATTGAGAAAAACAAAGTGAAAATAGAGATCAGATTCAAAATAAATCTTCCAGTTTGACATTTGTAATAAAAT